>NC_045547.1:0-717500 GCF_009769535.1 Thamnophis elegans
CCTAACCCTAACCCTAACCCTAACCCTAACCCTAACCCTAACCCTAACCCTAACCCTAACCCTAACCCTAACCCTAACCCTAACCCTAACCCTAACCCTAACCCTAACCCTAACCCTAACCCTAACCCTAACCCTAACCCTAACCCTAACCCTAACCCTAACCCTAACCCTAACCCTAACCCTAACCCTAACCCTAACCCTAACCCTAACCCTAACCCTAACCCTAACCCTAACCCTAACCCTAACCCTAACCCTAACCCTAACCCTAACCCTAACCCTAACCCTAACCCTAACCCTAACCCTAACCCTAACCCTAACCCTAACCCTAACCCTAACCCTAACCCTAACCCTAACCCTAACCCTAACCCTAACCCTAACCCTAACCCTAACCCTAACCCTAACCCTAACCCTAACCCTAACCCTAACCCTAACCCTAACCCTAACCCTAACCCTAACCCTAACCCTAACCCTAACCCTAACCCTAACCCTAACCCTAACCCTAACCCTAACCCTAACCCTAACCCTAACCCTAACCCTAACCCTAACCCTAACCCTAACCCTAACCCTAACCCTAACCCTAACCCTAACCCTAACCCTAACCCTAACCCTAACCCTAACCCTAACCCTAACCCTAACCCTAACCCTAACCCTAACCCTAACCCTAACCCTAACCCTAACCCTAACCCTAACCCTAACCCTAACCCTAACCCTAACCCTAACCCTAACCCTAACCCTAACCCTAACCCTAACCCTAACCCTAACCCTAACCCTAACCCTAACCCTAACCCTAACCCTAACCCTAACCCTAACCCTAACCCTAACCCTAACCCTAACCCTAACCCTAACCCTAACCCTAACCCTAACCCTAACCCTAACCCTAACCCTAACCCTAACCCTAACCCTAACCCTAACCCTAACCCTAACCCTAACCCTAACCCTAACCCTAACCCTAACCCTAACCCTAACCCTAACCCTAACCCTAACCCTAACCCTAACCCTAACCCTAACCCTAACCCTAACCCTAACCCTAACCCTAACCCTAACCCTAACCCTAACCCTAACCCTAACCCTAACCCTAACCCTAACCCTAACCCTAACCCTAACCCTAACCCTAACCCTAACCCTAACCCTAACCCTAACCCTAACCCTAACCCTAACCCTAACCCTAACCCTAACCCTAACCCTAACCCTAACCCTAACCCTAACCCTAACCCTAACCCTAACCCTAACCCTAACCCTAACCCTAACCCTAACCCTAACCCTAACCCTAACCCTAACCCTAACCCTAACCCTAACCCTAACCCTAACCCTAACCCTAACCCTAACCCTAACCCTAACCCTAACCCTAACCCTAACCCTAACCCTAACCCTAACCCTAACCCTAACCCTAACCCTAACCCTAACCCTAACCCTAACCCTAACCCTAACCCTAACCCTAACCCTAACCCTAACCCTAACCCTAACCCTAACCCTAACCCTAACCCTAACCCTAACCCTAACCCTAACCCTAACCCTAACCCTAACCCTAACCCTAACCCTAACCCTAACCCTAACACGCACCTAAACACGCACCCTAACCGCACCCTAAACCCTAACACGCACCCTAACCCTAACCCTAACCCTAACCTAACACGCACCTAACTAACCCTAACCCTAAACACGCACCTAACACGCACCCTAACACGCACCCTAACCCTAACCCTAACCCTAAACACGCACCTAACACGCACCTAACACGCACCTAACCCTAAACACGCACCCTAACCTAAACCTAACAGCCACCCTAACCCTAACCCTAACCCTAACACGCACCCTAACCCTAACCCTAACCCTAACACGCCCCACCCTAACCCTAACCCTAACACGCACCCTAACCTAACACCACCCTAACACGCACCCTAACCCTAACACGCACCCTAACCCTAAACCCTAACACGCACCCTAACACGCACCCTAACCCTAACCCTAACACGCACCCTAACACGCACCCTAACCCTAACACGCACCCTAACCCTAACACGCACCCTAACCCTAACACGCACCCTAACCCTAACACGCACCCTAACACGCACCCTAACACGCACCCTAACCCTAACACGCACCCTAACACGCACCCTAACACGCACCCTAACACGCACCCTAACCCTAACACGCACCCTAACACGCACCCTAACCCTAACCCTAACACGCACCCTAACACGCACCCTAACACGCACCCTAACCCTAACACGCACCCTAACACGCACCCTAACCCTAACCCTAACACGCACCCTAACACGCACCCTAACCCTAACCCTAACACGCACCCTAACCCTAACCCTAACCCTAACCCTAACCCTAACCCTAACCCTAACCCTAACACGCACCCTAACCCTAACCCTAACCCTAACCCTAACCCTAACCCTAACACACACCCTAACACGCACCCTAACACGCACCCTAACACGCACCCTAACCCTAACACGCACCCTAACACACACCCTAACACGCACCCTAACACGCACCCTAACACGCACCCTAACCCTAACACGCACCCTAACCCTAACCCTAACCCTAACCCTAACACGCACCCTAACCCTAACCCTAACCCTAACACGCACCCTAACCCTAACCCTAACACGCACCCTAACCCTAACACGCACCCTAACCCTAACACGCATCCTAACCCTAACACGCACCCTAACACGCACCCTAACACGCACCCTACACCCTACGCACCCTACACCCTACGCACCCTACGCACCCTACGCACCCTACACCCCCTAAACCCTAAACCCCCTAAACCCCCTACACCCCCTAAACCCTACGCCCCCTAAACCCCCTAAACCCCCTAAACCCTAAACCCCCTAAACCCTAAACCCTGTGGTTTGAGGAAATGATACACAAACACATAGATTTTAAACCAGAGGTCTTTTTATTGGGAATTATACCAGACATCTATAACAAAGACTTAAAATATTTTATTGTAAAGGTTCTACCAGCAGCTAGAATTGTATTTGCAAAAAACTAGAAAAATGAAACAATACCAAAATAAGAAGTTATTCAAAAAATAATGGAGTGTGCTGAAATGAGTAAATTGACATTTGAAATTGGAGATCAAGAAGACGAGCCATTTTATAAGATATGGGATTTGTTTTATCAGTGGCTCGGGGGGAAAAACCTGGAAATGAAAAATGTTTTACTTATGTTTTAATTGAAGGAGCTAAGTGATAATAAAATTATGCTCTGAAATAATTAACAATGATACACATATGAATTCAATACTTTAGAACTTTTTGTTTTTGTTTTAAAATGGATAAGGATAACAATGAATTTATGTATACTTGATAGAGGATTGGTGATATAATGTATAACCCTAAGAATATATTATAAAGATATGTTGTTGATGAATAATTTTAATAAGGAAGTAATTAAAAATATGCAGTGACTACTTAGAATACCTTGTTGAAAAACGAAGGAATTACATCTTTGTTTGAAGGTTTGATGTACGACGATAATGAACATAAACATACTCGATAGTTGATTGGTGGGATTATACGTAATTGAAAAGAGTGATATACAAATATAAAGGGTTGGTAAATCTCTTTCATATCGGGATCTGTGATTATATAAAGGTATATTATTATTAAACAGACAATCAAGAATGTAAGGGAATTAGGTTTATTGAAAAAAAATATTAATTGTAATTGAATATAGGTTGTACAATGAAAGTGAGGCGTTTAGTTAGATGAAAAATCTGTGATTGTAAATGTAATTGAGAATATGGATGCAAAAACACTTGTAACCAAACGACATGCTGTATGTAATGGATGAGATCATCCTTTTTATATTGTTTTTTGTTTAAAAATAAAAAACAGATTGCAAAAAAAATGTATGTTTTAGATACATTTATCCAATTCGTGCCTGTTTTTATACATATATGGTTTTTGCCATAATAAACCTCATGTTGCCAATAGTATCTATCAGGCTTCTTGGCTAAATGTAACGCTGGATAATTAATAAAACCAATGACTTACCTTTGATGTCTTCAGTTTTGACTGATTTTACTCAGTGAGTGCCTCTGAAATAAATAAAAAATCAACGTCACCAAATGTCCACCTGGTGCTCAAAGACTAGAAAACTAATTCGACAATTTGACAAAGGAGCTTTTATGTGCTTTATCGGATCAGTGAAAAAGGCAAGATACAATGAATTGGAACGTTGTGCCCTTGAGAATACCTCAGACCACGTTTTTCTACTGTTCTCAAAGACATGGCCTCCAGCCCCTGGAGTTTCTCTTACTCTCCAAGAACAGGAACTTAACGTTGCCTCGGGCCCTGGGAGTTTACCTTCCAGCAAGAAACTTAGGTCAGTTCCTGGACCTGAAGCAATTTTAGTTAATAACCTCAGGCTCCGCCAATATTTTATTTTACTCCCTAAATACTTGGCTAAAAAACAATTCAGCGCCCAGAAGTTTGCCTCGTTTCCCTGAGGGAAAAACACTTTTCCTGGGACTGAGTGAGTTAACTCGCCATAGGTGAGCTGTGGTAATTTGGAGTCCTTTAAATAAGATGCAGAGATATTGCCTCAGCCATTTCTGGCGTTTTGCTCCTAAGCGTAGTTTACTCCTAAGAGTATTTTTACTCCTAAAAACTAACTTTTAAGAACTAAAATTACCACAGGTGCTATCCTTACTACCCGAGAATAGGCTATTCCTTAGCGCCCCATCCAACACCACCTCTAAGCCTCTGCTAGAATTACCTCAGGGCGCAGATGGGAGAGGGGTTTGGGTTTGAGTTTTTTCCCCCTCTTCCGCGCCCCTGCAGCGGCCTCTCTTTCGAAGGGGCGAGAGACGCAGGGTCTCCGGAAAGTGAACCTGGAGTGTGGGGTTGTTGTCTTTTTTGTTCTTCCTCTCAAGAAGAAGAAAAGTGGACTTTCTGCTTTTTAAAAATCAAGCTTTTGAGGACTTTGGAGGCGGATGTTTTTTGGACACCAAATTGGAAAATCCACGAGGGGACACGACTGGGGGAGAGGGGGAAGGGATTTCATCCTGGTATTTCTTGCTTAAAAATCAAGCTTTTTGCACCCAGAGGAAAGGAGGAAAAATCCTGACCCTGCGGTCAGAAACGTGGGTGCTTTGGAGCAAAAACATTTTTGGAACCCAAAAATGATTGCCTACGTAGGATGGAACCCTCGACCTTCCGAATAAAAAATGATTATTTTGCCCACTAGACCGCCCTGCTGCTACTTAGAAATGGTAGCGATGAAGGTGCCTTAAAGCGACAACCGGAATCCATGATGCTAATTTATGTAAAGAAATCCCTGTGCGGTAATAAAAAATATGAGCGAGAAAGAGGGGGGCCCAAGGGGCATTTCCAAAAGGTAACGTACCATTAAAAAGATTTCGACGCAACAGCGCCTGCCGTATCCGCTTTCGCCGTGTGAAACGCTTCCCTGCTCTTCTTGAAAGATAAAAAATTTAAGGGCTGCTGTTCCTTCTTTCACCACCAGACGGCGATGTTGTCTGTAAATTCACCCGCCGTAGGCAAACTGCTCTGAAATTCTCCAAACCGATAAAGCTCTTCCCTTAAGTTGTGGCTTTGGAAATTTCTTGTTCTGTTAGCATAAATCGTGAGGATGTGTTGTGTATTGTATTTCTTGCTCTTTTTAAAAATAACGCTTTGGGGGGCTTTGGAGTGTTGAAAGAAATGTCCTTCTGGGTTCAGCTCCAAGTGGGGAAGAAGACACTGGAGACAGGGAGGCTGCTTGGAAAGATGGTTTATTGTTGGACAGGGCCACATGGCTTGAGTCCTGAACAGAAAAGGTGATCGCATGCTTTCATGTAGGTGAAGAAGAATAGAAGGACTGAGGAAGGGCCTTGCTAGGCTTTTTATACCCTGTTTAGTCCCACCTCTCTGTTTCCTGTTCCTGTGTAAGAAATGTATTCTGATTGGTTGTCAGACTCCCATGGTGCCATGCAGGGGACTACTCTCTAGGCTGTGATGAGTTCTCAGATGCCTTGTGGTCAGTTGAGTATATTATCATGCCTTTCTGTAGCTGCTGGTGAAGTCTTTATTATGTAAAGTGGGCTAGCCTGGCTAGTCTTAATGGCCCATTAATTGGGGATGGGCAGAAAGCTAGAGGCAACTATTCTGTCTTTTAAAACATGTTTCTTTTCACATCCACAGAAATATTCTGCCTTTTCAATATTTCCTAGGATATTTCATTTTTCTGGGAGAGGGCTGGATGATAACTTCCCACAGGAGGCCAAAGTCTTTTGGAGGCCAAATTGAAAAAACCCATCAGGGGACTTCATTGGTCCCCTGGGGAGGGGCAAAATTTATACTTATACCCCTCAGAAAGGGCCCGCAACTTGGGAGTCCTCCTGGATTCACAGCTAACTTTTGACCACCATCTCTCAGCTGTGACCAGGGGGGCATTTGCCCAGGTTCGCCTGGTGCGCCAGTTGCGGCCCTACCTGAATCGGGAGGCCTTCACAACAGTCACTCGAGCCCTTGTGATCTCTAGGCTGGAATACTGTAATGTGTAATGTGCTCTACATGGGGCTGCCCTTGAAGAGCATCCGAAGACTTCAGCTAGTCCAGAATGCGGCCGCGCGAGTGATCGTGGGCGCACCACGGTTCGCCCACATAACACCGATCCTCCGTGAGCTGCACTGGCTACCTGTTGGTCTCCGGGTGCACTTCAAGGTCTTACTCACCACCTATAAAGCGCTCCATGGTAGTGGATCTGGCTATTTGAGAGACCGCCTTCTGCCAATTACCTCCCTGCGTCCCATCAGATCGCATAGAGTTGGCCTCCTCCGTATCCCATCCGCCAGTCAGTGCCGACTGGCGACTACTCGGAGGAGAGCCTTCTCTGTTGCGGCTCCGACACTATGGAACAATCTCCCCGTGGAGATTCGTACCCTCACCACCGTCCAGGCCTTCCGCACAGCCCTCAAGAACTGGCTAGCCCGTCAGGCCTGGGGATAATCTTATTTTCGCCCCTCCCGAATGCTGAGTGAATGTTGAGTTTTACTGTCTAATTTACTTTGTGCACATCTCTTTTTGGTATTGTCCTACACTCCCCTTCCCTTTTTTGATTGTAAGCCGCCCTGAGTCCCCTCAGGGAAAAGGGTGGCCTATAAATAAACAAATCAAATCAAATCAAATCAAATTGGTGGGGGGGAGAGATTTCATGGTTAAACGTTACATTTCTTGCTGTTTTTTGTTTTTTTTTAATCAAGCTTTCATCACCCACGGGAAGAAAACTCCTCACCCCGCGGTCACAAAAAGGGGTGCTTTGGAGGCCGGATTTTTTTTGCAGCCCAAATTGAAAAACCCATAAGGGGAATCAATTGGGGGGGGGGATTTCATCCTGGTATTTCTTGCTGTTTTTAAAAAGCAAGCTTTTCGCACAGTGCACCTACAGTGACAACCGGAATCCTATAATGCTAATTTATGAAAATCCTCCGTACAGCTAACGATGAAGTCATAAAACATATTAAAAAGATTTAAACAAAACATGCCTGTGATATCCGTTTTCGCCCTATGAAACGCTTCCCTGCTCTTGTTGAAAGATAAAAATTTTAAGGGCTGCTGTTCCTTCTTTCGCACGAGACGTTGTCTGTAAACTCACCTGCTATAGGCAAACTGCTCTGGAATTCTCCAAACCGATAAAGTTCTTCCTTTGCGTTGTTCTTCCTTTTGCATTTTCTTGTTCTACACTAGCAGAAATCTTGTGGATGCGTTGAGTATTGTACTGTATTTCTTGCTCTTTTTTAAAATCAAGCTTTTTTGCACCCAGAGGAGGAAAACTCATGACCCCGCTGCTTTGGAGGCCAAAGTTTTTTGGAGCCCAAATTGAAAAACCCATCAGGGGACTTGAATCAGGGAAGGGGGGATTTCATGCTTAAAAATGGTATTTCTTCCTTTTTTAAAAAAAAAATCAAGCTTTTTGCACCCAGAGAATAAAATTCCTGACCCCGCGCTCAGAAAAAGGGGTGCCTTGGAGGCCAAATTTTTTTGAGCCCAAATTGAAAAACCCATGAGGAGACTTGATTCGGGGTGGAATTGTATGCTTAAAAGTGTTGTTTCTTGCTGTTTTTAAAAATGTGGAATTTTCCGGAACAGGATTTCCCCATGTATTTTGACCAGAAATGCACATAAAGCTGGCCCGAATGGCGTGCCCCCTCCTAACCGTATTGACGGGCTCTGAATCCAATGGCGATGTCAGTTTTGCTCTTCTAATTAATGGAGAGCGTGTAAAAATTTTAAAATTCGGTTTACGGTTTTTGAACTGGGATTATTTCTTCTGTGCCTCCCTTGCGCTATTAATATTATTACTAAGGCGTTTAATAATAAAGATACACAATAATAATCTTTAAATGCCATTAAACGCGCCCCCCCTTTGTGCCTGCTATACCACCTTGGACCACAGGAGGGCAATGTTTTCTGTTCCTTAGGTTTGAAGCTATGCTGCGTACTTTTAACTCGGTTTCACTCTTTTGAAGCGGGATTCAAAAGTTGAGGTTGGATGCCAGAGAAGGGCACAAAGGAAGTCGGCCGTACTGGGAAGATCGTTCAAAACCCTACAGGCACGGCAGTCGGCAGCCGTGCGAAGGAGAGCGAGGGAAATGGATGGTCTCCTTAAGAGGAGCGTACGATAGCGATGGTTTTCCTGCCGCTCTGCACTACGGGGCTTTTTTTGGCTGTTGTACCAGCTTGGACCACAGGAGGGCACTGTTTTCTGTCCCTTAGCGATAGCGCTGAAGCATTCGTAGGGCTTTTTAAAAATAGGTTTAACTCTTTTGAAGAAGGATTCCTTCTTCTGTGCCTCTGTTGCAGTCCCTGGGCCTCCTGTTGCCCTATAAATGTTAATAATAAGGCGTTTAATAATAAAGATGCAGAATAATAAACTTAGAATCCGTTGAAAGGGGTTCTTTTTGTGTCTGCTATTCATTTTGCTCTGGGGCAGAAAACTTGTGCCGTTCTGTGAGCAAAGCAAGAATTGCGACCGCAAAAAGAAACCGACCTTTTAAATAGGATTTAAAGGTTATTATCCAGTACGTTATTAAAACCTTATTCGTATTAATAGGTTGACGGGAGGAATGTTTGCTGCAATGCAGGAACACAAAAAGAAATCCTGTTTCAAAAACCCTAAACCAAGTTAAGGCCTATGGTGGCCTGTTATAAATGTTTCAATAATAAAGGATAATAACCTTAAAACACCATTAAAAACTTTTTCTTCGGGCTATACTTGCAAGGACAGCACTGTTTTCTGTCCTTTAGCATTAGCGTTGAGGCCTAAACTAGGTTTAAGACTTTTGAAGCCGGATTCTTTCTTCTGTGCCTGTGTTGCCGTTCCTGGTCCTCCAGTTGCACTATTAATATCGCTTTTAATAATAAAGGTACACGGGGACGTGCAGTCAGGGGAGGCAGGGGAGGTAGAGCATCACCACTGTCATCGTGAAAAGGAAAAAAATGTAAAAGGAAAAAGGCTGAGCTAGTTGCTGCCAGAGTCACCGTGGATGACTCTGCTTAGTGCTTAACTGTTTAAAAAAGCCTCTAAAAAAGTGCCCTCTACAGGAGGAGGCGGGAGAACGACGTGCCACATCTAGTCTGGCGTTTTATGATCACTCGAGCAGAGTTAAGCAAGGGCTAAAAGCCGAAAAATTCCTGACATAGATCACGTCATTCTCCTGCCTCCTCCTGTAGAGGGTGCTTTTTAGAGGCTTTTTTAAACAGTTAAGCAGAATCATCCACGGTCACTGGCAGCAACTAGCTCAGCCTGACCTCAGCTCTTACCTTTTCCTTTTACATTTTTTTCTTTTCATGATGGCAGGCAAGAGCAGAGTTAAAATCCTCTCTGAAACAGCTTGAAAGGTACGTGTGGGTCGGAGGGAGGGGGAGGAATTCAAACTTCATCCTCAAGTGTAGATCCCTCCCCAAGTGTAGTTTGAGTGCAGGCAGAGCCACGTTGCCTTTTCAAACAAACAAACACACACACACACACACACACACACAGCTGGATAAAACTATATAAGCCCAGCTTCACTGATTACAAGTTTGAAAAGGAAACGTGGCTCCGCCTGCAATCAAAGGCTCGGATCGGCTCCAATCCAACTTCTGTGTTTGTGTTTGTTTGAGAGAGAGTGAGTGAGAGAGGGAAGGAGATAGTCCAATCCAACTTCTCTGTATGCGTGTATCTGTTTGAGAGAGGGGGGAGGGAGAGAAGGAGGAAGGAGGGGGAGGGAGAAGAAAAAGAATGAAGGAAACTTTTTTGCAAAGGAGAAAAACAAATGCTGTTGCTTTAAATTGGAACTGAGCATGCCTGGCTGTGGAATTCTGGGAGTTGAAGTCCACAAGTTTAAAAAAATTTCACCAAAGCAGTCGGTGTGAGCTTAAATGGACTCCACGGGATGGTAGAGGACAGGAAGGCCTGGAGGAATGTTGTCCATGGGGACACGACTTTGCAACCAACAACTAAGTAAGAATTGTTTTCAAACGGCGTCCATTCACGCGTGTGTAGCCAAAACACAAGATGCCGGTGTTACAATACAAAGTTGTATACTTTTCTATACAAAGCACAATTTCTGTTTCCACATCGCCTTCGCCCTCTGGACATTTTCTGACCAACCTGCGGGGGGGGGGGCTGTCTGCTTGAAATGAGGTTTCCTGACTTTATTAAACCAGTTCTGTGCATAATAAAACTGACAAAGAAAAAAAATAACAGCTATGAAAGAACCCTTTATCTCAGTATTACTAGATAACAGCAGGCAGCTGCTACTGAGGTAACCGGGACAAAGCATCGGCCATGAAATTCTTTCCACCCGGGATATACTTCAGAGTGAAATTGAAACAGTTAAAATATTGGCCCCAACGCATCTGCTTTGGGGAGAGACGGCGAGGCGTGCGCAACGCCTCCAAATTTTTGTGGTCAGTCCACACCTCAAAAGGGTGTTTAGAGCCTTCAAGGAAGTGGCGCCAAGTAGCGAGGGCCCAACGAACTGCAAACGCCTCTTTCTCCCAGACCGCCCAGCGTCGTTCCGTGTCAGTGAGTTTACGTGAGGTGTACGCGCAAGGCTGTAAGGTACCCTGGTCATTGGCTTGTAGCAGAACAGCCCCAACTGCGACATCACTGGCATCAGCTTGGACAACGAAGGGTTGGTTGAGGTCAGGATGTTTAAGAACTGGTTCAGCGGCAAAAAGGCGTTTAAGCTTTTCAAACGCCGCCTGGCATTCCATGGTCCAGTCCAAAGGCTTACTGGGTTTAGGTTTTGGGTCGCCTTTAGTTTTGAGCAAATTAGTAATAGGGAGAGCAATGTCGGCAAAAGAGGGAATAAATTGACGGTAGAAATTAGCGAAACCCAAAAATTGTTGCAGTTGTTTACGAGTTTTGGGAGCGTCCCATTCAGTGACGGCCTTTACCTTCTCAGGGTCCATTTCAACTCCATGAGGGGAGATACGGTAGCCCAGATAGTCAATAGTAGTTTGGTGAAACTCACACTTAGACAATTTGGCATACAAGTTGGCTGCACGGAGTTTTTTCAAAACAGTGCGCACCAGATTGACGTGGTGGTCGTGAGAGCGGGTATAAATGAGGATATCGTCCAGATATACGATAACGCCCTTATAGAGATGATCGTGCAGGATCTCATTAATAAACTGCATGAATACAGCAGGAGCCCCCTGTAGGCCAAAAGGCATGACCCGGAACTGGAAACAACCAAGAGGGCAGTTAAAGGCGGTCTTCCATTCGTCCCCCTCCTTAATGCGAACCCTATAGTACGCTTCACGCAGGTCCAATTTTGTGAAGATGCGGCCCTTCCCCAGTTGCGCCAATAAGTCCTTCATCAATGGGAGTGGGTAGAGGTTTTGAGAACATATGGCGTTAAGGTTCCTAAAGTCACAACATAAACGAAGAGACCCATCTTTCTTCTCACGAAACAGCACAGGGGCCGCCACCTTGGGTCGGGCCGGTTCAATGAAACCACGTTTCAAATTTTTGTCAATGAAAGAACGCATCTCCTCCATTTCCCTGGGTGACATGGAGTAAATGCGGGGTTTTGGGAGTTTGACCCCGGGCAAAATGTCAATGGAGCAGTCAGTAGGCCTGTGGGGGGGCAGAATGTCCGAAGATTGCTCGCTGAAGACTTCCTTAAGATCCAAATATTCTTTCGGAATTTTCTCCTCTCCTGCAATCCTCTCCTGCCCCCTAGCGGCTACTTCAGGAACGTTAGTGACGTCAGGTTGGTTTGGAGAGCCCTCCCCCACTGGAGGCACTTTGGAGCGAATACGCAAGCGGCCTGTCCGCCAATTTATGTGAGGGTTCCACTTCCGGAGCCACGGGATGCCCAAAATAAGTGGTCTGTCCATGCCAGGTGCGACCACAAAAGAGATTAATTCAGTGTGGGTACCCATTTTCATTTCCAAAGGCTCAGTAAAAAAATGGGCGGGCCCCCCCCCGCAACCGATCCGTCTATCTGGCAAAAAACAATAGGGGTTTTCAAAGTGCGCAATTTGAGGCCTAATTTCTCAACCATGGCTGGGTTGATCATGGACCGGGAACAGCCGGAATCCAGTAATGCCAGGAGGGTGGCAGGTGTCCCCTCAGGAGGAACTTTTAATTCAATAGGGAGTAGAAGGGGCCCCTTGTTTGAACTCACCCAGTGAGGTGAAGTGTCGTCATCTGAGTCATCAGAAGAAGAGGAGTTAGCATCCGCGTCATCCGTCAAAGGTTGGGGAAGAGGAGGGGGGTTGGTTTCCCCAGCGAAAGCCGTTTCCTTCTTTTTCTTTTCAGAGCCTCTGGCAGGTTTCTCTTCACGTCTGGGAGGGGGTTGGGCAGAGAGGGGTGATTTCGCCCGACAGAGGGGGGCGGTATGCCCAAGCTTCCCACAGCGAAAACATGTTAAAGGTCTGGAGGAGCCAGAAGGGGGCTCCCTCGCGTCGCCTCGCCGTTTGGAAAGCGCTTGAGTAGTAGGAGGGGGGAGGGACTTGGCAGCTCTTTCTTTCCGCTTCCTTCTTTCTTCAGTGGCATAACGCAGACGAATTAAGTCAAGCTCAGCGTCAGCAGCATGTTCAAACCAAGTGATTAAACGCCTCGGCAGGTTACGATTGACACATTGTTGATAAATGTCAGCGTCTAAGCCTTCAGCAAATCTGTCCAGAAGTGCGTCCTCCCCCCAGCCTCTCATGTACTGAGACAGACATTGAAATTCCTGGATGTATTGGGCGACTGGTCTATCGTCTTGGTCAAAGGTTAAAAACTTTAATTTGTTCCGCTTCTCAGTTAACGGGTCATCAAAACGCTGGCGGAAAGCCGCCATAAAACGGTTGAAATTCCCCAAGAGGGGAGAACCAGACATATGCAAAGCCATTGACCACGTAGCCGCTTCACCATCCAAAGATAAAAGGACCATTCTGACCCTTAAAGTGTCAGATTCAAAGTCCCGCCCATATATTTCCATGTAGTTAAAGACTTGCATAAGAAAGGAGGGAAGGGTGGCTGAAGCACCATTAAAACGCACAGGCAAGGGAGGAATTTTAGCCATCCGATGTCGTCGAGGGGGGGCCTGGGGGGGAGGTCCCCTTTGATCAGCAAAACCTCTAGCCGCAGGGGGTGATACAGGCCGAGGGGGGGGGTGGGGGAGAATCCTGGCGTGGGTGAAGTTGCCAACTTCTCCAGTCTCTTTCCTCCTCCCCCCTCCTGTCCTCCAAAAATGTTTGACCCCAATAATCAGGTAACTCACTCCGCTGTGGTTTTCTCACGGGGCCCTGGTGTTGATAATTTCTCCATTCAGCTTCATCGCCTCTTTGGCTCCAATAGTCAGGGAAATCACCCGCCTGAGGTTTCCTCACGGCCCCTGGCTCCAGCGAAGTTTGTTGAGGTGGTCTCTGGGTGAGTCCAGCATTCCAGCTTGTCTCTATTTCTCTTTGCCCCACTGAAGTTGACCAACGGGGTAGGGGGGAAGGCTCAGGCTGATTGGAAATTTGTAGTTGAAATAAATCTTCGTGCAGAGGTCGGTCAGACGGGCTGGGCTGGTGTAAAGAAAGGTCGGGAGGTCCCAGTTCACTGGAATCCGTCCCTCCCACGGCGCCTTCCTCTTCTCTGGTCGGAGAAGACATTATGTCCCTTCTCGGTAGACGTAAATCTCCTGGAAAGGGATATTATTCAGATCTTGCTTCTTGTCACGCCCCACTCCATTCCATAATTAGGAAAGAAGACCAAGAGACTCCATGGGTTGGAAATCCAAAGTACTTTTACTAATTATAAATGGTAAGCGAGCAGTAGTGAAGCAAGATCTGAATAATATGGCGCGAAAGCAATTGATATATGGCAAAGCCCGTTCCCCCCCTTAGGATCAAAGCTCCAGTCCAATCATAAGTCCTTCAAATGTCAGGTGTGAGATAACTTCAAAAAGACAGGCCAAGATGGAATGTGAAGGCCGTTGATGCAGGCGGGAAACACGTACGCATGCGTAAACCCCAACGACTGGAACATCCTAGAACATTCCTGCAGCAGACCTCCAGCACATCAATTAAAACCCTCCCACATACACGCCCCCCCCCTCCCGTTTCATGGCAGCTGAAGCAGCAGCAAAGCAGAAGCTGACACGCGAGCCAAAAAAGGTTCACCTTTGCTGCCCTAAACCATAAACAAAACCCTGACTCCTTGACCCTCTGACCCTTGACTCTGACCTCTGATCATTGATCCTGACCCTGCCCATGACTCCTGACCTTGACCCCTGACCCCTGACTCCTGACCCCTGACCCAGCACAGAAGAATCCTGTTTCGAAAGCCTTCAATCAAGTTAAAAAGGACTATGATAACTTCAAAAAAAGCATGAATCAATTGCGGCTGTATGTTAAGTCTGCAAACTCACCTGCAATAGGCAAACTGCTTTGGGATTCTCCAAACCGCTAAAGCTCTTCCGTTGCATTATGGCTTTTGAAATTTCTTGTTCTATTAGCAGAAATTGTGTGGATGTGTTACGTATTGTATTTCTTGCTCTTTTTAAAAATAAAGCTTTTGGGTGCTTTGGAGGCAAAACATTTTTAGAGCCCCAAAAAATGATTCCCTACGTAGGATTGAACCCTCAACCTTCTGAATAAGAAGTGAGTGTCTTCTCTGTTAGACCACCCTGCCTCTCGTTAGGAATTGTTTCAATCATGGCCCCTGAAGCAACAAATAATGCTAATTTATGCAAATGAATCCTCCATACAGCTAACAATTAAGTGATAAAAAATATTTAAAAGATTTATACGAAACAGTGCCTGTGATATCCACTTTCGCCGTACGAAACGCTTCTCCTGCTCTTCGTGAAAGATAAAAAATTTAAGGGCTGCTGTTCCTTCTTTCGCCACGAGATGGCACTGTTGTCTGTAAACTCACCTGGAATGGGCAAACTGCTCTGGAATTCTCCAAACCGATAGAGTTCTTGTTGTGTTATGCCTTTCGCATTTTCTTGTTCTACACTAGCACAAATCGTGTGGATGTGTTGCGTATTGTACACTGCTCAAAGAAATAAAGGAAACACTTAAACAACACAATGTAACACCAAGTCAATCACACTTCTGTGAAATCAAACTGTCCGCTTGCTGTTTTTAAAATCAAGCTTTTTGCACCCACAGGAGGAAAACCTGACCCTGCGGCCAGAAAAATGGGTGCTTTGGATGCCAATTTCTTTTTTTGAGCCCAAATTCAAAAATGGATGTTGGGACTTGATTCGGGGTGGAATTTCATGCTTAAAAATGGTATTTCTTGCTGCTTTTAAAAATCAAGCTTTTGTGCACCCAGGTGAGGAAAATTGTGCTCTGCAAATTCATGGAGAGCTAACTCTAACCCTAAGTGGAATTTTCCCCAATGGGCTTTTTCCATGTATTTTGGCAGGAAACGTACATAAGGCCGGCTCAAAAGGCGTGCCCACTCCTAACCGTACCAACGGGCTCCAAATCCAATGGCGATGTCCATTTTGCTCTGCAAATTCATGGAGAGCTAACCCCAACCCCTAAAATCTTACCCTCAAACCATAAACCATTCAGATTTTTGAAACAGGATTTCTTTTTTTGTTCCTCTGTTGCAGCAAATAGGACTCCTGTTGCTCTATTAATATTAATAAAGTTTTAATAATAAATCTACCTGATAATAACTTTAAAAAATTATCAAAACACTTTATTTTCTTTTGTGGCTGCTATTCTTTCCTCGACCGCAGGAAGGCGCTGCTTTCCGTTCCACGGGCACTGCAGAACAGGCCAGAAGATACCATCCTTTTTCAAAAAGGCCATCGAAAATGTTTTTTGTGTCGCTGCAACACCTGTTTTCACCACGGCACTGTTTTCTGTCCCTTGGCGATATCATTGAGGTTATCGATAAGTCTTAGGATGCCCTTGATGTTAATCTACTGGTAGTCTGCAAGAAAATTTTGGTGGTCCACAGAAAAATTGTTTGCATATTTTATATTGCACTAAATCAGGGGTTCTCAAAACTACGGCCCCCGGGCTGGATGCGTGCAATGGATGTTTGGTTGCTGCAGAGAGTCTCCCCCTTCGGGATGTTTTTGTGTGGGTCAGAGGGGGACAGAAATTCCAACTGGGTCTGCTTCGGCCTCCTGGATCGGGTCTTTGGGCGAAGGCTGGAGGGAAGCGCCGCTGGTGGCGAAGAGCCGGAGGGCCTCGTTTCAGTGGAACTGCACCATGGCCTGGAACTGGCTGACCCTCTCAGCCCGCTGAACCTCCAGGCGCTGGTACTTGGCCTTGCCCTCTCATAAGTCTTCCCTCTGCTTGGAAAGCGTATGCTCCTAGTCTTCGGTGAGGTGCTTCTGCTGAGTTTCCTTCCTGGTCAGATCCAATTTGAACGGAGCCAGCGGTTTTGCCAACTCTTTCTCATGGTGGCTGCTTAGCTCTGAGGACTGCTTCCTATTGGGGCCCTAAGTGCGGGAGGTGAGGAATGGCTGGGAGGGGAGGAGAAGTAGAGGTCAGAGAGACATCCCTCGACATGAGTGACATCGGGTTGCCCACACCCAACCATTCGCATGACCATTTAGCCACACCTACCTAGGCGGTCATTACAAAGATCATATTAGTGGTCTGCTGGATTTAAAATTCTGAATTTAGTGGTCCCTGAGGTCCGAAAGGTTGGTGACCCCTGCTACAGGACACAAAACTGTGCCCTCCTGTGGTAAAAGAAGGTATTGCAGCTGCAAAAAGAAAGAAACCTTTTTCAATGGGATTCTAAGGTTATTATCCGGTATCTTTATTATTATTTATTATTAGCTCCTTATTAATATTAATAGGGCGATGAGAGGCCCGTTTGCTGTAGGAATAGGAAAAGGAAATCCTGCTTCAAAAGCCTCAGACTGATTTACGAAGGCCTAAGACGACCTATTACTATGATAACCTTAAAATACCATGAATAATGTTTCTCTCTCTTGGTGGCTGCTATAACTGCGTGGGCCACACGATGGCACTGTTTTCTGGCCCTTAGCGTTGAGGTTATCAGAGAAAATTTTTAACTCGGTGTAAGATGTTTGAACCGGAATTCCTTCTTCTCTCCCTGTTGTGCGGCTCCTGGACCTCCAGTTGTGCTATTAATATTAATACTGGCGTTTAATAATAAAGATACACGATAGTAATCTTTAAATGCCATTTAAAAAGCTTTTCCCGCTTTTGCGCGTACTATACCTGCTTGGACTCTCTCTCTCTCTCTCTCTCACACACACACACACACACACACACACACACACACACCTGCATTTAAGTAAATATAAAATACAGAATACCAGAGTTGGACGGGGCCTCATCTAGTCCAACAACCTGCCCAAGCAGGAGACCCTACACCATTTCTGACAGATGGCAGCCCACTCTTTTCTTGAAAACTTCCAGTGATGAAGCTCCCACAACTTCCAAACATTCATTTGCAGTCAGGTGCAAAATATCTGGAGCCTCTTTACAGTCTAAACCCTAAACCAGTGATGGCGAACCTATGGCATGCATGCCACAGATGGCACATGGAGCCATTTGTCAGGGCACACAAAGCGCTGCCCTGTCAGCTGGCCAGCATGCATCCGTGCGCTGGCCAGCTGAGTTCACTCTTTCTTAAAGCCATTTTTCGCCCTCCCCAGGCTCCAAAGGCTTTATAGGAGCCGGGGGAGGGTGAAAAGAGCCTCCCCACCCCTCCCGGAGACCCTCTGGAGGCTTCATGAGCTTCCCTGAAGCCTCGGGAGTGCAAAAAAACGGCCCTACGGGCAAACCGGAAGTTCGGGAATGGACTTTTGAAATTTCTTGTTCTATTAGCAGAAATCGTGTGGATGTGTTACGCATTGTATTTCTTGCTTTTTTAAAAAATCAAGCTTTTGGGGGCTTTGGAGGCAAAACATTTTAGGCCAAAAAAATGATTCCCTACATAGCATTGCGCTCCTTATCAGTTGTTTCGATCGTGGCACCTAAACCAACAACCGGAATCCTATAATGCTAATTTATGCAAATGAATCTACATACATCTAACGAGGAAGTGATAAAAATATTACAACGATTTAAACAAAACAGCGCCTGCGATATACACTTTCGCCGTACGAAACGCTTCCCTGCTCTTGTTGAAAGATACAAATTTTAAGGGCTGCTGTTCCTTCCTTCTCCACGAGACGGCGATGTTGTCTGTACACTCGGCAATTCTCTGCAATTCTCAAAACCAATAAACCTCTTCCGTTCCGTTATGGCTTTTGCATTTTCTTGTTCTATTAGCAGAAACAGTACGGATGTGTTACGTATTGTAATTCTTGCTCTTTTTAAAAATCAACCTTTTGGGGGCTTTGGAGGCAAAACATTTTTGGAGCCCCAAAAAAATGATTCCCTACCTAGGATTGTGCTCCTTATCGGCTCTTTCGACCGTGGCACCTAAACCGAAATCCTATAATGCTAATTTATGCAAATGATCTGCATACATCTAACGCTGAAGTGATCAAAATATTACAACGATTTAAGCCAGAGGTAGTCAACCATTTTATACCTACCACCCACTTTTGTATCTCTGTTAGTAGTAAAATGGTGATTTATAAGTAGGGAAGTAACTTTACTTTATAAAATTTATAAAGCAGAGCTACAGCAAACCCCTAACGCCCACCATGAAAGCTGGAACGCCCACTATTGGCGGAAGGGACCAGGTTGACTACCATTGATTTAAACAAAACAGCGCCTGCGATGTTGAAAGATAAAATTTTTAAGGGCTGCTGTTCCTTCCTCCTCCACGAGATGGCGAAGTTGTCTGTAAACTCACCTGCAATAGGCAAACTGCTCTGCAATTCTCCAAACCGATATACCCATTCCGTTATGGCTTCTGCATTTTCTTGTTCTATTAGCAGAAATAGTACTGATGTGTTACGTACTATTTTTAAAAATCAAGCTTTTGGGGGCCTTGGAGGCAAAACATTTTTGGAGCCAAAAAAATGATTCTCTACCTAGGATTGCGCTCCTTATCAGCTGTTTCGATCGTGGCACCTAAACCGACAACCGGAATTCTATAATGCTAATTTATGCAAATGAATCTACATACATCTAACGATGAACTGATAAAAATATTACAACGATTTAAACAAAACAGCGCCTGCTCTTGTTGAAACATAAGAATTTTAAGGATTGCTGTTCCTTCTTTCGCCACGAGATGGCGATGTTGTCTGTAAACTCACCTGCAATAGGCAAACTGCTCTGCAATTCTCCAACCCAAAAAAGTTCTTCAGTTGCTTTGTGCCTTTTGCCTTTTCTGGTTGTGGTCGGAATGACCCATTCCATCACACAATGTAGGCAACTGTCAGAGGAATTCCAAGAAAGCCTAAACCAAATTGCTGGCACCCTAGCTGAGGTCCAAGACCAAATAGACTCCTTGGCAGCAGTGATTTTACAAAACCGGCATGCCATTGATCTCTTAACTCCTGAAAAAGGTGGACTATGTGTATTCCTGGGAGAGGACTGCTGTTTCTATATGAATAGATCAGGTGCGGTCTCCGGGACCGAGCATCCTTAATTGGTCAAAGACTGCAAGGGACAGATGCATAGTTTTGTTGGCTACCGGGATCAGATTGGATTAAACAAATCCAATGAGGAAGATGAAATCTCAGATACTGGCCCGTATGTTCAGCTTGCACTCTTGGGAGTGGCGAAAGTGCCTCCGGAAGATAAGCCCTAAGATATGTATTACTTGTTACTTTTCCCTTCCGCTGATGTGTATTCTGTATGCTTCTATTGTTAATCAAAAACTCTGTAATAGGGTAGGCTCAATTGTGGCTATTAATAGAGTCTAGAAGTGGGGTGGATAAAGCAGGATAAAATGTGAATTAAAATATAAAAGTCAGACGTGGCAGAAGGGAGAGATAAAAACCTGCTTGTATGACAGGAAAATGTCATCAGCCTTAAACAACAGAAGTCCAGTAAAGGTTCCAGTAAATGTCCTTATGTCAAAAGCCCCAAACCACAAGGTTCAGCTAAAGTTCGTATAGAGACACGCAGTCAGTACCTATGGTCCAAGACAAAAGGAGAAGTAAGAAAATATCTACTTATAAGGCTTCTTTCCTCAAGGTAACCAATAAGAAATGAGTTAAGTGTTTCCGTGTTACGCTGCCTTTGAAGAATGTGTGCTTCAATGGTGAAGATTGTTCAGAACTTGCAATACTAGCCTTTGGCTAGCTTTTTGAACCTGGCTGCCAATAAACTTCTCCTTGCATCCAGAGACGTCTAAGCCCTGTCATTTTCTGAAACACAATTATAGGTATACATTCACATGATTTTTTTTTAACATTCATGGTTCTTATACGTTTGTCATTCCATTTATAGAGTTATATTATTCTATTTGGGTTGCTTTGTTATCATCCCTCGCCTGTTTTGACACCGCCTTCTTCTCCCTTTCTTTTCTCCCTCCCTCCCTTCTCTACTTCCTTCCTTCCTCCTTTGCCTTCCTTCTTCCCTTATCTCTCCCCTACCCCTCTCTTCCTTTCCCCCTTCCTACCCTCTCTTTTTTCTTTCTCTCCTTCTCCGTCCCATCTTCCTCTCCTCTTCTCTTCCTTCCCTCCTCTTCCTCTCATCTCCTCTCCTCGCTTCCTTTCTCTCCCTGCCTCCCTTCTCTCCTTTCTTCTTTCCTCTCCTTTCCCTTCCTTCTACCCTTACCTCTCTCCTACTTCTCTCTACCTCTTCCCCTTCTTACCCTCGCTCCTTCTCTCCCTCTCCCTTCCATCTTCCTCTTCTCACCTCTCTCTTCCTTCCCTCCTTTTCCTCTCATTCCCTCTCCGCCTCTCTATTGCTGCAGGTGTCTCTTCCGGCTCTTAATTTATATTTTCTTGGGGTGGTATTTCCGGAAACCCAAAAATAATTGAATATCATTTCTTGTTCTTTTTCCTTCTCTCTCTCTCTCTCTTTTTAAAGAATATTTTCCTTTTTTGAACAGACATAGACATACAACACATAACACATAGAACCTTCTTCAATTGCGTACAGCCTGTCGTTTGATATATATATATATATATATATATATATATATATATATATATATATATATATATATATATATATATATATATTATTTTCAAAACAAACACAACACATCCTTCTTTACATACTGTAGAAAGTGTATTAGTTGGTTACAAAAACACTTTTGTGCATCTCTTCCACAGTCAACAAACATAATTCATATTAACTCAAGTATTTTAACTCTGGTATTTATATATGTTACCATCATCATATCTCCATTTTCATTTGACTATAATTTTTTTAATGCCCTTCATCATAAAATATACCAAGATTTAATAAATAACCACATACTGGCCTTTCATTTACTATTTCTAAAATCCTCCATTAACACTGAATCCTTATGTCCTATTCTAGCTAAACATCCATAATATATAATAACAAAATTTTCTAATCCTCCTTTCCAAATCACTGTTTACAATTTACATCCAGTTTCCTTATGTTGTACCCACACCTATCCCTCCTTTATTTAACTATATCCTGTATCATAACATTTTCCCCCTAGTAATCAAAACTTTAACTGTATCTAACTTAGTTCTTTTTTATTAACCTTTATATATAATCCAAAGGGATTTCTAATCTTCCTTTCATAGGTACCATTCAATATTCATATCAAATTATTACTCATCATGACACTACACATTGTATACATTAGTAACATCAATTATTTATTTAACTACATCTATTGTCACTAAATTTCACTAAATTTAATTAGTTTTAAATTATACTCTTCCATCTATCAACCTGTATCTTTCCAGTAGCAAAACAGTCTCATATCTTCTGCCCTTTGTGGTGTCAGTCCTCTAATCATCTCCTTGATCAACTTTGTATGGACTCCTCTTAGCAACTCCTTGCTTATAAAATCTCTCATGTAATTTCGATGCCCTTCTTCTGTTTCCTTAATCAGCTTATCTTTGATTGTCAGTAGTGTTATCAATGATATTGCTAATAAAATTTCTCTCTTTAAATCCATAAATTCTTTTGTTGTTTCTTCTTCTGTATCTTACCATCTGGGGTAGATTTTCCCTCCATTTAGTTCCTCTTTCAGTATTCCACTCTTTCCATTTTCAGAGACAAACCAATCACCATAAATATCAGCAAATTTAATTTCTTTATATTCATTTTCCTCTTCGATTTTTAGGATTTTAACCACCACTTTTCCCACTTGATAACATCCTCAACTTCATCATATTTTGCTGTTAGATGCTCTAAATCTTCCAGCTTCTTCTCTATCCTCTCATATGTATTTGATAATTTCTGTATTTCTGAGAATATCTTTTGCAGAGTTAAAGTTTCTTTCTGCTGTTAAAATTGTGCCATTATCTCCAGCTAACAAACACAGCTGCTCTTCCTTGGAAGGTTAATAAGATTAAGCATAGATTCACAATAATGTTTTATTTTCACTTTTCTCTGGTTAAAGATATACTTCAAAGGGACATCTGTATGCTTTTCTTCTTATCACTCTCTATAACCAAGCGGTGAGACCTTGGAGTGCCAAGCCAGAAAAATAAGAGTGTTTCGTTTCCAATACACAAACCTTCCAGCCTCCAAGTAGCAGTGTTATTGTTGCAATTTTCTTTGTTTCTTTTTGTATCTTTTTTGTATTTTAAAAAAGTCCGATTCTTGAATGAATTAGGAGAACACCCACAGTAATGAAAGGGGAGACTTTTAGTCCATAGATTACAGAGAATAAAAGAAAAAAAAAAAGAAGAAAACTTAATCCATTCATTTTAAAAGGCATAAATTCCATCCCTGAAGATAGCATTTAAAAAGTAAGATAACGCACTGTCCAAAACCATTCCAAATTTAATTCCACTGCTTATTTCTTCTGTTCTCCAATTTAAATTAATTTAAAAAATTTTATAGGCAGTCTCTTTTTAAAACGGTAAAAATTCCTCACCAGCTGGAAACACATTCTCTTTCCATATCCTTCCATTTTGGAGCCACCCCGACTTCGTCAGCCTTCGCTGGATTTTTTTGTCACCAGCTTGAAGAACTTCCCTTGCATCGATCAGGGACTTTGCGATGTCCCTGAGATCAGCAAGACGTATTCTTCCTGTTCACTGTCTCTGCGGGACGGTTTAGGTCCGATTGGACCACACAGTGGAAAAAGTATCGGCTGTGGTATCGGAGCATCGAGACTGTATATCTGTATTGTCGCGATGTTGGTTCCTCCTTTAAGTGTACATTTTTAATACCGTTTTCCTCTTTGAAGTCCTTTGGTTTTCTTTTTGCTATTGTTTTATCGTTTTTTGTTTGTGCCTTTGCTAATGGTTCTGATCCTGTCTTGCGTTTTCTTATTCCTCTCCCCTAAAATAATTCCCATAGGGCAGAGATGAGCCCTAGTGTCTTCTGCTGTATTTCCTGTTTTTACATCTTTGCCCTGAGCTAATGAATGTTGTCGCTCTGACCTTTGGCTATTTTAAAGGTAACTTCTTCCTGCCCTTCCTGGGTCTTTTGTATTGTTTCCTACTCTGCAGCTATTTCTAATTGTCCTGATATCCTGGTAATTATTCTCAGGAGGTTTCTTTTAGAATGTATGCTGGCTTTTTTATTCTACTGACTGCTGGTTTGGTTATGGGCTGTACTGGTCTTCCTAATCCAACACTATCTTGGTGAAGGTCCCTTCCTACGCTTAAAAATGTTGTTTCTTGCTGGTTTTAAAAATCAAGCTTTTTGGCACCCCGAGGAGGAAAAATTCTGACCCCACAGTCAGAAAAATGGGTGCTTTGGAGGCCAAATTGTGGAATCAGTGGAATTTTCCTGAATGGGATTTTCCCATGTATTTTTGCCAGGAAATGCTCATAAGTCCGGGTCGAAAGGTGTGCACCCTATTAACGATACTAACGGGGCTCTGAATCCGATGGCAGTTGTCCATTTTGCTCTCTGAATTCGTGGAGAGCTAACCCAATCTGTGATTGCTCAGCTCAGAACAAAAGTAAGGAAAGATGTATAAGAATTTTATAAAATCTTGTGTGTTGTAGAAAATATGGACAATTTGTCAATTTCCCTTCCGTTTTGTTGTCATAGTATTATCCATTGAAACAAAAAGTGAGGAGAATTAACTGGCAGAACATGAACTTATTTATAGAATGTAAAATTAAAATAAGGAGCTCCCCATGGTTGGATGTGGCAACGCTTGCCAAGTTACATCTGTTTCAAAGGAAAGAGAGAACACACTCATGGCATTTCAGATGAGCAGCCTACCCATTTCACCCCATTCCCTAAAAAGCTGTTGGAGATTAAGTGTAGGAGAGGGCAAATGTCTTTCTGTCCAGGTTACAAAAAAGTGATTCGGCTAATGTGGGCTTAGAGCTCTTCCGACGCTCTGATGTTCTAGATGTGTCAAAAGTAGGGAAGATTCCAGATTCTTCCTTATGATGTCAAGCCCTTCCATTTTCATGGATGCACACAACCTTCCGTAGAGGTTAGTTGCTCCCTTACCCTGCTTCCTTACCCTTTTCTCCACATTTGATAGGTTCCTACCTGAAAACAATTATTTAAGAAGTAAGGAAAGCAACCTTATGACACAGGTTGGTGCTTTCACAGGATTCCTGGGGGCATTGTGTGGGGGTCCCCTGGGATCTTTGAACCTGTCTTCCAGAATCGCAAGGGAGGTTTCCACAGACAGATAAACTTTATGATCTGCTGATACCCATTCCTTTCCAATGGGTGTGTGTAGCCTGAGGTTAGTTGTTCCGTACATGAATATCTCCATTCAATTCCCACTTACCCGGTACTGAATTTCTGATGAAAGTGGCTCAACAATAAAACAGCTTCATGCAAAATATAAACCCAATATAACAATATAAAGCTAACTTACATTAAACCGGTACCTTAACAAAAAAAATCTTACAAACACATCAAAATATATGGTTGTGATATATTGTGTGGGAATTCAGGGGAGACGTTGCAGAACTATAATGGAATTTCATTCCTTCAGATAATATTTTTCTAGCATTGAGGTTGGCTGGTTGAGGGAATGTGGAAATACTGCAATTGCTTTTACTACTTCTGGAGTCATGCCTGGGATACCATTACACAGGGCAGCTATTTTGAGTTTCCTTGGTGGAGGAACAACTGACCTTCAATTGTGCCGGGGCATTTAAAAAAAGGATGGTGTTATTGCTTTCTGGGAGGTAAGAGACTCTGGCAGCAGAGACTACCTTAACCCCATCCAAGGAGAGAAGGTGAATTTAATACCGCCCTCCTTATTCTACACACACCTGAGAATTTAAGGAGAGTGTAATTGGCAAGTATTTCCAAGTTACAGGCTTGCTCGCTTAGGATGAATGCAATCCCCATCCAAAGCAGGTCACCCCTCTGGTGGAACAGAATACAACAATCAGCAAGTGTGATTGAATTCAGCTTTAATTTGCATTTGCTTCCTTCTTATTATTCTAGTATAATTATATTGTAATTCAATCTGATTGTAGAGGTGAGAGGTTTTCTCTGCAAAGCCGGTTCAAAACTCCAGCACACTTCATCACCTTTGACAATCCTCACAGGTTGAATAAGACCCCATGTTACCTGGGACACCTCCCTGGGTGACTTCCTCAGAAGTTATGGCAGTGAGAGAGTTTGGGAGATTTGAATCTGCACGACAAAGTTTAGGTCACTTCAACAGCAAAGGTGGATGATACCTCAGATACCGACTGGATATTTGGCGATGAGGTCAAGTGAACGTGGGGGACATGTGCACTTGTTAAAAAGATACCAGGGGCCCCAGCTAGCCTGAGTCCACCATAAGCCTTCTAGGAATTGTTAGAAAGAAATCAGCTTTGTTTCTGAGCCAGGAATAACTTTAAGATGCTTGAATCAGAAGTGAAGTTTATTCCAAAATTATATCACATACAATGATCTGCTCGGAGGTGACTACCCTGAGCCCTTTAGAAATCACCGCAGGTGGGGAAAGCCAGCCTTTGTCCCTAGTCTAAAGCAAGTGAAAGGGCGCCCATTCCTTTCTAGGGGTTCTGGGGAAGTAATCAGCCAGGTTTTTTTTTTTTAAAAAAAAAGCATGCCGCAGTCAAGTGCCCTGCTGCATTCACAGTTTCTGCTTATTTCACACTGCAGATAATTGGGGAAGGAATCTTTTGTTATGTAATTAGGAGGATTTCTCATATTTCTGGGAAGATATTCCCCTAAATAGGCTGAAACCATGCTAAGATTTGACATAGATACATTATATACAGTACCTACAACCACGATGATTCATTTACGAGGTGGAGGCTGTTGCCCTCCCCTTTCTGAATCCATATCCCCCCCCCCCCCTGTCATTCCTTATGGACTGCTGGCCTCTTTAACGACCCCTGTTGGAAGAGCGCCTCCATCAGGTCACTTGACGGTTTGACTATACCTAAACAGGCTGAACATGCAATCCTGGACAGGGAAGCGACTTGGAAGTCTTTTAGCCTGACCTCCTGCCCAGGGCCAGAATCTCAGACCGTTCCAGGGCTTCTGGCAAGGGATGGGCTGCACCTCATAAGGACCGGGAAGGAGGCATTTAGAAAATGACTGTGCGGCTTATCCGAAGGGCTTCAAATTGAAGGGGGAAGGTGACCGATCTTTACGATCTAATCCCAAGTATAAATCCAAGACAGCCAATCGAATAATGAAGTAGGGAGTGGTGGGAAGGAAGGGGAACTCAGATTTAAAACAGGAAATGTAGGAACCAAATGCAAACTCAGCCGTAAAGGACTCATAGACCGATGCTCCGAGTATGAAAAACGAACAGGGTGAACTTGAAGTACTGATACACGGGAGCAGGCATGATATAGTTGCCATTGCCAAAACTCAGTGGGAGGAAACTGAAAACTACTGCTGCAAGGACATAAATTGTTTAAAGCAAACAGAGCTAACAAAAGAGGAGATGGAATTGCATTATACATAAGAAATCATGACATCTTAACAAAAATGCATAAAACCAACAATAAAAGCATCCTTGAATGCATATGGTTTAATATAAAAGGAAAAAAAGAATGGCATTGGGATACTACAAGCCACCTAACCAAGCAGAGGAAATAGGCGAAGGTTTTGCTAACCAGTTAGCTAAACTGTGCAGGAAACAATAGTACAATAGTAATGGGGGACTTTAATTACCCTGACAATTACCCTGGGAGACAAACATTGCACCAAGTGGGAGATGAAACAGATTTCTGGCGAGCCAGCCGTGTGCTGCAGCTGCCAAAAGAGACAATGCAATTCTAGTTGCATGAATAGAAGGCTAGACACAAGATCACGTGAACTGTTAAAATCACTTTGTAATGCCTTGGGAAGACCACACCTGGAATATTGCATCCAGTTTTGGTCGCCACAATGTAAAAAAGTTGTTGAGACTCTAGAAAGAGTGCAACAAGAAGAGCAACAAAGATGATTAGGGGACTGGAGGCTAAAACATATAAAGAACAGTTGCTGGAATTGGGTATCTCTCATTTAATGAAAAGAAGGACTAGGGGAGACATGATAGCAGCCTTCCAATAGTTGAAGGGCTGCCACATAGAGTAGGAGGTCTACCTATTCTCCAAAGCCCCCGAGGGCAGGACAAGAAGCAATGGGTGGAAACTAATCAAGGAGAGGAGCAACCTGGAACTAAGGAGAAACTTCCTAACAGTGAGAACAATTCACCAGTGGAACAAAAGTTGCCTCCAGAAGTTGTAAATGCTCCAACGCTGGAAGTTTTTATGAAGAGATTGGATAACCATTTGTCTGAAATGGTATAGGATTTCATGCCATCATGAAAAATACACTCTTCTTTTAGTTTGTTTCCATTTATTAGTTCAGAATGGTGCCAAGGGATTGTCATAACAGACATTCTTCATCTCTTATCTTTTCTTTCTTTTACTCTTTGGGCCAGCTGTTCTCAACAAATATAATAGAAGGAGATGTATACAAATAAATGGCAACGGATAAGGCTATTATAACAAAATGTAGTGCACTTCCTCTGAAGGTATAAGTCTGTGCTCTGGGTTCCCTCTGGACTCACAGATCCTGCTGAAGCACCATGGGAGATTGTGGCAGGACAGCCTTTCCCTGGTTATGGTTGGTGTGGCAGTTATGACTTTTGGGGGAGTGAGATGTCTTAGCAATTACACGTGCCTTTGCCATCTCATGACTGGATTACTGCAATGGGCCCTATTGGGGGCTGCCTTCGTAGATTACTCAAAAATGTTGGTTGTTGCAGCTGGCTGTGTGCTGGCAGTACTACAGCCCTTGTATTGGCTGCTACCGTTTCCTAACGTACTTGTGCCACTGAGAAAACCCTTTGTGGCCTGAGTTGTGGTTATCTGTGGGGACGCCCTCTCCGGGCCTTCTAGTCTTAATGAGCAACCCAAGAAAAGTATGTTCCAAACTGTAGGTATAAAGGTGGAGGAAGCACATAGGCCCAAGAGATTAATCGGCTGAGCGGACAGGGTGGAGGAAAAGGCTTCACCCTTTGGAGGCCAGGCGCCAGCAAGGACAGCTGGATAAAGAAACTGGATAAAGAAACAGCGGGTCAAACCATCTGTTTAAGACTCCTCTCCTCCTGAGAGGAGACCAACCTCATAGGTAACGAAGCCTGTGGAATCTTCCAGGTTCATATCCTCCTTTCTCGGTGGGCTGTCGTGGGTGGCCAGGGCCAGGCAACGCAGCGTGTCCTTCCCGGTGCCCCATTCACGGATGACTGTCATGATCTTCTGCTTAATCCCCGGGGTTAAAGGTATTTTCATGTTTCCTGCTCGGAAATGGGTGCACCTGTCAATCACTCCTTCTGGAGCACCCTGTGGGAAAGAGAAAGCGGAACCAATTCAGCCTGCAGGCTCTTTTTATCTTTTCGTCACAGAATCACCCCGGAGCTGTTTCACGAAGGAGGTGAAGGTGTCGCTTAAACCCAGAGTCGTGTTTTGGTGTACTGGTAGTCCTCAACGTACAATCAAAACGGAGCCCAGAATATCCACCGCTAAGCAAGACAGTTCCTAAGTGAATGCCCCCCCCACCCCATTTGAACAACAGTTGTTAAAAAAAAAAAACCTTGCTGCATTATAGCAATAGCAATAGCAGTTAGACTTATATACCACTTCATAGGGCTTTCAGCACTCTCTAAGCGGTTTACAGACTCAGCATATCGCCCCCACAGTCCGGGTCCTCATTTCACCCACCTCGGAAGGATGGAAGGCTGAGTCAACCTTGAGCCGGTGAGATTAGAACCACTGAACTGCAGATAACAGTCAGGTGAAGTGGCCTGCAGTACTGCACCCTAACCACTGCGCCACCTCGGCTCCTTAGATTAGGTTAGTGAAGAAAATAGTTAAGACACGCTCCATTTAAAATTGTGTTTAGAACTTTATATGTCTCATTTAAGCTAATACCAGTGTGAATAGAGAAAAACGGGATGTGGAGAAACTTCCTAACAGGGAGGACAATTAAGTTAACAAGACGGGGGGGCGCCCTTAAGCCACCAGCCACATGCTGAGTTGCATGCCACTGTTGTGTCCCCACAGTAGTTGACAGACAGGTCTTAACACTCTTCCAAAAAGCCAGACGATTTATGCCAACCTCACCTCAAGGGTGAGATGTTCCATGGGGCAGAAGCTACCAGTTTTAAACTTTTCAGCCGATGGGCTCTACTGCATGCCCTTGGGACGGGTTGATGTAATTGGAATGAGATAGTTCTTCAGGTAGCTATGAAGTGCTTTAAAAGTGATAAACAACCTCTTTAATTGGACCCAAAGCAAACCGGCATCCAACTCCCCAGCAATTGTGTTACAACGGTCCAAAAACTGCCCCTGTCGCGCACACACACACACACACGCGCGAGAGAGATGATCATCATCACAAAATCAAGAGTCACAGAATAATACAACGGTTGAATATATTTATTTTACCAAGAAAGCAACTGCAAGTTTTTAAACAAACCAAGTGCTTATTTATCCACAGATCAGAATAATAGAAATCTTAATTTGCATTTCAGCAGTGAGAAATATAAGGCAGGATGAAACTGACTGCCTCTGAGCACAGATCCAAATTGGGATCACACTGTCCCAAGGGAGGGTGGCTGTAAGGGTTAAAAGAAAAGCGAGTCCCCCCCCGCTGGCCACTTTGCTCGGAGCTCCTTAGCAATGCCACCACAAGGACACAAAGTGTAAGTGTTACGGGCCCCGGGACCAATTTCCCCAGAGCAGCAACTGGTTGCCAAACTGTAGGCAGTGCCACTCAATGCACAACCAATTGTCTGTCCCATTATTTATTTCGCCAGCTCTCCTTTATCCTCCCAGTGCAGCATAATTTCTTCCAAACCTCTCGTAGCATCTCTGATCACACTCTCCCACCTGCTGTCTCCATACAGGCTACACAACTACTGTGTTTCACCCTGTGCCCTTTCATTTGTCAGCATGGCACAACAGAAAACCAAGCTGAGAGGTAGGAAAAGTACAGCCAAGCAGCCAAGCCCCTCTGGAGAACTTATCACCGAGAGAGAGCAGCACCTGAAGAAGGAACATGCCACCCTGACAGAGCATATCAAGACCTATTCAGATCGAGTGGATCACTTTCAAGATGAAAATGAATTCCTGGACAAGGAAGCCCAGGAAATCCAAGAAAACAGCAAAGCTTACCTCACCTACTTGGCCAAACGCACTCTCCTGTGCCACAACGCCATCATTTCCTTACATGACCAGAACGAATCGGATCTGGCCTGTGTCCTGGAGCAGAAGGAGGAGCTGATCTCTCAGTTCAAAGAAAGGAAGAAGGAGGTCAAGAGCCAGTTGATTGAGATGGAGACCAAGTATTCCCTCATGAACAAGGAGGTTGACGAACTGAGGCCCTTCAAGGAGCTTCAGTCGGACCAGCTTGCCCGTATCCGGGAGCTGGAGAAAGACCTGCTAGCCATGAAAATCCACCATTCTGAGCAAATGCATACCGTGAAGAGCCAATTCCTGCAAAAGAAGGCGGAATATGAAACGGAGTCCCAGCAGAAGGTCCAAGCTTTGGCCAAAAGGGCCGAGAAGGAAGCTGTGCGCAGCCTCATCCAACACACCAAGCAGATCAAAGCTGAGAACGGGAGATTGCGCAATGAACTGCTGAACCTCATCAAGAGAGCCCAGGGCCTAAAGGCCATTCTGCGTCAGCTGCAGGAGCAGAAAGGGCAGCTTCTTCAGGAGCTCCAATACAGGGAAGATTTGGGCCATGTACACTGCTGGCTAACTCAGCAGAGCAGAGCCAGGGGCAGGGCCAGCCTGCCTGCCAGGACTCAGGGAGGGGTTCCTCTCCAGCTACCGTCTCTCCCAAGTCTCCAAAGGCCAGCAAAGACTCCGTCAACCACTCAGACGCAGGAGACCAGCGTGGGAGAACCATTAGGCCCTCTGGCACAAAGGCGCCCGTAGCAGGAAGGGCTTTAATGGCAGCAGCAGGAAGACTGGCAGAGCCCCGGCACGGACCCTGGAAGCGGCTTACGCGTGCTGCCTCCTTGATTGAGGGAGAAGACAAGGGGGTAGCCTTTATCTGCCTTGGCAAAGTGGGATAACAAGGGTGTTCTGCTTTTCACCTTTACAGCTAAGGCTAAAATAAAAGTAAGAATTCCAAAAGCCACGGTATGTCATCAGTGGCGGAATTAATTCATATATTTGGGCACCTGCAGAGGGATAAAAAGGGGCAAGAAGATCTAAGTGCAATACAATTTTTGTGTGTGTTGGGGAAGAATAGTTTGTGCAGTTCAGGATGTGGGAGCTTTACAGAAATCCGGTCTCTTAAATGTCATTTAAAATAATGAATTTCCACAGATCTAGGACTGGGTTGATAGCAGTGTTGATTTGTGGTATCGTAATATGGATTTGCCTTCCTTGGGCTCAAATTGAGATAATTTTTTTTAAAATTATAGATCGTCCTTAACTTCTGATTCCTTGTTTTATAACCATTCAAAATTATGGTCACAGAATCGATACTTTATGACTCACAAATACCCCAGACATTAAATGGTCCCAACCCCTCCCCCCTTGTCACATTTTTATTTTTTTGCTGGTTTCCAGCTTTCTTTCTTTTTTGCTGCTTCTGGCCAAAAGCTCCTATTCAACAAGTCTTTTAACAAAACAGGCCAGAAACCTTCTTCTAGTCCCATGGCTGCCTCAATGGACAGCCCTCTTCCCAATCCCAATTACGATCTTAAGCAGAGGGTTACCTTTATCCGAGCACTGACTTTTGAAACACCCTTTTATTAATTAGGAGGGCTGTTAATGACTAATCAGATCTATGGCAGTAGAACTGAGACTCTTTTGATGACGCATCCTAGTCGTCCAGTCCAGTGACTCCCAAAAGAGAGGAGCTGCAGACAGACAAGGCTCGCCTAGAGAACAGATGGCAAAGACGTGCTTCTGTAGGGCCTTGGAAAGCAAGGCTGCATTGCCAGTTTGGTGGAGGGATTCAAGGTGCTGGACTAGAATCCAGATCATATATTCCTGCAATAGACAGAAAACCAGCTGCATTATATTGAGCTGGCCATCATGAGCCCTAGGAAGAACACAATGGCAAGCCATATCTGAGCATTGTGGATAGAAAAGCTGCAGGGAGTTGATTATGTAGCCACCAGCTGTGAAGATTGACTTGTACCAAAATAAATGATCAAAACCTCACATAATTTATCAAGAGTTAATTGTGCTACACTGATTTTATCTCATTTTTTGGTCCAGTGACTTTCTTAATAGATTATTAAATATATATGGGATTCAGCAAATCTTTTCCTAAGTTATACCATTACATGCTGGTCAGCAAGCTTAGTTAAGCTTTGGCTGGAGGGTTTGACCTCTTGAGTAGCTGCCTCAGAGGCAGCAATCGAATGCTTACAAGCAGCTCTTATCGAATGGGAGAAACGCATCCAGTCTGGAGCCCAAGTCCAAATCCTCTAGTTTTTCATACCATTACAGGTCGTGATGGGAAAAATACCTAATTTGCAGATTGTGTGCATTTCTAGAAATAGGCTAGAGCTAATGGAATTTAACATATTGGGGGGGGGGGGGCACCACTATGGAGAAACACAGCAATATTTACACCTGCATCATTGTAATTAGAAATAAAATACAAGCAGAACAATTTATTAGTACTTAATAACATATGCTTGATTCGACGCTCTAGGAGAGAATGAACACATACAAATACATGTAACATACAAATAGCATTTAAAAGGCCGAATTAAGACAATGGTTTTCCATCGGCCTCGGTCTCCTCCTCTGCATCAGAGAACCTCATTCTGCCACCATTGGTCTGGAGCTGCCTGCCAGGCGTTCCATCAAGTACGGGAGGCGAAGTCCGCACTGAGCTTCCTCATTATGGCTCCGTGGCTCAGGCCCTGCTGAGAGTGTTTCACGGAACTGTAGTTTTCCTTCACGTATTTTGCAAATGGAGCGAGTGGGGCTTTGGCCGGGGTGCCATCTTTGAGCTTGGGCTGGCAAAGCTCCAGCTGCCCCTTGCAAAAAGCACAGACAAAGCGCTGTGTGTCCAGGGATTTGGAGTGGCGCCCAATTCTGAAAGGCAAACACAAGGTGTCTTTGAAGACAGAAATCTGCAAAGGAGAGGCGACGGCGGCATGCATTGACAGCTGAAATTATAGAAGCAAAACGTTCAGAAAATAGGTTTATTATCTGACTGATTCCCAGGTGATTGAGCACAAACTATTAACATCTCCAGCATAAACAATAGCCCTCAAAAACTCTATGCATAATTCTATCTTGAAAATACTGTAAGCTGTAAGCAAGAACCAATCACCTATCCTTAATACTATCTTTACAGTCAACCTGTAAAATTCTACTTCAGCCTACAGGTTTTCCTCAGGTTACAAAGCAGTTGGGACCAAACAACTGCATCACTTAGCGATGACAATTCCAGCAGCCCCAGCTGCCAGTATAACCCGAGGACCACCCAGGTCGTTAAGCGACTGTAGTGTGCGAAGAGGCGGGAGCCACAAACAAAGCAGGCCAGTGGGCCAGACCTACAGGTGAGCAGGCAGGTGGCCACAGTGGGCACTGTGGAGGGCTGGAGAGTATGCAGAGCATGGATAGATGGGTATCACAAGCGGTAACCAGGTGGGCGAAAAAGTAGCAGGGGAAACGAGTGAGTATTCAAGCCACCTGGTGGGATTCTCTGGTCTTCAGCCTCAAAACTGCTGCAGACGACAACACTTTGTGGCTCTCTGGTTCTCCCGTGCCAGCAGTTTGCTGACTTCAGGGGAGAAAGCCAGTCTTCGCTTTGAAACCTTCCAATGCCCTCTTTTCCATGCGAGATCGTATCTCAGCTGTGCCGAGTATTAAAAGAAGAAAACATATCCAACGCGGAGCCTCTTGTAGATAAGGCCCATAATCACCTGGATCAATTCACAGGTTGAACTCCTGAGCTGCCTCCCCTTCCAAGGGAAGGACCCCCGGGGCCCAGCGCCTGGGGACACTCCAACCTCAACCCTCTTTAGCTCCTACCACAATTCTAACCATTTCAACAGGCAGCCAAGAAAAGGATCAAGATATCCCAGTTTCAGAAAAGCACAAGGCACACATTCCCCATACATTTAACATTTCAAAATGATACAATTGAAATGGACTCCGTCTAAATAAAGCAGGTGAGTGGAGCTATTGGGAGAATGATTTACCAAATAGCAGACGATGCAGCACCTGTCAGTTAAAAAGAAAAAGTACTGCTAGGCGAAAGGAAATTCTCCACTCACGTGTTTTTGCACTGTAAGCACTCATAAGTAAACTTGTATTTTATCTCATAGTTGTGGCACCGTGAGACCACTGGGAGCTCCGGATGAATCGTAGCAGACTTCTTGGCATATAAATTCCAGAATCGCCCGTGCCCGTCTCGAACACCGTGGATCAACCACGTCGCCGCATGACACAGTTCATGGATGAGGGTGTCTCGAAGTCGATCTAACCGTGGCATGAAATAAGAGGACAATGGAACTTCTCTGTAGGTCTGTATGCCATCATGCGCTTTGCTCTGAGTCCAAGCATAAAACCTTAACTCTGCCAGGCAAGTATGGAAGTCCCAACTAAACTGATCTATCCTTATTCGTGCCTCAGCACGAATCTACTCAACTAACGCTTAGTGATATTTTAACACTGGGTGACGGTCAACAGAATCCAAGAGGTGTCGGACTTAGTTTGTAGCTACATAGCGACTCTAGGCTGATTCCTCTTTTGACTCCGTCCCCAGGTTCCCCCACTCCCTCTCCTACAATCATGTTCCCGTTAATGCTTTATACTGGAGCTGAACATTTAGCCAAGAAATGCCATTAAAAACCACCATCTAAACTATATGGGATACGTGATATCCTTATAAGGTTTAAGGTTTCTCCTGTTTGACTAGAGTTGTGTTTGACTCTAAGGAGGCAGTGTTCATTTCCGTCTCACAGCCAAAGAGCCAGCGTTGTCTGAAGACATTTCCATGGTCATGTGGCCAGCATGGCTGTATGCCAGAGGCACAGAGAACGGTTACCTTCCCACCTAAGTGGTACCTGTTTATCTACTCGCTTTGGCCTGTTTTCCGACTGCTAGGTGGGCAGAAGAACTAGTAATATAGTATCTTTATTCATACAAGCAATACAGGGATGTTGCTAGTTTAAATCCATGAAACGATAAGCGGCCAATTTCCCCCAGTTGGCCTGATTTCTTGCCACTATTTATTAAGAACAAAAATTGATCAAGGTAGGTGAGGCTCCCAGTACTGCAGAAGAGCTAAAGGTTGCTTCAATTTAGAAGGACAACTACTACTTGGATGCTGCTGAACAACCCTCAGGAAGTCCAATTCGCATAAATATTGGAGTGGGCAGGGGGGAAAAGGGGAACAGGTAATGTAAAAAAGCCAAATGGCTTGGACAATTGTCCAAGTTGTATTAAAAGAAGAAATCTGCAACTCTTCCTCCCTGCCTCCCCCTACCATTCCTGGACCATAAGAAATCAGAGGAATGGTTTTCAATTTCACGCCAAAAACACGGCTGAAACTTCAGAGGGGAAGTCTCTTTCTAAGACCAGCCTGATGCTACAATCGGTCTGGTGCTGGAGACAGCTATTATCCCACATTATCCATAGGATTTCTAGGCGAAAAACAGTAAACTGAAGTACAGCTGATGACTGGCAGAACGAAGAGCTGGCAAGCAGACCGGCTCCTGCGATCCCTCTCGGAACATGAAGAGGACTTGTGATCACCCGCAAGTGCTCTGGGCAGTCGCTCCTCACAAGGAAACCGCAAGATCGGTGTCTCCAGGGGTGAGAGTGTAAGAGCTCTGGGGGAATGCCATCTCTGCTCAAACAGTGGTCAGTGCTTTTTATAGACATAGGGATCACGTACTACCTTTTCTAATAGGTTTTGGAAATTTCTTTTTAATTGCTTGTTATTAGGAATCTTTGCAACAAGGTTTTAGTGTACCAGGTGAGTTACCTTTAATTCTTAATAAAAGAAGTTTTAAATACAAATTTAAGGACTTTTTAAAACATTTTTCTGAATAAATAGCAAAAGCACGATTATAATATTGACTTTGAAAAATTATACTAGGGGTCCAGATAGATTTGAAATAAGATTTAGAATTTAATTATAAGGATTCTTTCCACAAGAAAATGCTGTTGTTTTGGATTCTTTTTTTTAAAAAAATGATAGGATGAGACTTTGAAGAATGCCCATTAAAAGGAACCAGGGAGATCTAAAGATTACAATTAAAAGAGAACACTTAAATTTGACTTACTAATACAGAATGGAACAAAATATTTTAACATGGGACATACTGAAGAATATATGTGAACAATGGATCCAGAGGTTAATTTTAGGAACTAAAATTATGGGAGATGAACAAGATTTACCAAACAAGACTGAGACTGACCTAAAAGTTGATTTAAAAATGAAAGGCCACAATAATGATATGGAAAAAGTTGTTATGCTGGACATACAAATGAAACCGACTGATGTCTTAATAATAAAAAAAGGATGTACAAATAAGAAACCAAGACTGACTTGGATAATTTTCTTACACTGGATTTACAAAAGAGAATATTTCCCTTTTCTTTGTCCATTACCACTGAGTATCCTGTTGAAATCTCTCATATCTGATCATAGCAAGTGGTATTCCCCTCCTCACCTCCAACTCAGAGGGCTAAAGGAGAGTTTGAGAGGTCCTTGGTGCTCTCTGAGCTTGGCTGTTTTCTTGCAGACGTTTCATGACTCAAACTAGGGAACAGCATCAGGGCAGTTTGGGGAATGAAGAAAACTGCAAGAAAACAACCAAGCTCAGAAAGCACCAAGGACTCCCCCCCCCCCCATTTCAACCTTCTCTGTAGAAGGAAATCTGCCTTTGCGTCAATGCAATCTGGGACCACACCTGTCCTAGTCAGAGAAGCACGAGGGCCCACCTGCAGAATCACAGACTTTTTCTGACAGCATTATCCTGGCATAACGCTGCGTCTCTGGTTCCTTCAGCTGGCCTGTTACACAGCACCCTGCTGTCTTCTGCATCTTCTTATTCCAGGTAATCTCCATTCTCTCAGGCAGCTAAGAGAAATAACAGGCAAGAAGAGAGACTTCCAAAGCTATAACTGTTGGGCTGAGCTCTTAGCAGATGCTCCTTTTGCTGCAGGTTTCACATTCCTTGTTGCAGAAACCTGGGTGGGAGGCAAGCGGCAGACATCGGCACGGGGCCAAGGCCGAGATGTGACTCCAAATGCCGGGTCAAGGTGGGATTCTCCACTGCCGCTTGGCATAGAAGCACTCCCCTCGAGCCACCCACTTGGATCCAGCAAGCCGTTCTGCCCACACTACTGCCAAATGGCCAGCTTGGATGAGAGAGGCCAATTTTCCCCACCTGTCTCCCCTGGAGGAGAAAGAGGGGAAAAATTTTCTCCAAGTCTGGCTGGTCTTGGGCAGTGGGCAGGTAGCATGTGGCAGGCATTTCTTCATCTGTCTCCTGCCACAGCCCGGCACTAGAACAAGCGCTGCTTCCGCTTCAAATGTTTGGCTGAGGAGAGCGGGCTTCGGAGAGGAAACCACGATGAAAGGGAAACAAAGCTTTTGGGAAGCTGAGCCAGGCAACGTGGATCCCCAGCTAACAGTACCTGCATCCATAATCCCCAAATTCCCTACCTTTCCCTCAAAGATAGAACGGTTGTAAAAAGAATACAGCCTTTGAGCCAGCCCTTCCTTCTCGCTCCGGAAATGTTTTGCTAGTTGGGATTCTGGGTCTGACAACTCCTGCAGGAAGCAGCCCTGGACGTGGCAGGGTCCCCTGGGAAGAGAAAAGCCGAGAGACAGCTGGAAGAGCAGCCCACCCTCCTCTCCTCCTTGGGGAGGCAGGACACGGCCACCCTTGCCTTCAAGGCCTGCCTCGGATAACACAGCTTTGAGCTTTCCACCCCAATCAACGTTTAATCCTGAGAAGCAGGTTGAAAACATGAATAATGTCTCCTGAAGAACTGGGCAGGACTGGGCAACTTTCAACTTCCCATCCATGATTGCCTGAGCAGAGAAGCCCCAGATCTCCTGAAATGAACATTAGCCTGTTTCTAACCACAGAACGCGCAGGGACATGTTCTATTTCCTTCATCCCGGTCGTTCTCCCCATATTCCAAATATTATATATTACAACAGAAACACCAGGCCAAAACTGGGATATTAAAGGCACTTGTACACAACGTATTATTATTCCTTTGCTTGTGTGTGCTGTGGGGAAAATCGGTTTTCAGATAACTAGGTTTAAGACAAAGAGAACCTGGCTTTGCAATGTCTAACTCACCGTGGCCAGTTTTAAGGTTTTATTAGAACAGTCCCACCACAACTCCTGAATCTCAAGAGGCAAACAGTCCTTTTGACTAAGATGCAAATGTTTTCTTTAACTGAAACCAGAGTTATCTCTGTGGATAGCAGATGGACAGGAAGTAGCCCGAGATCTATAACGTCATTAGGAATATGTATGCGTGCATCATTTCCCCCTCCCTTCTGAAATAAATAAATAAGTATGAGCTCACCTCTTTCTCTGCAGAGGTGGCCCCCCCACTACTCTGGAGGTTGCAAGGCTCTGGATGGATGCAACGGGGCTTGGAGTCAACCCAGCAAGACGGAGTGGCTCTGGGTACTTGGGGCTTTTGGTGACAAGGTTCTTCCACTAGTCCTGAATTGGGTGGCACTGCCCCAGGCAGACCTAGTGAGAAATCTGGGGGTCCTCGGTTAGGGTACCCTTTAGTGGTCAAAATGAAATATTGGAAGAACCAAGCATCCTAGAAGATCAGAAGCCAGACGGCGGCTTTCCCACCGTGATTCGCCTGTCTCTTTAGAAATGACGCCGGCCTCCCCAGGGAAGGATTCCCTGACGATGGTGAAGGCTGAGGAGGGTCTTTGGGGAGAAACTGGGCACCATCTTGAGCTCTATTTGCAATTCAGAAAGTAGTATTGCACTGTATTTTTTGCAGCTTATTTGGATCTGTGGAAAACCCAGCGGTTCTATTTTGGCCAGCATGAATCAATTACAATCCATTACTATTCAGCAGCATATAAGTTTGATAAACAAACGGAGAAAGAAATATACCTAGAAGGATCCAGGTCCAAACAGTGCTAAATTATAAAAACACCCATCAGCAGATGTCAGCCCCTTAAAAAGTTTTCAGCGGTCTCAAAGCCACTTTGCAAGTTTTCTTCACTCTCTGTGAAAATGTTTCCCCCAACGGATGTGTGAAAAATTGGCCAGCCATTTGGAGCCTGAAAGTAATAGTACAGAAGCGGCAGAGACTCACCTCTTTGGCGTCTGAGTAACTGACTGAGTGATATCCACGAGGGCCGTGCTCTTGGAAGTCCCAGGGGAACGCGGTGCGCGAGCAGGAGCAGGGATCCCGGCTGCTGAGGGAAGGCTGCCCTCTCTCTTGGCAGCCGCGGCTAGGCTTTCAAGGAAAGACCCCAGGCCTCTCTCCTCTGCAAGTGGCAAAGAGGACGCTCAGCACGGAGCTGCCAATCAACCTGACCGGGCCTGGCCCAGCAGATGGGAATGGCGGCAAGGCAAAGGACTGCCCGCGTTGGCTTCCTGATTAGGTCACCCCGGGCAGCTCTTCCATTCCCAAGGCCCAAGCTCCTCGACCAAGGGCGGAGGACACAGCAGGACAAAGAGACCAGCTGTAACAGCCTGCACAAACCCACAGGCACTGTAACGAAGATGGGCCTTTATCATCCTTTGCGGAATGGCCCAAGTGGCTGAAACAACGGGGAGGACTCGAAAAGGGCTGGATTTACATTTCCCTCCCTCCTTCCCTCAACTCGAAATTCTACAGAGAGAGCTTTCCTTTGGCCTATTACTGGAGGCAGGAAGACCCAACGCCACACAACAATATTCCCACCACCGAGAGCTTTATTCCAAGGTACGGGTTACGGCCCCCCACCCACCCACCCCCGTGCTCATCCTCCCTCCCAGCTCAAACGTGGGTTTCCTTGGGGTCCGTGCTCCCATAGGGGTCCAGGAAGAGGAACGGCTGCCACAATAGCACACACCCGACAGGCTTATTGCTTCCGATCCTGAACAACCTACACCTGCCACAACTCCTCTAAAAGCCCTCCTGTATGCACGGCCCAGCCAAGCCCTACACCGGAGTCAGCCCGGGAAAGGGCCGCCTCTTACCACGGGGGCTTTGCGGGCTCCCGGCCCTCTTGGCTTCGGGGAAGAACATCCTTTGCTTCATGCGAACCACAAGGCTCTCCATCTCCTCATCGGAGCTCTCCAGCTCCCTTGAGCTCCGCCGCTGGCTCTGGGGGAGGAAAGCGTCTGGCCTCCGCCAGGAAGCGGCAGAGCCCCTCCGGGGAGAGGTAAGGAACAGGCGATGGGAGGGATTCCCCGGGAGGCCTCCGACAAAGACGGGATTGTCCTCACGGTCGGGGTCACTGAACGGGAGTGGAGAGAAAACAGACCCAGCAGAGCAGGCAGGCGCCCTTCCAGCACCATTGGAGGCTTTTGCTGCATGGAGAGGTCGTGATTCTGCAACAGAACAGATCAACAGAATTGGAAGGGACCTCAGAGGTCTTCTAGTCCAACCCGCTGCTCTGGCAGGAAATTTCTCCTTAGTTTTAGATTGCTTCTCTCCTTGATTAGTTTCCCTCCAATGCAATTAAACATTCTCAACATTTTATTTATTTATTAAACTTTCATGCCACCCACATCCTCAAAATCCTGTCTTCTAAGCCTGTCTTCAAATGGAGCATTTTCATAAGTAGAACAGAATTCCTCTTGACAGAAATTGCTGGGCGCTCACTTCCTTCCCAGTCTACCCTACAATGCTGCATTTCCTGGTGGCGCCTCGTCCACACATAATCCCTGACAGTTTTATGACATCAGTCAAAGTTAGCTTGGCATCATGAACTAGTTGGGCATAAATTTTACATAAAATTAGTTAGCCCATGATCATGGGGTCTCATTTATTTCAAATTCATGGCAGCAACCAACAACAAAGGAGACTCTTAAGATCAGGCCAAATGTCAGCCTGCATCTTTACTTTCTTTCACGCCAGCTGCCATGGAAATGGGGTACCACCACCCCCGAAAGCGATGGGTATTTGGGAGGGGTTGCGTGCAGGAGGTGAAAGTGGAATTTCTGAGAAGCGATGAGGAGGCCTGGATTCAGGCCAGCTCGGGTTGTTTAACATCTTCAAGGCCAACCATCCTGGAGGAGCGATGCACCTGGACCAGAGACATTCCCAAAACATCTTCCTGGCCAATTTGTCTCTTCAGGCACATTTTGCTTCAGACCTTGCCTGACTTTTGCTGCAATCAGTTCTTTCCTAGTCAAAGTACCTTTTCTCTGAATCTATGGAGTCAAAGGTTTCCTTTCCTCGGGATTGATCAGAGGCAGTCCTGACACCAACAATCAAGAGGTAAACTATACCCCAATCAAGGAACTGCCAGACAAGCTGACAGTAAATAGTCCAGCCCAAGAATCTCTAAGACCACCCACATCCCCACTGATAGGACAATCCATTAGAATGTAAACTGAGGGCAAACCCCACTCCCTACTAACACTGATGATGCTACCTAGCTTGGGTAACAAAATATTTGCAAGAAAATAGAGAGCATCAAATGAGAGTCTGCCGGCACCTTTTCTGCAGATGCAGCCTGCTGACCCTTCCACTAGGTAAGGGAGAGGGAGGGCATGGCACGAGGGTGTTTAGCCTTATTCCCAGGGAATTTAACTGAAAGACTCTGGCCCTTTAGCGTGGCTGCAAGAGTGCCGTCCAACAGCAATCATAACTTTACAATCTCCTTCAGTCGGCATTTCCAACTGCTGTGCAAAAGGGGCTGCCTTGTACCAAATCGGATGCTGAACCAGCACTCTCCCTCTTTAAGAATTTGGGAAAGAAAAAAGCAGATAAACTTTGCCAAGCCCTGCTCCCAAAAGGTTGGGGGGAGGTTGACTCACTTGCCTTTTGCTGCAGGTCCATGCTTATCTTCAGGAGAGCTAAAAAAATTCTCCTTTGAACTTTGCAGATGCAGAAATGGGAAAAAAATAGAGTTAAGAATTAGACTCTGGAAGCAAATAAGGATTTGTAAAACTAACCCCTTCCCACTCCTTCCACCCGAGGAGGTTAGCAGGCCCTGCAGCCCAAGACTTGTGAAAGGCCCACCTTTACATCCCTGAACCCTAAACCCAGGCAGGCACTTCTTGGACCTCAAAGAGGCCCTCCCAAAGGCCCCCCCCAAACCAAATGTCAGGCGCAAAAGGGCAGATCCATGTGTAACTGATTTACAGGAATCTTCTCAACTGATGGCCGGCACTTCGTTAGTTAGATAAGAGCCAAGGTGGCGCAGTGGTTAAATGCAGCACTGCAGGCTACTGCTAGATCAGCAGTTCAGCAGTTCAGCGGTTCAAATCTCACCGGCTCAGGGTTGACTCAGCCTTCCATCCTTCCGAGGTGGGTAAAATGAGGACCCAGATTGTTGGGGGCAATATGCTGACTCTCTGTAAACCGCTTAGAGAGGGCTGAAAGCCCTATGAAGCGGTATATAAGTCTACTGCTATTGCTATATAAGGGTCCGTCAGGAGGGCGGGCGTGTGTGTGTGTGTGGGGAGTTTGGACTTTGCTTGTGGCTCTCTAGTGATGCTAGGATAACCCCAATGGTCCTTTTCCGTCAAGAGGCAAATGGACTTTCTGGTTTTTCTCTGAAGACTTTGAAGTTTTGCTTCTCACCCAAGAGGTTTCTTCATTTCTGACTGGATGGTGGGGAATGAAAGGATTTATATTCCTTGCAGATAGCTGGTCATTTGCATTCTTTTAAAGAGTCGTTGAGGTCACTTCTAGGTTTATTTGTATCCTCAGGGTCACCTGAGTGGTGCAAATAGGTCAGTTCTGGTATTCAATTTTTTTTTACTACCGGTTCCGTGGGCTTATTTTGTGGGTGTGGCTTGATCGCCATGTGACATGGGCGGGCTTCGTGGTCATGTGACTAGGGAGGCGTAGCTCCAAAATCTTTTCCAAAGAGACTTGGGGATCAGCATGTAGGGTAGATGTGACATGTGCTGTAACTACCCCTTCAAAATCAACGCGCCAAGAGTGCGCCATTGCTCGCTTACCCGGCTGCCATGTCCACAGTGTAAATAACTAAATACGCCATTACTAAGGCACCGGGACCTTTCTGCCACCGGCCTGTTGAGGCTGTGGGCTCCTGCTCCCAGAACTGCTCTCTGGCCAGCGGCTGCTACCAATGCAGCTCCCGGAGGTTGCCATGCGCCTCTCCAACTGCTTGACTGTGCCGGGAGAGTGTGAGGCCAGGCACGGAGTGAGATAGCCGTCCAGGAGGACCTTGCCTTCCGTGGTGTCAGACTGCTCTCCCAGCGAGGTAGAAGAGAGAGAGAAGCTGCCTGGCTGTGAAGGGACAGGGAAGCAGTTGACTTCAGGGCAAATGGGAACGGCTTCCAGCCAGAGAGAGGCTCCGGGAACAGGAGCCCGCAGCCTCGCCAGGCCCTGGTGCCTTAGCGATGGCCTATCTAGTCAACGTGGTCATGATAGCCAAATAAGCGAATGCCAGCACACTCTTGGCGGTGGGTGAGCTCCAAGCGGCGGTGGGGATGAGCTCTCAGCACTTTTCCCAACAGATGCAAGCAGTTTATAGCAGACGAGCGGCAGGAAAATCTCAGGGGAGCCTCACTGACCTTTTGCCCGCTGCCTCGAGCTCACCACCACCACCCCGCCCCACCACTTGGAACTCCAGATGGCGAGCGGGGCGGTGGAGGCAAGCTTTCAGCACTTTTTCCCAACAGACCCGGGCGGTTTATAGCAGATGAGCAGCAGGAAAAACCTGGGGGATCCTCACTCACCCTTTGCCCGCTCCCTGGACCTCCAAGCGTGGGGAGGGGGGGGCGGCAGCGGCAAGCTCCAAGTGGCAGGGGGGAGGGCGGCAGCAGCAGCAGCAGTGGGTGAAAGGTGAGCTTTCCCTCCAAGCTGGGGGGTCCCCTGCAACACCAGCGGCTTCAGTAGACACTAGCCTGGCCGGGGGGGGGGGGGGGGGGTCAGCCCGACAAGCTTCAAGCCATGCGAAGGCTTGGGAAGGGCTTCGGTGTACATACTGTACATTGGTCAAATTATTTATTTAATTTACAGGATTTACAGGATTATTAAGGTAACTGCAAAAACTATGGAGAAATGAACACGGCTCTTTTAAAATTTTGTTTATTAAACATAAATCACACACCCTTTGCCCAATCAGACCTTAAAATGTTTAAAACTGAATACGTTTCAGAAAGTCCAAATCAACGTAAAGTACTAAATTTCGGACATACCTGCTCTTTCTTGTCCTTGGTGTGCAACATGAAGCAGATCTGGGGATTCTCACCCTAGAGAAAACTAAATCAAGCCACAGAAGGAAGCAAAACGATCAAAGTCTCCAAAAGACAACTTAAAAGCAAATTAAATTAAGAATTCGCTTCTCTTTCAGGCTCTTTCGGGCCTAATGGGAAGGCCACGAGGCTTAGCAAATATCTCACTTAGCAACAGTAATTTCGGGCTCAATTGTGGTCGTAAGTCAAGGACTACCTTAGCAATTGACTCATATGCAAGGTGGGAAGGCAAGAGGGGAACGTAAGTAAATGCCGCATCTGCTTCAAGGTCACCTGGCATATCAAGCTGCATACCGTCCTGTACTTGGGACTGACCATTTTGAAAACACCCTGCCTGAACCCGACTGGCTACACGGAGAGGGCAATGGGGGGTAACCGAGGGAGGGAAAAGTTGAATTTAGAGACAGAGTGGCCAATGCCCGGAATGCTCCGCCTGACTCTGTGGCTTCTTCCCCAAACCCCCACAAAGTTAACCTTAGACTGTCTACTGTCGACCTCCTCACCCCCATCCCTAAGAGGTCTGTGAGGGGCCTGCATAAGCGCACCAAAGTGCCTACCGTCCCTGTCCCAATGTCCCCATTTGTTCATTTACTGTGTTCATAATCATGTTTATATTGTCATCTTATACATGCTTGACAAATAATAATAAATAAAAATAAATAAATTTTAGCGTGTGATTTTCAGTTCTGGCTTTGAAGTGCTGCAATATGCTTCACTATATCTTTCTCAACAAAAAGAGCCCAGGGTCAGTTTCCATTTAGAGGCTTAACTTGCAGGTCTGACGTTTTGCGACCTTCTGAAAAGCAAAGGTCAGCGAGGAAGCCTCGTGTTCCTAACTTAACAACGGCAGTGATTCACTCAACAACTGTGACAAGGAAGGTCGTAAAATGGAGCAAAATTCACTTAACGAATGTTCCCTTTAGCAACAGAAGCTTTGGGCTCAACTGTGGTCGTAAGCCGAGGACTGCCTGTAGTAGAAAGCAAGCAGAGAGGCAAGCAGAACTGAAAGTCATACTGCCCCCCCCCCCCACAAGGTGCTTCCTGGACTTCTGCAGGTTAACTTTTACATACTTACGGTTCTCAAATTCCTCGTCGCTGCCTGAAGACGATGAGCTGTAAAACAGATGTGAGAGGAGGACGATTGGGGGCTAAACGGCCGAGAACCAAACTCTCCGGCTGTAGGGGAAAAAGGCGCTTCCAGGGGCACAGAGGCCCTTGGAAAGGCAGGCAACGCTCCCCAATCAAAAGCCCTGAAGGAAACCAAAGGTCCAGGACTTGGACTGGACACCCCCCCCCCCACTGTCGAAGCTCTCCGCCCTCCACACCCAACACCCTCCTCGGGGCGACGGGGAGCAGCTCAGCCCGCCCGCCCCGCTTGGCGTTCCCAGAGGTCGCCCTCGAAACCGGGCATCAACCCCCTCACGAAGAGTCCCCCGCCAGAGCCGGAACTGCGCTCACCCTCCGCGCCGGGCCATCGCGCCAAGGCCGGGACCTCCGGCGGGCCGGGAAACAGAGGGCCGCTCCTCGAATTTCCCGCCTCGGCGCGCGATGATGACGCGCCCGCGGCTCCGACCATAGAGAGGGAGGCCGCCCCCCACAGGCGGTGGGCGGAGACCGGAAGGGGCGGGGCCTCTCCCGGCGCGGTGATGGCGGCTGCCGCCTTCGGGTCACCCACGACCGGACTCCGCGGCTTGCGCGCGGAGAACCGGAGAAGGAGGAGCCTTTCGGGAGAGCCAACCGGCGACAGGCTCGCAAGACCACCAGGAGGCCTGCGTGGCTGAGGCGCAGCTGCGGCGAGAAGGCCGAGGGCGAAATCAGAGAGACGGTTTCGCTTCCTCCAGAAAGCGCCGGTCCTGGTGGAGGCGCGCCCCGGAAGGAGCCCCAGAGGGGGGGGGGTGCTCCTTCCACCGGATCGGGCAGCCCGAGGCTCCTGGGTACGTGGGGCAGCCGAGCCCCTCTCGGAAGAGAACCCCGAGGGCTTCCGCAGGCCCCGAAGAAGGCGCGCCTGGCGCTCCCCCCGCCCCGCAGCCTCTCCCTTAGGGCCGCCCTGGGAGGCTGGAGAGGGAGCCTCGGCGGCCACTCCACCCACCCGCCCGGTCGCCCTCCAGTCCCCGGGAGGCTCCTGGCGCTGGGCGGGGGCTGGCCCAGGGGAGGCTGCAAGAGAATGCCGGCTCCTCCCTGCCAGCCGCTCCTCCTTGTGCCGGCCACACGTCCAGGCGCTCGGCTTTGGCACCCATGGCTTTTGGGGCTCCAGGCGTTCCCGACAAGGGCAGCTGGCGATCCTCCTGGCGGCAGTACAGCTTCCCGTTGGAAGGACCGGGGAGGGCAACTGGTGGGCATCAAAGGAAAGGACGGCAGGCAGAAGGGCAGACGATAGCTGTCAATCAAGGGCAGCGAAGTCTGCGACCAGGAGAGAGGGGGGCGATCCTCCTTCATTAGGGCAGAGTTCTCTTCCAGACGAATGCAGAATGTTTGGGGGGGGGGGCGTCTTTGAGTTTGAGTTTTTGAGTTTGAGTTTTATTGGGATTTATATGCCGCCCTTTTCCCTGAGGGGACTCAGGGCGGCTTACAACCACAAGGGAGGGGGGTGCAGTGTCAAAAACAGAACAGTATGTGAACAAAGAAAAAATAGTAAAAACACAACTTTCGTTCAGCAATCAAACACTCGGGCGGGTAAATTGGGAACCTATCCCCAGGCCTGCTGGGAGAGCCAGATCTTGAGGGCTGCGCGGAAGGTCTGGATAGTGGTGAGGGTACGGATCTCAACGGGGAGGTCGTTCCACAGGGTCGGAGCTGCAACAGAAAAGGCTCTCCTCCGTGTGGTTGCCAGTCGGCATTGACTGGCAGATGGAATTCGGAGGAGGCCCAGTCTGTGCGATCTAATTGGTCGATTTAGGGAGGTAATCGGCAGAAGGCGGTCTCTCAAGTACCTCTAATGTCTTTGGGACATTAGAGGAGCTGCATAGCTGGGTGGGGGAGGAGAAGGCAGCTGGGGTTGGAAAGGTAGTGGGAGGGGGGGGGAGATCCCCCTCGGCAAGAGGGCTCCTGGTCATGGGACTTTGAGAGAAGCCTCCAGGTGAGTCAGCTTAGGTGGGACGCTCCTCCTGAGCCCCCTGCTAGGCAAGCTTGCCAGGAACATCTTGTTGATGCAGGAAACCGCTGAGTCAGTTCCCAGCCCCTCCGCTTGACTGTTCTCAGAAAGCCCTTATCCAGCAAAGCTGTCTGGCCCTTGGACCCAGGGACAAGCTCTGCTGTCAGAGAACTTTCACCTAGCACTCCAAGGAAGCCAACCCACCTCCATCTGACCCTTCCCTTGGTCAGCAAGGCAGATTTTCCAGATGGTCAGATTTGTCTATGGCTCCAGGGAATTTATACAGGCGTGACCTGTCTCAGAGGAAATTTGGCCATGTGCAGTGCCCGCTTCATCCCACTTCTTAAAAGGCAGCTTTCCAGATCTTTGCATGCTGGGATGAGTGTGTGCAAAAGCCCATTCAGGCCTAGCTGTCTCCAAGGAGGGCCCCGCCAAACCGCCTTCCTTGCCTGCTTGGGGTGGATGTTCAGAAATGCCACTCCTGCAGAACCCGGCTGTTATAACCGAGGGGGCTGTTACGTTCAGCGTTCATTACTTTGGAAGCAGAGTCTGGATGCTGAAATTGCCTCTTGTAGTTGAGGGATTTAGGAAGAACAAACCTGGGTTCTGGGTAATAAGGATCTTTCTGGAGACTTCTAGAAACCCCCCTGGAGGGAAAGCAAGGCTGTGACTTCTGCCCCTTCAAAACAAAACAGCAAGCTCAACCCTCTGTTGCCTTGACCCTTTAACTTCTGGCTGGTCCTTGGTGGGTTAGGGCTTCCTCTTTCAAAAGTCCTGGATTGTTTACTTCCACTCCAAAAAAAAAAAGCAGATTTCTGCCATTTTGTTCTTTTTTACTAAAGCTTCAAAACGTTTTATTTTACTGCATGCGCTATTGAAGCGCCTGGGGGCCAAAAGACATGCTCAGCCTTTGAATGCCAGTGCCTGCCCCAATCAAGGTCACTTCACCCAGACTCAACCCAACACTTGTGTTTCTATCACATGCTTTGCCCAAACACAAATCTATGATGGCGTGACATGTTTTGTGATTTAACAAGATACAGCTTACCATGTAGATAACTTCCTTTTCCATATACCCTGAATCACAAGATACAAAGCCCACTTTACCCTGGTCTAACATGTCTTGTGAACTAGACCAACAAGCATGAGCTGCTATTGAGCAATACAACATGGGTGCCAATAGTTTTCTTTGCATCTTTTATTAACATTCAACACTCCACTTTTCCCAGGGTTTTGTTATGGAAACCTGCCGGCAGCTGCTTTTTGGTGCCTAGAAGACACAATCATCTGCACTGGACTCCAGTCATTAATCAGATCACTATCTGAGGTTATTTTGCTGGAGCAGTTCCACAAAATTCTACCTTCACATGGCAGTTGGGAGAAAAAGCTGCATACTGAGTGACCCAAAGAACAGATCTGGGTTTGAAACGCACCCTGCATTAAGCCTCATCCATATCACTGGGGAGGGGGTGTGGAGCCTGGTGAATTCAAGTGAGGCACCAAAGCCAGGGAATGGGGGCTGAGGAGGTGTACACCCTCCCTTGCAAGCCAACCAGTCTCCCTTTCTCATAGCACACTTGCACAGCTGCACACTTACGTGTGTTACCTAAGCAATAGCAGCAGCACCCCCGCATGAGCCATTCCGAGCGGGAGAGATGCCTCATGTTTGACATTACAGCCCCAAACTTTGAGGTGGTGCACGCAGAGATAAAATCCATGCTTAGATTGTTTTATTAGTTTTAAGAATGTGTGCAAGGAAGAGATTCACTGAAAGCCAAAGCTGGTTCTCCTTTTATGATGCTACCAGTGTTAATATGGAGTTTTGCCATCTATTGCTAAACCTTCATCTCCCTCTTGCCAGTATGAAGGATGAAGTGAGGCTATTATACAGCTGCACCCAGTGCTCCTCCTGAGGTGACAACTGGGACTTCTGCTGCTCAGGCCCCTCCAGCAGCACCCCCTGCCCCACGTTGGCTTTATTTCAAAGCCCACATCCCACCCCACCCACCAGGAGAACGTCCTACATGTAGGTCCAGCAGGAAGACCAGTGGGTGGCATGGCAGGTCGAGGAGGAGGAGAGGGCTGCTGGAAATGTTCAGGGCAAGGAGCGGGTGCCTTTCCGGTCCTGGCATCACTCTCTGCCTTCAGCCATAGCTATGGGGACTATGGAGACTGATGGGAGAAGAATCCTGGCGTCCCAACTGGCCCTTCAGTTGCCAAAGGCGGTGGCTGAGGTTTTGCACTTGGCAAGTGCCCAAAGCACAACCCACGCGCATTAGTTGGGCAGCACGGCGCTTTCGTCGAAGGGCTGGCATCAGTGCGGGCTGGGGCAGAGGGCCATAGCCAAGCTGCAGTGGGTCCAGTCTGGGCCTGAGGAGCTCTCGGAGGAGGAGCAGGCTATCTGCCATCCCAGTCTGCTTCTGAGCCAGCCAAGACAGACTGTTCTTCGATAGCCTCTTGGGAAGCCAGGTAGAATGGTGGTTTGAGTCCCAAGGTTTCCTGTAAAAAAGGAAGAGGAGACGCTTAGAGGGACCCTGAATGGGCAAGAAGGAAAGAAGAGCTGGAGGCGGAGAGATGCTGGGCTCAGGTGCTTCTGGGTGAGAAAGGGGGAATGTTCTTTCCCCCTTCTAGAACTTGATAGACTGAGTTTGAAAGATTGGAGAATCCATGGGTATAGATCCATAATATGGTTAGTCTGGGGGATACAACACGATACATATGTGCTGAGCACAAGGTGTTTTGTGAGTTGTGTGAATTCTGCCTATAGGAATTGTTTTTCATGGCAGTTTATATTCTCCCCCCAAATCAATCTCAGTTGCCACAGGCAGGCAGGCATTAGCTGAAGTCAAGTAGCATTGTATATGTATATGTATATATATATAAAAGGCTCATTTGTTATACCTCCCCTGAAGTATGAGGTGGTGGATCTAACAATGCACTTCAGGTTTCCTGAGGCTGGTGTGTGTTGGAGAAAAGCTGCCAAAACCTTTGATTGGGCCCCTCTGACTTGCTGTTAGTTGCTGCCCCTCCACCCAGGTGCCCCAATTAACGTATCGGCTCCTTTCGTCTTTATTTCGGCCTCTCGGTTTTTCATGAGATTTCTAAAGATGAAGCTGAAATGAGAACATCTGCCCTTTCCATTAGCAAAGGCTGATCAGGAAGTTCTTGCAAATATAAAAGCTGAAAGAAGAAAATAAAGCATCTTGGATAGAGCTGTACTCTGATGCTTCTGCTGCTGTCCCCTGTAGGGAGGAATGGGGAAATCATCTGGCAGGTCCTTTGGGATCAGTGCCCAGAAAGCCTGCCTTCTTTTGGGAACAGCTGGGCAAATCACTGTCATCCTTGCCCTCCAGGGGAAAGAGAAGGACCCTGCAATGAACTGCATGGCTCCCCAGGAGGTGAGGCCAACATGGCTTCCTTCTGGTGGGCCTGCAGGAGCAGCCCAGCAACCAGTCTCTGCCACAGCCTCTACAGGGACCAAGAAGCTAAGATTGGTGTTTCTAGGCTGCATTTTCAGGTGGATAATAGCTGTGGCTCTGCCTCTCAAAAGCCCCCGGTTGCTGAGAACCTGGAGAAATCGCTTTTCCACACAGATAGAGAACAGTATACTTTTCCATGCATGGAATCTGAATCCCAATCTAGAAAAAAATAAACAGCAGAATTGAAATGGAAAACAGCCATTTGAAACCAATTTAAAGTTTAAACACTGGCTTTTCACCTGCTCTTTTTTCCCTTTCTTTCAAGGGGGTGGGGGCAGAGTCCCTTCTTCCCCATCCTCAGGGGCCAGAGCGGTGCTAACAGGGAGGCGAACACTGTCCTTAATCCACATCCAGGAGAAGCCAGGAGGAGGGAGCTCTCCAGGAAAACCAGTTGCTCCCTTCAAGCCCCACATGAAGGCCGGCACTGGGTTTGCCACTCGATCCCTTCCAGGCCTCCAGGCAGCCGGCTGAAGTGCCTTCCTTCCAGGGCAGTAAGGGCAGAGGGAGGAGTGGAAAGGAGGTGGAAGATGGAAAGGGGAGGCCAAGGGGAGGAAAAAAGTGAGGTCAGCGACAGAATCCCTGGCAGGGAGCCTGGGAGATGGCCAGAGGGCAAAGTGAGGAGGGAGGAGCACGTGCAGAGAGGAAAGAAGCTACCTGTCACAGGACACGTACACTGGTAGCCACCCAAGAAGAGTGTGCACAAACACCAGCTGCATCACAGGCACGAGCCTGCACACCCAAGCCGGCTTACACAGAAGCTTTTCATAGTCAGCACCATTTCGGATAGCTCACCAAAACCTAGGGTGGGGCTGGCAGAGTGGAAGCGGGGTTGTGACTTGTGTGACTCTGTTAAAGCAGAGAATGCCTGGTTTCCAAGACCGTGCTGAGGGCGAGGAAGGAAGATGGGGTGTGCCCTCTTGTGCATCTCATGCTGCATCCACTCACAGAAAGCTCCTTCCTTGTGCCTTTCCTTGCATCGCTCTCCCCCCCCCCCCCGTCCCAGCCAAGCCCTTCTGCTAGGAGCTGAAGAGGACATAGAAACGATTCACAAGCGTCTCCTCTTTCCCATTCAGATGCATCTTTCAGGGAACCACAGGATGGCTGGAAAAAAAACTTCCTGAAAAATGACACCCCTCCAATTCAATGCCTGATGGTATCGAACAATGTGCCCAGCAGTTCCTTGGCTTTGACCCGACCATAGCCTGTGACTATGGCCGCTGGCATTTCCTCTTCTGTCCTGTGTTAGCAACCCCATCCCTTCCTGCCAGAGCCCCCCCCCCCCCCTGCAGTGGATGGAGTGACCCGCAGGCTTTAGGGAAGCCAGGGAAACTCCTGGGAACCTTTCCAGCTGTCTTGGTGAAAATCCCCACTGAGGTGGGTGGAGAGCACAGTGTGCTCCGTGGTGGGATACCACATTCAGGTTTGATTTAGACAGTGCAGGGCCAGGTTTCAGTCCTGGGAGCCGGAAGCCTCTCCCACAGCCTAGCCGATGCCACAGAGCTGGTGGGGAGAAGGTGGGGTGGAGGGAAGGCCTCTCAAAAGAATTTGTGGAATACATTGTCATGATGCTTAGTTCTTAATGTGTAAATAACAAGATCTTTGCAGAACCATTATCGCTAACCAAAACTTAGTCTTTTGTTTGCATCCTTTTCCATTTGCTGCTAAGGAGGAACTGTAGATTTGTCTTAAGGAGGAGAGCCATGGCAAAAATCAGAACGCGTCTGGAGCACTGCTCTATGTTGACTAGGTCTTTAGGCAGAAAAGATCTCGCCAGGGCTCTCCTGATTCTTTGGCCAGAGGTGGCCAAAGTCTTGCTCGTAGTGTCATTGCTGGATTCCTGTGATGGTTGGATTACAGAGCATTAAGTTGGATTCTAACCAGGGAAGATATCAGAGGCAAAGTCCTTGCTGTGCTTCTCCATGCGCTCCAACTCAACTCAAGAAAGTTGGTTGCCCTGACTCATGAGAAGCAGAAGCCGGCTCCAGCAAGCCTGGTCTTGCACGCACCGCTTCCTCTGTGGACCTGCAAAGTGCAATGTGAGAAAGAACAGATACACTACAGTTCGCCTCCTCTTCAATCATAGATGGCTGCAGTGAGGGCTTTAGGAATCCTACAACCTGTAGCAAAAGAAGATGTGGCCTTTCTTACTAGTCCAGCTTCCTGTGCTACCCAACAGAAGAAGCAATGCTTCCATCAGCCCTGTCTGTCCTCAGGGTTGGCTGAATTGAGGAGGCAATGGCTGACCCCCTGCTGGCCATGTTCCACTACTGGTGCCTCTTGAGTGCTTGGCTGAAAAACATTTGTTCAGGTTCACTTCCCTGCAGCAATCTAAGTGTCAGCGGAGTGCAACCAGACATGCACTCCTCATCCAATCTCTGTAAGCTACAAAGATGCCTCCAAATTGCCCAAGGACTCCTGGGATGGCACCCAATGTTTGCATGGAGCCCCTTGAAAGGAAAGAGGGTTCTGCGCCCTTGATGCCACTCGTTGATGGCAGTCTTTGATCTTGATCCTGCAATCAGTATGGCAGCGTGGAACGCAGAACAGATAAATTGTGCAGATCGAGGAGGTCTCCCACAGATTTCCTGGTTCCATCCTTGCTGCTAAAACTCTGATTTCTTCTTGTCTTCCTTCTTCTCCAAGGGAAGACCCTCTTGTCCTGCCAAGGCCGAGGAACCAGGGGCCCTGGGGCTTGGCAACCACACCTTGTTTGATATCACTTGCACATGTTGAGTTATCCGCAGCCCAACAAGACATAGAGTCTATTTACAAGACTGCCCTGTATCATCCTTCTCCCTCTAGAAGCATTCTCAGGGTACAGAAAGGACAGCTCTTTATCCATATGAGAAAATCAAATGGTTGGTTAACTTAAATAGGGCAACAACTTTTATGGGAGGGGGAGGACTAAAATAAAAAAGGAAACAATTTCTTTGCTAGGAAAGATATAAAATGCAGCCACAAGATACCTTCAAGAATTGTTTGGGTAGAGGCCAAACAAGGAGGGGTGAATGGAGAAGCCCACTTTCTCCCCCCTTGCACCGCCCCCACGTTCTGTCCCAACATGGACAGGGGGAAAAACCTCTTCTGCCGAGGGTCTCAGCTGTGCCTTCCCTCTCAGGCTGGGCTGGAAGGTCCCTCATCAGCCAGCTGTGCCCACTTGAGAACATGAATGGTTGGGGGAGGGGGGCTGGCCGGCCGGCTGGACGACACACTGGGGCTCTTCCCAATAGACCTGTGTTGCCTTTCTGGCTTTCAAATGGCAAAGAACAGATTTCTTAGGAGACTTCCAGTTTCAACAGCTGATTCATTTTGTAATGATATTGCATCATTGGTGGCAGAAATGCTATGTGGTTCTAATGGTTTCAGGGTGATTCTTAGGTTTGAAGATTTTATTCGACTTGTATGCCGCCCTATTCCCGAGGGACTCAGGGCGGCTAACAAAACCAAGGGGGGGTGGGGAGGACAATACAAAAAGGAAAACCACCAAAAACAAACAACAGTACAAAACAGTCTAAAAGGTCTCAACACACATACCCATTCGAGTAGGGGATGGGACTCAGCAGCCCCAGGCCTGCCGGAACAGCCAGGTTTTAAGGGCTTTACGGAAAGCCTGAAGGGTGGTGAGGGTCCGAATCTCCATGGGGAGATCGTTCCAGAGGGCCGGAGCAGCCACAGAGAAGGCCCTCCTCTGGGTAGTTGCCAGCCGACATTGGCCGGCCGATGGAATTCGGAGGAGGCCTAATCTGTGGGATCTAATGGGCCTTTGGGAGGTAATCGGCAGGAGGCGGTCTTTCAAGTACCCAGGTCCAATACCATGGAGGGCTTGTTTCTATGCCAATTTTTTTCCTAGATGCTCTTAGTGAGCTGACCTCCACTGCAGATGAACAGCTTAAGGGACAAACGTCCAAATGTGAACGAACATGGAATTCATTAGATTTAGGTCATGCTTTGAGGGTCAAAAGATGGACAGCAGCCCTACTATGCACATTTTCCCTAAAGCCAATCAATTGGGTTTACTCCAATTAAAAGTGGATTCCAGCTTTCTTAATTTACTGAGTTATGTAAGCTTGAACCCGTTGATTTCGAAGGGCTCCAGGACACTTAACAAGGTCCTGGGTCATGGCCAGAATACACAAGGCAGCTCTGGAATTCAGTAAGTCCAACTGGCAAGCGTCCATTATTCAACCCCTCCCATCCACACCTGGGACTGTTCACTGCCCCCTCAGCAGGCACCCAGCAGCTGCACAGGGCAAGGGAGGGGGGGGGCAGAGACGGAAAAGGAAGCGGAACCACCACTGAGGTTCCTCGAGGAAGTCTTGAAGCAACAGACCCTTTGTGAGGAAAGCAGCTCAGCTGAATTCCAGGGCTCCGGTGCTAACCCATAAAAAGCTCAAAAAAAGCTTGTAACTCCTCACGGCCGCCAGGCCTGCAAGGAGCCGTCCTCGGGATTTGCTTCTCTAGGGGAAAATTCTGTTCACGGCAGCCGTGGAACCAGCGGCCAAGAGGAAGCGCTGGCCAAGCATCCGCGTCTGGCAGCAGTGGGAAAGGGAGAAGAGAGCAGGCGTATGTGTGCCTGGGAGGATGTCTTTCTTCCCGGTACCGCTGAGTCCCGTCCGGGACTGCCCCGTCCCCTTCCACGCTACCCGGGAAAGGGCCGCCGGAGTGTGAAGGACAGAGCCTGCCCTGCCGGGAGCGGAGCCTTTCTAGGGAGGGCCCCCGAAGGCTCCCGGGGCCGCGTGGAGATGCAGCCAGCGAGCTTACCTGGGCAACGAGAGCCGAGCACCGCGCCTGGACTGGACAGGCTGCCCGCGGAGTTCGGCGGCGGCCAGATGGAGGAAGAGCAGGAGCAGCAGGGGCAGCAGGAGGCGGTGGCGGCTGATGCAACTCTGCCCAGCCGGCAACTGGCGCTTCATGGCGGCAGAAGACGGGACGGACTCCGGAGAGATGCTCGGGAACGGCGACGGAGCCTGCGCTGCCCACTCCCCGTGACGGCTTCCAGACTCGAGGTGGGATTGAGCCGTCGCTCTTCGAGCCTCTCGCGGGGTTAGTTGCCCGTCTTTGCCGTCCGACCCGGCCGGCCCCGGGTTAAATACCGCTCCCTCCCGGTTCCTTCCCCGACGGGGCGGGGAGCCCGGCCCCCACTGAAGCCGTGGCTCTGCTCGGTCCGCCCTGACTCCGGCAGCCGCCTCCTTCGGGGATGGCTGGACAGGAGGTGCGGAGCCAGCACGGGCGGCCCCTCGGAGGGAAGGCGCTCCCTCCAGCCGGCGCGGCTTTTGCCCAGCGGCGGGCGCTTCCCGGGCACGGAGAAGAGAAAGCCAGGCGGGCGCGGCTCCCGGCCCGTGGCTCCCCCGCCGCCCGGGTCGCACCTGCCGTCGGCCTCGTCTCCCATCCCGCAACAAGTCCAGGCTTGTGGTTGCGCCGCCCGGCAGGAGGAGCTCTACTCCGGGACGGGCCACTGCGCGCCGCCTCGCCTCTGCTCCAAGCCCTCCGCTCTTCCGGGCCCCGGTGCGGCGCGGCTGCGGGGGGAGCATCCGGAGCGTCGCGGGTAGCCCCCAGCGGGATGTTGAAGGGCTGGCCGGAGACGACCAGCTACCGCGTCGGCATGACAGCTCGTCCGTGGCTTAAAGCGGCTGGAGCTTCGGGGCAGCGCCGAGGGCTCCGAGCGCTTTCCCACGCCGGTGGCTCTGGCGCAACTACAGGGCAGTCGTGGGAGACGGAACTCCCGTCGTCGGACAACCCGAACTCCACGGTATTAGGCGGAATTTCCCACGTCCTATTTGAAGAGGGGAAGACTTTGCTAGCCTGAAGGGCTGCCTTTGATCTCAAGGTAAATGTCAAAGGGCATTTCAGGTGGCAAAGAAAACCAGCAGCCAAAATAACTGCTACCTGTCTAGTTGTTCAAAAAACCCTCTTCAGAGCCTGTGAAGCAGAGCATCATCCCCAAATGGAGGCAAAAGTGCTCACAGCTCCTAACTCCAGGCAAGTAACTTTCACAGCCAGGTTGCCCATTTGTTTCAGGCTCTTCAGGCGAAAAGCAGAGCTGCACTGCCATCCCACCAGAGGCCTTCCGGTCAGCCTCAGCCACAGTCTTTGACCAGGAGGGCCACTTCCAGCCTTGAATTGAGAGGGGAAAAAACCAGGTATTTGCTGCTCCCTTTGCCCCTCCCCCCTCCCAGTCATTACACTCCCGAGGGCCCTCAAGGGCCAAGCCATGCTGCAACCTCTGTTCTGCCCTGGCAAAGCATCCCAAGAGGGGAGCGCATGGATGCAGTGAGGACATTGCAGGGAAAAAAGGAGGGAAACATGGGAGAGCCTGGATAGCCCTGGTGTGGCTGGACTTCCATCCCAGCCTCCTCTGGCCATCAGAGACAGGTTCACTGCTGATATGCAATTAGTTCAAGAGCCTTCATTTTTTTTTCTCATTCCAGGTTTCTCCAGGCTACAAAACCATGAAATCCATTTACTTGCCTCTTCAGTGTTGATTTAAGAATTACAGGTTCCTCTTTATTTAACATGTTCTCAGAGCAGTTAACAAGATCATAATTTAGCAGTAAACAGTACAATAAAGTGAGTCCATTGGCAAGGAAACAGGACATTTCGGGCACACAAGTCAGAGCAACACTCATTCGCCTCTGATCCAAAGGCTATGCTGAATGGGGGGGGGGGGGGACGTTTGGCCAGTCTAGCAGGTGGCACAAATCACCTGAAGTGCACAACTGCACAACAATGGCATCACCTCCTGGGATGCAGTCGTGTAAAACTCAGCCATCGGTGCCTTAGTGAACAAATTACATTTAAGAAAAAGCATAGCACCGCAAACAGATTCACATGAAGGGTCGCTTGACCCAATGTTCAAAGGGGGCATTACTCCCAAGACTGACAAAGTTAAACACAAAGGGGAATGTTCTGACTTAATTAGTTAACGAGAAGGATGTTCAGTTTAAACTCTCCCACAAGCTGTGGAATTTCTGCAACAGCTCACTATTGTGGCTGGGTGTGAAGCACAGATCTATCATCCATCCATCCATCCACTTACAGGCTGCCCAGCTGCATCAGAATCTGGACGCCTGTAACATTAAAAGCAGGAAAAAATAACACAATGAGAACACAGATTAAACATATCCAAAAAAAGAAGGATACAGGTTGTTTTTGTGAACTAGGGGACTTTTATGACCAGGCCTTACAGATCTACATCCCTGCAGTCACGTGGTCACAATTCAGGCACTTAAAGGTAAAGGTTCCTCTCACACATATGTGCTAGTCGTCCCCAACTCTTGGTAAGTGGCAATCACAGACTTTACTGCAATTATGAGAGTTGCAGATATCTTTCATATCCAAATCAAATAACTCCTCTTCTACCATATGACCCTTCCATATGGATTGGATCAAAATGCTCAATTATTCATTAAATTTATATGCCACTTACTATCCAAATTCCCTAGATTGCAAGGGAAAGGTTAATGGCTTCCAAAAAAGAAATGAACGCCTAGATTCAACCAGTTTTTGCTTCTACTGAATGGAAGCTTCAGTGCTTCGTTTGAAGCATAAGCCTCATTATTATCTTGGGGGTTACAAAAAGGGAAGTATAAACCAAAAGAGGAAAATAATACAGAATCAAACAGAAAAAATACAACAGATGGCTACTTCATTTGGAAAATGTTAACTTCTGATTAGTGCCATGGAGGACACTAACCACAGAAAGGCTTTAACAATTGTTTGGGAAGCAAAGAAAATGGTTGCTAAGAAAAAGGTGCATGTTTTGCTGATAGTTGTGGGAGATAAAGAGATTTTATTGAAAAGCTTAAAGCCCCACAAAAAAAATCATGTGATTCAACTTTACAAAGCTATAATCAGGAACATTTGGAGTCCTTCAGGATTGGGCAGCCTATAAATGTATTAAACATCAACACATCAAAATCATTACTCCATGCAAAGCAATTCCAATTTCATAAGCAGAAACAGAAAGGAATACAACACAATAGCAGAGTTTTTGGCAGCTGCTGCACACTGCTGGCTCATATTGAAATGATTCCAAGATCCCTCTCAGTTACTACTATTGAGCAAGGTACCACCTATACTGTACCTGTACATTTCATTTTTCTGGCCTGAATGTAGAACCTTACTCTTCTCACAATTTCATTTTATTAGATAGTGCCCAATGTTCAAGTCTGTCAAGATCCTTCTGTATCTTAAGCCTATCTTCTGGAGTGTTGGCTATTCCTGCCAGCTTGGTGTCATCTGCAAATTTGATGAATTCCCCATTTATTCCCTCATCCAAAACATTGATGAAGATGTTGAAGAGTACTGGGCCTAAAACAGAGCCTTGGGGTACTCCACTACATACTTCAGATGCAGTTCCATTGAGGACTACACGTTGAGTATGGTTGGTCAGCCAGTTACGAATCCATCTGGTGGTGATGCTGTTTAACCTACATTCTTCTACTTTATCTAGTAGTAGGTTATGGTCTACCTTATCAAATGCCTTACTGAAGTCCAAGTAAACTATATCGCACTTTGTCAAAGAATGAAATAAGATTAGTCTGGCATGATCTGTTTTTGACAAATCCATGTTGGCTTTTAACTATTTGTTTAGTTATAGGTATTTGCTAATTCGTTGCTTGATTATCTTTTCCAGAATCTTTCCTGGTATTGAGGTCAGGCTGATACTACAGACCGTAGTTTCCTGGATCTATTTTTCCCCTTTTTTGAAGATGGGAACCACATCAGCTCTTTTCCAATCCTCTGGCAGTTCCCCTCTGTTCCAGGATCTCTGAAAGATATAGTTCAGTGGTTCTGAGAGTTAAAGGGCCACTACCCTATTCCTTTTTGTCTTTCTGACTCCCCCTTTGTAGCCAGCAGCTCCAATCACCAGCCTCAGGGAAGTTCAAATGAAATGGAGTTAAAGGACCACTACCTTAGTCCTCTTTGTCTCTCTGACTCCCCCCTTGTAGCCAGCAGTTCCAATCACCAGCTGCTAAGGGAGGAATTTGATAACGAAAATGGAAGTGGATGGCAAACCTGAAACTCTTATACAGCAGCCTAAAGAAGTGAAGAGATTGGCAACCGTGGTTCTTTTCAGCAGCATCTGCAAGATCTTGTTGCGTTCATCAGAAGGAAACTCCACCTGTGGTTATATATGTGAATGAGACATAAAAACACAAGCAGTGCCCTGCTGGATCAGGCTCCCAGCCCGTCCAGTCCATCCCTCCGCTCTCTCAGCGGCCGGTCTATTGCCCACAGCCTCCCAGCAGGTGGTCTCCGGAGGTAACCCACCAGGATCCAGAGGAGGCCCCAACAAAAAGGACCCGCTACGTGATGCCACGAGGCTGCTTTTGTTAACCTGACCCTCCCCTTCCCCTGTGGACTCCACGGGCTATCAGCTATTTTTCACCATGAATTTCAGCAGCATCTCTGAGCTAGCTACTCAACAAACGCCGTTGATAATACAGTTTAAAAGACTAGAGAGAAGGGATGCTGTAAAATGTAATAACCAGGAAGGCTACAATTCCTCAAACCCGAGAAGTGGCACTACTGGACAAAACAGTATTAGGAGCTTTCACAGAAGCCATGAAAACGGTGCTGGATTTGGTGCCCACGTTGAAACCTCCCCTTACCAGAAAAGTCAGCTTGTGACGCTGCACAAATAGGTATCGGCACGGTTGTGGCTCCTATTATGAAAGAGCAGCCGGTGCCCAGGGCGTTTGCACCCCATTCCCGCAGGGCTGCAACAGGATCCAATTCTCCAATTCAGGATAGAGCTGGAAGGGACCCTGGAGGTCTTCTAGCCCAACCCTCCCCCCCTCGCTCCAGCAGGAGACCCCAGGACCACTTCGGGCAGGCGGCCGTCCAGCCCCTCCAGGGGTGGAGCCCCCACAGCTTCTGGAGGCTCATGGTCCTCACTCCCGGGAAGCTTCCCACTCCGGGACCCATGTTCCACAGCCGCTCTTCGCTCTCTTCCTCCAAGGGATCCTGCTCCAGCTCCGGGGCTCCTTCCCGGGCGGAGGGCCGGTGGCAAAAGGGCGCCGAAGAGAAGGCGGGCGGCTTCGGGCTCCTCCTGGGCCAGGCACCGGAGGCCTCCGGGGAGCAGCCTCGCCCGACCCCACCAGGCAGCGCAGGAAAGCAGCCCGGCAATCGAGGGCCCCGCTCCTCTCCTTGGGGAGGACGGAGCGGGGCCGCGCAAATCGCCCCTCCCGCCCCGCCCCCGCAACACCGGCAGGCAGCTCCGGAGGTGGGGGGGGGAGGGAGGGGGCGGCGCCTGGGCCGGAAACGCCCCTGGGGAGGAGGGCCCGTGCCGCGGAGGGCGGGCGGAAGCGCCTCGGCGAAGGGCCCCCGCCACCTCCGCGCGGACACGGGAAGGGGCAGCCCCTTGCAGCCGGCCGCCAATCCGGCCGCGCTTTCTTCGCGGACCTGCTCTCCATTGGCTGGATCCTGGAGCTGCGCCTGCGCCCTGCGCTCGTTCTGGGCAGGCTGGCCTCCCGCCGCTCGGGCAAGATGGCGGCGGCGGCGGCGGCGTTGGAGGCGGCCGGGGGTGGAGGGGCGGCGGCGGGAGCGACAGTGGCGGCGCCTGGACGGCGATGATCCGCAAGGCGGCCGCCGCCTCCTTCTCCTCCTCCTCCTCCTCCGGCGGTGGCGGCGGCTCCGCGGAGCTTCTCCGGCATGGCGCGCCTCGCCGACTACTTCGTGGTGGTCGCCTTCGGCCCGGGCAAGCGCGGTGAGCGACCGGGCGGGCGGGCGGGCGGGCGAGCTGGGCGGGCACCTCACGCTCCGGACTGGGCCCGCGGAGGCGTCTCTCCGAGTAACGGGCAGCTGGGGCTTCGGGGAAGAGGAGCCGGCGCCGAGCCTCTTGCGCTTCCCGGGTGCCGGAGGCTCCGCTCGCTCTGCGGCGCTGCCCGGAAGGCCTCCGGGGCTGGGCTTTCGCACCGGGACGCTCGGCGGCCGCTGCTACGAAGAGGCGCCGGTCGCCGCCCGATCGCCGCGAGAGCTCCCGGGGAGGGCCGCGAGCATCCAGGCCGCGGAGCATCTCTCGCCGCCGAGCGGGGGCTGGGCCGCGGTTCCCCGGCAGCCGGAAGGCGTCGGTGCGCCGGCGTCGGCCCGGGGGAAGAAGCTTCGGTCTCCGGTGGCGGAGGGGCTCCGGGCCCTCGCGGGACGCCGTGGGCTGGAAGGGCCCGGTGGGGAGGGGAGGGTGACGGGCGGAAGGTCTGAGCTCTGAGCTCTCCGCCGCCGGTTCTCCCGCTTGGCGCGCGGCGTTCTCCCCGGGGCTCCCCGGGCGGCCTTTCCGGGCGGAGCCTTCAGGGCGGAGCAGGTTTCGGTCCTTTCGCGATGAGCAGAACAGAAAAAAAACGGTGGCGGAAGTGGGCCGCTCAGATCAGCAGGAAAGCCGTGCCTGCCCTCGCCCTGCCTCGGCCCACCCAGCAAGGGGGCCAAGCGCGGAGCCCGGTTTTCAGGCGTTTCGTCTTTGCAGGGGCGCTTCCGGTGATCCCGACAGGGCTGCTACTTAATCCCCATCTAGCCGCTGCCCAACCGTCCTTGGGCCGGTTTAACTGGGCGAAACCCCCAGCTGCTCCCCTGCCGCCCTCAATTCCCCCGAAGAAGCCCCAGCAGCTCTGGGCCGGCCGGAGCAGCAGCAGCAGCAGCAGCAGCGTCGTCTGACAGGCTGGGCTTGTGGACGGGAAGCCACTGAGCGCTGCGGGCAAAGATGTTCTGTTAACCACAAAAGAGGGAGGAAATGAGGCAACCCGAGAAAATTCAGTTTATTAGCAATCCGATTTAATATAGCAGAAGGTTGGAAAACTGCAGCAGAACTTTCCTTGGATAGATAGCATTTAAAAGTGTGGGGAATAGCATTGACTGAAATACAGCAACAAAAGCCTTTAATCATACAGAGTCTTTGTATTTCAGCCCTACCAAGAAAGCTGTCCCCACAAGTTCTGTTTCTGCAATTGTCTTTATAGAAAAAAAATTGGATGCTTCTTAAAATTAAAAACTGAGTTGTGTTTTCCCAAATTATCCATGTTGTACTTTTAAGTACTTTCTGTTGCTACTTAAATAAGAAGCATTTGGGGTTTGATTTTGTTCATTTTTTCTATGTATTTAAAAAAATAATTAAAAACACAGACTAGTGAGAAAGACATTAGAATTAGGTAAAACATTCTCTTTGTCAAACCCAAGTGGTGTGTTAAGGCCCTGAGATCTGTGCTTTCAGTTCACTCCTGCTGCTGGCTAACAGACCAGTCGGGTAAACCCTCCTCTATCACTGGAGGGAGAAACAGGCGTGGGAAACCAAGGAGAATCTTCCAAAGACCTAAAAAGGGGCTCCCACCCTCCAATCCGTGTGCTAAAGGGCACCAGGGGGCAGATAGCAACAGTGCTAAAGGTGATCAGGTGAGGATGGAAGCAGCTGGGCCAGCTCTAGAAATTTCAGTAAATTTCTGGGAAAAATCATATTCTTGAGCCTGCTGGCATATAAATTTAATAAATTATTTAATCAGTGGAGATTTATAAGGAAAGGAATCTTATGTATTGTTTGAATTCTTTTAAGTACTTTGAAATAATTCATTGAAAATTTGATTGAGTATTTTAGATTGTAAATTTCAGGTTAATATTGACATTAATAAATAGTTAAGTGTGGCAGAGAATCTATGGGGAATAATAAATATTGTTAAAATGGGTGTTACTTCAAGACTGTTACTTACCATTGGAAGAATTATTGTGTTGCTACTTGTTAGGTATTTAACATATTTTGATACGATGTTGAGAAAGGTTCAATAGGATGGGCAAACTTGAAGGTCATTCTTATCGAAATGACCACTTAAGAAAATTGGGGCAGTGGGGTGGGGGGAGGACGACTTTCCCAATTTCCATTTCCATCACTGTACTTACATTTTGAACTTTTTACTGTGGAATCTTAAGTGATTCTCCTTAACATCATGTGACCGCAATCCTGGCCCTTCCAGCTGCCCTTAACCAAGAATTGTGGAGCCTCCGGTGAGGAAGAGTGGGGGTGCCCCAAGGGGTGCCACACACAAGTTGGGGGGTGCTGCAGTGCAGCGCAAAGCTGCAACCTTCCTCAGGAGCCTCACCTGCCCCAGCCCAGTAAAACTGCTTCCTGCCTTCACCGGTGGTTGACATTCATCTCTGCACCATGCTGCTGAGTCATAATAATGAATTCATTGGACAAAAAGTAGGGCTTGCCATGAAGCAAGGTATTCAGAACCACCTTCTCTAACCAGAACTGACCTATCATCCATTGTCTGCATCCCAGGAGAAACTCCTTATAATCCCACGGTTTTTGTGAGCTAAGGGAGGGAGGGAGGGGTGAAGTAAGGAGGCTGTCTCCTTCCATCACCACCCCAATATTCTAGAACAGCCTCCCTTGAGGTGTTAGACTGGGCCACAGAAGGATGATTTTAATTAAAGACTGGATTATTCTGGAGGGACTTTAACAGCTGAATGTTGTCTGGTTACTATTCTGTCTTTGCAGAATGAGGGTTAGGGCTGGGGCTGAAAGAAGCCCTGCTTTGGGGCAGGAGAGATCGCCATTGGCTGGGCCATCTGGACCTTCAAAGGTTTGGCCTTTGACCGAGAAGAAGCCATTTTTTCACAGCCCTTTGGCTTGACGTTGTAGCGTATATCAGGGAGATGAGGTGAAGCTGTGAAGCAGAAGTTGGCCTGGGAGTCAGCATGAGAGCAGTCACTGGCAGGAAGGGAGGCTGGTTGTGGTGGGGAAAAAACTGGCTTTCCTTTCCACCGAGAACGTGCAGAGAATGCCCGCAGCAGTGATTCTTAAAGGTTTTGCTTTTAAAACATGTGTTACCTAGGTCTGGCTGAGGTGGGAGAGGCCTCTCCCACCCCTCTTGGCTTGGACGGGGCAGTTTGTGATGTAGTGGGAGGTGGGAAGGAAAGAGGGAGGGAACAAAGGAAGGTGGGAAGGAAGGAAAGGAAGACTGCCGTCGGGAGGGACAGCATCTCCTATTCATTTGGAGAGTTTGCCATTTCAGTACAGAAATGCCTTCCCTCTCTGCACAACAGGTTTCCTTTCTGAGCAGGCCAACGTGAACTGTGGTGTGGCAGTGGATTTCGTTACATTTCTTGTCTTTGGGGAGTTTAATGTTTGTGCTGACATGACTCAATTAAAAGGGGCGGATGACCTCATCTTGTCCCAACTGTCCAGCTCTCGGGGCATGACTGGGCGCCCAGGTGCACGGCACTTTATACTGTGCTTGGTCGTGCAGAGAAAGCGTTGGGGATTTCTGTAACTTCGTTCTGATGGGCAGATCTTCCCACCCATTTAAGATAACCTGAAATCACAGCAGCCCCCAGATGAGCTTCAGAAAAACCCTAAAAATTGGGCTTTTTAGGAGAATCCCAAAAGTGGACAGAAGTGGGTTTGTACATCTCCATCCTAGGTAGCAGTTAAGGTGTTCCTAGATCAGGAAGCGTTATTGATGGTTAATCATGCGTCTTGTTTGGATTGGCGCAATTCGCTCTTCGTGGGGCTGCCCTTGAAGACCATCTGGAAATTCTGGCTGCTCGTCAACATGGCAGTGCAATTAGTAACAGGCTCAGCTAGGTTTGGCGTGTGACATCACCGCTTCAGGAACGGCACCAGCTTTCAGTCGGTTTCTGAGTGCTTATTGTTCTGCTTGAAATCTTCAAAGCTCTTCATGAATTAAGATCTGGATATCTTGGAGTGAAATCTGTTCATTCAGTGAGATCCAGTAAAGAAGACCTGCTCGGGGTTCCAAGCTCTGGGGAACGTTGCCACTAGAGGCAGGCTTTTTCTGTGGCAGGCCCCATCCTTTGAAGCAGCAGGCCCCTGAAGGAAATGGTCTTCCAGAAGCCAAGGGAGGCCTGGCTCTTTCGGTGCACCTGTGGAGGTTTTCCTGAAGAGACGGTGCTATCCGTCATTATATTGAGGGAGAGGTGTATCATCCAACGTCACACCCACCTGGGTCAACTTAGGGGGTTGGGAGAGGAGGAGTTGCATCATGGCGGTTAGGCTTTCTGCAAGGTTGCGCCCGGTCAGAGTTGCGGTCGGGGCGATCCAGCACAAGGCCTCTGCTTCCTGAGCTGCCTCTGGGCTCTGCCCAGTTGTGCTTAACATCTATATAAAAGCCACCGGGTGAGGTCGTCTCTTGACATGTTTGCCAGTGATACTCAGTCGTACATCTCTACCCAGGGGGAGCCACGTGATGCCATTGAGCTCCTTCCTCAGTGCCTGGTGGCCGTGAAGGTCAGGAAGGGGTGGGGTGGGGAAAGATCTTAGTTAAATCCTGTCGAGGATTGAGTGGATTTTAAGGTCCTCTGCATCAGGCACGAAAGACCAAGACCACAGGAATCTTCCCAAGCAGAGGTTAGCACCTGCTTGGAATTAGTTACGGGCCGATGGCTTTCAAAAGGGATTGGACCGAATTTGCTTATGGCTACGTAGGGACTCCAGGCCGATCCCCTCTTTTTACTCTGCTCCCAGACTCTGCCTTCCTGCACCCTGGCTCTGGTGGTTTTCCCTCGTTAACTCTTCCTGGAGGTGCACTTCTGCAAGTCAGAGCGGAGGCGCAATTTGGGGCCCTCCTGGATTCACCTCTCCTGCCCAAAGAGCAGGTGGCTGTTGTGGTAACGGGGCATTTGCACAGGTTGCTGCCTCAGGCATGATCATTCCTGGACCAGGAAGCCTTGCTGATGAAGACTTATGCCTTAGTCTCAGAGTCTGTCTCTGTCTGTCTGTCTGTCTCCCTCCCCGCCCCTCTCACACACGCAACACACAAACACAAAACCACACACAAACCAATGTGGATTGCTGTAGCATTGTGTACTTGGGGCTGCCCTTGAAGAAGCTGTGGGTGATCCAGAATGCAGTGGTGTGGGCAGTTTGGGGAGTTTCTGGATTCCAGGATGGTTCCAGGTGTGATTCATGGTGCTGATCATCACCTAAAAAGCCCCCAGAAGGGTTTTGACTGGGACAAATGCAGAGTCTTATATTTGGGTAGGAAAAATTAGACCTGAGGATTGGTTGGAGGAGCACTGTGAGCAGAAGTACGTGTGGGAGTGGATCTGGATGTCTTGACGGACTTCAGATGAAACACAAAGAGCATTTGCAGGAAACGCAAAGTCCCTGAGTCCCTGGCTGCTTCCAAAGAAAGGCAGTCTTAAAATAATGGGAGCCCTTGTCCCTTTCCATTGGGAGAGGAGGACTAGCAGGTGAAGACCTTCTGAGGGTTTGATAAAGTCTATCCTGGAGAAGGTGTGAGAGACTCCAGAGCTTTCTTCACATCTCGGAAGGCGTGTCATTCACGCAGCAGGCAGGCGGGCTGGCAGGCGGGCGTGTGCATAGTAGTACCGACAGTCGCAGGGGATGTGGAGAGGCCGAATCCCCTGTCCTGGTGGAGGTTGGGCCAGGGCTTAGGCAGCGCTCCTTCCTCCGGCCCTTCTCCCCTGCGAGTGCGGACGAGGCAGCCGAGGCAGCCCTTGACGTGGCTTTGATGTGTTTAGCCTGTCAAACCTTTCAGTGTCCTGCTTGAGCAAAGTCGAGGGCCCCGAGCACCAAAGGCCTCAAAAAGGTTGTTTTGGAGCTGGGGAAAAAGACGGGCAAAGGGCCCCTCTGCAAAATAACACCGGAATGGGAAAGCCTGGGACCTTCTCTTCTTAAAGGGGAGGCTGGGGATTTTATGATGGGAAATGCTTCTTCTCACGGTCCATAATGCAGAGGAGGCAGAATTTTCTGCCATTATAAACTATGTATTTATAATTTATCTTCTGAGGCAGGTAGTCCTCCACTTACGACCATTTGTTTAGTGACCATTTGAAGTTACAATAGCACTAAAAAAGTGGTACGATTTTTTTCCCTCACACTTGCAGCATGCCTGTGGTCACGTGATCAAAATTTGCATGCTTGGCTACTGGCTCATACTTACGACGGTTGCAGTGTCCCAGGGCCACGTTTGACCCTTTTGCAACCCCCTGAAGAGTAAAGTCAACGTGGAAGCCAGATCCACTTTACAAGCAACTGATTAGCTTAACAAGTACAGTGATTCACTTAGAACTCTGGCAAGGAAGGTCCCGGAATGGAGCAAAATCCACTTGACAACTGTCTCACAGCGACATAAACTTTGCATTCAGTTGTGGCCATAAGTCGAGAGCTCCCTGAGTAACAGAATAGCAGAGTTCGAAGGGACCTTGGAGGTCTTCTAGTCCAAGCCCTTCTGTGCCATTCCGGACAAATGGCCGTCCGTTCTCTCCTTAAAAGCCTCCAGTGACGGAGCAAACACGACCTCTGGAGGGAAGCTCTTGCGCTGACTCCCCTTGTCCTCACTGTCAGGAAGCTTCTCCTCCGTTCCAGGCTGCTTCCTCTCCTTGGTGGGTTTCCATCCTTCTTGTCCTGCCCTCGGGGGGGGGGGGCTTTGGAGAATAGGTGGGAACCCCCCACCCACCCCCGCTCTTCCTTTGGGCAGCCCCTCCAAAGAACACAATGCCTGTATTGGGAGGTACCTGCAAACCTAAGATAAAGTGGTTGCCTTAAAGCGCACGAAGTGAGTGGCCTGATCTTGAAGAGCAGCTTTCTCAGGATGTCACTGTAGATGCTGCTCCTTTGACTTGACTGGACCTGGAATTACGGTGGTGCGTTATTAAGCAGGTCACCATCTCACTCTGCCCGGTTTTATTACTTTTGTTTTTGCTCCTTAAATAAATGTCATGATCGCAACGTGAACCCTGTTTAGACATTCTTTCTTGTAAACCATAAGTAAACACCGGTTTCTGGCCAAAAAAGGTAATTAATTGTGGACGCACAGAGCCGTAAATGCCGGCCAGTTCCCAGGTGCGCAAAATGATACCATGTGATTTGGGGGGGGGGAGAGGGGTTGACTGTCGGAACTAAACGGGTCATAAGAAATTTTTGGGAGGATCTGTTGTAACTTCAAATGGTTGCTAAGCAACCGGTTGTAAGTCGAGGACTCCCTGTAAAATGATCTCCCATTAGTTTGTTCAAGTCATTTCTGCTTCCTGGGAACTGGCTGTTCTAGTGCCTGAGGGGGGGTGCGACCTGCCCGAAGCCTTCTGGCTCCCTTCGTCTCCAAGGCAGGACGCAGCTTCCCCGTTTCACGGCATCAAACTGGCTCTCAAAAATAGCCGTAAAATAGACGATGCGCTACAAGAACCCAAACCTGCAAATCTGTAGAGCTGCTTAGGAAGCTCGGTCCCAGCATGCACAATGGGGGGGAGCCGGCCGGATGCTTGGGCTTTGTGGGGACAGGCGAGACGGTGATTGTGCCAGCCGAGCCAGACCCACATCTCCCAAGCAGGCCCACAAGCAGCCGAGGTTTTGCAGCCCTGAAGGTTGAATGGATGCCTCTGTTAGTTTGAGCCCACCTTCGTTTTGTACTCTCACACGGTGGGCTCCCTGGTGCATTTGGGAAAGTTTGGATGCAAAAAGATTTTATGTTGTCCTTCAGGAGATTTGTGTTAGATCCAGATCCACCTAACCAGATCCCTTTAAAAACATTTTGTCCCCGCATCTGTTCACTTTATTGCTCGCTGCTTCTCTTCCATTAAATAGAGCCATAAAAATGAGAGTCTTTCACTTCCTGCATTCTGACATCAGAGTGCAATGAAACACGTTGCCTATCGCTTGGAAAAGAACACTTGTGACCTCGTGGAACGTTTAACAATAAAACAGTTAACCTGAAAAGTTCTGGGCCTCAGGGTCCCGCTTGGGAGGCTGGCATTTCCCACCTGACTCTTGCCAAGGGCCTTATCTCCCCGTGAAGCCCTGGACGCTGAGGACTGGGAGAATGTCTCTGGGTCTTCCATTTTACCAGCTGCAAAGACAAGTCCCCTCCTCCTGCTTAGCGTGTGATGCGTTCCCTTGGTCTGCGCCAGGAGAAAGCTAGGATCACGATCCCCTGGCCTGGCCTGAGGAGCCTAGTGGAAACATGGCTGGTGGCTTTTCTATTGCCTGCCTCTCTTGAGGGTTATGGCATCCTGTCACGTTAAGGAAGATTCATGGAACAAGCTTCTTTTCAGCTTTGTTTCTCCTATAAGCTGTGCTGAGCGTCTGTTGTTTCCAGATTTTCTAAACAAGAAAAATATGTTTTTTGCATTGTTTGAGGCCGCAAGCAACGTTTCAGCAAGGAATTCCCCTTCCTGAGGAATAGGTGCTCAGGTTTGATGCAACTGCCATTCGGAAGGTTCTGCGGAAAGTCAACACTCGGAAAGCTGCGGGTCCTAATAATATCCCTGGGCGGGTACTTAAGGAGCGTGCTGGCCAGCTGGCCACTGTTGTCTCAGGCATCCTCAATCTCATGGCTCCTTCATGTTTCAAGGCTGCAATCATTGGACTGGTGTCCCAAAAAACTATCATCGCATGCCTTAATGATTACCATCTGGTTGCCATTCCCTTCCACTGTGATGACGTGTTTTGAGAGATTGGTAAAAGGACTACAGGATCTCATGCTTTCCCCCTACATTTGACCCCATCGGAAGAACCGCTCTATAGATGGTGCACTTTCCTGGGTGCCCCTGGAGGAGGAGAAGGAGGAGGAGGCTCATGTGCAAAGGCTGTTTGTTGATTTTAGTTTGGCCTTCACCACAATCCTTCCTCAGCCTTTGGTGAACAAACTGGGCCTATTAGGTTTCTATATGTACCTGGATACTTGATTTCCTTAGTGATGGGCCTCAGTTTCTGCGAGTTGGAAGAAAAGTTTCTGATTGCTTGAGGGCATTTCCCAGGTCAGAGGTCTCACAGAGTGATGGCCAACCTATTGGACTGCATTGTGGCGAAGGGAAGGCCTCCTGTTTTCTACCCTCGGACATTTGCTCTCAGGATCACACTTGACAAAGGCCTTTGTCTTTTGCTGTGTGTCTGTGTGCATGTCATTTCAACAAAAAGGGTAATTGTGTAGGCTATTTGTGGAATTTTGTTAGTAATAGAGGTAGTGTTTTCCCAGTTTTTAATTTTAAAGAAAACAAAACTTAAAACTTACTGATAAAGCAAAATACAAAACCTATAGAGCACTGAAATGGATGTGTGAACACTGGACATCAAGGTGTGTGTTCTCGCTCTCCCTCCCTCCCTCCCTCCCTCCCCCTCTCTCTTGAGTTTTTCACTCATTTATTTATTCATTCTTTTGTTCACGCTTTTGTTTCATTTGTATAGCTCACCTAATTAAAACCGCCATGCTGACAAAAATAACCCCCACCCCAAACAAGGTACAGATATCAGTTAAAATAAAAACCACTTGCTCGTTTTCTTGCAGACGTGTCATTAGCCAGACTAGGTAACATCATCAGTGCACTGCAAGAAAACAAGCAAGCCCAGGGAGCACCAAGGAGCCCTCATGGGGTCAGCCCTGAGCTACGGACCTTCTCCTTTAGTAGTAAAAGGGTGAGAGCAACCGTCACCAGATGCTACCAGATGTTTCACCATCCTTGGTCAACCTTTGGCTGTTTGCAGGCACTTAAGAAATAGACTAATAGGCAGTAATTTTTACTTGCTCCTTTTGTGGTTTACTTAGCCCAATTTCCTGTATTAGAGGTTGCAAACCAAGTTGGTTGTCGCCACTACAAGTGAGAACCGTTATGTGTAGTAACTTGTAACTCTGTCTCTTCATTTAATTGAGCATATTGTCTCAATATTTATGCAATATTTATTATATATTTTATTTGTTAATAAACATTTATGTCAAGTTTAGATTACCTTTGAAACTTGCTATTGGGCCTTTTGGCAGTAATAAAAATGAACCGATGTCTTGGTAGATCATAAGCGGAATATAAACCTTACTGAGACGCTAGTGCAAAAACACAAATCGTGTCCTTAGCTGCTTTGTCAGAAATACAAGGTCAGGTTTGGGTGAGATCCTCATTTCTCCCCACTATTCTGCTCCAGTTATGCCACACCTGGAACACCGCGTCAGTTTTCGGCATCTAGTTGGGGAAGCAGGCAATGTGGGCAAGGCAAGGGGCTGCCTTCCCTTTGACCCTCCCCAGCCCCTGCGTCTCTGCCCCTGCGTCTCTGCCCTTTGGGCTGCCTCTGCTGGCCCTGCTGCCCTTCATGGCCGCCCTCCCTCTGCCCATGAGGGGTGCCTTGCCAGGCCCTGTGCGAGGCGCCTGCCAGTTGCACCAGGCCCTCTTCCCGAGGCTTCCTTCCCCAAGGATTGTGGGAACAGCAACTGCGATTTGGAGAGCAGCAGGTGTATCTTCCTCCCTGGGCTTACGAGGTCTCAGCCATCTTCTGGGAGGAGGGGGGCCAGAGGGCCCTCGGGAAGGAAGCCTCCTACAGCCGGCAGTGCCCCGCAGAGGCGGCTGGGTGGCAAGGGGCCAGCAGGCACAGGGCAGCAAGGGTGGAGGGACCTGCGGAGCAGAGGGCGGCAGCCGGATCGCTGCAGCTTGGCGCTGTGGGGCCTGGATGTGGGGTGGCACTGAGCCTGAAGCAGAGGCCTGGGGGTGGGTGGGTGGGGGGCAAGCTGTCTGAGACTGCCGAAAGCCCCAGATGCCGGCCTCAGTCCCAGGGCCGCCTCTGCCACCGAGAAGTGTGCCACCGTGCAGGAGACCAAATGGGGGGGGTGGTAGATGGGTGGGGAACTGAAGTGCTGCAACGGTCATAATGTTGGGGGCTGGGCACAAGTACTGGGTGTTCAGCGCCACCATAACTTGTTGAGCAAGTGGTCATAAAATGGACGTGTTTTGTCCTTTTTGTCCGGAGAGGTATGTGGTGGGGAGACATGAAAGGTGTCTGAAATTGTGTAGCTGGTGGATGTGTTTCCTTGCAGATACTTGTTTAAATATGGGTGGATGCGTCTGGGCTGTCATTTGTCAGGGATACTGAGATAATATTTGTGGGAGGCAAGAGTAGATCTTGCCGCGCCTCCCTGTGCCTGGCTAAAAATCCCGAGAGCCCGCCCGGTGACCAGGAGAACAGTCCCATCCTGCCGTGCCTTGAGAAAGGAATGAATGGCAGGATTGGGGCCATCCAAATTTCCGGAGTATTGTTCTGAAGGAGGCTCCGCAACAGAAAAGCTGAGGTCCCCCCAGAGCCTTCTGGGATGCTACTGTTGACTGGAGGGGGCTGGGGGGGAGAGGGAAGACCCAGGCATCAAGTGGAGAGAGGCGGCCCTGCGAATGGCCCATGGGTCCCATACCCTGAAGGGCTCTACAGGGCCTCCTGGAAGACGGGGGGGGGGGGGGTGTCTCCCAGCCACAGTCGCTCCAGCCCCACCTCCAGTCAAAAAGGCCACCTTTTAATAAACTGAGAGTAGTGATAAGGAGGATTTCATGACAGAAGGAAGATGAAAAAGGAGGATGATGGTATAGGGTTTCCTGCCTGAGCAGTTGGCGGTTGGACTAGAAGATCTCCAAGGTCCTTTCCAGCTCCGTTACGCTGCTAGTTGTGTTTTACGTACAGGGAGGATGAAAATGCATGGTGAACTTGCCACTTAGTAAAGACGGACTCCACCCCATTCCTGCGAAAGGGCCAGGAGGAGAGCTGTTCCCAAGGTGGGAAGGGAAGAGGAGGAAGTGCTCAGAATGAAACAAGAACCCAGATTGTTGGGGGCAATTCATGCTGACTCGGTAAACCGCTTTGAGGGGGCTGTCAAGCACTGTGGAGCGGTATATAAACCTTAGGTGCCCTTCTTACCAGATTCCAGCTTTCTGGTTGGGAAGAATTATCCCCCCCCCCCCCCGCAGAGTCTGAACATTAATCCTGCTTCCTCAGCAGTGATAAATCATATTTTCATTTTGCGTTTGCTAAAATGGATCCGTGGAGGTCTGCTTGTGGCCCTCCGTCTGCAGGGGCCATTCCCCCCCCCCCCGCTTGGGAACCACTGACCCTCTGGCTCCCAGGCCTGAAGGAGGCTTTCTCTTCTGCTTGCAGGAGACGCCCCTCAGGATGGACAGGCTCCTCCATCCTTGCCAAGGGCGGTTTCCTTCGAGGGAAGGAAAACCTTTTCTCCCGCAGTAAATTGCTCTCCTTTTGCTCCAGCGGGACACACACACACGCGCACGCACACACACACACACACACACACACAATATATATATATATATATATATATATATATATATATATATATATATATATATATATATATATATATATATATATATATATATATATATATGTTCAGTCAGCCTAATCGGTAGGTAGGGCTTGCCATGGGGATGTGAGTTGGCTGTGCTTGGGAACGGCCAGGCGGGAAGGCCCTGCCAGGGTGCCTGCAGAGGGCTTGGTTCCTGTGTGGCTTTCCCTTTTCCCATCTGCGGCTGTGCCTTAAATAGAGCTGCTGGGCTGGTGGGTGAAGTCTGGCTGCCTAAAATAATCCCGTGGAGCAGGAGAGGTGCTTCCTGTGTAGCCAGTCCCCAGCTGAGCCGGTCACCTGCGGCTGACCTTCTCCTGGGCTTTGGCCCAAGGCAGGGGAAGAAGCTCAAGCGGCGGTTTAACCGCTCTTCCCTGCGGAGAGGGGCTGTGTGGCCCCAGCCCTGGAGGAGGCGGCCTAGTGGTGAGAGTTGCCGCTGGACACATCCTGGTCCAGATTTCAATAAACGGGGCAAATGGAAGTCAAAGCTGCCTCAGCAGAGCTAAATTAACGGGGGGCCCTTTTTGTTCCTATTTCATAATCAAATTTTGTTACTGTACTTTGAGTACAGCACAACCTGAAGAAAAACCACTACTATTAAAATAATCAGAGCTCTGCCCACATCGCAGTGTTTTCTAGGTGTATCTTGCAATGTGGAACTTCTTCCCAGAAATGATTCCTGTAAGGCAGGGGTCCCCACCTCCCCGGCTGCCATCGTTTTATTTCAGATGGGGGCCCAGTTTGAGAAGGCAAAGCACCTAATTAAAAGGGAGTGGAGTCGGCCTACGAGGTGGTTCCTGCTGAATACAGGGCCTATATTAGGAGAGCCTTAAAAGGTCCCTTGGGGTATTGAAGAATCCGTGCATTGTAAAAAAAAAAAAAGAATGGTGCCACCTTATATCTTCATGCTGGATGTGCAATAATCAAAGGGAAATGGGAAGGAATGGGTTTTTTCTGCCTATGAAGCGAGTGGAGGGAAGAGAGGAAAGAAGGCCAAGGGGAGATCTGCCTGAACCACTTTGCCCCGTGTTCCTTCTTGGCTTCCCATGTCCTCGGCAGTCACCGCTATGATGACCTCCTGACTCCGTCCTTGTCTCTCTGCGGATGCTCAACATCTCAAGCTGTAGCCAACTCCTTGGCCATTCGTTGGGTTGAGCTCCCTCCCCCCCATTACATCTGCGGAAAGGAGGGGGCATGCCTGGATGCCACCTGCCAAGGACCATCCTGCATTTGAGGGTGCCAGAAGCTGGTGGGCTTCTGGGCCTGTGTGTTGCCTGCCTTATAAAGTACTCTCCCTCCTGACATTGGGCCACCTTGATTATGGTTGACGTTTCGGAAGCTCTTCAAGGCCTGGTTAAGTTACCAGGCCATAGCTGGGGCCCCGTGTATTCATTTACGTTGTCCAGTAAAGCATAGTGTTCTTATTATCTTTCCAATAAAATGCCGTCTTAGGCAATCCTTTTCTATGTAAATGTAGTGGGTCCAATAAATACTTGTTTAAGTTACAGTTTGACGTCCATTGATGCTCTTCCTATAGAAGTTGATCATGTGAGTGGGGGGGGGGAGGAAGCAGCGGTTGTGTGAAAAATGATCCTAAGTCGCTTTAGGTCACTCGATTGACTGTTGTAAGTCAAGGACTAAATCTGTAGTGACTAAATCTGGGACTCTTATAATGTGAGGTTTTATCCTCTTGTCAGATCAGGTGATCGTTTCTTCTCTTTCAGTTAGGCGGGAGGAGTTGCTAGAGGGGCCTCCGTCCGGTGCAAGTCCAGGAAGGAGCTAAAACCGCTGCTTTCCTTTGCAGGCAGCAGAGACGGCCAGGGCCAAATACTCCAGCGGTTTCCAGAAAAGGACTGGGAGGACAACCCTTTCCCCCAGGGGATCGAACTGGTGAGTAGGCTGCTGCCCGGGATCAAGGAAGAGCAAAGGACCATGGGAGGTAGAGTGTATTTGGGGTTGCTTTTGTTTAGATCTGGATCGCTATTCCTTCCACTCCAGTCGGTCATACAGTATCAACAGAAGCCGATAGGAACCCCGACCAGCTTCACAGCAGTGCTAAGTGTATATAGTTCAAGTCAGAAAGCAACCACCAACCACCACCACCAGCCCCCGGCAGCATAAGTAAAGCTAGATAAAGGGACATCAACCCAGCTGGGCTTCATGAACTTGGCTGAGTTTCCAGCACTCTCCGGAAGGCCAGCCTCTCCAGGCCCATCTTCTCTCTCACCCCCTCTCTGCCCAGGTGTTTTAGAGCAGTGGTCCCCAACCCCCGGTCCACGGACCGGTGCCGGGCCGTGGAGTACGTGGCACCGGGCCGCGCAGCGGCCGGGGGCCATGATCGCTGCAGCGGCCGGGGGCCATGATCGCTGCAGCGCAAAGGCTCCTGGGCCGTGCGCAAAGGCTCCAGGGAAGAGAGCCCCGCGCAGGTACGCACGTGTGGCCCAAAGCTGACATGTACCTGCGACCCTGCAGATGCCCCCCCATCCCTGCACGCGCTCAGCGGGCCACGGTAAAATTATCAAAGGCTGACTGGTCCGCGGCGATAAAAAGGTTGGGGACCACTGTTCTAGAGGATGGTGTTGCAGCAGGAAAGGCATGTTTCCTGGGTCCCGCAGTCGATAGGTACCATAGCATAGCCCTTCTTCCAGGTCCAATAGGGCAGGTGGAGACTCCTGGAGTAAGGATCCATTCCTTCTTCCTTTCAGGTTGGATCTCTCTTTAATGGACTGTCACCCCCTCCTTCTCGTCCGGCCTCAGGTGCTCTGAGGAATAAGCCAGTCCCCTCTTCTCCGTGGCAGCCCCTCAAGGCTCCAGGAGATCCCCCTGACAGCATACCCTTTCTGTCTGGGGAAGGGCAACTCTCCAGCCCAAGCTTAAGACGGAGCATCTTTAGAACGGCCGGGGGAAACGTGACTGTAACCCCCCCCCCAAATATTCTTTCCTGTTCTAGTTAAGGTGAACCCTGGTTCTCCCCACCCAGACGGCTGCAGACATCAGCCCAAGGCAGAGAGAGGTGACAAGGGGAACCTATTGGGCCTGAGGGAGTGGATTGCGGGTCGGCTGCCTGCCCCTCCTGGCTAACTAGAGCTGCCGTGTGTGTGTGTGTGTGTGTGTGTGTGTGTTGTCCCTTCGTCTCTTAAGGAGCTCTTGGTCCCCACGGCCCCAAACATCGCTGGACCCACCATATTGGGAAATTTCCCTTCAGTGCTTGACTGCCCTGCCTCTCCCCCCTTTTGTGAACAGGGGGGGCCTTTTTAGGATGCAGGCCTGGGCACAGGATGGAAGCGACATTGGATGGTTTCCAGCAAGAGTGGGATGAAGGACGTAGCAATCGCAATGGTGCTTAGACTTACCGTGTTTTCCTGAAATTAAGACAGGGCCTTATTTTCTTTTGATCCCTGAAATAAGCACTTGCCCTTATTTTCAGGGAGGTCTTATTATTTTTGAGGTGCAGGAGGCGGCGAATGTGATCACCTCATGGCTGCTGCTGCTGCTGTGTTGCAATATTTTTGGGGAGGGCTTATTTTACTGCATGCACTCAAAAGCCTCATTGGGCTTATTATTTGGGGAGGTCTTATTTTCGGGAAAACAGGGTATATACTGCTGTACAGTAGTGCTTTATCCCATTCTCTGGGCGGTTTTCAGTATCTGCATTATTTGTCCTCATTTTACCGACCTCGGAAGGATGGAAGGCTGAGTCAACCTTGAGCCCAGTCAGGGTCAAACTGCAGGCTGTGGGCAGAGTTTTCCTGCAATCCTCTATTCTAGCCACTGCACCATCGTGGCTCCATTCTTGGCCTGCTTGACCTGCTGTCAGAGGCATGGTCTGGATGGGCCCCGTGGATTGGGCTGCAATGCACTGTGCTGGCTCCCCTCTTTTCTTTGGGGCTAATGCCGTTCAGTGGTGATGGGAGGGGAGAGGTCCCTTGCTCGAGGCTTTGGGGCCACCCTTTCCTTGCCAAAGGAAGGATTCCTTCTCTGCAGTCAGGTGGGGGGCCCCCAGGTGGAGGAAGAGGGATCCTGGTTTTCCTTTGCTGTGGCGGGAGAGCCAGCTTTCAGAGACAGAACTGGGGGCTGCCCTAACGATGATGTCTCCTTCTGCAGTTTTGCCAGCCAAGCGGATGGCAGCTTTTCAAGGAGAGAAACCCTCCCACGTTCTTCATTGCCGTCCTGACTGACATCAACTCGGAGCGCCATTACTGTGCCTGCTTCACCTTTTGGGAGGCCATTGAAAGCGTCCAGGTAAAGAGAGGCCTTTCCTCTTGAACCCCGTTTGAGGCAAGGATCTCCACTGAATATGGAATAGCTCTCCACCTGCACCGGTCCCCGGTGGGCAGCTCAGCCAGCAGGCTTAGGTAACCACTCCTTTCCCCTCCAGCAGCTGCAGAACCGCTGGAGGAAGGAGGAAGTGGAGGAGCTGGAGGTGAGCGCGCTCGTCCATCCCTTGCAGCTCTTTGCCCCAAAGAGTTTGGTGCTCGTGTCTCGGCTGGACCACACCGAGGTTTTCCGGGTAAGACTTGCTGGGCAGTTTGGCAAACTGACCTCTGCCTAGGGTGGGCCATGGTTTACCGTCTGTTATCTCTCAGCCACCCGGGCTCTCCCTTCTTATCTTTTGAATTGTACTGTTAAGCCTATAGAAAGTTCAGCTTGTCCAGAACTAGGAGAGGCAAACAGAGCATTTACAAGGCTATAAAGCCTTCTGAAATGCCAGCCGTCTGAGTGATGGAGGCTCCACGAAGTCAGGCTGCAGAACCCTTTTTTCAGGATCCGAGTGGGAAGAAGCCGGGGTGGGGGTTGGTCCCTGAATTCAGCCCCAGCTTCGATGCCAGAATCCACCTGACAGCAGAGCCATCCATGACTCTCCAGCCTCTGCCTGAATTGCTGAGCCAAATGTAGTTTCCTCCGACTTCGGGGAACTAAATATTTTTATTCAGTGCATCTCTCTCCTTCAATGGGTGTGGATAATAACGGAGCTTTTCCTAGTGAAGATGCTGGTTTCTATGACAGCCTTGGGGGAGCCACATGCACAGCTGATTCTGCAGGTGGGCAGCAGAATCCTGCACTGAGCAAGGAATGGGAGGACCTGTGTGGTTCTGCCCAATTCTGTGATCAGATGATGGTGCGCTGCCTCTCACCGTGGGGTTTCAGCCTGAAGACCCAAGGATCTGGGTCTAAGGATGGTACCTTCTGAGAAGGAAAGGCCCTTTTCCAGGGCTTTCCTTGGATCTGTAACTCCAAGATCTTATCCTTAAGATCCCCACAACCGATACTGAGACAGAAGTAGAAAATTATCTATTTTGGTTTAAGATAAACTAAAACATCGAATTTGGTTCTCCTTGGATCCTCCAGGGCGAGAGCCTAACCAGCCGCCACCACGTCTTAATTTTGCCACCTCCCTAACACCCCTGCTGGAGGCTCGTGAGAGCTTGTGTTTGCATGAAAGGCCTTGTTATGCCCGAGATGATGTGCGCACGCTAAAATACCCCAGCCTGGCGGGAGGTGGTTAGCTGTAAGCCAAAGTAGCCCCAGTCTTCAGTTAAACAGGCCTTCCCGGGAAATCAGGCTGAGACTAAAAAACTGTCAACGCTGGGGGGGGGGGGAGCCCCAAAGCACGGCCCTGTTTGTCCCCCTGCAAAGAGCGATTTAAAAGGACATGCCAGATCTCAGGGCCGAATGCCCCAGATGCTGTTTTTCTCTTGCCCAGACTGTGAGACCCCCACTGCCATCTGGGCAGCTTGGGAAAGGCCAGTTATCCAGCAGGGAGACCAGGCAGCCCTGGGGGAACGGGGTCAGGAGAGACGCCAGCTGAATGAGGTTGGCAAACTAGTCCCACGTCGGGTTAAACATCTTTTGTTTATTGTGTGTGGTTTTTATTTATTCTCCTATGAAAAAATAAGTATAACCCATGTAAACCCTAACATGTGGGAAGAAATCAGTTTTTTATTTTCATTTGAATGGTATATAGAAGTGATGTAATTGGGAAAAAAACCTATGAAAAATTGACTATGCAATTGTTTATTTAAGAAAATTAACAGGCGTGGGTAGTCCTCATTTAGTGACCACAACTGGGACCAGAAATTCTTCTGCTAAGTACCATGGTTGTTAAGTGAGACGTCACGTGACTGTGAAGTTGCAATATCACTGCTGGTTTCTCCACTGACTCTATTTGTTGAAAGATGCCTGTGAAGCACACCAGAACGACTTTGAATGGCAACTAAACAGGGTGGCCAATAATGTCATTTTCTTCTGTGAAAAGAGTACGCTCCTTGGCTCTTATCCCCCCTGGCTTCAGCCCCCCCCCGGCAGATACGACCTCAGGGAGGCCTTCCTTATGACCGTCTCCACGTCCCTGAGGTTGACGGAGGCCCCGCTTCAGCTGGGGGGGGAGGCTTTGAGGCCTTTCTCATATGCAGAGCCCCTTCCACATCACAATCTCTCTCTCTCTCTCTTTCTCTCTCTCTCTCTCTCTCTCTCTCTCTCTCTCTCTCTCTCTCTCTCTCTCACACACACACACACACACACACACACACACACACACACACCAGCTGCTCCAGGGCCTTCTGTTTCGACAACAGTTAACCGAGATCAAAATTCCTTCGCTGTCAGTTGTGGTTGCAAAGCATGCGACCACATTGGTTTTGCAATGGGAATCCTGGCCCTCCTTGTTGTGTTGTTAAGTGTGGACCAAGTAGCCTCTTCTGCCTGGGGAGGTACAGCCCGGTCCAGAATGGGGGAGGAGCCGCTCATCTTGCTAGAGGTGAGCGTGACCCTCCCCATCCAGACCGGAGAAGGGCCGCCCTGGGCTGGGCAGAGGCAGGGCTGGCAACAGGCTCCTGTTAACCGCTGGTGCAGAGCGAGCGGAGGCTCTTTCCCACTTTGCAAACGGAACGCTGTCCTGGGAGAGCACCCTGTTGCTGCTGCTGAGCCCAGTATCTCCCGTCAGGGCGCCCCTTGCTTCTGATGGGTGCCTTCGGCTGAGCCCCCCACCCCCCGTCTCCCTTGCCCCCCACAGAACTGCCTGGGGCTGATCTACACCATCTATGTGGACGGACTGAGCACCTCTCTAGAGACCGTGGTTGGGAATCTCCTGACGTGCACCATCCCCATTACGGGGGGCTCCCAGGTGAGTTCCGCACCTGCCCCACATGGCTGACCCTCCAGTGACCCATGCCCAGGGCAGAGCGAGTTTTTTGGGCAGAGGGAGGGCTATGCATGCCCAGGCACACCTCACTTCTCTTCTGTTGGCCAGCCTTGCTGTGGTTTTGAAAGGCCGACGCCTGGCAGCACGGAGGGTTTCTCCAGATCAGGCCCTGAGGGGGGCTGGGGCTGGGGGGGTGCTGTGATGGCTTCCCCCCTGCAGGGGAGTTTGGCTTTGGGGGCATTTCCAGGGACCAACCGTCTTTTTGCAGCTGGCTCTTCATTTTTCATTAGAGGGGCTTCTAAAATGTGGCTATTGCTTATTAACTCACCGGTTTTATTCCTTTTATTTGTTATTCGCCAAAAATAACGCAGCTCCCTGGGGCCACAAGCTGCTCTGGCCTCTCTCTGCCTTCTGCGTAGCTTGCAGCAGCCTTGCCAGCCCTCCAGGACACTCCTGATAGGCAGGCCCTTCTGGGGGCTGCCCCAGTTAGTGCTGCCCCCCTCCTCCTCCCCCTCCACCGCTTTGTGCTGCTGCCCTGTGGCCCTTGGCTGCGTGTATGCGTGCGTGTGCTTGCTGCCTCTTTGTCGCTTGGCCTTCGGTCTGTCCTGTGCTGTGTTTCTAACTGATTGTGCTGTGTTTCTGTCTGTCTCTATCTCAGCCTGACCTGGATGACGAAGCAGCGGTATGCACGACTTTTCTCTCCTCGGGGCTGCCTCCCCCCCCCCCCAAGAGGAGGCCTGGGGTGGCCAGGAGCAGCTCCCTGGCCCTTTTGGCGTGTGCTAGGGAGAGAGAGAGAGAAAGAGGATGTGTGAGGCCGGGGGAAGGCAGGCAGGGTGCTAGAAACTGAGCTGGATTGGACCTTTTGCTGCAGGGCCCAGAAGGGGCCTGGGATTCTCCAGAGGCCGATTGTGCAGGCCCTTTCCCAGCCATGGCGGCTTTGCACCTGACGGGGCGAGACATGTTTTTCAGCAGACCTGAGAACCTCTCTGGAGTCCTGCCAGGTTGTCTTCTACAGCCTCTCCTGTGACAGGAGGAAGGGCCAAGAGCCGATTTCCCAGAACCAGCTTCGGTTCTTTGGCCTCTGCAGCCTCTGACCCCGGGGCCTTGTCTTTCTCCCCCCCCCCCCTCCTTGTTGCAGAGGACAATTTCCCTGGGTGCAGGCGACAGGCAGGTGATCCAGACGCCCATCAGCGACTCTCTCCCCGTCAGCAACTGCAGCGTGGCTCTCCTCTTCCGGCAGCTAGGTGGGGCCGCTCAGGCTGCTCTTGGCCCTCCATGCTGTTGCCGCCCTTGGGAGAGCTGACCCCAGGGCTCGGAAACCTCCAGGCCCTTGGTCCTGGGAGGCCGCAGCGTCTCCAGATAAGAAAGAGGCTCTGCCGGAGGGAGGCGGGAGGGTCTTCTGTGGGCGGCTGCGTCCCAGCGCAGGAGGGTCCCCTGGCGAACCTCAGAGACCATCCTCTTCCTCCAGGAATCACCAATGTGCTGATTCTCTTCTGCGCGGCCCTGACTGAGCATAAGATCCTCTTCCTCTCCAGCAGCTACCAGAGGCTGACCGATGCCTGTCGCGCCCTGCTCGCCCTCCTCTTCCCCCTGAAGTACAGGTCAGTAAAGAGAGGCTCAGCGGCTGGCGCTGCCTCCAGCTGCCACTCTTGGACTAACTGGGCCCCAAGCTGGGCCGTAGAGCCTTTCCTTGAGAGGGTCCGCTTTGTGGGTCTCTCTGCTGCAGCTTCACGTACGTGCCCATCCTGCCCGCCCAGCTGCTGGAGGTCCTCAGCACACCCACCCCCTTCATCATCGGGGTCAGCTCTGTCTTCCAGTCAGAGACCCAAGAGCTGGTGAGTGGAGCGTCCGCCTGGACATCGGGAAGCATAGCAGGCCTGGGATCGGGAGGCCAGGCTTTGGGACGGGCTGGGTTTCCTAGTGGGCAGCTCCTTTCCCTGTTCCTGTCTCCTGGAAGGGCATTCCTCCTGAGCTGCCCTCCAGGCAGGGCTTCTTCTGCAGCTAGCATGGGGGCCCCTCCAGTCGTGGGATTGCAACTCTGGCACTCGGCAGATCCGCCTCCGGCCACCTGTAGCTTCCTGCTGGCTTCTCCACTGACTTCGCTTGTTGGGAGCCAGAAGGAAGCTGCGGTCACGTGAGGTCCCTGCTGAAAGGCAGCAGCAGCAGAAGAAGAAGGTCGCAAGAGTGCAGGACTCTTTAGCTTAGACTGAAGATGGAGGGGATAAGAACATGGAAATAGCCCCCTTAGATGAAGCCCATCTTGATGCAGCCCTCGGTTTCTCCCACTGGCCGACCACATAGCTCTGTGGTGCCAGTGAGAAGGAGGTGGGCTGCCCCTTTCCCGTCACCCTTCCCCTGCAGTGGGTCTCTGGCAGGAGGCTGCCCCAAGATGGAGGAATGCCTGGAAACCTCCCTGAATTCCTCCCGTTCCCCAGTTACTTCATCTCCACCCTGCCTTGAGGAAATGAGCGCAGGGTGAGGAGGTTCCCCCCCTCGTCTGCTTCGAGCCTCTTCCTGGTCAGCTTCACAGAGGCCCTTGTGCTGGGGGTGTAACAGAGAGGAGACGTTCTCCACACCTGGAGGGTGGGGGTGGATTGACATCTGGGGCTCAGTCATCCAGGAAAACCAGGTGGGGGCAGCAGGCGGGGGGGCAGCGAGCGAAGGGGTAGAAAATTCATAGCAGATGAAAGGTAACATTTCCTTACAGAATTTGGCCTCACAAAATGGTGTTGGTCACCGACGGGCAGTGAAAGGAAGAAAGAGTTGTTGGCACGACTACTATTTTGCCTTGAGTGCCATGGCTGCCAGGGCTTTGGGCTGAATCCCATAAGAGCCCGTTTGGCCGCCTGGGAGCACCCAAGGGATGGCGTCCTGGGCTCTCGCGTTCTCTCCCTGCCCCTCTCCGGGAAGACGTCCTGGGTCTCGCTTGTGGGGAAGCTTTGAGTTAGTTGGGCCCGGCAGAGGCCCTGGACATGAGAGCCCTTTGTCGCTTTTCCCAGCTGGACGTGATCATCGCAGATCTCGATGGAGGGACGGTCACCATCCCGGAGTGCATCCACATCTCTCTGCTGCCTGAGCCTCTCCTCCATCAGACGTGCGAAGCCCTCTCGATGGTGAGTGTTTCTCCCAGGGGGCCTGGAGAACCCTCTCCGAGTGGCAGCAGAAGCAGGCAAGGGCACAGCGTAGATGGAGGGACACCAAAGGCGCCGCCATGCCTGGTGCTTTGTTTCTGAGCACAGGGAGCTTTGATCCTATCCTCCGAAGCCACTTCTGCAGAAGGCAGTTGGTGCTCAGGGAGGGAACCTCCCTTGTTCCCTGCGTAATGCCGGACCGAGGAGGCTTTCAGAAACTATTTGGAGTGGTACAATTGGTGGCAGGCTCAGGTGTTTTTCTACTCTTAGAGAGCTGTAGGGTGGTGTTTAACTCTGCTTATTTCCTTGTTCGGGGAACATTTGTACAGTTTCAAGGTATTTTTGCTCAGCTGTCTTACATAAATTGCTGGACATGTAAGGTGGTTCATAAATTCTTTTGTAAAACTGTCACCAATTTGATTAAAACCAAATTAAAGTAAAGCATTAAAGCAAAGTAATGGAATCTCTGTTTAAGGTATTTTTCCCCATCCCTTTCCGAAAGAGTTGAGAAAACTCTGGGCTTCAGATTAATAGGTTGTTTCAAACAAAGGAAAGGCGAAGTAAATGTTTTAGTCTGGAAAAGCCGGGATTCGGTTGTGCCTACGGACGTAACATTTATGCCCACCATACTGTCCACTTGTGGGGTAATAACAGAAAAGGCCTGAAAACAATGAAAGCGCGTGAGAAAGGAGGAAAGGAGGTGCAGGTAACGTCTCTTTATTCTGTTTCTTCCTTGCCAACCATCTTTGTTGCAATTACACCACTCATAAATGTCTTCATTACCTTTTGGGTTGTAATTTCTCCCCTCTTTTTCAGGGTCAATTTCATCCAACCACAACTTTTGAGATTCTCTTTTTCTTCCTGCATTTGTTTTGCAATTTAATCCTCATTTTCTTTTTCCTCTTGATGTTAGCAAACCACCCCTAGCATCCTGTCCATTCCCTTCAACATCCAGTCCACATTTATTCATCCCTTTTTCATTCTTGGCATCCCTTCTGTGTCAAGAAATAGCATTTACCTGTGAACTGGTGGGGAGAGGACCACCCTCCCCCCCCACCAGCTTGCAAGCAAGTCCCTCGATTCAAGATTCCCCCTTTCTCTCTCTGCAATTTTTCTGTAATCCAAACTGTCAATTTTGTCATCTCAGTCAGCTCCATCAACTTCACCATTCGTTCATTCTTTCGTTGCAAGTAACGTCAAATCTTCCCACCACTAGGCATCCTATTGAAATCGTGCTGCTGTTATTTTAGTTATATATATATATAAAATAGGCAGGGCCCAAGGCGCTGACTATATAGAGAGGCCTCAGAGTCGATCCAGCAAACAGTGGCAGGGTGTAATTTGCAGGCAGGAAGAGCATATCCTGGATGCCACAGCCAGATAGCTGGCATTGTGTGCAGGAATATCTGCCCAGAATGGGCATGGAATAAGGGCCCCTGGAACATCTGCAGCCTTCTGGCCTTCCAGGACGGCCCTTTAGATCCGGGCTCTCTGGCTTCCCTTCAGGGGGGGGGGGGGCACCCTGTGCTGGAGGGGGAACGTTGAGTGAGAGACACTGTTCGTCTTCTTGTTTTTTAGTATTTATTTAATCGTTGTTAATTTTAATATTTTAATATATATGCTTTTTAATCATTGTTAGCTACTTTGGATAGTGAGATGAGCAAGTGATAAATTTAATAAAAGAATGAATAAATACACAGGTCAGAAAATCCTTTGTTAAAATTTCAACTTTAGAAATCTTAGGATCCACATTTTCTGAGATCCAAATCATACCTATTCTTGAAAGTGATCTATGTCTTTCTGAAAAATAACTACAATCTCTAGATTTACCACTTTTTATGTCTCACTAATGCTGAATTATCTATCAAAACCCCAGAAAACCCTGATGTTCTGTATAATAGCGGAGAAATCATTCCATTATAATCTACAATTTTCACAGGGAAAACAGGGTTATAGTTTTATATATAGAATAGTTTTAGAAGTTCTTTACACACGCACACACACACGCACACCTTCGTAATAAGATCCTCGTGTAAGGTAATTATGCCTTGTTTTAATTTTTTTTTAAGAGTGAAACTTTTTTTTCTCTTCTGAAGAACACCATTTGCTCCACTTATATTCCACATTTTCAGAAGAAGGAAAAATGTCTTTGTATATATAATAACATACTTCTGCCCGCCCTGTGGCCTGGAAGTGAGAATATCAGGAGAGAGAAAGAAGACTGAATAGAGTGAAATATTTCCCTTAAGGCTCGGGGTGCCTGAAGGAGGTGGTGGAGGAGCCCCAGCCAGGAAAGATTAAGTGCGTCACTTTTAGCCCCTTTTTATTAACTGCACAAAAAGTGGAGGAGGAGGATACCTTTGAAGCCACAGGAGAGGGGCCGTTGAAAGGTCACCTGGCCTTGTGTCCAGTGCAGTTGGGTTGGGGCCCGTCAACAACCGGACGGGCGGAGTGACGGAACCGAGAAGACCTTTCTCCAAGGCTGCTGTAGAGAGTAAGGAAGGTGATCTCGGTGGAAACAGGCAAAAACCGATACCTTGGCAAAAAGGGTTTTTTTTCAAGGTCCAGGTGACATTTGGGCGTGGGTCAGGCAGGCCCCTCCCTGGTTTCACTGGAGTGTAAGAATGGGGAAGAGGTACAGCAGCACAAGCAGAGGAGTAAGTTGCGTTTGCTTTACAAGTTGTGACCCTGGAGAGAGGGCGATTGGGGGACACCCCCCCCCCTCATTTGAACACATTCCCTGGCTTTGTCTGAGCAGGTCTTGGATCCAGAGTTGGAGATGGCAGATCTGGCCTTCCCACCCTCCACCATCTCTGCTTCCTCCCTCAAGATGCAGGTAAATGAGAGCCTCTGAGCTGGCTGGGCTTTGGGCTTCTCCGCCCCAAGGAGTCTTCCTTGGGCTGCAGGGATGCTCAATGCACAGCTCTGCAAAGGGGCTGCGGGATGCAGGGGTCTTTCAGGACCGCAGCCGATGCTTCCCGTTCCCCTCTGACCTTCTCCCTCACCTGTCCGGCTGCAGGATAAGGAGGTCCGGGCAGTCTTCCTCCGCCTGTTTGCCCAGTTGCTGCAGGGCTACCGCTGGTGCCTGCACATCATCCGTATTCACCCGGAGCCCGTCATTCGCTTCCACAAGGTAGGCTGTGGAGGAGAGTGGTCAGAGCAAGCAGCCACGGGGTTGAATTCTCTCTGGTCCACGCGGTATAGAAAGCTTGCTCCGGGGGGCTTTTAGTAGTGACATGTCCCAGGCGTCCAACACTTAGCAGCGGGTGATGGAGCTGAGGTTCCAGGATTTGATGCCCAGCAGGGTGGAAGCTGGTGGCGCTGGGAATGTTTCTTTCCCTCATCCAGAGCTGGGTCGGGTCCATTTCTCAGCCGGGGCGATGGATTCCGCGGTCTCAGGAGAGGGCTGTTCTGTGGGCCTCTGGCCTTCCCCCTCAGCACCGGTCCCCTTCCCAGGCTCCTCTTTCCCTTGCTGCAGGCCGCCTTCCTCGGGCAGAGGGGGCTGGTGGAAGACGAGTTCCTCCCCAAGGTGCTGGAGGGCATGGCCTTCGCAGGCTTTGTGACCGAGAGGGGGCCCCCCTACCGAGAGACGGACTTGTTTGATGAGGTGAGAGGCTTGTGGGGAAGGGCTCTGGGGCACCCCCCCAACCCCCGATGCTCCAGCTGTTTGGTGAGTGTGGGTGCACGCACGTTAGAGGGCTTAAAGAAAACTTTCCTTCCTTTCCTAGCTTGTGGCCAGTGAAGCCAAACGGATGCAGGCCGATGAAGGAAACAAGGCAAAGGTTCTGCGTCACATCAAGGAGCTGGCAGAGCAGCTCTACAAAAATGTATGCTGACTTAGCCCTGGGTGTAAGGAAGTGTATCAGCCCTGCGGGCAGATGCCCTGCGTGGCATCCTTACTCCCCCCCCCCTCCCCCCGGGAGAGCACCAGCCTCTCCTGTTTTGTTCCCGCTTTGAGGATTGGCCAGGGGGTGCTGGCCCTGCGCTGCACAGGCGCTTGACTGGGATCCCCCCTTCCCCCCGGTGTCCCTCGCATACACAGGCTCCGAATCAGCGGGTGGCTTTTTGGCATCCAGCTGCACATCCCTGTTCTTGCTAAAGTCTTGTCAAGCAGATTGTCCCGTAATGGCGAATCAGCCTGCCCGATTCTGTCGTGGGCAGGAGAGATGCTGACCCTGGCTGGACATTTGGAGGGCTCAGCTTGCTTGGGTGGTGATGACCTTGATCCTGGCACAGGCAGCGGCCGCCCTTAACCTTTGCTGCCGCCTCTGTCGATCCAGGAGAACCCTTACCCTGCCGTGACCATGCATAAGGTGCAGAAGCCCACGGAGGGCTGCCACCTGCGCCTGCACCAGAGGCCGTTCCCCCATTTGGACGAAGGGACCATCCAGTGGATTGTTGACCAGGCCACGGCCAAACAGCAGACAGCGCCTCCTTTGGTGAAGGCGGAGAAGAAAGCCATGGTGCCATCCGGGCCACCCCTGGGTACGTGGGTGTCAGCCACTGGCGCCGGTTGCAGCCCTGGGTGGTCCCCTGGGGAATTCAGAGGCTCCCTTGTTGGAGCAAGTGCCCCAGGCTGGGTCTATGGGCAGTTGGGAGGCGTTTAGAGAAAGGAATAAGGACAGAGGGGGCCCTGGGGAGATCTCAGCCCAGCCTGTCTCTCCGGGGCCATGCAGAGAAGCAGGATATCAGTCTAAAGCATGAATGGATAACTAAAAGGATCCCATTTGAGTCAGAGTTCTGAAAGGGATGGTCGGCCTTACCTTCGGCATGCAGGGTGGGTCTCAGAGGCCCCGATCTCCCCTTCAGACAACTGCCGGCTTTAATAAGGCAGGAGCCCCAAGGCAGGATCCGGCAAGGACCGTCTCACCTTCTGGGTCATACCAGCGCCACTGCAGCTCCTCGGCAGGTGCCCCTGTCTCAGGAGATGCGGTGTCACCATCCGGATTAGCCTCCTTTCTCGCCGGTCTAGATCTGGTGACAGCAAATTCATTGAATGGCCTTTGGTTCCGCTCTCACGGACGGCTTTGTAATGACCTGGTCTTACCTTCCCCGCCTTCATGCTGAACCCTCCGTATTCCCCAGCCGTTCCTATGGAAGGGGCTGCTCTCCTCCTCCTCGCCTGACCCTTCTGGTGGCCTCTGCAGTCTGCCTCTTTGCCAGCTCCGCAGTCTCCTCTCTCAGCTTCAGGAGCTTTGAAAAGCTGCAGGGAAGAGAAGGATTGCAAAGCATGGAGGCGCCTGAAGGCCCCCCGCTGGCCTGGGTGGGGGCTGCTGCTGGCGGTTCTCCTGCCCAGTTTTGGGGCGCTTTCCCGGAACCTCCAGGCAGAGGCTGGCTTTTCTCTCTTCCAGGGACCCTCACGGAGCGGAACGGGATGCTCCTGGCCAACAGTGCCCGGCGGCTGGAGGTGGTCAGGAACTGCATCTCCTTCGTCTTTGAGAGCAAGATGCTAGAAGCCAAAAAAGTGAGAGCCAGGGGAGGGGAGGGGGGTCCCTCCCTGGGATAGGCAGCCATCCTTCCCTCCACAAAGGTCTCTGCCGAGGTTGAGATCTGGCAACAGAGGTGTGTAATGTTAGAGGGCACTTTCTATTGCAGAAGCTTTTCAAAAGGAGGGGCCCTTCATCTCTTAAAGAGAGGCTTTAAACAGGAGCCAGAGCAGTTGCTGGATGCTTTCCCTCTGACCTGGGGGTGTAAAGCAGGACAGAAGCCCCAGAATACAGGTTGCCGGGTGGGGGGGTTGGGAGTAGGGGAGGAGAATTGGCTGGCAACTGGGGCCCCCTCCCAAGAGCGGAGCCCCCACTGGCCTCAGGCTTCCCCAGAGCAGGACGGGGGGGGGGCGATGCGGGGCTCCTGCTGAGCGCTGCCCGCTTTGCCTTGCAGCTCCTGCCGGCTGTGCTGCGGGCTATGAAGAGCCGGGCCGCTCGCCACTGCCTCACCCAGGAGCTGAACCTCCACGTGCAGCAGAACAGGGCCATGCTGGACCACCAGCAGTTTGATTTCATTGTGCGGATGATGAACTGCTGCCTGCAGGTGTGGCTGGAGGTCTGGGGACCCCTCCCCACCCCAGCACCCGGCTTCCTTGCGGCTGAACTGCAGCACTGCTCTTATCTCATCACAGGACTGCAACGCTGCAGACGAGCACGGGGTCGCTGCTGCGCTTCTGCCTTTGGTCACTGCCTTTTGCCGCGTAAGTAGCCGGGCTGGCATTGGTGGTGGCCGAGGAGGGACGGGAGATGGGCATCCCCCCCTGCTCAAGGCACCCCTCCCTTCCTTTCCCTTTGCCGTCCTCCAGAAACTCAGCCCGGGAATCACCCAGTTTGCCTACAGCTGTGTGCAGGAACACCTGGTGTGGACCAACCTTCAATTTTGGGAAGCCATGTTCTACAGTGATGTGCAGAACCACATCCGGGCTCTCTACCTGGAGAGTAACGAGGAGGACTCTGCGGAGCAGGTAGAGCTGAGCTCAGGAGGAGCAGAGGGTGGGGGGCTTTTGAGGCAGCCTCCTCCCGGCTCATCCTCTGGATCGTTTCCCTGAATCCCAGGTGGCCGAGGAGGAGTCAGCTCTGGATATCGCTGCCGTGCAGTGCCGTCTTTGGCCCACCATGAGCCGGGAGAAGCAGCAGGAGCTCATTCAGAAGGAAGAGAGCACCGTCTTCAGCCAAGCCATCCACTATGCCAACCGCATGAGCTACCTCCTGCTGCCTCTGGACACCAGTAAGAACAGGCTCCTGCGGGGCGCTGGACTTGGAGACGCCGAGAGCGTCAGCAACAGCTTAATCACCAGCAGGTAGCGTCCCACTGAGCCAGGCGAGGGCAGGGCGGAGGCACAGGTTGGGGAGAAGGAGGAGGGTGGTTGTGCTCAGGGGCCTCTCTGCCTCCTCAGCATCGCTGGCAGCGTGGCGGACAGCTACGACACCGAGAGCGGCTTTGAGGATGCCGAAAGCTCCGACGTGGCCAACTACGTGGTACGGTTCATCAACCGCTTTGTGGACAAGGTCTGCACAGAGAGCGGCGTCACCAACGAGCACCTCAAGGGGCTGCATGTCATGATCCCAGGCAGGTGCCCCCTGAGTCGAGAGTGGTCGGGAGGGGACGGTGGTGGCGCGGAGAGGGGCTCTCATCGCCTTCTCTCCTGCCACCCCCAGACATCGTCCAGATGCACATCGAAACCCTGGATGCCGTGCACCGAGAGAGCAAAAGGCTTCCTCCAATACAGAAGGTGAGCGCTCCAGTCTGGGCCCCTGGGGAAGGAGCTGCCCGCAGGGGTGGGGTGGGTAACCTTAGTTCCTGCAGGCTCATCGGCCTTCTGGCTAGAGGTGAGCAGGCTCTCCTTCTCGCAGCCCAAGCTCCTCCAGCCGAGCCTGCTGATTGGAGAGGAGAGCGTGATGGGTGGCCTGCGCGTGTACCTGGTGCCCGACGGCAGGGAAGAAGGCGCTGGAGGCAGCCTCGGGGGGCCTCCTCTGCTTCCGGCCGAAGGAGCGGTCTTCCTGACCACCTACCGCATCATCTTCAAGGGCACACCCACCGACCCGCTTGGTAAGGGGGCACCAGAGCGGTGCAGGCTTCTAGGAGGGAGTGCTAAGAGCCAGACCCCAAGGGGGTCCTTGGAAGGGGCCATGGAGGAGCCCAAGCCCAACCGTCGGCTTAGTGCAAATTAAGGCAGGTTGGCTGAGAGAGAGAAAATCACTCTTGACCACCCTCCTGGGTGGCCTCCTTTGGGAATCGCTCTTGTGCGCGTGCGCGCACACACACACACACACACACAGCACTATCCTTTCACAAAGCTAAATGCTCCCAACTCTCAATCCTTCTCCTAGAATTTAGTTTATAATCCCTCAGTCAACCATATATCAGTGCTGAATCCTTGAAATTGGGGGCCCAGAACTGGACCCTTGAGGTGGGATCTCCTTAGTGCAGAATAGATGGGGGAGGGGACCTCCTCTGTCTCGGATGGTCTCCATCGACTCCGAAGGAGCCTAGAATCAATTCTGCTTGGTTTGCAGCAAAGGAGCTTTTGCCTCTCTTGCATTTTTATTTTGTTATTTATACTTTCAGCCTACTTTTTTAATCATATCAATATTGTTTTAAGTTTTATTTCAGTCTTTACAACATTATAGCAATAGCCTTTAGGCTTATATACTGCTTCACGGTGCTTCACGGCCCTCTCTAAGCAGTTTACAAAGTCAGCCTCTCGCCCCCAACATTTTACCCGCCTCGGAAGGATGAAAGGCTGAGTCAACCTGGAGCCGGTCAAGATCAAACTCCTGGCAGTGGGCAGAGTCAGCCTGCAATACTGCACTCTAACCTCTGTGCCACCACAGTTACCCATCCCATTTGAGTTCTGCAAATCTGATCAGCATTCTCCCATGCTCTTAATCCAAGTCATTAATGAAATCGGGTCTGGGTAGACTTGAATGTTGGAACATTCATTCATTCAGTTTCTACAGCTGCCCATCTTAATATCTCTGGGCAGCTTACAATTCAGAAAATGTAATCAAAGTACTGAAGGCATTATAAAACAAGAAAACCAGTAAAAACATCCAAAATAAGCATACGTAGCAGCCAAGATAATTGTCCAGTTAGCAGTGCAGCCAGGAAATGAATGTGCCCTTAATACATTCAGCACCCAGCTCTCAGGAACATGGGGAAAATAAGAACAGGGCTGGGCCCATTCCAGTCTCCGAAAGGGGGATGTTCCGTAAGAGCAGGGGCCACTGTAGAAGAAGCCCCCTTCTATTCCCCCTTCAGCTGGAGGATGGCATCTGCGGCACCTCCGTCCTCGCTGGGCTGGGCTGGAGCATTCGCCTCTATTGCGAAAGGCAATCCCTCAGCTACCCCGCTCCCAGGCCAGGCTTCAGAGGAAGCCAGAATTGCCATCACAGGAAGGGGTGGCTCGGCCCGTCCCCTCAGAGGGCATCAGTTGTTTTAATTTAATCCTTGCATGTTGCTCAAAACAAGCAGAACTATTGGGGGTGGGTGGGTGGGGAGAGGCCCAGCTCATTGCAGTAGAGCTCCCATAAAGCCTCAGCGCCTGCCATGATTATTTCTTCCTTCTGTGAGATACTGGGGCAGCCTGGGTGACTTCTCACGCCATGGCCAACAGAGAACTCTAGATTGCAGAGGCTGGACTGGCATGGCTATATTGGGGGGGGGGGGGGGGGTTCAAGAAGGGACAAGCCTGGCACAGCTTCTGCTTCTGCGTGGAAGTGTAGACCTCTGGATGGGTTCCCTCACCGCAGCCCTTGCCCCAGCTGGTGACCCCAACCACGTAGAAGGGGGAGGTGGGGGAGGCTTTGCACATTAAGGGTCCCCCGCTGTCCCCCTGGAGAGAGAGGGAGAGAGAAAGAGAGAGGGGGGGTATCTCTCTCACACACACACACACACATACACACACACACACCCCTGGGGAAGAGTCAGGTAAAGCCAGGAGGGTCCTGGTCACATGAGCCCATTGGCAGAGCTGCCTGCCCATCCCAGTGCCACCTGGGCTGTAAGGGAAGGCTCCTACATGGCTCTCACTGGCCTGCCCTCTTTCTCTCCCTCCCCTCCCCCCCCACCCCAGTGGGAGAGCAGGTGGTCGTCCGCTCCTTCCCCATTGCCTCTCTGACCAAAGAGGAGAAGATTTCAGCCCCGACTCCCTTGGATCAGTTCATCCAGGAGGGCTGCGCTCAGCTCCAGCTGCGCTCCTGTACATTCCAGGTGAGGGTGCATGTCCCTTGGGGATCCTTGACCCTCCCTTCCCCCCCTTCCAATCCCTTCAAGCCAGTGCTGAGGGAAGCCAGGGGAGCGAAAGCTGAGCCTGCCTCCGTCTGCCCTCCAGGTGCTGCGCATTGTCTTTGATGAGGAGGTGGCCTCCGAGAGCGCAGAGACCTTCCGGAAGCATCTCAGCAAGTTGCGCTACCCCCAGCACGTCTCTGATACCTTTGCCTTCACGGTGGGACAGACCGGCAAGGCCGCTCTGCCTGCCAAAACCAAGGACAAAAACCCATCACTCAGGTGGGGGAGGGTCTCCCTGGCAGTTGGCGGGGCGGGGGAGCGAGCAGCCCCTGATTTCCCTCTCACCTTCGTGGTCAATTAATGTGGCTCTGAGCAAGCCTGAAGTCAGCCAAGGCTCATGGGAGAAGCTTGCCAGCCCTAGTGCCCCCACGTGAGGGCGTCAGAAAGGGGTGGGGGGGATGCTTGGGGTCCCAGCTCCTCAGCTGATTGGCATCTCTTCAAGCAGATGCTTCCAAGTCCAGCAGAAGGAGGGGGAGTGTCTCTTCCTGATGGGCCTTTGGAGGAGGAGCTGCCAGGGGTTCGCAGGGGAGTCACGTCTTCCCCCCACTCTTTTAGGACCATCTCCAAGAACCTAGTAAAAAATGCCAAGAAAACCATCGGACGCCAGTACGTCACTCGCAAGAAGTACAGCCCGCCTCCCTGGGAGCAGCGGGGCAGCCAGCACCTATTCCCCGAGGACAACGAGGACGAGATCTCAGGTACGGCAGCTTCCCCCCCCCCCCTCCTATCACTCCCCGGGCTGGGCAGGTGACGGGCAGAGCTGCTTTCTGGCCTCTCTCTGATGCGCCTTTTGATTCCTGCAGTGTCTGAAGAAATGGAGCGGAGCACCTTAACCCCTTCGGCCGCCATCAGGCCCTCTGACAAAATGACCATGAGCCACCTGGTGGAGCGAGCCTGTTGCCGAGACTATCAACGCCTGGGCCTGGGCACCCTGAGCAACAGCCTGACCCGCTCCAAGAACGAGCCTTTCCGCATTTCCACTGTCAACCGGATGTATGCCATCTGCAGGAGGTGGGCCGGTGGTGGTGGTGGTGGGCGTGTTTTCTCTTCCAAGCTGCCTTGAAAGTCTAGATGCCTGGTTGGCTTCTCCCCCCTTCTCGACCAGAACAGAGGAGGGAGAAAAGCAAGCCAGGACGAGTGCTCTCCCCATGCTCAGCGGTTGCCCCTGGAGCTTTTATGGGGGCTTCGATAGTGCTTAAAAAGAAAGAAAAGCAAGGAAAACCCCAACTGGGGTCATCAAGGTCTGTGGCGTTATAGCAGCTCTAGGAAGCCACGCTGGTGTGCCAGAGATGCCTCGGTAGGAATGAGCCAGTCTGGGGCTCTAGGAACACCTAGATCCAGGATGGCACGTGGAGCCATTTGTCAGGGCACGTGAGGTGTTGCCTTGTCAGCGGAGTTCAACCTTTTTTTAAAGGCATTTTTCACTCTCCCCAGGCTCCAGCAGCTTTAAAGGAGCCTGAAGGGGAGGGTGAAAAGAGCCCTCCCCCCCCCCCCCCGAGGCCCCTCCGGAGGCTTCAGGAGCATCTAGTGATGTTTTAACTGTTTTAGATAGTTTAGGTATTTCCGCCTTTTCTAAATATTGATTTATTTTATCTTCTGATATTAACCCTTGCTCATATAGCTTCTTATAATAATTCTGAATCACTTTCTTTTTCTCTTCATTTTGGTAGCAAATTTCCCCTCCATTGTCTATTAATTTGTCTATCAGCTTCTTTTCTCTCTCTCTTTTTAACTTATACGCCTGCCATCTTCCTGGTTTGTTAGCATTTTCAAAGACGTTTTGTTTAACATTTTTAATTTTGTTTGCTAATTCTTTCTCCATTAAACTCATGTTTCATTAAATCCATTTGGTTCTATATTTCCTTTTGTGGATCTTTTTGTAATTCTGTCTATAAAGCCTTGTATTCTTCTTCTAGTATTCTTCGTTTTTGTTTCTTCTTTCTGTTCTGCTTCCCTCTGTATGTTATAACTAATCCTCTTATATATGCTTTGGCTGTGTTCCATACATTTTGTAATGATGTTTCTAATTTTTTACTCTCTTTGAAGAAAAAAATCTAGTTCTTTTTCCATAAATTGAACATTCCTTTTAATATTTCTTGATTCAGTGCCCATCTCAGTGATCTTTTTTGTTCTTTCCACGTGGTTTTTATTGGATTATGATCCGCCTAGTTGCTTGTTTCAATACTTATTTCTTTTACAGCGGCTTTCAGTTCTGCTATCATCCATATCATATCTATCCTTGACCAAGACATTTGTCTGTTCCAATAAAATGAATATGGGTTTTCTTTAGGGTGCATTTCACGCAAAACATCTTGAACATCTTGAGTTCTTCCACAATTCTTGAAAAAACTTTGGGCAGTGTTTTTTTTGCCTTTTTATTTACTTTTCTAGTTTTATAGTCCATTTCTGTATCCACATTAAAGTCTCCCAGGATACAAATATTTTCATATTCCAATTCTGTTATTTTTTCAGGGGTTTTTTGGTTTTTTTTTTTAAACAAACAAACATAAAACAAAAAAACCATCCACCAGTTACATACAGTGTGTCGATTGGTTACAAAACTTCTATGCCTCCTCACCACAGTCCTCAGTTACAATTTATATAAAATCTCATATTATCAATCCAATATATATGCATACAATTATTATCATTAAACATTTATTTGACTACAATCATTATTACTTCCTTTTACCTGAAATATTGTAAGTTTAGAATAAATTTACATTATGGCATGCCATAATGTAAATTTATTCTAATATTACATCTTTAGATTGTATTCTGTATAAAATTGTTTATCTTTGGTTACAAAACTTTTGTGCATCCTCTCCATAATCCTCACTTAAGTTTCGGCGAGGTCTTACTCGCCATCCCCAGGCTGGTGTTTTTGGCTTATCATTGTTATTGACTATAACTATTATTACTTCATTTTATGCGTAACATTCTAAGTTTAACTAAATTTAAATTAATTTATATTATAGCATTGCATTACATCATCCTGTATCCATCCCATAGTAGTGCAATCTTATATCTCTTGCCATTTGTAGTATTTGTGTTCATCAACTTCCCTCTGGTTATCACCGATGCTTCTGCCAGAATTTCTATCATTACTTCTGCCAAATATTTTCCCTTTTTCTTCTATATTCTGGAATCTGAGATAAAATTCTGATCTGTTGTTCTCCCATTCCAATATTCCACTCTTGTCTTTTTCAACCACGGTCAATCTGCTGTCAATATCTCCAATTTTCTGATCTGTTTGTTCATCTTTTTCTTCAATTTTTTGAAATCTGTCCTCGTATTTCATCATCGTTTGGTGAATATTCTCAGTTTTTTTCATCTATTTTTCCTGTTCTTTGTTCAATACTCTCCATTCTTTTTTTAATGATCTCTGTTCTTATTTGTATTTTTTGAATTTCTTGCATAATCATCTGTAATGTCACTTCCTTTTCTTTTTCGTGCTGCGACATCATCTGTATTGATCTTTTCCTCCAGATAGTAAACATTGCCACTATATAAAATCCAAGGCTTTTTTATTACGTTCCAAACAAGTTCGCTGCAATCTTCTCTCTTTCAAGTCAAGCTTTCTTTTCACTCCAGTCCAGCTACTGATAGTACCCCAGAGGAGCACCTGTATAAACAATCCGTGCTCATCCCGTTATTATTTTCAATAAACAAGCTCAGAGACCTTGAAATGTAGATCAAATGCTCAAAAGAAGAAAAGAAAAACAATGTTTCCAAGCCTCTAAGTGGCAGTGTTACTTCTTTTCCTCTACTTTTACTTCCCTCTTTATATTCCAAACTTGGGGGGGGGGATTCTTAAAAAGAAAATGCAATAGAGCATTGAACAAAGAAAAAAAGCCTTAATCATTAAGTATTATTTAAAAAAAGAGAAATAGAAGAAGAAAAAAACAGTCCAGTTTAAAAAATAAGAAACGTTTGTAAAAATTCCATCATTAAAAAGATTAAAGAAAAATAACACACTAAGTTTGACTCAGGCTTAATCTTGCCGCTTAATCTCTTCTGTCTTCAATTTTAACTTTTGATCTTTTTGAGTGTTCTCTAATAATAAAATTTATTTCACTAATTCAACACACTTTCTCTCCCACTTTACTTCCGTTTTGGAGCTGTCCCAACTTTCAGCAGCTTTAATGGCTGCTTCTCTGTCGCCAGAAAAAAGGGCTTCTCCTGGATCTACCAGGGACTTTGCAATGTCCCTGTGATCAGCAGGATGTGCCCTTCTCTATCACCATCTCTACGGAATGGTTTAGGTTCAAAAGGACCGTCCAGTGGCAGAGATATCGATGGCAATATTGGAGCTTCAAGATCGCACGTCGTATCGTCGTGACGTCAGCCCCACCTTCATCAATTCTGTTGTTTTTTCATGGCGTTTTTTTATAAAAAAAATCTTGCTTACTATTTAGTGCATATATTGCTAGCAAAAGTATCAGTTGTTTATTCCTCATTATTTCGACCATCAAAATTCTCCCTCCCTCATGTGTAAAAATTTGTTTGGCATTTATTGTGTCTTTTATATACAAGGCCATTCCCCTTTTCTTTTGTAGTGATAAAGCAGTATATAATTTCCCAATTTTCGGATATGCCTATACAATACAATACAATAGTAGAGTTGGAAGGACCTTGGAGGTCTTTTAGTCCAACCCTCTGCCTAGGCAGGAAACCCTATACCGTTTCAGACAGATGGCTATCCAAAATCTTCTTAAAGACTTGCAGTATTGAGGCATTCACAACTTCCACTGATTAATTGTTCTCACTGTCAGGAAATTTCTCCTCAGTTCTAAGTTGCTTCTCTCCTTGATTAGTTTCCACCCATTGCTTCTTGTTCTACCCTCAGGTGCTTTGGAGAATAGCTTGACTCCCTCTTCTTTGTGGCAACCCCTGAGATATTGGAACACTGCTATCATGTCTCCCCTAGTCCTAAACAACCCCAGTTCCTGCAACCGTTCTTCATATGTTTTAGTCTCCAGTCCCCTAATCATCTTTCTTGCTCTTCTCTGCACTCTTTCCATATGTTCCATACTTTCCATACTTTCATATGTTGTTTTTTTTATATGTACTTCTTGCAAACAAGTTATGTCTAATTTTAATTTTTCTAATCTATGGAAAATTTTTTTCCTTTTTATCACTGAATTCAGTCATTTATATTGATTGACATTAATTTAAGTTGTTCTTCCATGATTATTTATAGATAGGTTTTGTCGCTCTAGTCGTTCTTATCTCTCTTGGTTCTTTTGATGTTGCCCCTTCTCTTAAGTCTGTTTCCTCCTGGTCTTTTTCATCTTCTTTTTCTTTTTGCATGTCCTTCTCGTCCATCCCTTCTTCTCATCGTCTTGGCTCTTTTTTATCTCTAATTCTAATTTCCTCTTGTGGTCCAAAATATTGTTCATAAAATTGTTCTGCTTTCTCTTTGGAGTCCAATCTGTGTCTTTGCTCCATTCAAGTCACCAATATTCCCTCCGGAATCAGCCATCTGAAATTTATTTTGTGTTTGATTAGTTGTCTTGTCAAAACCTGGTAATCCCGTCAATATTTTTCCCAAAAAATTCTTTGTCCATCTCTAAGGCTCCTGTCAGTAATTCTGCCATTTTTTCTGCTACATTTTCTCCTTTTTCTTTCTCTATATTCTGAAATTGTAGATAAAAGTCGGCCCTGTCAATTTCCAGTAAAATTATTGTTCTTTCTTTATTTCTATCCGCTAGTGTCAGATGATCATCAACTTCATTCACTTTTTTCTCTGTGCATTAAACTTTTTTTCTACTTTCTGTATACATTGTTCATTATTTGCCATCATTTGTTGGACTTTCTAATTTATCTTCCATTTTCTCTAATTTATCATCCACTTTCTCTATTTTTTGTTTGACTTCTTTAAAAACATCATGTAGCTCTTGATTCATTTCCTTCAGTTCTGACTGCATTGTGTTCACTTTCTCTTGTTGACTTAGGATGGCCAAGGTTTTCTGTCCCCCAGAGGGACTCGAAGTTGCTGTTGAGTTTGTTGATGCTGCTGCTGACGCTGTTTTATTCCCTTGGTTTGGGGGGGGGGGGAATGCTTGATGTGGCCAAAGCTGGTAGATCTGAGAAGGCCGGGAAAAGGTGCTTCCTCTCCAGGCGGTTTGCATCTGGTGTCCCTGCAGCTAGGCACTCGCGCTGGGGCTACAGGCTCTGCTTTGCCTCCGCAGCTACCCAGGACTGCTGATCATCCCGCAGAGCATCCAGGACAACACGGTTCAGCGGATCTCGCGCTGCTACCGGCAGAACCGCTTCCCAGTGGTCTGTTGGCGGAACTCGCGCACCAAGACGGTGCTGCTGCGTTCGGGCGGCTTGCATGGGAAGGGCGTGGTGGGTCTCTTCAAGTCCCAGAACACTCCTGCCACAGGTACCTCCAGGGCAGGGTCCCCTTGTGATGCCCTCCTCCTGCCCTCCCCTACCCTGAGGTCCTCTCCTCCTGCCTCTCTTTTCAGGCCCCTCCCAGGCAGACTCAACCAGTCTGGAGCAAGAGAAGTACCTGCAAGCCATCATCCACTCCATGCCCCATTATGCGGATGCCGGTGGGCGCAACACGCTCAGTGGTGGCTTCAGCTCTGCCCACATGAGCCACTCAGGTGAGTGGGTGGGTGGGCTTTTGTTGAAGGCATCGAAGAGAGGCCAGTTGCTCTTCTTCAACCTTAGTGGCCACTTCAAGGAGCTGCTCGGGTGTGGCAGCTGACGTGGCCCTGTGAGGCCGGGGGAAGGAAGCCGCAGCCACGTGAGTCGCATGTAGCGGGGGCCTCTCCATCTCATTCGTTAGTAGGTGCCCCTCCCCATCCGCCATTTCATTGCTCCACACAATACACCCTTATTTCTTGTTTGTCTGACTGGCGTTGGCACCACCTGGAATGGCTGGCCTGTGGCAACTGGGACCTTGCCCTCACCCACCACACTGCCTGTCCAGGAAAGGGACTCAGCAGTGACAGGGGGAGACTTAGCCAAGTGGGGTGGGTTTTCTGCCCTTTTGCGGGATTTAGGGCAGGAGGTGGAGGAGGGTGTGTTTCCCAGGGCATTCTGCCGGGGGGGGGGGAGGAGGGAAAGGCTGCCCTCCCGAGCCCTGGTGGAAATGTCCACCTTCTCTTGGTGCTACAGATTCATCTGAGAAGCGGCAGCCCAAGCTGGGGTCCCTTATGAAGCAGGTGATGGGCGGGAGAGACGAAGGGTCCGGCACGGGGAGCCGTGGAGGTGAGATGTTGGCAGCAGCCTCTGCCGCCATCCCTGGCTCGCTCGTTCGCTGGCTGGTGAAGGAGTGGCTTTGGGCGATGGAGACATGTCCTGTTTCCTTGCAAAAGCAGGATGATGAGGTGGGGGGATCCCAGATTGGCCTACAGCTCTCCCAGGCATTTGTCATTCATTTTGTCTGCTCCTCCATCAAGTCATTTGTTCCCCCGCCCCTTGCCCCCCCCCCAGAGAGTGAGCAGTCCCCGTTCCCCCCCGCCCCGTCTCCCCTTGCTGAGATGCCTCTCCATCGTGTCCCCTCTCAGCCGTAGGTCACAGAACTAGGGTAATCACCTTCTCCAGCCCCAAGAGTGCCTCATCAAGGAAACCCGACTCCCCTCGAGGTACTGTATGGCCACTGAGCTCGCTTATGTGGCCCCCACACGTGGCTAACTCATCCCCAGTCCTAGCCGGGCAGGCCCTCCTCCGTCCACCTCTGTGTCTGCACTAACTGTTCCACACCCTCCCTGCATGCTCTGTGCGTCTCCCCGTGTTTTGGGGTCCACTCTTAGGAAAGTCCCCCTGCCGCGGATCCAAAGGGGCTGCATTTCCTTCTGGTGATGGGCACCATTTTCTTCCCAGGCAAGTGGGGCAGCATTCGAGCCGGGGGCCGCTTAAGCAGCTACGCCCTCAACATGGAGATTGGGTCCCGACTGGCTGGGAAAGAATTTGGACCACAGCCCAACGGGTCTCCCTCGGAAGCCGGTTTCCTCCGCCAGCTGTACATAATCGGAGACAAGTCCCAGTTGCGGGTACAGTTTAGCTGGGCTGGGGGTGGGGAGATTGTCACTCCCCGCCCCCCCCAAACGAGGCTGGGGAACCAGGAGAGGGTGGTAAGAGGGTGGAAATAAATTCTCTCTGTGCTTCCCAGGGAATAAAGCCGGACCCTTTGCAGCACTGGGAAATGGTGCCCATCGAGGTGTTTGACACGCGGCAGGTCAAGAGCAGCTTCAAGAAACTGATGAAGGCCTGCGTCCCCGGTAGCCCCTCCCCCGAGGCTGGCCCAACCTACCTGCGCTCCCTGGAGGAGTCGGAGTGGCTGGTGCAGGTTAGTGGCAGAGAGCCTGGGTCCAGCCTCCTCCTCCTCGCCGCTTTGCCTGGTGGCTTTGGCGGCTGCCCTCTGGCCTTGATTGCTGGGCCGTTGGCTGCCCTGGCCTGTCTTTCTGGCCAGAAAGGCAGCCTGCACTAAAAACACACATGCACACACACACACGCGCACACAGACACACACATACACACAGTGTGTGGTGTTGTAAAGGTCGTGCAATCTCAGTCTCCCCCAGGAGAGCAAGGTAGCCCTCGTCATTGAAGGCTGGGGGTGCGGTTGGGTGGACTGGACTAGAGAGGTTTGGGCCGAGGTTCTGGGCAGGCAGGCAGACCCCAGGATGTGCTTGATCCCTGTTTTTAGGATATTATTAAAACTTTCAGTGTTATCAGTGCATAGATAACACAGATGTTTGTGCAGGTAAGATTATCAATCTTGCTTTCAAGCAAAACCAAGCCTTTAATAGTGAGTGCCATGCCATGTGCACTAATCAAACAGGTGGCAGGAAAGTAGGGGGCAGTCAGGCACAACACAGGTTATGGAGACAGAGAACACAGGGTCAATCAGAATGGAGTCAACTGTCTGTACACCAATGCACAGAGGATGAGGAATAAACAGGGTGAATTAGAAATTCAATTAAATGAGGGCAAATATGATATTGTTGCCATCACGGAAACTTGGTGGAATGAAAACCACAAATGGAACAGGCAACTAGAGGGGTTTAAATTATTTAAAAGAAATAGACCAAATAAAAGAATAGGTGGAGTCACACTATATGTAAGAAATAACTACATCTCTACCGAAATAGAGCACAACAATGATGAAAACTATCTTGAATGCATTTGGGTCAATATTAAAGGGGGGGGGGGTGACATTGCCATAGGTCTGTACCCGTGATGGCGAACCTATGGACAGGTGGCACGTGGAGCCATTTCTTAGGGCATGCGAGGCATTGCCCTGTCACCTCCAGTGCGCATGTGCACTGGCCAGCTTACTTTGGCCTTCATTTTTGGCCTTCATTTTTCGTCCTCTGGAGGCTTCAAGCCTCCAGAGGGCAAAAAACAACCCAACGCACAAACTGGACGTTCGGGAACGGACTTCCAGTTTGCAACAACCAGCGGGATTGGGGGGAGTTTGCTCAGGAACGAAGCCAGCAGGGTCGGAGGGAGCCGTAGGCCGAGCTCTGGGACAGGTGGGCAAGTGTGGGAAGGCGAAGGGGAGATAGAAGAGAGAGAGCTGGGCAAGAGCCACAGGAGGGGTGAGGAGATCCCGGCTTGCACGCAGGAGCCAGGGTGCCTTTAGGCTTGTGGCTTCCTCAGTGCCGTTGCAAACCGTGCAGGGACGGCAGTCTCAACGCCCAGCACCTTCCACCCACAGCACCTTGTGCCCCGCTGCCTTTGGAGGCAACAGAGGCAACTGCTTTTCTTGGTGGGATGGCTTGTGACCCCTCCCTCTTCCGGGCCAAGCGCAGCTGACCTGCGCAGGTGCCATTTCTCGCCATCATTTGCGGAGCAAAAAGATGCATGAAACACTCTCTCCCACCCCGGCTTGCCTGTCCCTTTAATTTGTGCCTCTTTGTCTCCCCCTGAAATGACATCATCCTCAGTAGAAAGCCATTGGGAAAGCTGTGTGTGTGTGTGTGTGTGTGTGTGTGTGTGTGTGTGTGTTTGGGGATGGGGGAAATAAGGTAAGGAGGAAGAACAGAGGCTTCTCGGCTGGCTCTCGCCTCCCGGATAGCAGAAGTTCCTGTGTTGGGATGCCCCACCTTTTCCTCCCTTTCCCATGTTGGGGGGAGGGAGGAACCCCTGAAAAACAGGACCATCGTGCACCAAAAAAGGGAGGGCGGGGAGTCGCGTGTGCATGCGCAGTGGCAATGGTTGCATGCGCATGCACATGGGGGGGTCGCACACATTGGATTATGGGCGTGGCACACGCCCACGACCCCCCTGCCCTACCGCCAGCTTTTGGCACAGGATGCCAAAAAGATTCTCTACCACTGGTCTATACTATAGGCCACCCAGAGGAAATAGATGAACTTTTTGCTAGTCAGCTAACTGAGGTATGTAGGAAGCACATCACAATGGGGGATTTTAACTACCCTGACATCATCAACTGGGAAACAAACTCTGCACCAAGTGGAAGATCCAACAGGTTCCTAACAAACCTAGCAGACAACCTTCTTTCCCAAAACAAGGGAAACAAGCACCTGTCTTCACACAAAGGGAAAAAACAGTCCAACCTATCAAAAACAGCACCACAAACAACACATTATGAGCGCAAATTAAAATAGGGAAGAAAATGGTAGGTGAACACCTGTCTACCCTAGACGAATTCAAATCACTAGAACAGGATGGATTACAAGGTTCTGAAGGGACTGGCAGATGAGATCTCAGAACCACTGAACTGTATCTTCCAAAGATCCTGGAGCACCGGGGAAACTGCCAGAGGGCTGGAAAAGAGCAGATAGAGTTCCCATCTTCAAAAAGGGGGTGGGGGGTGGGGAATAGATCCAGGAAACTACAGACCTATCAGCCTGACCTCAATACCAGGGAAGATTCTGGAAAAGATAATCAAGCAACGAATCAATGAACACCTAGAAGCCAACAAAGTAATAAGCAAAAGCCAACGTGGGTTTGTCAAAAACAGATCATGCCAGACTAATCTTATTGAATTCTTTGACAAAGGGACAAAATCAGTGGACCAGAGGAATGCCGTCGATATAGTTTACTTGGACTTCCTGCATTTGATAAAGTAGACCATAACCTACTACTAGATAAAGTAGAAGAATGTGGGCTAGACAGTATAACCGCCAGATGGATTTATAACTGGCTGACCAGGGGGTTGAGGGGAGGGTTGGGGAGAGAAATCCTGGATGACAGGGAGGACGATTATCACCTGTTCACGTACTGCAGGAAGCCCTGGGGGGGGGGGAGGGGGACTAAGGTTGCCTGGGAGAAAGGAAGGGCTGGAAGGAGACCCTTCTTTCTTTATGGCAGATCCATAAGATCCTGCAGATCTCGGTGCTTGTGGTTGAACTGCTGGACACGGGCTCCTCGGTCTTGGTCAGCCTGGAGGATGGCTGGGACATCACCACTCAGGTCAGCAGGCCCCCTCCCAGAAGCCGGCCAATCTTGGCCCCGAGGCTCCCACTGACCCGCCTCTTTTCCCGCCCCCAGGTAGTCTCTCTCGTGCAGCTGCTCTCTGACCCCTATTACCGCACCATGGAGGGCTTCCGCCTCCTGGTGGAGAAGGAGTGGCTGTCCTTTGGGCACCGCTTTGCCCATCGTGGAGCACAGACCCTGGCCAGCCAGAGCAACGGCTTCACGCCCGTCTTCCTGCAATTTCTGGACTGTGTCCATCAGGTGAGAGAGAGAGAGAGAGAGAGAGGGGGGGGGCTTCCCCCTCTCAGCCTCCCCTTCCTCCTCCTCCTCCTCCCCCCCCTCCTCACTTTCTGGGTCTCTTGCAGATTCACAGACAGTTCCCCATGGAGTTTGAGTTCAGCCAGTACTACCTGAAGTTTCTCAGCTACCACTATGTGTCCAACCGCTTCCGCACCTTCCTCCTGGATTCTGATTACGAGCGCCTGGAGCTGGGTAAAGTGGGTGGGAGCTGAGAGGGCGGCGGGAGTCCACCAGGACCGGCCAGCGCTGAACTGGCTTCTGCTTGCAGGTCTTCTCTATGAAGAGAAAGGGGATCGGAAGGGCCCCCAGGCCTACCGGTCCGTTTGGGACTATGTGGACCGGCTGAACAAGAGGATCCCCGTCTTCTTCAATTACATGTACGCCCCTGAGGATGGGGAGGTGAGTGCCACTCGGTCAGCCAGTGGCGGCCCTGGGCAGGGCGTGGGCAGGGGGCCGGGCTGGACGGCGCGTCAACTGCTGCCTGTCTTGCGTTCAGGTACTGCGTCCATATAGCAACATTTCCAGTCTGAAGGTGTGGGACTACTACACCCACGAGGCTCTCGCGGAGGGGCCGTCCTATGACTGGGAGCTGGTGCAGGACCAGGGGGAGCTCGTTGAGGAGGCTGCCCAGCACGACTCCAGCACTCCCCAAAGCCATCGCAAGATTGTTTGGCCCTGTTACGACAGCTGCCGCCGGGTGGAGCCAGATGCCATCTCTCGGCTGCTGGAGGTGAGCAGCGGTGCTGGGTTTGTTTTGTGGGTGGGAGACGCTCGCGGAGTTATGGCCGGTCGTCATCCGGGCAGCAGCCAGAGTTGGACAGAGCTCAAGCAGGACCGGGAAGCACCACATCACCCTGGTCGATTGGAGGAAAGCGCTTGAAGGTGTGCAGCTGGACTCCCAAGGGCTAGCGGGGCTCTGGGGCTCTCTCCCTCCACGGTCCCCTCCGCAGCCTCAGGGCGAGAGTGGCTGCTGCTCCTGTCACCACGCAGGGCTTTCCTGGGGAGGGGGGGGGGAATCCCACGTTCAAAAGGAGAGGGGAGTTAATAACAACTCAAAATGTTCTTAAGTGGCCTCTGAGGCAAATGGCAAACTGGAGCATCAAACAGCCACCCCGAGCAAATGTATCTTCCACCTTTAAATTGGGGGCCTGACAGAATTCCCCTCCCGGGCAATCCTAGGAGCTGCTCAGAGGGAGGAAGACGGTTAAGAAGGCCGCAACTAAGCAGGCAAAGTGGGTTGCCTTTCATGTCTGCCACGAGATTTAGCAGCTGGTGGTTTTCATGCAGCTTTTCAAAGGAAAACACCCGACTACAAAAAGACTTTTTGTTTTGATCAGAAAAGGAAAAATGGAATTTGCTCAATTGAAGCAAATGTTCTACTGTGACTGACCACATTATTGAGATCCGTTTTGATAGTTTATTTAAAATTCAGCGTAAACCTACACTTCAACTTTGGAAATCCTTAATTCGTTGCCCATAACAAGAAAAAAGAAAATTACTTTTACTTTCTCCAATTAGTTGTAAGCAGAAATAGGTCAAGGATTTGGGTTTTGGGACCTCTGGTTCTAGGAGAGGTGACTTAGCAGGCAGCCTTGACCAGTTCTGTCCACCCCCATCCTGGTTCCAGGAGGTGCAGAGTCTGGAGATGGAGCTGGGCCAGGTGCCAGGACGCTGGAAGGAGACCTGGGACAAAGTGAAGACTTTCCAACAGTCGGAGGGCTCCACGCTGGACAGTAAAGTGAGCTGTGCCCACGGGGTGGGTCTGCATTTGCAAGCGGCTTTTAGCAGAATGTCCTCCTCCCGCTGACCACCTGTCTCCCGTCTCAGGCAGCACCCAGTTCTCTCCTGATGGCATCCAGCCTGTCGCATCAGCGGCGCTCGCTCGGTGTCTACCTGCAGGAGGCGGGCAGCGGCAGCTCCACTTTAAACCTCAGTCTGGACAGTGAAACCAGCAGCTCGTCCACCCCCTCGAGTGGGAAGCAAAGTGGCCGTAAGAGCACCGGCACGCTTTACAGCCAGTTCCAGACAGCAGAGAGCGAGAACCGGTGCGGATGGGTGGCTTTTGAGAGTCCGGGTGGGCACAAGGCGGGACGGAGCCCAGCGACATCCTCCTCATTGAGATGCTTTTCCTCCACAGTTCTTACGAGGGCTCCCTCTACAAGAAAGGGGCCTTCATGAAGCCCTGGAAGCTGCGCTGGTTTGTCCTGGATAAAACCAAGCATCAGGTAGGGGAAGGTTGGTGGCACTTTGGTGGGCAGGGGGCCCCTTCTGCCAGGCTGGTTAATTGGCACAGGTCTGACCTCTGGTCCTTCCTTCTTTCCTCTCCCCCTCCCTCCCTCCTTTCCTTCCTTTCCTTCACCCACCCTCCTTCCCCTCCCTCCCTCCCTCCCTTCCAGCTGCGATACTATGACAGCCACCTGGACACGGAGTGCAAAGGGGTGATAGACCTGGCTGAGGTGGAGGCCATCACGCCAGGCACCCCCACCATGGGAGCCCCCAAGATGGTGGATGAAAAAGCTTTCTTTGATGTAAGTGGCCCTTGCACCTGACAGAGGGTGGCCCGTTTGGGCTCAAGGTGAAATGTGGCCGGGGAAGGGTACCCCCATGCCCGCTACCCCTCATTCTCAGGACTGGACTTTTCCTTCTTGGCAGGTCAAGACAATAAAGCGGGTTTACAATTTCTGCGCCCAGGATGTGCAGCTGGCCCAGCAGTGGATCGATCGTATCCAGAGCTGCTTGTCTGATGCCTGAGGTGCCACGTCTGGCCTGGCACAGCACAGAAGGAGGTGGGGGGGGTGCTACCCAGGAGGGAGACCCCAACCTGGCTTGGCCATGTGCAGTTTGCAGGGAAGGGCGCGGCCAGCCTCTTCCACCTTGTGAAGAGGAGTCTGTCACGCGTCCGGCCTGGCGGATCCTTGGGAGGGATTGGTCCATCTTCTGTTCTTCTCCTGAGGTTGGCAGAGCCATCGGACTTCCATGCCCCGGCTGCCTCCAGAGCAAGTGTGGCTGGCCAAGAATGGGCTCTGTTCTGTCGGGGAAGCTGGCTGAGGCTCTGGCTGCGAGGCAGAGGTGGCAAGAGATTGCTGCAAAGAATGATACCAATCCCTCCCCCCCCCAAGGAGCTGGAAGTCCTGATGTCTGGAGGTTGGAAGGCAGAAGGAAAGGGTGCGTTTGTCTGCACTCTGTCCCTTAATGCTGCTGCCGGTTCCTGGTCAAAGGCTCAGTCAGGTGGTGGGGAGACATTTGTTTGTGACACCGACACACACACACGCATCGGTTCTTACTTCCCAGCCCTTGCTTTTCCCCCAGCATCCTCAGGGCTAGCCCTGGAGTGCAGGTCAGCTAATGGCCTCCGTTCCCCCCCCCCCAAGAGCAAATCATGTGACTTGGTCTCTCTGCTCCTGCACCCCCACCCACCCCAATCCCAGGCTGCAGCCCTCTTCATTCTGTTCTCCTTTCGAACAGGAGACGGGAGAAGCCCTCGACCCCTCCTCAGTATGGAGCCCCCTCCCCCTCCTACTTTTCTATTGGTACCATAAAGGCTGTGGCTGGTGTGAATTTGGGGGTTTTGTAACTTCTTGAGCAGTTGTAGATTATTGAAGTTTCTGTACATTGTGTCAGACCTAAAGAGTTCTTGTATTGTATTGTGCTTAGAGGAAAAATATATATGAAGAGAAAAAAACTAATGGAATTTAATAAAAAAAAACCACACATCACGGGTTTGGCTAGATGTGACTTTCTGCCTCTCTGTGGGGTTTCTGTGGCCTTCCTGCCACAGATCAGTTTGGTCTGGAGGCTCTTTTAAGGTCCATTTCAGAGACCTCCCAAAGCAATGTACTCTGAGCTGGGGGGGGGGGGGCGTCCTTTGGAGGTGGGTGTCCAGATCCGGGCAGCGGAAGAGTTTTAAATAATTGCAAGATGGCTGCTTCCTCCAGGCTATGTCCTGCACACCAAAGGATGATTTTGTTCAAAATGCACAAAGGTTGATGGGATTTATTATATTAAAAGAATGAAGCTAAAAAATGAAATATTTTAAAAGATATATTAATTTGATAATGTATTTCAGTTTTCTTTTTCTGATGCATTAAAATACCTGTTCATACATTTCCTGGATTTGCAATTTACAATGAATGGCAATCTTCATCATCCGGGTGGACGATTTGCAGAAAGGAAGGCTTGTGCGACAGCAGTTGTGGCTCCTGATGGTCCAGTTCGGGACTGCTAAGCCAGCCCAGAGCATCTTCCTTCATGCACACCTCCCTGGCTGTGTGTCCGCCAGCAGGAAAGTGGTGCAGAATGAATTTGCTGGTATCTCTCAATGCCTGCCGCACCCAGTCATGCTGTCCGTCTGCTCTCTCAGGACATGGAGGCTGTTAAGAGGCCAGCACCAGAGGCTCCTCAGCCCAGCCCTAACAAGATTGGGTGGCTTTGGGTTCAGTAGAGCTGTGCCCAGAAATCAGCCACCTTTAATTCTCGATGGGGTTTTGCTTCCCCAGAGAGAATCGGTGCAGTTTTTGGGGTAGTCTTTCTGGATTCTTCCTAAAAGATCAAATGGTAGAGATTCCTCCCCACATACCAGTTGTGCTCTTTCCTGGACCGGCAGACTGACCATCACTCATGCTTTCACCATTTCTTGTTGGATTCTTGTTCTGATGTGCTCTGACCTTCAACACCACCTGATGCTACAGCAGCTGTTCCAGACGTCAGGTAAATGTTATGAGCATATCTTGAAGCACTCGTGTGGCACCCTCTGTTTAGTGAGCTTCTTCTTCTAGGGTTGCACTCAAGGTGATGCTCGTTGGGGCTTGGGGTTCTATTCTCTGTGGGTTTAACTTTTTTGAATTGCCCCTTCCTATAAGAAGAGCAGCCCCTTCATGGATCCATTGCCTTGTCGTGGGGAAGGGGCTTGCAAAGCGCAATGAAACTACGAGCTATGCAAGGCCACCCAAGGCAGACAGGTCATAGCAGAGCGCTCTGACAAGATGTGATCCACTGGAAAAGGAAATGGCAACCCACTCCAGTATCTGTGCCATGAAAACCCCCTGGACAGCACCAAAAGGCAAAAAGATGAGCCCCTCAGGTCGGACAGTATCCAATATGCTACTGGGGAAGAGCAGAGGGCTAGTAGTAGTAGTAGCAGCGCCAGAAAGAGAGAAGCAGTTGGGCCAAAGCTGAAAGGACACTCAGCTGTGGATGTATCTGGTGGTGAAAGGAAAGTCCGATGCGGTAAAGATTATAGGAACCTAGAATGTAAGATCCATGAATTAAGGCAAGCTGGACATGGTCAAACAAGATGACAAGACTGAACATCGACCACTTAGGAATCAGTGAACTAAAATGGACAGGAATGAGTGAATTTAATTCAGATGACTATCAGGTATACTACTGAGGGCAAGAATCCCTATGAGTAGACTGCATAGTCATTAAAAGAGCCGGAAAAGCAGTACTGGGACACAATCCCCAAAATGACAGAATGATCTCCCGTTCGATTCCAAGGCAAACCATTCAACATCACAGTAGTCCCAAGTCTATGCCTCAACCACTGGTGCTGAAGAGGAGGAAGTTGAGCGGTTCTATGAAGCTCTACAACACATTCTAGAATTAACACTAGAAATGATCTCCTTATCATCATGGGGAATTGGAATACTAAAGTGGGAAGCCAAACGATAACCGGAATAACAGGCAAGGTCTCCAAGCAAGGCGTGGGAGGAGTCACATGTGGGTATTAACACGGCCCATTTGCCCGGAGACTGAGGTAAATTTGAAGCCACTCCCTCTGCTTCGTCCTCGTGACTCCCCAGATTAACCTCAGTCTTTGGCCCAGAAAGAGTAACTTTTTGACTCTCCATTTGGTCTCAGAAGTTTTTATTCTTTATACCTTGTATTCTTCCATCTGTGATTCCTCCTACCTCTCTCCTTGCATCTCTGTATTGTCTAAAGTTTTTGTTTTATCCACAAGTCAGGCTTGTTGCATTCAGGGAATTCCTGAACCGCTGGCCGGTTAAAGGCGAGGCTCCAGGTCGCGCGCCGGAGAGCGCAGCACAGTGTGACCCCTAAGCCCATCGGTAGGGCTCGCAGATCAGCCCTAGGGACTCGGGGCAAGCAGCTCAGTCAGAGCCGGCTCAGCATCGGACCGCATGGTCAGGGGTCGCCATTTTGTGAGGAGGAGGCCATATTGGGACACATGTGGAGGGGTGCAAGGATTGGTGTGCTCGTTTCCAGCCGCTGCAAGCACCCAGAAGGCCTGTGCTTTGCCGGTAATCCGGGGAGGACCTTTCGATCGGTGGTGAGCCGGCTTATTCGACCCACGGATCGGCGGCGAGGCAGCAGATTGCACAAGTCCGAAGGAGCTTCGGACTGTACACAGGAGCTGAGCCGGTTGGAATAGAGAGGCGGTGGGAAGGCAATATCCGTAAGTAAAAGCGACGGCGGAGGCTATCAAGGAGTGGGGAGGCAGCTGCCCCTAGATCACCAGGGGTTTCGGATCCAAGAGAGGAGCCCGTCCGGAGCGGAATCCCTGTACCGATGGGGTGACCCACATCTAAGAAGGCCACCTCTAAATCTGCTAGGAGGAGAGTTCCTAGCAAAGAGCTACGCATTACCAGGGCGTCAAACAGAAGGCTTAGGGAGGTCAGTCCTTCTCCATCCAGATCACGTTCTCCTCCTCGACCATTACCACCGCTAAGGGTGCGACCGGGCTCCCCAGAATCTTCCCGTAGTTCAGAGAGGGAGGTTATCCCTTTATCCCCGCCTCTGTCTCCGGCCCAGTCCTCAGGACATCGAGGAGACCCCTTTGGCCACAAAACAACGGATTCTTCCAGGCCATGCTTGGCTCCTCAGTCCGCTGAGCCTCCCAGCCTCTCTCAAGCTTACCCAGAGCTTTCTGAGGATTTTCAAAATGTGATTGCCTGGGCCATTGTTCAGGGCCATTGCTCAGGGCATCTCATCAGGTATATAGCATCAATTTCAATCCTCTAGAAAATAAGTCTTCCCACGGGACCCCACGAGGTCATCCAGATCAACCCCAATCTTCTACATCTAGAGACGCAGATTGGATTCCCCCTCCATAGATAGTGAGGGGTCGGGGTTAGAAGAGGAAGGGCAGAAGGATGTAGCATTCTCTGAGGACGAGGATTCCCAGGTTCCTGAGGCTCCTCCTATTACAGGCTTGTTTCCGCCCGCCTTGTTTGGTTCCATTCTTTGCAAGGCCAGAGCTACTGCAGACCTGGATTTTACTCCAGCTCCCCCTCAAACAGCTACACCTACCTCCAGTGCGGGGGGGGGGAACCAAGAAGGGTCCCTTTTATAAACCACAAGTGGAAAAAGAGGCGATTCCTACACCTGATCTATTTATGGAGGTGCTCAAAACTCAATGGGCAAAACCCGGCACCTTCCACCCCCACCCCCACCCCCAGGCAGTAATGATCGCAGATTTTAACATCTTAATCTTGCTCAAGCACTGCAGGTTCCATCCATAGATGTCCCAGTGGCTGGCCTCTGCGGTGGTTACCGGTGACATTTCTTACTGTCTCAAAGCAGAGGATAAGAAAGCGGAAATCGTCCTACGCAAGACCTTTCGGGCCGTAACGTGGGCAATCAGGGCAGCGGCTGCCGCTTCCTTTTTTAACAGATCCCCTCTGCTTTGGCTGGAGCAGCTTCAATGCAGAACCCCCGCTTCTGACGTGCGGCTGCTGCAGGACATCAAGAAGCTGATGGCAGCCACTCAGTTTTCAGATGATGCCACGCTGGATGCAGTCAAGTATTCTTCCAGGGCCCTATTCTCCTCGGTAGCTTCCAGGCAACTCCTCTGGCTGCACAACTGACAGGCAGAATCACGGGCAAAGTGGCACTTGGCGGGGGCGGAATACATGGGAGACAAGCTGTTTGGTGCATCCCTTGTCCTTATCCTGATTAAGGATAAGAATAAGCACAAGGTCTTCCCCTCCATGACCAGCGCCCCACGCCCTGCCCCAGGAGGTCTTCATATTGACCCCCTGAACAGGATTTCCAACAGTCGAGGGACTCTGCTCCTGGATATCCCAGGCAGGGGGGTAGGAATTTTTCTAGGGACAGATACAGGTATCAACAATCCAGTAGGCATCCCTTTCGGGGGGGGGGGGGAGGGTGTCCCTTCCGCAGAAATAAGTGATTCAGGGCAGGATCACCCCATAGGCAGCCGCCTTACCTTGTTTGCGGATCACTGGAAGCACATGACTCCTGATGTTTGGGTTCTTCACACAATTGAGTTTGGGTTACTGTTAAGAGTTTTGTTCCCAACCCCCGAATAGGTCCTGTCTCTTCCCTTCCTCGAGGATTCCAGAGAAACGTTCCCGTATGCGTAAGGCCATTCGACACTTGCTTGACATCAGGGCAGTAGAATTGGTTCCGGAAACAGAGAAGGCTCTAGGTTTTTATTCCAACCTGTTTCTAGTTCCCAAGAGTTCCGGGGGCTGGAGGGCCATCCTAGATTTTAAATTGTTAAATCCCAAACTGGTATACCACAAGTTTAAGATGGCTTCTCTCAAGTCCATTTTGGAGGGCATCAGGCAGGGTGAGATTTTAGCCTCCATTGAGCTCACGGAGGCCTACCTTCATATGATCGCTCCGGCCCATCATAAATTTCTCAGATGCACCTATGGGGGAGAGCACTACCAATACAGGGCCCTCCCATTTGGTTTGACATCTGCCCCTCGAACCTTCACCAAAGTTTTAGCCGTAGCTGCAGGTCACCTTAGATCCTTCCCTGTCCGGCTACATTGTTATCTTGATGATATCCTTGTCCTGGCCAGTTCAGCAGGCCGAGGTAAGAGGGATTTGAATCTCACCATTGACACCTTGCACACCCTGAGGTTCTCGATTAATCAAGATAAGAGCTATCTGACCCCTAGCACTAGACTCCAGCATTTAGGGGCAATCATTGACTCGATGGTGTGTGAGGTGTTTTTGTCACAGGGGCGTAAGGACAGTATTTTGGAGTTGATCCAGGAAATACGCAAGACACTTTCTGTTCCCGTAGTCCTTCTCTCCAGGCTCCTGGGCAAGTTCATCTCCTCACCAGAGAGACAGGACATGCAATGCCATCTTCAAGGTTCTGGTCCCACCCCAGGTGTTTCTCTGCTTCCATTGGTTGACGTCCTCAGCTCTGACCAAGGGTTCCCTCTTCAGGGAGCTGGACAGGTTGGTCCTGACCACAGACGCGATTCTGTTCAGATGGGGGGCACATCTGCAGTCCCAGATAGTGCAGGGAAGATGGACCCCCACGGATTTGAGGATGAACATCAACTGGCTGAAGCTCAGGGCAATTCATCTGGTGCTTCGGTACTTCAAGGAAGCGGCGGTTGGTCAGCACATTCTGGTTTTGACGGACAACATGGCGGCCAAGGCCCATGTAAACAAGCAGGGAGGTATGCACTCATTGGCACTACACAACAAAGCAATCTGGCTGGGCAACTGGGCGGAACAGAACCTCCTATCAATTCGGGCGGAACACATCTCCGGGGTGGACAACAGGCAGGCGGATTGGCTCAGCAGGGATGGTGGACCCGGGAAGTGGCAGTTACATCCCAGCATATTCGAGCAGATCTGTCAAAGGTTCGGTTGGTTGACTGTGGATCTCTGCCACCCTGTCGAACGCCCAAGTTCCGAGATTCATCTCGCAGTTCCCGGTTCGGGGAGCAGTAGATGTCGAGGTCCTTCGCTGCAGATGACCGCCCGGACTTTATGCCTTTTCCCCCCTTCCTCTCCTTTCTGGGGTTCTGCGGAAGCTAGTGATAGAGGGGGCAGAATTGGTTCTGGTAGCGCCCCATTGGCCACAACGGCCATGGTTCCTGGACCTGGTGGACCTCTCGGTCCAACTTCATTGGAGGATTCCCGGGGGGGGGGGGTAGTAGCTCTGTACCAGGGGAGTCTGGAGCATCCAGATCCGGAATGGCTCCAGATAACCGCTTGGCACTTGACTGGGAGCAATTGAGGGAGGCCCAGTTCTCAACCAGGGTGATCAGGACCATCGAAGCTTCACGATGGAAGTCGGCCACGAGCATTTATGATGCGACCTGGAGTTCCTTCGTAAGCTGGTGCAGGGCAGCCCAGGTAGACCCAGCCTCTGCTTCAGCGCCGCAGGTGTTGGAATTTCTCCAGGACGGTTTAGAGAAGGATCTGGCTCCTAATATCCTCAGGTATTAGGTGACACTCTTCAACAAGATCCAAGAGAGCTGGGATCAAGCCAAAAACATACCTCTTGGTAGAGGAAAGCTAGATGTCAAAGAGACTTTCACTGTGAAACTTGACAAACTGTTTGACATCCTCAACTGCAAGTGCCAACTTGTTCTGTATTCTGAATTTGGCCGCCCTGCTTGCTGCAAAAAAGCTCCCATTAACTGTACCAGCCTTAAGGAGACAAAGGAACTTGGCTTTCGTTAAAGGTCAGAGAGACAAGATTGAATCACACTAGATTAGTTTGCCAGATGGGCCCAAGCAGAAACAGCACGGCAAAAGCAGCAAGACGATGAGCCATATAAGCAGAGTGTTCCAGACATTTTGATACTGACAAATGAAATATCTGTTACGATGAAAATGGACAGATGACCAAAGAAGAGGAATGTGATGGAAGTTACGAAGAGGTCTTAGACCAAACACAAGTGCCTTCAATTCCAAAAGTAAGGACAGAATACAGTAGGTTAGAAATATCAAATGTTTTCACATCCATATGCCCGATTAGTAGACAGCATAAGACACCGTGTTGGTCTACTGCCATTGCCACAGCCACTTTCCTGGCTTCATCACCGGAGAAGACCAGAGACTTGCAGTTGACCACAATAAAGTCAAGAGGCCAGGAAAAAATTATGAAGTTCCTTAGATCAATTTGATAAGCTCTGCAAGAAGGCAAAATAGAATGCATCTTCTCCTATGGCTGTACAGATGCAACTAGAGTTGTGCTGAAAGCACACAATTCAGACCAGCAATTCTCCAGGACCATCAAAGATTATTCTGTGAGCATTGAGCTGGGTGGAATTTTTATCATTTCAGTCCAGATAAAGGCTCAAAACTAGGAAAACCTGCTCAAGTGATGGCAGATATTCTGGCGCATTTCATGAAGAAGGCAGGCATTGACAAAAGCTTGAAGGCCACTGGGGGAGATTCTACAAATGTTAAATACTGCCTGTGAAGGCGGCGCCATGCCCTGGACAGAGGTCAAGCTGACCGGAAGTTGGTCTGGTTGCTGGTGTGCACTCCACAGCAAGGAGTTACCTCTATGACAAGCCCAAAATTGGATGGGAAGACCTTGTGCAACAGCAAATGGGCTGGTAAAACTGGCAACAGGCTAGGCAACAGGACTTGACACTGATCCTTCATTCATCAGTTTCAACTGGTGAGCCTCTCGTTTCACTGAGCGAGTGTTGTAAAGGATCTCTCTACTGATTGAGTGTACACACATAGGATCACACAGGCAACAACAACGACAGGAGAACTTACCACAGATCTGGCTCTTCTGAAAATTGGTCCCATAAACCACACTGGTTGAAAATAGAACTGAACTGAAAATAGGCTTTTTTCGATTATGGGTTTCAAAACATGCCTTTAAATGCAAAACTCTCTAAAACTTAAGAATGGTAGTGCCAACTTTGAATCCAACCTGGCAGAAGCTATTTTTTCTACTACTCAGTTGCCACATGGGGGAGGGGGGGGGGAGGAAAACAAAATACATTGCTAGACAAAACACAGAACTTTCTCGTGGGAACCAAAGTCATCTCTACAGGTGGTGAATAGAGATGAGGAGGGGTGCCTGGAGAGCCCACCAATTTACCTAATTGGCCATGACCTGTGACTTTTGGGGGGAGTTATTTCCTGTTGTAATTATACTGAAACCGCGGGAAACAGAGTTGGTTTTCCATTTGATCGTGCCAATGATGTACCCAATAAAGAAGCCCTTAGAGGAAGTCCTCAGCTTCAGAGTTCTGATTTGTTTGGGTTCGTTAGTCGGGATCATGACAGGTAGTGGAATAAGTTGTTGCTGATTCAACATCGAAGTAAAACGTTCCTGGATTGAAGGCGGCCTGTGTCGTATGTTGTTCCAGCTGCAGCAAGTCAGATTGCGAATGGCGGCTGTAGTAGCTGCTGTTTTGCCAACCGTTCAGCGCTCGGTATGGTTCTCTTTCAGTGAAGTGATAATTCAGGCACTCTTGTGTTCAGATGACATCCAAGAGAGGAAAGCTGGTGTGCAAAAGATCATTGATTTGAGGGGTGCAGACGCCAGGGCGATGGGAGATTTTTCTGAACGGGCAAGAAAAACGCCTTTAATCAAAGCCAGGGGATCCACTCTGCTGGAGCCGATCGGTTGGTCTGAAGGTGAATATGATGTACAAACTGACAACAGTTTACAGAGCTAAACCAATTCAAGTGCCACAGTGGCCCCATCAAACCCAATCAACACAGGGATGTGGTAACAGGTCACAGAGGCAGCAAGCAGAGGGCAGACACAGGAGAAACACGAGGCTTACATCAGAGGCTAAGAAGCAAGTCAGTGGCTGAGGTCAAATGGATCAAAACACGGCTGGATGAAACTCACTTAAAAAATTTTGTAACACAGATAATTCCTTTCTGTTAGTTTGTGATTGCATGGATTACTTTTTTTGCTTAGCTAGGTAAGATTCATGCAGAAAAAATCCTTAACTTTTCTAGCACAAAGTGTAATTTTGAGAAGATAAAGTTAATAGTATTTGGGTTACAAAATACTTTTGTATGATCAGAGGTGGATTTATACCAGATCAAGCTAAATCTTGTGCAATTGCAAAAATAACAGCAGATTTGAATGCTTGGTGTAAAAACACACATTTTTCAAACCCCTCACTGAAAAAGCAGTCCAAAAATTAATTTTCACCCCAGTAAATGACACCCAGGATATGGCCTCCGCTCATCAGTTCCCTGACCACAAACCACACAGCTCACACAGTGGGAGGAAAGTGGGCTGGCCTTGCTCCTCAAAGGCTTCTGGCCAACGCTTTAATTTGCAGAAGACATGGGACCACAGAGACACGGTTGAGTTTTTTCTAAAAACAAAGAGCACTGTTATGTTTGGGGGTGGGTGACTGTAACTGTGCCAGATTTAAACCAGTTTTCTTCACCTGCTCCAGAAAAGATTTTGATTCCAAAGTATCTGATCCCCACCCCTCTTCATATGCCACTGATGAGCATCAGCAAGTCCCACTGAGGTTTGGCGAAGATCTGGTGGCTGCACGGAGCCTGGGAACACCAGGAGGGGCAAAAGGAGCCCATTCCATCCAACGGCTCAGGGCCAAATTCACAGTCTCGATTCTGCAGCAGCTGATTGTTGTGCTGGGGGACGGAGGGAGGCTGCCCCACCCCACGGAGCCTTTTGGGCTGCCCTAGAGTCCACATCTCGTCTAGGGCACGGCTCGTGCTCCTCAGGCATTGCCAGGCCATACTGGCATGGCTTCCGCAAATGTCTCTTCCAACTTTCAAGGTTGGCATGAGATCCAAAGTGCAAAGTGTTGCAGTTCTTGCTTCTATTAAAATTTTTACAAAATTAAACGAACCAAAGGAGAAATCAAACTCTACGTGAAAGGGAAGTCTCCAGAGACCCCACCCCAGAAACGCTCCGGGACCTCCTTCCTTGCAAGGTCACTTTTGTCCCCAGGGGTGATGCTGGCTGACCTAAGTCCCTCCCCTGGCCTGCCTTCCTTCCTTTCCTTCCTGCCAAGAGTGGCAAGAAATTCTGTCCTTCGGGAGACCAGCTGCCGATGCTCCCCTCTCCAAACCTTCCCACGTTGCAGCAGCCGCATTCCTGATAAGGCTTGATATTGCTTGATAAAGAGCTGGCAGAGGAGTCCCAACCCCACTGGGCCAGTCCAGGGTTTTCCTGGAGAGCAGAAGGTCCCGGATGCAAGGCTGGGAGATCACGGCCCGTCCATCCCTTCTGCCCGCAAGAGCCAAGCCAAGAATGGGCACCGGTGCAGGTCAGTCGTGGCTGGAGCTGGGGGGGAGGGGCTGGAGGAAGAGGAGCGCATGCTGCACTCAAGCCACGGCTGAAGAGGGACCTGCTCTCCTCCGCACTCTCTCCTCTGCAAAGGCAGCCTGGATTGCAATGGACACCTGGGCAGCCCAGCTGCAGCCAGGCACTCTTCGGGCTGTCCCCCGTCAAGTGGGGCCTTTCAGCGGGGCCTCTGTTCCCAGGTGGGGCTCCTCATTCCTGCAGAGAAGGGGGAAGGGGGGGGACAGGTTAACAGTTGCTGCCAAGGTGGCTCTCCTCCGTCAGTCCAAATCATCCTGGAGCCTCCTGGAAGAAGGGAAGGGGGAGCTGGTTTTCTGGGTGCCTTGAGAACGAACGGATGAAGCCAGCTGGCCAGAACCAGGATGGGGACGCCCAGGTCTTTTCTGGGCCGGCAGGGGCAGCCACCGAGCCTCTGGAGATCAGGACTGATAGCCCAGACCAAGCCTCCCCTCCTCTCCTCTCCAAGGAAACGGTCCCCTGGCTAAGACCCAACGCTTCCGAACGAGCCAGTTGTTTCTCTTCCTGCAGACCCAACTCTTTGATCCAAGACAAGACCATAACTTTCTCACGTGCAGCGAAACACAAGCTTGACGCAGAAGCCACACCAGGCACTGACCCTCTGGGGGAGGAGGCGGACAGAGCCCTGCCTGAAATTCACACCCGGCCACCACTCCAGCCTTCAGCTCAGGGAGGGCCTCTCTCGCTCCCAGGGATGCCCAGGTGTGGAACCGGACCACCCTGAGAAGCTTCCCGTCTCCTGACCGCCAGGGCCTTGCCAGAGCCCTCCAGAAGCCCCCTGGGGCCTCTCAGGGTCAGCACTGGAATTCACAAGGCTGCCGGCCCCTGGGGAAGGACTCGGGGCCTCCCCCGGGGCCTGTCCGAAGAGGCCACAGGGACAGCTCCCGGAGGGAAGGGAATGGGCTTGACCCACCGCTTACTCCGATGCAGATGAAAGGTGACAGGAAGACCCTCGGCCTCCAGTGAGGGCAGGCTCTGTGCCAGCTCCAGAGGCATTGCAACCCAACAGGCGGCAGCCTGTGAGATCAAAGCTGCCCAAACTCTCCCTGGAAGAGCCTGGGATGCGGAGGCTGCCGTTCCCCCCCAGGGACCTCCGAGAGGGGCAGCGGCGGCAGCAGCAGAAGCCCCGATTCCCACAGCCGCTTGTGGCTGGCTGGAGTCCTGAGTCCTGACGTGCCCTGAGTTGTCAAGGGGAGCCTTGTGGACTCCAGCCTTCCCCAACTCCCCCCCCCCCTCCAGTCACCTTGGAGTTTTTCCTTTCTTTCTTGCTGCCTCTGAGATAGAAAAACCCTGGGGATCATCACGCCTACAAGCTTCCTTTTGCCTTTTCACCCAGCGCCTTTTCAGCTTTGAAAGCTCTCTGGGCCGGAGGGGAGCTTTTGCAATACACTCAGCCAAGGCTTCAAAGAGGAAGGCTTTGGGAGTGTGGCTGAAAGGGAGGGGCCTCTGGAGGGAAACGCCTCTTTTGTTTACACTGCCGTGCAAAACCAGCCTCCGGTAGCCGATGGCTGGAGCACACGAGGGTCCCTCCAGAAGGGAGATCTGGTCTGGGGGCTGGCAAAGAGCGTTCAAACTCATCGTGGTATCAAAGATGAACAAACTCCTTTGGAGAGAAATGGACTATAAAAATTAAAGCTCACGAGGGAGAGGGAGGGAGGGAGCGGGAGGGAGAGAAGGAGGGAGGGAGGGAGGGAGAGAAGGAGGGAGGGAGGGAGAAAGAGAAGTGCTGGAATTGAACGGGGACTCCTTGCCCTGCCCTGCCCCGCCTGAAACTGAAAGAGCAGAACCCCACTCAGAAGAGGGGCTGGCCTCCATCCCTGGGGACAGCCGGAAAGCAGCCAAGCGCCCGGCTTTAACCAGTACTCGCTTCTGCCCTCACCTGCCATCCCTCTTGGCCTCCAATGTGGCAGCCGCAGCAGAAGAACGTGGAGGGATCTGGAGTGCGGCTTCACTTGTCAGAGGAACCGTCTCAACCGTCACGGCGTTGTTACCGCTGGGTGAGGAGAACCGAAGCTTGTTAAAGGGCCAACTGTTGCCCCCAACCCCCCCCTCCACTGGAGCGCCTGGTGAAGCGGGGGAGGGGAGCCCGGGGCAAGGGGGGTCTGCAAGCTCAGGTCCCCAGCCCTGGTTGTCACCCTGATTGGCCACTGCCGGAAGCCAAAGGCTGGACCCGCTCAGGGGAAGGGCAGGAGGGAAGGTCTACGCCCTCCCATCAAGAGCCAAGACAGCCGGAAGGGCAGCCCAGGGAGAAGGGAAGACTCTCCACTCATCACTCCCCACGGCCCCGAGACTGATCGAGGAGAAAGGGGAATGGACGCCCGCCCCCTCATCGGGGAGGAAGGGTGGCCCAGCCAGAGCGGGGCCTTGGGTGCCTGAGGCACAGCTGGCCCTTTCCTCAGGGCTCCCTTGGAAGAGGCCGGGGGGGGGGGGAGAAGAGCAGAAACGAACAAGTGACTAGAGGGGGGGGGGACAACACCATGGAAACCAAGGAAGGCATTTATACCAGGAGGGGCTCCTGGGAGGAGAGGGCTGCCCCTGACAGAGCGGATTTACAGGGCTTTCCCTGCCAAGGGAGGGGGGGAGGAGGAGGAGGAGGAGGAGGAGGAGGAGGAGGAAGTACCAGGAACAGAGGAGAGTTTTGCAGAGCAAGGGGGGGAGGGGGGATCACGGGGCTTCAGATGCAATCCAGCCCCTTGCCACAAGCCAAGCTTGCACTCAATCCAGACAAGACCGAGTGGCTATTGATGCTGCCTCCCACGGTTAGTCCAGACATTCCACCTCTTAGCCTGGGGGGTGAAATTATACACCCCTCAGAGAGGGCCCCCAATTTGGGTGTCCTCCTGGATCCACAGCTGACGTTAGAACACCGTCTGTCGGCTGTGACCAGGGGGGCTTTTGCCCAGGTTCGCCTGGTGCACCAGTTGCTTCCCTACCTGGACCGGGAGGCACTTCGAATGGTCACTCATGCCCTCGTCACCTCAAGACTGGATTACTGTAACGCGCTCTACATGGGGCTGCCCCTGAAGAGTGTTCGGAGACTACAGTTGGTCCAGAATGCAGCCACGCGAGCGATAATAACCGCTTAGAGAGGGCTGAAAGCCCTATGAAGCGGTATATAAGTCTAATAAATAAATAAATAAATGGGTGTACCTAGATACACCCATGTTACACCTATCCTCCGTGAGCTGCACTGGCTCCCCATTGGCCTCCGGACGCGCTTCAAGGTGCTAGTCGTTACTTTTAAAGCCCTACATGGTATTGGACCTGGCTACCTGAGAGACCGCCTCCTGCCATTCACCTCCCAACGACCAATAAGATCGCACAGGTTGGGCCTCCTCCGGGTGCCGTCGACCGGACAATGCCGGCTGGCGGCCCCTCGGGGGAGGGCCTTCTCTGTAGCTGCATCGGCCTTATGGAACGATCTACCTGTTGAGATCCGGACCCTTCCCACTCTCCCGGCCTTCCGTAAAGCCACCAAGACCTGGCTGTTCCAGCAGGCCTGGGGCTGTTGATCGATATCCAGCCCCACTTAGACTGAACGGATGGTGTATTAATTTTTAATAATTGTATTTTTTTTTAACTTTTTAAAATCCTTTTATCTTGCTTGTGAGCCGCCCAGAGTCCCAATGGGAGTGAGCGGCATACAAATTTTATTAAACTGAAACTGAAACTGCTCCGCCCTGGGCCGAGGCTTTCAAGCCAGGCTTAAGCGCCCACAGAGGGTCACCGCTCCCTGCCCGTTGGGCTCGCCCTGCCCTCCAGCCAAAGGCTCCCCGGAAGAGAAGCGGCCTCTGTCCGCTCAGGACCGCCTTCCATACCCCTCCGTGCCCCATTCAGCCCCAAAGGGGCTTTTTCGAGAGGCAGCTGGACTTCCTTGGTTTTTCTCTGAAGACGTTTTGCTTCTCATCCAAGCAGATTCTTCAGCTCTCCTCCAAGATGAGCCGAGGAAGCTTCTTGGATGAGAAGCAAAACGTCTCCGAGGAAAAAACCAAGATAGTCCGTCTGGCCCCTTTGGATCCCCAGAGATTCTCCCCCTTCAACGGCCCTGCTAGAGCCCAGAGCCGAAGTCAAAAGGGGGCACCGGAGGCAGGCTTTCCTCCTGCAGGGGCAGGCAGGAGGAGGAAGAGCAGGCAGGCAGGCAGGCGGGCATCTGGAAGCCGTCAGGGACAGGGAGGAGGAGGAGGCACGGAAGGTGGCTCCAAACACCCACGGGGGCAATCCAGCCCTCTCGTCTCAGCCAAGGCACGGCGGGGGGGGGGGCAGTTCTGCCCACAGCAGACGCAGCAGAATGATGCCCTGGCTGGGAGGATGCGATGGGTGCCCAAATGCCACGCGGGGTTCCCCTAAAACTCGAGCCCCAAAGGTCAGGGGCCAGTTCAGCAACCCAAGTGATGAACCAGAAGCCCCCTACTCCTTTCCCCAGGAGGGCTCCCTCCCAGGCGGCCCCTTCTCTTGACAGAGCTCTCCAGAAGGAGCAAAGGGAGGGGAGGGACAGCCCTCCTTCCTCCTGGGAGGGTTGATAAGGCTGAGATCCGGTGGCCGAGCAGCTCTGGGGATGCCGAGAGGTTGGTGGGTCCAAGCCACAGACCTCGGAGGGAACGGGATCCTGTCAGAATCAGACGCCCTCCCTGTCCTTGCAGGAGATGGAAGGGGAGGAAGGGGAAAAGACATCTGGCAGCCGGGTGGCCCTGAGCGTATCTGCTGCCTCCTCTGCCCCATAGGTTGGGAAACCGGATGTGGTTTCACCTTCTGGCCGGTTCACTGCTGGTCTTCCAAACGCCGAGGCTCCAGGTGGTTTCAGCTGGGCCAATACAACCATGCGCTGGTTCCCCAGACCCGTTACGTTTTGCTTGGCCCAGCACAGCAGCCTGCCTGCCTCCTTCCTTCCTCACTTCCCTCGGGGAGCTTCCTCTGGATGTGGGCCCTGGAGGGCCGGGGGGGCTGAGTGAGGACATCTTGACGTGCTGCTCGGTTGTATGATTTTGGGGAGCCCTCCTTCTTCCCTCGGCCCAGACCATGCCCCCCTCCCCTCCTCACACTGGCATGGACGGGGTCGAAGGAGGAGCACAGGTCCCAGCACTTGGGAAAACCCTCCAGGGGTCACTGGGAAGGAAGCTGCTTAGGAGGCTCATCTGGTAAATCCAGACCGTCAAACTCAAGAAATCCGAGGCGACTGAGCTCCGGAAGAAGGGGAGACGCATCGACCGGAAGGCACTCAAGCGGCAACCAAAGTCTAGGAGAGGCGGTGGAGGACGCTGTCAGCCCACAGAGACCAGCGGAAGGCCTGCCGTTTTCAGAATGGGTGTTGGGCTTGTGAGGGTAGAGAGGGGGATTTCTAGTTCTGCCTTAGGTAGCCCACCTTGGTGACAGCTCACCTCTCAGGGCGGTGGTTGTGGGGAAAATAGGAGGAGGAGGGAGACATATTGGGATGTTTGCTGTCTTGAGTAGGGGCCGGGGAGGGGGGGATGTTCTGGACCTCTTCAAACAGGCTGAAGGGTCATCTGTCAGAGACACTGGTGAAGCAGGAAGCAAGAGGCCAAAGCATTGGGGCTGGAGACGGGGTGAGAATCAGGGCCTCCGAGTGTCCGGTCTGGAATTCTGAGGAGAGCTGCATGGAGACCAGGCCACTCCCCGTGTCTGGGAGGGCGCCGAGGTCTTATAACCTCTGTGTGGGTTGGAGGGGGCCTTTGCGTTCCTCAACCACCCCGGGTCCACAGAAGCCTTCCCTTGCGGGGCTGTCACCCTTCTTCCTTACTTGATCCAGGAGATCCCTCGGATCCAAGATGCCCCCCGCACCATCGTCTCCATGAATAGTTTGAGGATTGACAGAACGGGAGGATCTTCATCTGTGAGAGTCCAGATGTGGAGACAGTCGGAATGTCCGGGAGGGGGGATTGGGGGAGCATTGAACCACTGAGGCTCCTGAGAGAATCTTTTTCCTGGAAGCTTCCTAGAATGGATCTCAGATCCCCATCTGGCGTCACACGCTCGCTTCGGATTCAGGATGGGCACCGCCTCACAGAATTCCTTGCCTCTTGTGACCAGCCAGGAGGACACTGCAGGCCGACTCGGGCTCCTTTGCGCCGTTGCGAGACCAATGGACGGAATGAGGTACGGCTGGCGAGAATCCTGCACTACAGCCGGGCTAAGCAGGGCAATGAGGTCTGCCTTAGCCCCCCACCCACAGGGCGGCGGCTCCCCATCCTTTCCCCCAGAGTAACGGTGCCTGTGGCATCCGAGGTGGTAGTGAGGAAGACCCCGCGAGGAGGAGGAGGAGCATTCTGCCGCCCGATGGCGGCCTTTTTATTCCTCTGATGCCGGCAGTCCTGATCTATTCCGCTCCCCAGCAGAGGCCCCCGCCAGGGAGGGGCCGAGGCCATTTGCCCAGAGTCACCACCGTAGTGAGACAGGCTGGATTACTAAAAACCAATACATAGAAAGATGGGAGGAAGGACAGCCAGGGGGGAAGGGGTGTCTCCCTTCATTGCTCCAGAGACCCCAATTCTGCCCCCATTGCTGCATGTTCTGAGGAGGAGGAGGAGGAGGAGGAGGCAACGCATGGCGGGTGTCATGGCCATCCATGGGGCCAAGCAGCTCGGAGGCCTTGAGGCCTCCTAACCTCCTAAGAAGCTGGTGGGAAGCGAACTCTCAGAAGAACCATCGGGGGGGGGGGGAGAGTTGCTGGTCTGCTTCTTTGGCTCTGCCTGGTCCCTTGCGGGTCTTTGGGGGAGGTGCCGGGTGGTGGTGGGGGCTGGGCATCCCTCGCTCGCGGAATTGACTGGCTCCCCAGGAATTTTATTTTTTCCAATTTTCAATGTAATAAAATCTGTATGCTGCCCACTCCCTTGGGACTCTGGGCGGCTCACAGGCAAGATAAAAGAAGCACTTAAAAATTTAAGATAAAAGATACAATTGTTAAAATTAACACAGCATCCGTTCTGTCTAAGTGGGGCTGGATATCGATCAACAGCCCCAGGCCTGCCGGAACAGCCAGGTCTTGGTGGCTTTACGGAAGGCCGGGAGAGTGGGGAGGGTCCGGATCTCTGCGGGTAGATCGCTCCACAGGAAGTGCCTTGAGGCTCAGCTCAGGAAGGCAGACCTCGGTGCCTCCATTCCCCCCCCACCCCACACCTCGCAGCTCAATTCACTTGGGGGGGAGCCAAGACGGGGAGGGTGGGCGCTGGGCATCTGTCCCTAGAGAAGCAGCCTCTGTCCAGGCCACCTGCTTTGAGGCCAATCACTTTATGGGCCGCTCTGGCCAACGTCTCCAGAGGAGGGGAGGGGAGGGAGAGAAACCTTCAGCATGAATAATGGCCTTCTGCCATTTAGGTGATGCCAGGGGGGGGGGATGGGTGGGAGAGAGAAAAGAAGGGAAACAGCCGAGATCCACCAGGGTGGGGTCACCCTAAGAGGAGGACGGGGGGAGGGGGGGCACATGCTCTGCAAAGCACCCCAGTCCCTTCCAGCCGAAGGGAATGGGAGACGGACTCCCACTGGTTTCACAGGGAAGGAAGCATTCTAACCAGAGCAGACTACTGGGAAGTTTAAATCTATTCTCCTCTTAACAACTTGTTTTCACAGGTAAAATCAGAAAAAATACAGGTGAAGCAGGGAGACAATTCCACCCATGGGCTGCAGGCACATGGCCAAGGGGGCACGGATGCGTCCTGCCTGCCACAGGCTGCTCCGTCTGCCAATGCCCAAGAGCACCGGGCACTGAGGGTTTCAGCCACCACCGCCATTAATCCTGGCCATTGGAGGAGGGGGGGGCACTGCCAAGCGGGTGTTTGGGAGCCTGCTGAGTGGGCAGCATCCATGCCCTCTGAGGCCGCAAAGCCCCATTTCTGGCCTCTTCAGATACGGGAGCCCATCCTGGAAAGGGGGCCTTCTGTGAGGGAAGGTCTGCCGGGGGGGGGTGGGGGGTGGAGACGGCCCCCAGGCCCCCAAGGAAAAGCTCCCGGTTCAGCATCCAACAGAAGGGCCCCCTCCCTCTCCTCCCCCACCCTCTCTCCCTCCGACTGACAGGCCAGGCGACACTCAACAGAAGGAAGACCTGCTCCTGCCCCCCCCCCCACATTATGGGGGCTCTTTTCCCTCCCCCTTCCTGGCCTGACTGCCCCGCCTGGGCTGGCCCAGAGGCCGCCTACAAGCCCTCTTGAGCCAGGAGATCAGAGCAGGGCCGGCTCTGTCCTTGCCAAGGAAGCTCAGGAGGTCAACCGGTCCTCCCCAGAAGCCCCTTCCTCTTTTGGGGCCCATGAGAAGCAGAGCCACTGAATGGCCTCCCCCCAACTGCAGCCCCCAAAGGATCCACGGCCTGATGGCTTCCTCCCTTCAAAGCCCTTTTCATCCGGCTCTTCTCCAGGGATGCCCCCCACCCATCCACGTGGCCACCTCCTTCCTCCAGGAAGAGCCATGGCAACGCTCCCTGCGGAGAGGAAGGATGGAAGGGAGGTTAGACGGGGGGGGAGGGGGGGGCTTCTCCATATCCTCCTGGGGGTCCACCTCCACTTTGGGCCTGAGAACCGTCTGCGCATCTCCTCCTAGTTGTAGGTATTTTATGTATGAAAGGTCAGGGGAAGAAATGGAGTTTCCTTCCAGGGTCACAAATGACTTTGAGAAGCATTGAGGCTGCTGGGCGACCTCCCCCCCCCCCCCGAAGGCACCCTCCCCTCCTCCTCCTGCTCTGGAGGGCCTGCCTACCCCCGCCCTCCCTGGCTTCTCTGTGCCACTGCCCAGGCACCCGGAGGGCATCCTTGGCCACTCGTACCCGGTCCCCTGCCGATCGCTTCCGCACCTGGTGAAGAGGGCCTTTTCGCCCTTAGCGTCCACGGTGGGCAGGAGGGTTTCCTGGCCTGGACCCGTGCCGGCGGTGTCTGTGACCACACTGGCCGCCCCTTCCTCTTCCCCGCTGTCTGAGCTGCCAGAGGAGCTGCTGTCTGAGGCGACCAAGGGGGCCTTCCGTGCCAGGCGGACGTCCCAGGCGCAGGGGGGGGCAGCGCTTGCTATACAAGGAGAAGCACGCAAGGCCCCGTCATGCGGGCCTTTCTCCCGCAGCAGGTCAGCGCACCAGCAGGCCGCTTGTGCCCAGGGCCTTAAGATGAAGGAGGCCCCTTTGCCAGCTGGCAAAACCTCCGAAGAAACGGGGGCGCTTGAGCCTCAGAGAGAGACGACAGGGCCAGCAGCGTCGACAGCCGTAAGGGAGCCGTCTCGGTGAGGCTGAGGCAAGCTGGGTGCCTTCTTTCCAAGCCCTTCCCTTCCACTCCACGGAGGCCTTTCCCGGGGGACCCGGGCAGAGGCCTAAATTTCTGCCACGCCTTGATTAAATCTACATCAGTGTTCCAAAATATGGCTCCAATTCCTGAGCTGCCAGCTGGGGAAGGCAAAGGGCTGAGAGCTCAGGTAGGGCCCTTGCCTCCTGCCACAGGCAACAGGGCCGGGGGAGAAAGGCTGGCCGGCGGCGGGCAAAGCTGGCGGTGGGGAAGGAGGGAGGGAGGGAGGGAGGGAAGCAGGGCCTTTCCCAAGTCCAGAAGGCACCAGAATCCCCCTTCCCTCCTTGCTGGCCACTTACAGTTCTCTTCCTGGCTCTGCCTGGCCCTTCCCTCGCAATCCTGGCTCTCCTTGTCCACAGGGGAGGTGCACCTGGGAGCCGCTTCGGAGCTGGAAGGGAAAAGCCGGTCTCTCACTCGGGCTGAGGGTTTCTAGCCCTGCGCACGGCCCTCTTGGCCCCAACCCGGCAGCAGCTCCGGGTGAGGCCCTCTGGGCAGCCCCCTTCCCTGGCTGATTTGCCCCAAGAGAGAGTCTGCTGACAGGGCAGCCACTGGAAGGGAAGGGCCCTCAGCTAGGGGTCTCTATCAGGAAGCCCCCTACGAGAGCAATGGGGCTGTGCTTGCTTCCACACCTTCAGCCCCCTCCTCCCCTCTTTGTCCCAGCTGCCCTCACCTGCCCCATCCAGAGAGGAAAGGAGCGCCCCCGGGTGACAAGGCACGCCAGTTCACGCTTCCTCCCTTGCCTGAACAGCTGCTGAAATCCAGTCCCCGAGACTGCCCTGCCCCCCCCCCCCGTGCGTGGAGGGAAATGCCCAGAGGGAGGGGAGAGAAAGCCACGGGGGGGGGGGGGGGGGGCGGTCGGGAGGGGCGAAGACTAGAAATGGGTGGAGGCGTTTCTTAATTGGGGGCAGGGGGGGCACACATTGGCTCACCCTTCCTTTGAATCATCGGCTGCCCCAATGCCACAGGAAGAGCAGCCCAAAGGGGATTCGTCTTCTAGCTGCCTCCAGGCTCTCAGAAGCCCCCACGAAACAGATCCCGGCCAGGGTTGGCCACGAAGGTGCCGTTTCTTAGCTAACACCCAGAGCCGCCCAACGTTTCAGAATACGACGCCCCGTCTGGGCTGCCACAAAGGAGGAGGGAGGGGCCTCCACACCGTACCCCTCCTCAGTTCGGAGCACCCCTGGATTCCTTTCGGAGGACAAACCTCTGAGCCCCTCGGACCCTCCCGGCCTGAGCCTCCGGGGCCTGCCAAGCGGGGGTCCTCCTGGGCGCTTACCAGCAGAAGGGTTGGAAGTCCGGGAACTTGGCCCAGCCCCGCTCTTCGGGAGCCTTTGTGCCGGGCACTACGGAATCCCACATGCTGGAGCCAACGTCTGTGGCCACCCAAGCGGCCGGAGGCTTGGACTTCACGGGCTCAGCGGCCGTTCTCCACCCAGACCCTGCAAGACACAAAGGCCGCAGGGCTGCCATGCAGGGGCTCATTGCCAGAAAGGGCCCCCCTCCCTCCGCCCACAGCGGCCTTCCCACAGACCCAGCAGCTGTCAGGCGAGAGGGAGAAGGAAGCAGGCGAGGAGGTTCACGGAGGGGGCTCCCGAGACGGCCCTCCTGCACTTTTCTCCTCTGGCACTGCTGGATGGGAGATGCCCCCCCCCCCCCCAAGAACCCAACTGGGGCCTTTATCTGGCTACTTTCAAACGCTGAGACAGAAGCAGAGGCTCCCCCAGCTGAGCCCCTTTGCAGGCCTCTTGCCTCTCTCTTCTCCCCCCGCTGGTCTGTGCAGCCTTTCGGGCCGTTCAGTTCATGCGCTCTCTGGTGCCGGCTGGAGCCCGTCCCTCGGGATGCTCTTTGGCCAGGATGTGACCCCCCTGCCTGGCTCCCAAGACTCTGGCCAAGGGCCTCCTCCTCCTCCTCCTCCATGCTCACCTCAAGACAGCAGCCCCATCTGGGCCATCGTGAACAAGGGGCGGGCAAAGGGCTCAGTGGTGAGGCCAGGCTGGATGTGTTTTACACAGCGACTTTCTTAGGGTTCATAACAAACGCCTTGAAAACCGCTGGAAGGGCCTTCGTGGCAAAGGGCCCAGGGCCAAATCCTCCCTCATCCGGGTCAGGCTGGCCCCAAAGGTGATTTTCCCAAAGTCATCGGGAGGGTCTTGGTTTCTTTCCTTGAAGACGTTTCCCTTCTCATTCTGGAAGCTTCCTCAGTGGTTCTCGGATGAGAAGCGAAACCTTTTCAAAGGAAAAAACCGAGAGAGTCCAGTTGCCTTTTGGAAAAGCACTTCTGGGATCCTGAAAACCATCTGCTTCTTTTGGCAGCTCTTGGCTTCGCTCTTCCTTAGAAAGCGCCCCACAATTAAGGCCAAGCCCAGGCTTCCCGCTGGCAGAAAGGGACTCCCACTTTTCGAGGCGGACGGGCACAACACTCCAGGGCCACCGACCGCTAGGGATCAACTGTTGCCCGCTGACTGGTGAGGAAGCGGCCCCCATGCTGAACGGGCAGGCCAGCGCAGACAAACCCCCCGAGGCTCCCGCCTAGGGACTGCAAGGGGCCGGCATCTCCTATCGAGGGCCGGGGGGGGGGGGGGCTGCGTGCACAAATCCCTGCACCAGTCTCCACTGGCCTCCCATCCTGGCACAATAAGCGGAAAGCCTGGGGAATTCAGAGGAACTGAACGAAGGCAGGGAGAGGGGGGGGGGGGGTCTCGCCTTGCTCGACAGTGGAGAGTTCTGGGATCCCATCCTCAAAAGCCTTCAACCTGGCAACCCCGAGGAACAGGAGTCCTGTACAGCCACAGTAAGGATCATTTTGAGTGTGTAGCAAACGCCAGGAGATCTGCCTACGATCCTGAAAACCTCATTACCTTCAGAGGAGGGATCTGTGGCCGGGTTTTCTGCCTTCCAGGGGTCCTCGGAATGGGCAGCTGTCTCCTTCTCGGCCTCCTCTTCCCCAGAGTCCATGCAGCCATCATCGTGTTCCCCGTTTTCTAGGCTACCTTTGCTTGAACCTTCCACGGAACGAAGTCCTCCAAAGCTAAAGTCACCCGGAAACAAAAGGACAACAAGAAGGAGCTGCACACGGGCGTGTTTGGAACTGCATCCACACAGAGGGAAGGCATGCAACGGAGCAGCCCAAGGCTTTGTTTTAGGCCTGGTACTCTTCAACATCTTCATCAATGATTTCGACGAGGGGATAAATGGGGAACTCATCAAATTTGCAGACAACATCAATCTGGCAGGAATAGCCAACACTCCGGAAGACTTAAGGCTTCAGATACAGAAGGATTTAGGCAAACCTGGATATTGGGCGCTAGCTAACAAAATGAAATTCAGCGGTGGAAACGGTGGTCACCACAAGGTAAACAAGATGTTGAGACCCTAAAAGGAGGAGTGCAAAGAAGAGCAACGCTGGGGAACTGGAGGCCAAATCATAAAGAACTGGAACTGGGTATCTCTAATTTCATGACAGGAAGGACGAGGGGTGACATAATTGCAGCGTTCCCTTATCTCAGAGGCTGCCCCCAAAGACGTGGGAGTCAAGCTATTCTCCAAAGCAACTCAGGGCAGGACAAGAAGCAATGGGTGGAAACTAATGGAGAAAAGCAATCTGAAAATTTCTAGGAAGAAACTTCCCGTCAGAGAGAACAATGAATCCAGTGGAAGGAACGTCTTGCTTCCAGAAGCTGTGAATGCTCCATCGCTGGAAGCCTTGGAGAGGAGATTGGGCAGCCATTGGCCTGACATGGCCTAGGGCAGGAGGGACCAAGTGCCTAAAGCGTGCATGAACCACCTAAATGCAATGTGCGTGTGCCCCCGCACATGTGCCACGCACACGCGAAGCCCCTCATGTGCCCCCTCATGCATGTGCGGCCACCTGCATACACTCACCTCCCACGCATGCACACACACCCCCCCCCCCAGCATGCCCCTCACACCCTGCACACGTGAAGCAGAGAACAGCTGGCTGGCGAGAGGGAGGGAGGCGCAAGCACCTGTGCGGTGGAGCTAAACTGGGGCGACGGCTCGCACGCCATCAGAGGGCACTGTGTGCCACCTCTAGCACGCATGCCATAGAGGTTCACCCTCACGGGTATAGGGTTTCTTGCCTGAGTGGAGGGGTTGGACTAGAAGACCTCCAAGGGCCCTTTCAACTCTTTTATTCTATTCCTATTCCATTCTTTTCTGTGGACAAGCACGGCTAGGGGCCTCCAGCTCCCTGCTTACGTCTCGAGTTTTCAACCCACAGATCGGCCAGAGCAACGGGGGGTGGGGTCCGCTCAGAAGCCGCAGAAAGAGAGGCAGGGCTGCAGAGCTCCACAGTTGGAAGGGGGGCAGCCAAAGGCAGCTTTCTTTAACACCCCCTCAAGGTTTTCCCCAAAGGGCAGAAACGGGCGTGGGCTCCCCTGTCCTGGGGCCTGCAAGGGACCTGCCTAGGGCGAAGGGACCCCGAGCGGTTTAAAGGAACATTTCCGACATCTCCTCTCTTAGGATCTCATTCCACCTCCCCCTGTCAGAGCCTTTTCGCCCTTCTCTTTCCTCTCAACCAGCTTCTTTTCTCTTCCATTCACCCCCTTCACGGGGCCAAATCACCTCCCAGTGTTCATCTGATTGACATTTACACGGGGACGTTGCTTTGCCCCACTCGATCAGGCAGGGGAGGGGGGGCTGCAGATCACACCGGCTGAAGAGTTCGGACCCCACTGGATCCAGGAAGGGAGCCTCTCTTCTCCGTCCATCCCACCCGCTCTCCCAGCAGAGTTTGAAGACCTGGTTCTGCCGACTCTCCTGGGGCTTTTTAGTGCCCACGAGGCCTCTTCCCCACCTGTTTTTTAGCCTTTAATTCTTCTATCCTTGGCATAACTGCCTTTTAGTGAAATGCCATCATTTTTACATGGTTCTTATGTTTTCAATTCTAAACACACACACACACACACACACACCCCGAGTTGCTGCAGGGAGACGGGCAGGCTCTACCAAGCAACCCCTCCCCTCTCCCCCAAGGCCCAAAGGCCCCCTTCTCTTCTTCCAGCTGGCACGGGGCAATCGGGAGTTTCCATCTTACCGCGACCGTGACTTGGCTTGGGCGGCGTAGTTTGTGTCGTTCTCCTCCCAAATATCCTCCTCCTCTTCCTCCTCCTCCTCACTGTCATCGAATTGCTGGATGTGTTCGCTGCAGCAGGTTTCAAAGAGGGATGCGCTGGCCTAGAGCAAAGACGAGCCCCAGCTCAGACCGGGAGATCTTTCCCTTGGCAGCAACTGAGGGCAGACCCGGCCTGGGACACAGAGGTGCTGGAGATCCTGGAGAAGATCGAGCCCCTGCCGCCTCTCTTGCCCCACGGCTCCCCCTAGTTCTCAGGGGAGCTGAAAATGGCCAAGAGACGCCTAAGGCCTCCCCGGAGGAAGAGGAGGGACGAAGCCAATCAGTCATCGGTTTCGCAGCAGGAAAATGAGCAGCCAAAACGCTGGTCCTTTCTCTGCTCTTGCTGTGTCCGGTGCCATCTGCGGGGACTCTATAAAAGTTTATCTTCAGGGCTGCACCAAAGAATTCTCGGTGCACCCGTCGCACAAAACCGCTCTGCTCTGCTCTCGACTGGAGACTAAGAGCGGAGCACGTCCATGGGAGACGCCTGCGGAATATTTTTAGGTGGCTGGAAGCAACGAGGAAGCTTGCAAATGGTGATTATCACGTGATACTCAGCCATACCTGTGAAGGGGCACCCTCAGCTGAGTGCCAGAGTGCTGGGAGGGGCTGGGACTCCCTCGGACACCATTTGTCCAGGGCTACCGTAAGAACTTGGAGCGGTCCCTGATCAAAAGCTGTGGGCTACCTGTACTCTCCCCTTTGAGAATCATTTCAAGAGGCCAAGTGTGCCAAGAGCAACCTAGCAGATATTCTATGTGGGTTTTGGCAACTTTGAGAGCTAGTTCTCTCCTTCAAGGCTCTGCCCAGAAGAAGAGAGCAGTCTTCCCTGTGTGGCCCTGGCATCTTTTGCTGCGCACTGCCCAGAGTAGCCGCCAGAGGTTGGGCCTGTTTCCTTCGTGTATGAACAACCCTGAGCAAGTGGGCTCAGACAGGGAACCCCCACCCCTCCCTTTTTGGTCAGGATTAACAATATGCCACTCCTTCCACCACTCTACAAGGCGGTGGGGAGGGGGGCAATGGGCTTTCTCACTTCCGGATCCACTGAGGAAAGGAAGCCCACTCAACCCCTCAGGAATAGAAGGGCCGCAAACAGGGAGCACGAGGAGGCAAGCCGAGCCGAGGTGGCGCAGTGGTTAAATGCAGCACTGCAGGCTACTTCAGCTGATTGCAGTTCTGCAGTTCGGCTGTTCAAATCTCACCGGCTCAAGGTTGACTCAGCCTTCCATCCTCCCGAGGTGGGTAAAATGAGGACCCGGATTGTTGTTGGGGGCAATATGCTGACTCTGTAAACCGCTTAGAGAGGGCTGAAAGCCCTATGAAGCGGTATATAAGTCTAACTGCTATTGCTATTTCTGCTCGACCTCCAGGCTGCTGCCTCCCAGCTCCTTCCCTGGAGTCGAAGGGGTCTTAACATAGGTCGGTGCCGCTTTTGTGCCTCTCGGCCAGCATCTGAAACCCCCACGTGGCTGGCCTGCTGGACTACTTACGCTGTCATCCTCTACATCAGTGCTGAAGTTTATCTCTGCGATCCGGTCAAAAGGGGTGCTGGAAGAGATGGGAAAGAAGGCCGTGAAGGGCTGCTTCCGGAAGTGCCCGTGAGAAGCCCGTGACGAGGGAGGAAGCTCCACGGAGAACCGTAGGAGGGCTGGGAAGGGGGAAGAGGCCACGGCAGTCTCCTGCTCCCCCTTCCTCCAAAGCGCCAGTCAATGACAATCGCACCCATCCGGCCTCAAGGCAGCGCTCCCAAAGACGGGGAACTCTCCATTTTCCCAGTGGACGGTTCTCTTGGGCATCGACCGGGCTCTGGAGGGAGGTTTTTCTGACAACGGGCCTTAACACTCGCTGGGGAATGATGATGGCCCTGCGGGTGCCCAGCCCCCTCTCTCCAGGGGAAGGTCATGCGTGCTTATCCTCACAAGAGCGAAGGAGAGGGTCCCATGACCCGGATGAGGGAGCAGGCACAGAAGGGGCCAAAGGGAGCTTCCCGGATGAGGTCAAGGGAGCTCAGAGGAGGATCCTGCTCAAAGGGGGAGGGGGGAAAGGGGGGGAGAGATTCACTTGATGTTGTCGTCCTGATCAGCAAACTCTTCGTCGTTAAAGCCGAACTGATCCATGAAAATGGCCGTCATCTGCTGAACCTGGTACTCGGAGAATGCCTGAGACAGGAGGAGGAGGAGGAGGAGGAGAACCGGTGACCGATTTGCACTCACCGAGACAGGCGATGGGTCTGCTGGTAGGAAGCCACCCGGGCCCTTCCATCCAGCCCCAACAGAATCGCCTGGTGGAGTTCCAACCCCGCCTCCCCCCATGAACTAGGCACAAACGGGCATCCCAAGCACCCCACGAGGCTGGCACAGCAGAGGGTTGGGGGCCTCTGAAGGGCGGACAAGAAAGGCAGGAAGCAAAGGAACAAAATTACAGCAGTGGGGGAGTCTTGCTGAAGCAGCTGTCGTTTCTGTGGGATGAGGCCCTGCCCCCTGCCTCCCTCCCATGCCTAGGATGGAATCCAGACCAGAAGGGGGGATGGGAGCCCCCTCACCTTCCCTAAAATCTCCCCCATGGAGGGAAGAACAGAGACATCCACCGTCTAAAGCAGCTGGAGGCCATCCTCCCCCCCCCCACCGCCTTGCCCTTCCTCAAAGAGGCGTCAATCAACCACCAAATCCATCCATGGGTCAAGCCTAAAGTGAGGGGCGCCCTCCGTGCAAGGTGCCCCCCCTGCTTCCAAAGGCCCCACTTCTCTAGGCTCAGCCCCAGAGGCAGCCCGTCCCCAGCAAACGGGAGAACCTCACCAGTTCAGCTCAATCCCCCCCACCCACCCCCTTCGAAAGGGTGCAAGTGACCTTGAAGGGGCGGTGGGGATGATGCTGCAGGGGTCACACCCCAGGCTTTGGTGGATCACAAGGGGCCCAGGATGAGCCCCCTGGTCCCCCTGTCTCCCCCTCCCACCTCCCCAATCGTTTACCTTCCACACACGGACTGACTCACTAAACCTTCCAAGCAGCCACTGGCAGCCTCCTGCGGAACAGCCTTCCTCCTGACCCTTCCTCCCGCCCGCTCTTCACAAAGCCATTAACTAACATTTAACTAGGGCTCCCCCGAAGGGGCCTAAGGAGCCAGCCAGCCAGCCAGAGAAACCGGCCAAGGGAGCCTGCAGCCCCAGGGAGGCCTACCTGCTGGAGAGAGACTTCGCTGGGGAAGGCGGCCTTGGCCTCCTCGTCTTCGCTGGAGGAGTGCAGGTGGTGAGCCGTCACCTGCGCAGAGGAGAAACCATGGATGGACTCCCAATGTCCCTTTGGGCCGCCTCTTCCTTCTCTCGCCACCTCTTGGGGCGGCTTCCATTACATTTCCTCATCTCCCTCGCCCGGTTCAAAATGACAGAAGACCAGAGCGTCTCACCAAATCCACCGTGTTCCTTCGGTTGGCTTCCACCAGAGTCTCCTCCACGAAGCTCTCCCAGCGGCCTCTGCAATCTTCAGGGAGACCTGCAAGGAAGGAAGCAGAGGCCGCAGGCCTCAGAGCCTCAGGGGGGTCAGGACCGGAGCGGCTGCGTGGGTGGGGGGGGGCAGCAGCACCTGCTCTTGGGAAGAAAGCGTGGAGGGGGAGACCAGAGAGAAGCCGGCTGGCCCTGAGGTGCACAGGGGTGCCAACGCTCTGCAGCCGTCCGGGCACCTGGGTTTAACCTCCAGGATCCTGCCTCTGGGCGCTCTGGTTTAGCCAGGACCGGCTGGCTGCTCAGAGGCGCTGAAAGCTCCCGAGTCGCTTACATCCAGCCCTCTGGCCGACTCAGAGCAGGGGAGTCTGGGCACTCGGGTCAGGCACGAGACCAACCCACCCGAAGAGGATTCTGCTTCCCCCAGTTGCTGGCTGACATCCAGACACCTCCCTCTCCCCCTTACTTATTTGTTAAATTAATTTTCCACCCATCTTTCTTCGAAGCAACTCTGGTCATCTTACAATAGTAAAAGCAATAAAACCACATAAAATAAATAATTCTAAAACAATAGCAAAATAGAATTACAACCCAACTCCAGTTGCAAATAACAAATGAGGAAGGAGAGAAGAGCATGCGTGGGGATGGGGGAGAGGGGGGATTTCTCTTCATCCGTCAACCACCCCAAGTGGGAAGCTCCCTGTCAAGCATGCCCCCTCCTCCAATATCCAAGAAAGGAAAAACTCAACTCCATGTGAATAAAGTACTTTTACGAGACATGAAGGGAAAGCAGTGAAAGGGAAAGCAAGATCTGAGCCAGAAAGGCGGGAACATCTACGTACCAAACGTTTACCCACCCCCCCCCCCAATCCCCCAACCCACAGTCCAATCTGCAGCTCCCTAAGGTGTGTCACCTGGGGTGCATCTCCAAACAGCCTCATCAGGTTGGTGTGCGGAACGGTTGGCCTTGACCAAGTCCACACGTCAGCCTCCAGCATGGGCAGAAGGTGGTGAGAACAAGGCTCCTCCAGTACAATATCATTCCCTTCCCCAAGACTAGCGCCCCCCCCACCCCCACCCTCCCCGTTCCTATGGCAGCCGATAGCAAGCAAGCGTAGCAAGCAAAACAGAGGCTGGCACTCCCACACTTGGGGCTCCCCCTGGCAGAGGCTCTCCAGGCCCTTCCGGAAGCTCAGGAGGGGGGGGGGCATCTCACGGGGGGGGGGGGGGGGATGTTCCAAAGGGCAGGAGCTACAGCAGAGAAGGCCCTTATCCTCCGTCCCAACTCCTCCAGCTGAAATCCCCGGATTGGCGGGACCCGCAGGAGGCTTCCTCTGCCGGGACGAGTGGGGTGAGAAAGTTCCCCAGGGCACCTGGACCCAGGGCCCCCCTGCAGGGCTTCAAAGCTCACACCTTGAGTGGCTGTAACCCCGGCCATCCTGGGGGCCCCCCACAAGAACTGCCCTCCTCCTTGCACTCTGCGCCAGGGGAGCCCCGTATGGAGCACATTGCAGTAGTCCAGACATGAGATGACCAGGGCTCGGGGGACTGAATTATCAATCAATGCTACGTTTTTGCTCCACCTACTCGCTGCAGCAAACCCCGGTTGTGCCTTGATGAACACGTGTGTGTGTGTGTGTGTGTTTTCCTTCCTAATGCTGGGACTGAGGGAGTGGAAAGCCGTCTGTCAGCCCCAGCCTGGGAGTCTCCCAGAGGCTGCCAGCCAAGCCTGGACCCCTAACAAAAGGCCTCTGAGGAAGGCCCAGCAAAGACATGGGGGCCTGGGTGGCAAGGGCAGCATTTCCCCCCCACCCACACACAGACAGAACATGCCTCCCGCCCAGGCCCTCCCTGCCCAAAGGCCTCACCCGAGAGGAGGCGCCATCCCTCTCCCTACTCAGGCACCTGGGGCCTCCTGCTGCCCCTCCTGGCTTGGGCCGAGCAGAGGACGGGCCAGGAGCACTCCTACCTCTGATGAACTCCCTGATCCGGCTCTGCCCGGGACCTTTCTCCACGGTTTGCACAACGGTGTTGGCGATTCGGGTCAGGTGGCCCATGTTGCCACGCCTCATTCCTCCTTCTGCCCTGAAAAAGCCAAAGCGAGGAGCAGCCACTGAAAAACCGAAGCCCAAGTGCCATTCATTCACCCGGGAGGATGCTGGCCTGGCTCGCCTCTGGTCTCTGCTTAGGGGGGGGGGGGGGGGGCGACCTCAGGTCAGATCAGGCCACAGCACGGAGGAACCGCAGCTGGCCGGTGCGGGGGGGGGGGGGGGGAGCCCCAGCTGTCAGCAGAAGGTCCCCAGTGCTGCTTGACTCAGGAGAAAGGCGTCTCCCTCCAAGCCAGGCTCTAAGAGAGGACAGGAGGGCTTGGGGCCCCTGCCAGCCATCCCCTTTCTCCAGCTCCCCGCTCCTCTCTATCGCTCCCCAAAAGAGCCAGCCGGAAATCAGCAGCAGAACTGAGCAAGGAAAAGAGGAGAGGCTGGGAATGCTGAGAGGAGATCAAGCGATCCGGATCCCTTCTGCTTGCCTGTCCTTCCCCACTCAAGTGAGCCCAACCTGTGCAGGGAAGGCCTGGGGAAGCGGAGGTGAGCCGGGGGGGGGGGGGGGGGGGGGCTCAGAGACTCACTGGATTTGGTCGTTGGTCTCCCAGGCATCCAGGATCCTCTGGACCAAGCAGCACTTTTGAAAGAGCTGGAGGAGGAAGCAGGAGAAGCGTCTCAGGGCCAGTAGGGGAAACGTCTTTCTAGCGTGGACAGAAGAATGAGACCGGGAGGCCCGGGGGGGGGGGGGGGGGCGGGGGGAGCAGCCAAATCCCAGAGTGAGACCAAAGTTGGCCTCAATGGGTTGACACTTCCACGAGGCTCATTCATACTGAAGAATGACAAAAAACCCTCCCCTCAAGTGCAGCTCTCCATTTAAAAAAGAAAGACACCCTAAGACCAAAGGGGGCAACACAAATTTGGGGGTGGCAGAGAGTGGGCGGGGCATTTGCTTCAGCCTCCCACGGGGACTGAGGCCGGTTTGGCCCCCGCTGGGCTGCAGGGTTTAAGCTCCCAGTTACAGCTCCCGAGAGGGGGCACCCAATGGTCGCTGCCTGTCCAAAGACCCGGCAGGCCAGCGCTGGGGCCCCCTTCTCCCCCCCCCCCCCGCAGTCAGGCCTGGAGTCCCTTTCCCAGCTCCTCCTTCCAGATCACACCCCCCCCCTCTTCCTCAGTCTTCTAGGCGGGCAGATTTCACAGCCGGGGTGGCTAATGAGGAGAGTTCTGGGAGAGCCACAGGGCACAGGTGGGAGGAAGCCCTGGGGCAGACGAGGGAGCAGCCCAAGGCCCAGGGGGGAGCTTCCCCTTCTGAGAGCAAAGCAGTGGGGCCAAAGGAGCTGCTCCTCCTCCTGGGCGGCTGCTGCGGCTGCTGCCACCATGAACCCCTGAGCCTCTCCTGTCCTCCGGTGACTGCCGGGACGCCAGAGAACCTCCAGGAAGAAGCCGGATTTCAACCAGAAAAGAGGGGGGAGGGGAGGGGGGGAGTTTCTGGGCCAGCTCTGCCATCCACACGGCCTACAGAGCAGCGATGAATTAAGACTTCGGGCTATAAGGGGGTTGTATAACATTTAATAACGTTTTGCCACAAAACGGTCACTCTCAATGTTGACATTTCTGACAAGAACGCCTTTTATCACTGAAAAAGCACAATTTAGATTTTGGCTCCTCTCAAGCCAAGGCAGAGCGAGAAGCTTAAGCTCCTTCCTCCCCCTTGGCCTGGCTTTGCCTGCCTTCATCGTCACCCACTGAGACGGGGCTGCCAGGGGAAGCCCCGGGGGGCACCTGAGAAGGAGAGCCCCCAATCCCCCGATTCCCCCTTAGCACTTCCAAGGACGGGCAGGGAGCCAGAAGCCCCAAGGAGGACTAGAAACGCCCCTCCGGCAGCTTCTTCCGTCGCTCTTTGCCAAGGACCAGAGGCTGACTGAGGGCCTGGAGAGCTGCCTCCTTGGCGCACGGCTGGTTCCCGTGGCTGCAGCAGCTACCGCCTCCCTTCAGAAGACTCCGTCAAGACCCGAGGACGCTTACGTGAGTCAGTAGGAGGGGCTCTGGCGCTTCTGCATTTTCCCAGGAGACGTTTCCCTCCTCCTCCTCCTCCTCCTCCTCCTCCTCGTTTTCCGTGAGCAGCTTGGTTCCGGGCACGGCGTGCATCAGGATGGCCGTGATACACAGCTCCACTTGGAAATGCAAGAAGTTATTCCACGTGTATTTGAAAAACAGGTCCTGAAACAAGGCAGAGGAGGGAGCTTCATTCCCATCAGTCGTAAGCCGTCATGCCAGGGCAACGGAGGCACACGGAGCCTCCTTTTCAAGGTTCAGCAAGCACCCCAGGACTCCCCCAGGCCTGCTGCTACGCTTTCTCCGGTAGGAAAACAAAGGCCGGCTGACATCCCCAGAAAACCCACTTTCTAGGTGCCCCGGTGGCAGGCCCAGCCGCCCACTCACTCACCAGCAGCAGGTCCATAGTGTTAAGCCGGCACAGCTCCTGATTAACGCTGGGCGTGTTGGTGTGAAGCAGGGCGGCAACCAAGCGGGTGCCATGAAGACGAGCATTGCCGAGGGGCTCCTCCAGGATCCCGATGGTCGTCAGGATAGGAGCCACCTGCCACCGTCGAGACAGGAAAACCAGCGTTTCAAGCTGGCTCCCCACAAAGCCCGGACAGAGAGCGCCGGCGCCTCCTTTCCCCTGCCGCCCGCTGCCAAGGGGGCTGCGGAAGACCACCGCCCGAGAGGCAGGCCCCGTTCTCAATGGGACCTGTCCCATGAGCCGAGCCAGCCACCGTTATCCCTATGGCAGGAGAGCAGCCTGCACTGCAGACGGCTCTACGAGACACACCAGCAAAAACCCCTGGGAAAGACCCTCCTGACCTGTCCTGACCGAGGCTTCCCAACAGCTTGAAGCAACTCCTGCTCCCGACAAAACCCCCTTCTATTAATTTCCTGTGAATTCTGCTCCTTCACCTCCAGCAAAGACTTTCGAGGGAGGACTTATAGTCACAGACTGTCTCTGGCTTGGAAAGCTGACAGGCTGAGATCTGCAGAACCTGGCAAGGAGCCTCGGAGAGTCACGAACCAATGAAGCGAACTGATTTTGTCTCCTGCAAACTCCACTCCCCTTTCGCTCCTCTTTTATTTCCTCTGGGAGGGGCCATTCATTGTCCACCTGTGGCCTCACTCCCAAGTCGACCGCTGTTCTTTAGCTGTTCCCTTCGCCTGGCAACTCTGCGCATGCGCACACTGGGAACAGGCTCCAGCTGTTCTTCTGCCTCGCTAATGTCTGAAGGCAGCTTGTAACTGTCAGACGGCCCTGTCCCCCTCTCTGCCTCCAACACAGAGCCCTCATTCAGAGCCTTCCCCAGACTCCAGGACTGGCCCCTTGCTCCTCCCCACCTCCTCACTGTCCGAATCTGCTGCCGGGCCTGCTGGCCACTGCCGGGCCACAACATGACCAACCTCCCTCCGCTTCTCCACAATTGGCCTCAGCCCTGGCACAATAATCACCTAGAGCCAGTCGGCTTCCTTTTTCAAAAATTAGGAGCTTTTGTTTAATTAAGGAACTCTATAATCCTAACAGCTAATTCTGGCCAGGAAAAAGAGAAAATAATAGAGAAAAGAAACACGACATGCAAAAAGGAGAAGGAAAAAAAGAGAAAAAGATTTTTTTTTTAAAAAATGGTTCCTTCTCTTCCAACACAACCACAGGCAAAGCAACCGTTCCCCTCCCTCTCCCCCTCCCTCCCCCCCTTATGAAAGCCCCTGCAGGCACCCTTCCCCATGCCTGCCACTCCCCCCACCTCACCCCTTCAGAGAGACAACAACTATGGTCCTTTCTCCCCAAAGGTCGTTCAAAGGTCCATAAAGGGTTAATTTTATAACGATGTTCTATATTTTAACCCTGATCAAACAAGGCAACTTGAAGTTCTTTTCTTTTACGTCTAACAATCTTTAATTCTTCAAGCTGTTCTCATAGTATTGAATACAAATTTTCTCCCATCTCAATAAAACTTATTTGATAAATCCAAATATAAATCTCTTATAATCATTTATTCCTTTATTCTCCAATATTTCTCTGTCAGCTAGGATTTCTCCTCTTCCTTCTGTCTATCCATCTCTTTTTTCCCATCCTCTTCCTCACCCCCTTCCTTCTGGATCCTGGTGCCCGCCCTTCCACCCCCCCCACCCCCTTGCTGAGTGCTCCCTGTCCCCGTATCCAGGCCAGCGTGCAGGAATTAGCCGAGAGAGAGAGAGAGAGAGAGAGAGAGAGAGAGAGAGAGAGAGAGAGAAAGAGGAGGGGAATCCCCTTACCTTGGGGGGCTGAAGCAGCAGCTGGTGGAAGTCCTTCAGGCGTGGCTCGATGCCCTGCAAGATGCTGCTACTGACAGGGTGGAATTTTTCAAACCCCTGGGAGAAGGAGTCAGAAAGTGACTCCAAGCTGTGGGTAGAAAAATAAGCCAACATCACAAACAAATCATGTTCTGGTGCTTGAGAACAGGCCTGCTTCAGTGTCCCAAGGAGGTGTAGTTCAATTTCTCACCTAGGGGTGCAGGATAATTAAAAGGAGAAACAGGAAAGCAGAAACAGAGAGAGGTTTTATTGTGGCCCGGCAGGAGCCATTGGAGCTGCCGCCAGACTCCGACAGCGAGGGGTCTTATGAGTCGGCCCTGGAGGACCCTGGACAGGGTGTCGACTCCGAGCAGGGCGAGGAGAGACTGGTTGGCCACCAGGTGGCGGCAGAGCATTGGATCAGAAGGAGTGTTCAGGAAAACACTTGTGAGTTGTTTCAGGATGCAACCTGTCGAAGGGCTACTGGGGAAGGAACAACTGCGTAATTGTAGGAGACGATTGCGCTTAGCTGATGCTGATTAAGATCCTCTCCTGATTATAAAAGAGACTGTTTGTGCCACACCCTGTTTGCAGGAGTCAACGTTCACAAGTCAGAGAAACCAACTTGGAAAAGTGGTTTGCTGTGAGAGCTCGTTTACATTGTCTAGGTTTGTAAGAATTACTGTCAGAGTGCTTATCTCGTTGTTTATTTTGGGCTTGCAGCCAACGAGAGTCTGGACTGATTAAAAGTATTCTTATTTATGTTTGCTTGTGGCTTTCGTTTCTGGACGGAGGAAGGGGGTCAGAACAAGTTCAGGTCTTCCCGTTTCCTCTGCAGTGCTTCTTCCAGACCCTGCTCTGCCGGAAAAGTCCACCCTTTGCCCCAACAGGTCCCAGCCTTTGAAGGGAGGCCCATGGCCCCTTTCTACCCAGGAGATGCCTACTTTTCCCCATTGCACCAGGCCCTGCCTTCCTTCCCACCTTTTGGGTGGAGCTAAAGACAACTTCATCAATGAAAATACGGTGTCAAACCAGCCACGGTGTTTCCCTGCCATCCAATGAAGGTGCTCCTTTGGGCAGAGGGGAAAGCCGCACCCGAGGGCGGCCGATCAACCACAGGAGAGCCCAGAGCTGCCTTGGAGGCCAGCCGGCTAGGCCCACAGAGAAAGCCAGGGGCAATGGAGAGGAGGAGGAGGAGGGTAGCCCAAAGGACCTCCTCCAATTCACGGATCCCCTGAGACCAAATATAGCCAGTAGCCCAGAGGCGGCAGCCCTGGTTTCAGCCGCTCCTCTCTACGACTGTGGCCTAAGCAGCCCGGAAGGGCCGGTCTGAGCAAGGCCAGGCCCTCTGGGGTGGACCATCCGTTGGAGGGGAGTAAAAGAGGAAACGGTGGTCACCCAACAGGCTGGGCTCCTCCCAGACATACAACTGCCTGCCTGCCTGCCTCCTATTCCTTTTCTGTGCAGCCTCCACCCCCGCGCCATTTGGGGGGGCTCCCAGGGGCTTCTTGAGGATCCATGAAAGAAGTGCAGCAGCTCAAGGCTGCCAAGGGTTCCAGGGAATAAGGCCACTGGATTCCAACAGGGATGCCTGCGCCTAGAATCACAGCTGAAAGGGACCTGGGAGATCTTCTAGTCCATCCTGCGGCCCAAGGCAGGAGTCCTTATACCATCCCAGACAAACAGCTGTCCGGTCTATTCGTGAAACCCTCCAGCGATGGAGCAACCACAACTCCGGAAGGGAAGCTGTTCCACTGATTAACTCCTCTGTCAGGAAATTCCTCCTCCTTTCCCTATGGCCCTGCAGGACCCAAAGCCTTGGCTCCCACCAGAGGCCTTCCCCCTAAACGGAACCCAGCAGAACTTGACTGTTGCGCTCACACGTAACGCAAGCAAGGAATCCCCCTCAGGGCTTCGTCAGGTGGCATTGGGCCCAATGGAAGGAAGGAAGGAAGGAAGGAAGGGGTCGACCACAAAGCCAGTCGGACCGGAAGGAGCCCAGTGGAGCCTTGCAGAGAGCCCTTCCGCTTACCCAGCTCTCCTCGGCTCCAGCAGCGTCAGCAAAACCTGGGTCCCGTTCACAAGGCAGGTCTCCGTCAATCCCTCATCAAACATGTTCTTCAGAAGCTGCTCCACGCACTCCTGCCTGAGACACCAAATGCGAGTCAGCACCACGGGAGAAATTGGGGCCGCCCACTCTGTAGCTAAATGACACAGATGATGCCTTGTGATCACGCCAACTCGGGACGGCCGCGGTGGCACACCCAGCTGGAACCCCCGAGAGGCCGCAGCATCCCACAATGGCCACACAATGGCCACACAATGGCCACTGGCAACCGCACTTCTCGGAATCCAGCAGTGAGGGCCGCAAATTGTGATCGCACGACTGTGGGATGCTGCGACGCCTCCACGGCTAGTAACAGGTGCCCCAGGCGGCCCTGGCCTTAGGAGCTCAGATGGGGCCAGAGGTTCCACTGCTAAGTGACGCCATGCCCAGGCTGCGACCTCTGGTACAAGGGGTACAAGTCCCTTCCTCCCGGCATTGTCACAATTTTGAATGGTTGTAAATGGAGGACTTCCTGTAATCTGGGTGCAGGCAGCCTGCTGAATGGATGGAAGTTTATTTTCCACAGTCTCCCAGCAATCAATCCCATCCCACCCCCACCCTGTCGACTTCCATCGCCTTGGCTTCCAGCCCCGGCTGGCTCTGTGGAGCGGGAAGGTGCTTGGACAGGCCGTCCACACCCGAGACATAGCCCCACCCCCACCCCCACCCCCCCTCCCTCCCTGTCCATCTCTGGCACCGCCTTTCTCCCCAGGAGCTCCAAGGCCTTCCCCTCCTCCCCCTCCCCCCGCCCCACAACCCCCTGGTGTGGCGAGGCTGGCTCAGGCAAGGTATGGTATCAACACCAACCCCAAACCCACGTCACACAGCACCAAAGCTCCCTCCCAACTCATCCCAGAAGGCCCCCCTTAGCCCAGCTGCAGCCCCCTCCCCCGTTCCCCCTCCTGCCCAGCCGCTGCCGCCTTCTCAGGAACTCACGACTCGAGGGATGCCAGCAGAGGGTCCAGGTCAGCCACCTCCTGCAGCTGGTTGGTCTGATCTCTGCTCAGCCTGATGATATCACACAAGGTTTGAGAAGCATTGGATTGTCTCTGCAAACCGGGCAAGAAGTCATTCCTGGCAAGAGGGTCCCTCAAAGGCCTGAGCAATTCCCCCCCCCCAACCCCTTGGCAATGGGAGGCGGGTGGGGGGGGGAGCAGCAGGTCCCCTCCAGAGTTGCACCCAAATCCTCACCCCTTTGACCAACAGGAGGCTCCCTTCTGAATTGGCCCTATTGGCCCTTAGTTCATTCTGATGGATTTAACTATGAATTGTAGCCTCTGGTGCATTTCTCTACTGCAGTAGAACACCGGTTGGTATTCTACCATTTCCTTACACCTGCCTTTTAAATATGTCAATTTCGCATTTCTGTATTAATTAATTGGTATCTCCTTATTATACAACGGAAGTATTTAAGCTCAATAACAGCCGTCCTTTGTTGCGTGAACCAAGCTGATGTGGGCTTGTTCAGCAAGCCGCTGTAAGACCAGGAATGCTTCCGTGTGAGAAGGGAAAGCGGCAGCCAAAGAAGACCAGGGGCCGCCTCTCGAGGCCCGGGGGAAGAAGAGAGGCACCCGGCCAGGGCAGGAGCTGGAGTCCCGGCAGCCTTTCAACCCCCACCCACGGCCCAGAGGCTCTACCGAGCAGGACCCCCTGTGAAGGAGCCCTCGGGGTCAGAGTGGGGGGAATGAGGCTCCCTGGGGTCTCTCCCAGAAGGCTGGCCTCCCACCTCTCTTCTGGAGAGAGGGCCACGGGGCCAGTCTCCTTCCTTGACCGCTGGTCTAAGGGACACTCACATCTTCATCCTGGTGAGGGCGGATCAGCTCCAGCAGCCTCTGGACAAGCTTTGCGTCGTTCAGCCACTGCCGGACAAAAGGAGGGGAGAAAGAACAAGTAAGCGCAACCCCTTTCCTGAGGCCCCACCTTAACCCCCACGGCCACCGAGCCCTCGCAGGCGTTCTTCCCAGAGGCCCCACATAAGAGCAGCAGCCAAAGAAGCCCCCCCCCCTCTCCCTGCCCCCCCCACCCCCAGCCCCAGCCAAGCCATCTCCAGCCAAGTCCCCTGATCTGCTGGGAGAAAAGGGGCTCCCAGAACAGCCTCCCTTCTCAGCAACTCACACTGAGCCCTGCAAGAAAGCCAACACACACACACACACACACACAGACAGCCACTGCCAGCAATCGGGCTGAAGGCGGCCAGCCAAGGGGAATCACCCCACACGGAGAAAGCCCCCCTCCGGTCCCATCTCCTCCGTCCAAGTCAAAGCCCCAAGGGGTCCTGTGCCCTCCTGAGCGCCAGAGGGGAAGATCCCCCAGCACCCAGCCCACCCAGGCCTGCCGGGGCACAGAGCAGGGGCACGGCCGCTTTCAAGGGGGCAGCCTCCCAACGCCGGCCTCTGGGCCCCGGCCCAGACACAGACTCCATGGGCCCTCAAGCGAAGGGAAAGCAGAGGAGGAGCAGGCCTGACCTGCAGCACTTCCTGGCGAAGGGGAGCCGGCTCCACGCAGCTGACCAGTCGCAACAGCAGGTCCATCATGGCGGACGTCTCAAGATGCTTCAGCACCAGATCGACAAACTCGGCTTTCTTCCTGAGGAATGAAATCACCTGGGGAAAACCACCACGACAGCCGGGCCTCATTAAAGCTCCTGATTTTAAGCAGGTGCACCTTCCAGCTAACATTGTTCACAGAGGATCCGCAGCCCCCCGCCCCACCCCCACCCCCACCCCCGGCCAATGGCTGGAACCCCCATCAGCCGGAATCTGCACCAGGAGGAGGAGGAGGCGAAGCAGCCCACCCTGTCGTTCCCCCCCCCCCCCCCGGTCCTCTGGGCGGATCCTGGGGCGACGGTATCGAAAGCTACCAAAAGGTCAAGTGGTGCAAGCGTAGAAGCACAATCTCCACCCCGCCTTGCTAGAGAGCATCCAAACGTGCAACCGGGGTGGGTTGGGGGGTGGGCACTGTCGTCTGACAGCAGCGCCATCTCTTTCTCAACCAGGAAGCAGACAGAAATGGTCCAGGCTTCTTGAGGAGGAGGGGGCAAAGCAAAGAGCCCCCCCCTCTCAAGGAAGCCTTCCCTCCCACTGGAGCCCACTCCCACCACACCACCTCTGGGGGGGGGCTTCAACCCCCGGGAGCTGAAGGGGGGGGGGGGCGGCAGCTGAGCTCCCAGGCCGAAGGGCCCTGCCTGCCTCCTCCGCTCCAGCAGCTCCAGGCGGTTCCCGGGGATTGGCAGGGAAAGCGGCAGAGGCAGAACCTCCTGCACCCCCCCACCCCCCACCCCAGCTCCTTTGGATCTGATCCAGTCCGGTTGTGCGGTTGTTCCTTTTTCAAATCGGCCACACGGGGCGACCGGCCGGCAGGGCCTTTCAGGAGAAGCACCAGCAGAGCAGAGGGAGGCAGCCTCCCTGCCCCAGGCGCTTCCCCTCCCTCCCCCTCCCTCCCTCCAGCCCAGCCTGCAGAGGGCAGCGAGAGAGAAGCAGAGGCCACTGGGGTGAATGCCATGGGTGCAGGGGCCTTCCTTCACACCCTCATCCACCTCTCCAGAGGTTCAGGGGGAGGGGGGCTCTTAAAAGGGAGCCGGTGTGGGGGAGGAAGGAGCCCCTCACCTGCTCCGCTTTCCTAGCGATGAGGCTGCCGATGGTCTTGCTGAAGAAACTGGCCAGCAAGGGGTTCAAGGGAGGCTCCTGGTCCAAGAAGCCGTAGAGGACGTCCCACAGGGCCTCGTCTCCCCCCAGCCGGTCACTGATCTGGGGCACGTCCGAGGTCAGCAGCTCACAGGCCGTGTTTGGGTACCTGCAGGGGCAGAAGCAAAGCCGAGAGGCTGAGGTCAGAAGCGGGGCCTCGCCTGGTCTCCCTAACAGCGGCTGGGGGGGGGGGGGGGGCTGCCGAGGCCCACTACCCACGGGCTCAAAGGCCGCAGGGATCATGGCAAGAACACGCTCGGGCCACGCAGAGGAGGCGGCACTGAGTTCTGGTGAGGGGGCATTTGTGGACACCAGTGCCAGGCGTGGGGAGAATTGGGGGGGGGGGCGCGCGGGGTGTCTCGTAATCCTTCCCAGTCAGTCACTGGGGGTGGGGATTTCTCTCTCAGCAGGAGGTTTTAAGAAGAGGAGAATATTTTGAGAACAAGCCGACTGAAGGGAAGGAAAATGCTTAGACATATCCAGGATTAAAAAGGGGGGAAAAAAGGAACCAATTTGAAAGACCTTCCTTCAGCTGTGGCTGCTTCTTCCTTCCATCTCTCCCTCTCACACACACACAGACACACAGACACACACACACAGAGAGAGGAGGATTCCCAACCGCTCCGATTGGCCTATGAAACAGACCCCAGCCTGATTGGGACCGAGACCCCCCTGCGCCCTCCTGAGCCAGGCGGAAGGGGGGGAGGCTGCCCCAACCTCTCCACCTGCTTTTCTTTTTCCCTCCAGGCTCCGATACCTGGGCTGACCGCCCCCCCCACACTCCCCCCCCACCTTTCCTTAACTCTTTCGTGCCTGAATTGCTGGAGAGACGAGGCGCCTCTCCATTTGGACCCAAGGCCTTTGGGGCTTCCGGAACAGCTCCGGATAACATCAAACGGTTCCCGCAGAAAAAGGGGGTCGGGGGGGGGGGCCTTGCGCTGCAGGGCGGAGGCTCCGTTCGCCTGCAATCGGAACGGGACCTCCTCAGAGCCAGCTCAGGGTTCGAGATTTCAAGAGACTGGACCTCAATAAGCAAAGGGATGGAAGAGATTCCATGGATGGAATATCCTCCAGTTCAGGGAGACGGAGAAAAAAAGCGAGAGAGATTCGAGATGCTCAGAGAGGAAGAACACCAAGAGCGAGACTGATGCCGTCACCCAGCCTGGTAATGAAATGTCCATAAAAAACCAACCAACCTCAGGGGACCCCAAGGACCCCACAGAAGGAAGGACGGGTTGAAAAAATGGAAAGAGCAGAGACAGTCCTCCACTTATGACCATCATGGAGCCTGCCCGTTTTGGTTGTAAGTCATAATGGTGTAGAGCAACTGCCATGTGACTGGATGCACTCTACAACCTCCTTTGCCAGAGTTGTTAAGCGAAGACAAGTCACAAAGCAGCAAAAGGTCATAACTTGTGGCCGTGGTTGAGCTGGAAAAGGCCCTCAATGCAGCTGCTGGTTGCCAGGGGCTGAAAAGGCAGCCGTGGCTCTGCGGGGGCTTCAGAACTGGGTCACAAGTACATTTTGCAAGGCTTGCTAAGCGACCTGTCAAAATCTCTCGTCCGCTTTCTTTGCTTCCTCCTTCAGAACCTTCTCCGCCCTTCTCCCCTTCCCAGCTGGGCTCCCCGCCTCTTTATACCCCTGAGCACGGGGGCAGGGGGGGCGGAGAGGAAGCTCTCCCCACTGAAGCCCCTGACTTCTCCAAGGCAGCTCTCAACACGCGGATATCCCCAGGGATCTTCCACAGCATGGACAGGAGGAGGAAAGGAGTACCAGGCACCGTTTTCATTTTGCAGCCCCTTCGGTCATTTGAGTACAACATCAGTGCGGAATCCCCTTGGTCGGTCAATGGCTCAAACGGCTCAGGGTCGACCACTAAGGGAGAGGATCTAGGAGAGGAATCGCAGGCGCTCAGCTTGGTCTGCTCTTTGTGGTTGAAGTGGCTGCCGCCCCCGTGTGCCTAGAGCGAGGCCTGGGAAAGAAGGCCCGGCAAGGGGTTGGGAAACGCCTAGCCGCCCACTGGGAGATTTGCTAGACATGGAGAACAACTGCCAGATGGCCCAGGCCATCCCAGCGAGGCCCACCCGAGAGCAGAAGCCAGGATGCCAGAAGAGTCTCTGAATTTCGCCCCGTGACCCACAGATAGTTCATGCCATGACCGAGGTCAAAGGGCAGACTCGGCCATTAGAAAGAAGCTGCACAGGCCAGATCCACGCCGGAGGGGTGCCAGGAGTTTGAAGTTTGAAGTTTCATTTTATTTATATGCCGCCCTATTCCCTAAAAGGGACTCAGGGCGGCGAACAACTCCAACGGGAAGGGGAACATGCAAATACAAAATAGACTTTTAAAATAACCAACAACCACACCTGTCAAGAGGGGAAGGGAACTCATCGACCCCAGGCCTGCCGGCACAGCCAGGTCTTAACGGCTTTTCGGAAAGCCAGGAGAGAGGTGAGGGTCCGAATCTCCGCGGGGAGTTCGTTCCAAAGGGCCGGAGCTGCCACAGAGAAGGCCCTCCCCCGGGTCGTAGCCAGATGGCATTGGCTGGTGGATGGAACCCGGAGGAGGCCAGCCCTGTGAGATCTAATGGGTCTGTGGGAGGTAATTGGCAGCAGGCGGTCTCTCAAGTACCCAGGTCCAATACCATGAAGGGCTTTATAAGTAATAACTAGCACCTTGAAGCGTATCCGGAGACCGATCGGTAACCAGTGCAGCTCGCGGAGGATAGGTGTAACGTGGGTGCATCGAGGTACACCCACAATTGCTCGCGCGGCTGCATTCTGGACAAGTTGAAGTCTCCCAATGCTCTTCAAGGAGGATCCCTTAGCGGTCCAGCGATGACACCACCACTCCTCCCGAGTCAAAGACCAGGGCAGTCCGGACAGTGTGCCCCGACACACAAGGCCAAGGCAACGTTTGGCAAACACCCCAGGGCATCTCACCAGGGAAGCCCCTGCAAAGCCTGGGGAGGGGAATGTTAAGGGTTTGGAGCTGCTTCGCTGCCTCTGGGCAGCTCACAGAAATCAGGACGCGCCCTTGCCTGGACCAGAGGGGGTCTGGAGGAGAACCTGAGGCCGCCTGCCAGAAGGCGGAAGCTTGGACCTTGCAAAACGACTGTGAGCAAAAGATTCCAGTAAGCCCACCAAGGAATGGCTGAGAAAAGAGAGGGAGAAATGGAAGGCCTTGGAGCAGCTGGGGAGTGGGGGGTGCTCAAAGCCCAGATCTGAGTCCCATCAAGATTGGGGGGGGGAAGCCTCAAGCCCCCCCCCCCCAGCTGAAGCGGGGCCTCCATCGACCTCAGGGAAGTGGAGACAGCGTAAGGAAGGCCTCCCTGAGGTCATTTCTGCCAGAGGGGCTGAGGAGACCAGGGCGTCCTTCTTTTGTCCACATGCAAAATCTGCATTTATGTTTAAATTACCCAATAGAATGCCAAGTGTAAAAAGTGCCTGATACTTATCATATCCCATTACCTGTCCCTATTGTGAAAGGATCAGATTTCTGCCCAGTGAGGCATGTTGTAAAGGCAAAGGTTTCACCGGGGAGGGGGGGGAGGGGGTCCTTCCTTTTCCGTATGACCAGGGGGGGGGGGGTCCTTTCTAACCCTTCTCAGAGGTCAAGAGGCGCCTTCGGAGCACTTCAGAGGAGGGACGGCCTGCTGGGCCTCCCTGCAGAAGTGGCCAGCCACCACGCGCCTCTAACTCGGACTGGCCGGAAGGGGGATACGTACTTGAAGCGAACCTTCTCATCCACGTCCAGCGGAGGCTGGCGGGTGATCAGCTGCACCAGCTCCTCCATGCACGCCTGCCGGCAGAGGAAGTCCACCAGCTTCCGGTTCTGGGCTTTGCACTCCTGCAGGACATCGTCTTCCTCCATCAACTCACGCAGGGTCACATCCTCTTTCTCCAGCAGTTTGTCCACGTGGGACGTTGTGTTCAGATCGAACTTCCAAAACATGATGATGGGGATGGGCCTGCACCTACCTGGCCGGGGGGGGGGGAGGGGGAGAAGGACACGGCGTTATCCCTGCTCTGCCGACACACCAACGCATCCCCTGACGCTCCCCGCTGCCTTCTGCCTTCTGACAGGAAGCGCTGGGTGGAACAGACGGATTTATCCCTGGAAAAACTCCATCTCTGGCTAATTGGGCAGGAGCCCAGCGCATCCCCCGCTCGGATTACTGAGAACAAAGCAGCTGGGGGTTTATGACCGCAATTGAACCCAAAGTTTCTGCTGTTAAGTGAGACATTTGTTATCTGAGCTTTGCCCCATTTTACGACATTTCTTGCCAGAGCTGTTAGGCGAATCGCTTCAGTTGATGAGTCAGTAACCAGGGTGTTAAGTGAACGCGGTTTCCCCATCGATTTTAATGAAAGGAGGTTGCAAATCACGTGATCACATGACCCTGGAACACGGCGACGGCCATAAGTATGAATCGGTTGCGGAGCATCTGAATTTGGATCCCATGAGCACGGGGATAGTGAAAAACCATCATTAGTCACTTTTTTCAGTGCCGTTGTAACTTTGTAACGGTCGCTAAATGAAGCACTGTAAATCAAGGTGCCCCTAGTAAATCAGTGCTGCTGAGAGGGGCTCCCGGCCGGGAAGGGGGGCTCAGCTGCCCTCAGCCCAGGGCCTGGTGGAGGGGGGGGGCGGTGGGGGGGGCAGCCTGCCTGTTGCAGGGGGGAGGAGGGGCTGGGTCCTCAGGCAGGGGGCGGGGCTCTCTTTACAAGGGGATTCCAGTTTGTCGCCTGAAATGAATGTGGAAGAATCAAGGCTTCTTCCTGGCCTAGAGCAGGTTCTGCTCCGCAGATGGCAGCAGCCCCCTCGCCTTCTTCTTCTATCACTTAAGACAGACTTTTCCCACCACTCAACACATTGGGGAGAGTTTTAGAATAAAAAAAAACTCTGAAAGATATTCTGGGACAGCGCTAACTTCCAAATCCACTAAACCTTTTGCAATTTGATAACCATGGCACAAAAAAGATCTTGTACAAATAAAAAGAAGTCACAAATCACAACCAAACTGACCAGGGTAACATATATAGCAAGTGATAACGGCTTATAACATAAGATGATGTTCTCTCTCTCTCTCCATCTCTCATCCCTGTCTCTCTTCTGTCTCTCTCTCTGTCTCTGTCTCTCTCACCTGAATACAATATATGAGCCTGCAAAAGGGCCCCACATTCTTGGGTGAAAGGACCCCCGGTGCTACTCCACTTCACACTGACTGACTGAATGGGGAGATTTCTCCGGCTGCATAAGGCGGTCCTGGGCAGCGCACAACATTCAACACAGTAAAAGCTGAAAGGAGGAGAAGAGAAATGGGCCTCACCCTCACCCTGGGGCAGGGGGGTGGAAGCTGCATTTTCAAAGGCTTCTCAAAAATAGCAAAGCCATTGTAGCCATGCGGATGTCTGAGGAGAGGCTTTGGCTCCCAAGTGGTGGTCTTCAAAGATCAGGAGGGTGGGAGTGACAGTCTGGACACACCACACCACACCCCAGGGTGCAACTGGTACAAAAGATGAATTTGTACCAAGTCCTCCCTGCTAAACGGACAGGAAAACCCCTCAGGAAGCGGTCCGGAAGGGGAATTCCCAGGGGCTCCTAAGGGCAATTCAAAGGGTGGGTTCTAAAGTCCTTTAGGGTGGGGCTTTGCAGGACAGTCCAACTGGTTTCAAACCTGCTGAATTTTACTTCCTGGCCGAAAGGGCTAACAGTTCCCCGCTAAGATGGGAGGGGGAAAGAGGCCTTCGCTGTCCTATTGAATTCCAAATTCAATCACCTTACTTACATTATTAAATACTGAACCATCCCAGAAGCCCCTTGGAGTTTGAAGTGATGCCATTGGTTTATTAACTTGCACCTATGGTAAGCTGAAGGCTGGGATTTCAACTCCTGCCTTGGCCCTGAAAGACAGCGGGGTGACCTTGGGCCACTCATCACCCCTCAACTCAATTCAGCTCCCAGGGTTATGGTTGTAGGGGAAAGAGGAAGGAGGTATATTGGAGAAGTTTGCCACTTTGAAGTTGTTTGTAAAAATAAGAAAAACAGGACATAAATAAAGGCATTCCGTGGGACTTGGCGTACAGCCTTGCTGGCCACATGACTAGAGAAGGGCGTGCCGACAACGTGGCTCCCTTGGCAAGAAACGGAGATGAACACCCCCTGCTAGCCTAGAATGGGTCACACCTGGACAGGGGAAACCTTTTTCCTTAATCCATTAATTAATAGTCTGCTTTTGAGTGAAAAGCAGTAAGAATCATCATCAGGAGATCAGGAACCCAACCGTACAAAACAAAACGGAAGGAATGAAGAACGTTTCAACTTGCCAACATCGCACAACTCAAGCCCTGCTCTTCTCTGCTCTTCTCAAGGACGGGACGATGGGTTTGAGTCCCAAGGCTGGGATTTTCCTTTCCAACACTTGACAAAAGGTTAAAAGCAGGAATTCCTCAGCAGCGGCAAAGCCCCTTCCACTAGAGGGGTAAAGCTGAAGATGGGCAAGCCATCTCTCCAGATGCTTTTATCTCCATCTCCACTTGGTGGATCTGATGGGCTTCTCAGGGATGGGCAGGAAGAGGTTTGCAGAACATCTACGCGTTTCTCCTTCACCAGGAGAGCAGCTACCTTCCCAGAGCATCAAGGGAACCAGCCGGACTTCCACCTTCCCGAGCCTAGAGATAAATTGCATGCCGAACCCCCGTTTAATCTGCTCCAGGAAGACTCTGGAAGGACCTTGCTCTTTTGGAGATGCTTGGGGCACCCTTCCAATGTCCCCTGCTTCCCCCAGGTCCACAGTCATTTCGCAGGATTAGGCACACTCTTATGAATCCCCAGCGAAGGAGGCATCCCTTTGGACACAGCACCCATTCATCCTTTCACGCTTGAGTTGAGACTGCCCTGCAGATGGCACCCAGCCTGCCAATATCCCCCCCCTGCCGCTCCACTGCCAGCTCCCAGCCAATTAGCAATTAGCCATGGCTTCCCAGTCGAGAACGGGAAAAAAAAGACATTGAACATTTAAACTATCTGTTGTTTCCAGGGGTCATCCTTTAAAAATTATATGCAACTGGACCTCAGTCACTAGTCCTGATGATGTTACCTAGTTTGGGTAATGAAATGTCTGCAAGAAAACAACCAAGCTCAGAGACCAAGCCCTCCTATCAACCCTGAGCTACAAATATTCTCATTGATTGATTGATTAACTCATTCTATATGGCCACCCACCTGCCAAACTACTCTGGAAATAAGACTGTTCAAATATACATAGATGAATTATAATAAACAAAAATTTATTATCTCTATGATTCGTTTTTTTTATCTTTTCAGCTGAAAATTGCAAAATTGATTAATAATGGGCCATGGAAGTCTTGTTTTGTAGTGCAGCATTTATTTATTAATCAAATTTCTAGGTTTTCCAACTTCAAATGACTCTGAGCAGCTGAACGTATAGAAAAACTGTAAAGTCAACAATAAAACCCAGTGGATAAGACGTCTTGAAAGGAAGACCACCAGCAGAGACAAAAGCAAGACAAGCCCTGGGGAACAGCCGCGATCAGGTGAAGATAGGCAACCGTCTATCCTCTGCACTCCGCTCTCCCAGGTTGTTCCACTGGACTGAGGGACAACTCTCAAGGCGGGGACTCACAAAAAGCTCCAGAGTGGCCGCCTTCTCCCTCTGACTTTGAATCCCCTAAACAGCCCAAGAAACTGGGGCCGAAACTGATCCTTCTAACAATACAGGTGGGAGATACACTCAGACTTTCCCACACACAGCAAAGAAATCAACAGGCTGCTAAACTGGGGAGAGCTGGTGGGTTGCAAAGATAAATAAATAAACGAGGAAGATAATCTGACAGGCCCTTAGCCCTTCAAGAAGAGTAAGAAGAGCCACTGGCCGGATCAGAGCAACCGCCCAGCCAGAGGCCCGTTCCTCCTTCCCACCCAGGGAAGGTTCCTGGTCACACGGAAAGGGTCCTCCTCCATCTGGGCTCTTCCTGCCAAGCAGGGCTTGGCTCCAGCTACCCCACATGGAGGAGACGCTTGAAAAGAAGCACCCCTCTACGCTCCTCCGTACGCCGCCCCATCCACTTGGCCTCACTTTTCATGCAACTCTTCTACTTCCGGCCCTGGTTTTGAAACTGCGGCAGCGTTTTCAAGTCACGGTAGAAAGGTATCACACATTTGGTTCACATTCTCATAGCTTGGCTCTATAGCCCCTTTTGTGTAATTTTGCTTTTAATTTATGTATTACATTAATTTTTATTGGATCTTTGTTGATCAGCGTCGAGAGCTAAAGATTTAGAGATGAGATTTAGAAAAAGTGGTGACACATGGAATGAAGTTGTAACTGGTTGCAATTTAAGAAACAGCAATAAATGCTTAATGTTGTCGGAGATGAAGGTTCATTTTCTATCTCTTTTGTGGGTGGGGCGATTATTTTTATTTTTTTGCACTTTTTCATATAGGTGGGTATGTATACATCCATATATGTATTTAGCTTTATCTGTTTAATATAATAAATAAAATTAGGGGGGGGGGGGGAAAGACGCATCACGTGACCCCCACTTGCAACCTTCCCCACTCACTGACTGTGCTGGCAGGGAGCCAGCTGAGGAGGAGCAGCAACTGTTACGAGATGCCGTGAGGATCACTGCAAATGTGTCCCACTGCGACGGCTGTTCAGAGGCTGGGTCTGTTAAGTCAGGGTTGTTGGTTTTTTTAGCACTGTTGCGTATCTTCGAACGACGAAGGGTCCTTCGTCAAGGGCTACTTGTAGAAGGAGAAGAAGAGAACTGCTGTGTTATTTGGGAGGGCAAAATCTGTATTATTGTTTGCAACTGCTGCAAAGAAGATTGGAGGACACCTTCTTTAGCTACCCCTTTTCCTGGCTCTATATGTTCATCTTCTCTCCCCTTATTCCGTTATTTTTTCTTTCTGTAACTTTTCACTTTTCTATTATTTTTTTGTATTTTTAAATCTGCAAGAAAATATTTAATAAACATTGTAAAACTAGTTTAATTTTATGAAATAGCATTATACTTAACTTTTGAAGACCGCTCACCTGCTGGGACATCCCACTGGTAAATATTCTCTGAATCAGAATGTCTGTCCTTTATCTGGGTCAATTTTTGAGAAAATTGGAGGACTGGTTTAAAAACCTTTCTTTATGAAATTCATTGTAAATCTATGGCCCGCATTTCCCAAGACTAACAAAATGATGTGCCATAAGACCAGGGGGCTGGACTAGAGGACTCCCAGAGCCCTTCCAACTCTTATTCTGAAGTTATTCTGTGTTATAACTTCAGTCGTTTGGTTACCGGGTAGATTGAATAGCAAAAAAGCTATCTTGTTTTGGACAAATTATATTTATAAGTTTGCAAAACAGCACTGGACTAAAAAATTAATAAAGAAACAAAGAGTCCTAAAGTAATGTTTAATTAATGATATTGTCCAAGCAAATACAAACTGCCTTTTTGAGACATATCCAGAGACAGTTTGTTAAAAATGTACAATTGATAGGGCTATGGGATACAGATGTTCAAAATATTTTCTGTCTCTTTAAATTACGCATGGATCATTAACCCCAAATGTAAGACTTATGTTTTTTTCCTTTCCTTTTCTCCTCTTGTCCTTTCATTTTTGTAATTACCGTATTTTTCGGAGTATAAGACGCACCTTTTTGCCTCCAAAAAGAGGCTGAAAATCTGGGTACGTCTTATACTCTGAATGTAGCGTGAGCCATACTTGATGGGAGGGGGGAGTGAGAGGTATGGTGGCAGCAGTGGCAGCAATGGCGGCAACGGTGGCAATCGATGGCAAAAGTAGGTAGGATGCTGCCCCGCCGCTCCTGGGCAAAATTAAAGCCACCGTTGCCACCGCCACTGCTGCCTCGCTATTGCCCGAGGAGCCTGACCTGTTCCTGGGCAAAATCGAAAGTCCCAGCCGCCGCTACCGCCGCCTCGCTGCTTCCCCAGGAGCCTGACCTGCTCCTGGGCAAAATCAAAGCCACTGCCCCACCGCTGCCTGGATAAGCCGCCTGCTTCACCTGCTTCCTGCCCCAGACGACGCTGCCTGGAGAAGCCTGCCACCTGCTCCTGAGACACCACACAGGTAAGCACTGGTTAGGGGTGGCAAGGGTCTTCAAACGTGGCAGCGGTAAGACTTGTGGACTTTACAGGTATGTTCCAGCAATCCTGAGGTGTAACATGACCGAAGGAAGAATTCTGGGAGTTGGAATCCACAGGTCTTAAAAGCTGTCAGCACTTTTGCAATGGCTTATTGTTTTAAGGTTTAAGGCTTATTGCCTTTTTGCAGGTTGGGGTTAGGGTTAAGGCTAAGGCATATGGTATTTAGGGGGAGAGTGTAATGATCTAATGTGTGTGTATGAATGTGGTTTCAGCTACAGTGCACTGTATTGTTATAAATGACACATTATTGTTCTTTCTTGCAGAAAAATGTCAAAGCCCAAAAGGCAGGCATGTACAATCTCTTTCAAGCTGGAAGTCTTGAAATATGCTGAGGAGCATGGAAACAGAGCAGCAGAGAAACATTTTGGACCGCCTCCAACTGAAAAGACGATAAGAGAGTGGAAGAAACAGGTGGATAAGCTGCAAAAGGTAAAAGATAAAAGCAAGCACAACTTTCGTGGGCTTCCGGCAAAGTGGCCACAGTTAGAGGAGGAAATGAGAGACTGGATCTCACAGGTCACCAGAACAGTGGCTTCACAGTCACCACAAAAATGGTGATGTATGAAGCCAAACGCATTGCTACACGGCATTCAGGATTTTAGTGGAACACCATCGTGGTGCGTCAGATTTATGAGGCGATATGGCCTTGCTATGCGCACCAAAACTAGAATTGTGCAAAGAATGCCAAAAGAGTATGAGGCTAAGATTCTGTCTCTTCATACTTTTGTGATAGATTCCAGGAGGAGAAATAATTTTGAGACTGGCCAGACTGGGAATATGGATGAAGTCCTGCTAACTTTTGATGTGCCATCAAACAGGAGTGTTGATGTCAAAGGTGCCCAAAGCATAACTGTAAAAACTACAGGACATGAGAAGACACATTACACAGTTGTGTTGTCCTGCTGTGCTGATGGCACCAAATTGGCACCAATGTTAATATTTAAAAGGAAAACCTTCCCAAAAGAAGTGATTCCAAAAAGTGGTGTTGTTGTGCATGCCCATGAAAAAGAGTGGATGGCTGAGCATGGCATGAAAGTACGGATTGAAAAAGTGTGGTCCAAGCGTCCTGGAGGGCTTCTGAAATAAACCAGCTTTATTAGTGTTTGACCAGTTTAAGCACATATTTACTGACAACACTAAGAAAAGTTTCAAAGAAGCGAAGACCAATCTAGCTGTCATTCCTGGGGGGTCTCAGCAGCCAGTTGCAACCTCTTGATGTTTCCATCAACAAGCCATTCAAAGTTTACATGCGAGAAGAGTAGAACAAACGGATGGCTGCTGGAAATCATGCTCTTGACACCCTCTGGATTAATGAGGCGGCTCATTATCACTCAAGTTTGTGAATGGGTGAAAACCTCATGGAGCTCAGTGAAGGATGAAACTGCTACACAATCCTTCAAAAAATGTGGCATTAGCAATGCCTTAGATGGAACTGAAGATGATATCATTTATGAAGGCAGCGAAGAAGAAAGTGATTGTGAGCAACTGAGCTTCCTAAATTCTGACACCAGCGACGACGAAGAGTTCTTGGGGTTTCCAGAAAATTAGAGGAGTGCTTGAATCTTCAAGTCTCCTCTTTTGTTAATGACGGTGATGATGGTTCTTAATACTGCTGTGGCCTTTACAGAATTGCAAAAAGTATACATTGTTTTAAAAAGTATACATGGTTGTAAAAATTCTGCTATACTGGCATTTTATCAAATAATACATTACTACACTATTTGGTTCAGAATACTTTTCTCCTTGTTTTCCTCCTCTAAAATCTAGGTGCATCTAGATATACTCTGAAAAATACGGTACTTTTGTCCCACTGAGGACAAAATCAGGTTCCCATTTAGACCAAAAGGAAATTCCGGTATTGCTCAAGAACCTTTGATTTTTCTATCTATTTCAAAGTCGCCTCTGCAACTGCAAACAGACCGAATGGAAGTTCTAAATTGTAACCAGCCTAAGAAAACAAAGCAGGCAACACGACTCCTTTATGGCGACCTACGGCCCAAAATCTACAAAAGCACCACTCCAGCATTTCCACCTAAACACATCCCAGCTTCCAATTTCCACGATTACCAAAAGGAAGGCCTTGGAAGTGGAGGAAGCCCACGCTCAGCCTCCGGCCATGGCTCCCCAGAGAAGCCCTCCGCTTCCTCAAACTCAGGGTCAAGAGGTCGGTTCTCCTAGGACCCCAGGCGATGATAACACAAGGCGGAGGAGGGGGGCCCCCTTCTCCTGCCCGAGCATGGCGGGGGGGGGGGGGGGGTGTCTTTGGCCACCTAAATCGCCCAAGCGCTTCACGGACTCATCCAGAGCAGCCTTTGTCTTTCCAGGCGGGCCTCTGCTGCAGGCAGAGGGACACATTTGGGTCTCCCCGCTTCGGCAGAGAGCTTGCCTTGGGGGGGGGGGGAGAGGGGGGCGTAGGGGGGGGGGCTCTTATCCTCTCCTGGGACATGGAAGGAAGTGGGGGAGGGAAAGGGGGGCGGGGAGGGCGGAGGCTGCCAGAGGGGGACTGGGGGGGGGGGGGATAAAGAGAAAGGGGATGGGGGGGGGGGAGGCACCCAGGCGGCCCAACCCGAACCGGCGTCGCCCCCGTCAACCCCACCACCAGGCACCCCGCCACCACCCAGAGGCCGCGCCAGGAGCAGCGCTTTCCCTCGGGGGAGGGAGGGGGGGGTCCAACGGGGCGGCCCTCCCCCCCACCCCCCCCCACGGGAGGCCTCCCTCTGCCAACGGACTCGGCGGGACGGGCGCAGAGCCGGGCTCCCCCGGGAGGGCCACGGAAGCCCCAGCCGCGGCTGCCTCCTCTCACGCCGGCCGGAAAGCAAAGCCGCCGAGCGGGAGGCAGGCCAGGGAGAGCGGGGCACGGGGGCTCCGGCCTCCCTCCCTCCCTCCGAGGCCCGCGGGGAAGGCGGCCTCCACCCCACCCAGTCTTCCCTGCACGAGGCCGGGGAAGCCGGGGCAAACAGGGGCCAGGGACGCGCCCTCACCGGCCAGGCGGCTCCTTCAGCGCTGACGGACCGGCCGCCTCGCTCGCTCCTTCCCCGCCGCCGCCGCCGCTCCGGAAGCAAGATGGCGGCCTGGATGGGAGGTGTGTGTTAAGCGCGCACGCGCGGGACGGCCTACCGAGGGGGCCGCCAGCCCAATCTGCGCATGCGCGCCCCGCCGGCGGTGATGGCGGCCCCGGGCGGCGGCGGCTCTTCCCCGCCGGCGTTACTGCCGTGGGGGCGGCTGTCGGCCTGGCTGGAGTGCGTCTGCGCGGTGACCTTCGACCTGGAGCTGGGGCAGGCCCTAGAGGTGGGTCGCGGGGGTTGGGGGTCCCTCCTGTCCGGGGAGGGAACTGACGGCCGCTCTGCTCCTCCCGCAGCGCATCTACCCGCCGGAGGGTCGCCTGACCGAGAAGGAGGTACGGGAGGGGGGGAGGGGCGGGGAGGGGGCGGGCGACCCCCCCCCTCGCCCCCCCTGACCTCCTTCTGCCCCCCCTCCCCTCTCCCCCCCCCCGCAGAGGACGAGCGTCTGCTACCTGGCCTTCCCCGACTCCTACTCCGGTGAGTCCGCCAGCCGGTCCGGGGGGGGGGGGCTGGGGAGGGGCTGGAGCGGCCCCTCGCTGACCCTCCCCACCGCCGCTTGCGCCTCCAGGGAGCCTCGGGGACACGCAGTTCACCTTCCGCTTCCGACGGTCGGCGGGGCGAAGACGGGAGGCGGCGGGCGAGTGGCGGTGCAGCCCGGAAGCCCCGCCGGGCCTGCAGGTGGGTCGGGGGGGGGGAGGCCTCGTCCGGGAGGGCGGGGAGGGCGGGGGGCTCCGCCGGCGCTTTCCCTGCCGGGGCGGAGGTGAGGGGGCTGCCCTGCTTCTCCCCAGCCGGAGCCCGCGCACCTCTTCGGCTACGTCTTCTTCCGGCAAGTCCGCGACCGCTCCGTGCAGAGGGGCTACTTCCAGAAGGTCAGCGGTGGGGGGGGGAGGGGGGGAGGGGGGCTGCCCCACCCAGGGGGCTCCTACGCCCCCTCCCCTCCTGGAAGGAGCGCTGCCCCCCTTGTGGGGAGGGAGGGAGGGAGGGAGGGAGGGTCCGCCCCGGTGGGGGGGGGGGGAAGCTTCAGGGTCTCTGCCTTTCGCTCCAGTCGCTGGTCCTGGTGACTCGGCTGCCCTACGTGACCCTCTTCCACTCGCTGCTGCACCTGGTCGCCCCCGAGTACTTCGAAAAGCTGGACCCCTGCCTGGAGGCAGGTGAGGATCACCCGGGGGCTGGGACCCCTCTGGCTGCCTGTGCACCGCCTGGGGCCCTTTGGGAGGGAAAGCTGCGGGGTCTCCCCCCCACCCCACCCCCGTGTTTCTGGGCTCCTGGGCCTGAGGGGGCAAGCAAGGAAAGAGTCCCAGCACCCACCCAACCCACTCAGCCGCCCTTCCCTTTGTGCTTCCTCCAGTCTGCAGCGAGATCGACCAGTGGCCGCCCCCAGTGCCTGGCCAGACGCTGAACCTGCCGGTGATGGGGGTGGTGATTCAGGTATGGGGGGGGGGGAGCTTCCTGCCTGGAGCGCAGCTGTGTTGAGGGAGGGGCCTCCATTTGGTCCTCTGCTCTTTGTGGTGCAGGTGAAGATTCCTTCCCAGGTGGACAAGCCCGACTCCTGCCCTGCCAAGCCGCTGATTTGGGAGGTGAGGGACAGCGGGCTTCCTGCAGTGGCCCCTGCGGGTGACCTTGGGGCGAGGAGGGGAAAGTGGCTGTTCAGAGGAGGGGCCCCCAGGGACTCAGCGGTCAGGGGAAGAACCTCATGGCCAGACCGTTTGTGCCTGCTGATTGGCAAGATCCTGTTCGTTACACCAGAGTAGAAGCTGCTTCTCTGGCCGCATCTCCTGTGGAGCTTCCCCAGGAAGGCTGGCGCGTCTTTCTGCTGGCAGCACTGCTGGGAGGTCCTCCCTCCTAGCTCACCCTCTTCCGGCTTTTGCCCTGAGCACCCAGCGGCTGTAAAGTTGAGCCTGCAGGGGCTGGACGGCTGCCCCCTGGGCTTGCCCATGGACCAGATGGGCCTTTGGAAAGACCCCGCTTGAAGACCTGCCGTGGCTGACCAAGCCCTCTGGCCCCCCTTCCCAGGGAGGCCCCTGTGCTTGACAGGTGGCGGCTGTCTGGTTTTAAGGTTGTGGCCTCCAGGAAGCCCATTGTTCAGACAGCCCACAAACCCTGGTCTCTGCGTTCTGTGGTGCGGAGAGGATGTTCTGCCCGGGGGGGTGGGGGGGGGTAGTGCATCCTTGCTTCTGCTCAAAAATAGCCAGAATGTCCCTCTGGGGCCGACCTTCTGGATGCTCCTCTCCGTCCAGGCCACCCGAAGAGGCCGGATTGGGCTCTCCCCAGACGGAGTCTGAGCCTTTTCTTTGGGGAGGCCTTCCTAGCGTGTGGGATGGGGCAGCTTTGCCTTCCTCCTTCTCCCCTTCTCTTTTCTCCTGCCCAGAACCTCCTGCCAGCTCCCCTCATCCTGCCCAGTGTTGCTGAACTGGACCTCTTCAGGTGAGGAGGGCTCTCCCTGCTGTCCCGTGGGGTGGGGAGGATACCTGCCTGGCCAGCCGCTCGGACCAGCCTGGGCAAAGCCTCGGCCACGGAAACACAAAGGAGGAGGGGAGACTGTGGGCACTCCAGACGGGGTTCCCCCCACACCCTGAGGGGCTGGACACTTGTGAGGTTCCTAGGACCTGACCCAAGAGGGGGCTGCGTGCAGTGCTGGAGGGCAGCCTTTCGTGTGCCCAATGCCCAGCTGTGCCCTCTCCCTCTCCTGCTCTTGGAACAGGTGCTTTCAGTCGGTGCTGGTCCACATTCAGCTGCTGTGGGAGCTTGTCCTGCTTGGGGAGCCCCTGGTGGTGGTGGCCCCTTCCCCCGCCATGTCCTCCGAGGTGGTCCTTGCCCTAGCCAGGTACCAGACTCTCACGCGGCCGGTCCCCTGCTTGCTCCCGGGGGCCGATAGGGAGGCCAAGGGACCCTCTCCAGGCAGCCCTGCCTCCTCCCCACAGCCCAACCCAGCTCTGGCTGCTCTCAAGCAGGAATTGTTTTCTTCAAACACCCCCCTCCCAACAGCTGCCTGGCACCCTTGAAGTACTGCTGCGATTTCCGCCCATACTTCACTATTCACGACAGTGAGTTCAGAGAGTACACGACGCGTCGCCAGGGCCCGTGAGTCTCCCCCCACACCACCCAGGGTGCCTCTTGGGCCTCCAGGGAGGAAGCCCTCCCTCACCCCTCCGCTTGCTCCCCTCAGCCCCAGTGTCCTCCTGGGCGTCACGAACCCCTTCTTTATCAAGGTGCTGCAGCACTGGCCCCACATCCTCCGCCTGGGGGAGCTCCGGATGGCTGGTAAGGCAGGGCTGGGCCCTCTGGGTGGGGGTGCCGAGCTTGCCCGTGGCGTGGGCATGAGAGGCAGCTGAGCCTGAGGCGGGAGGAGGAATGGCTTCTCCACTGCCAGGCAGGAAGCTGCCACTTTGGGCCTGGGCAGGGGTCCGGCATTGGCAGCCCAGCCTGGCACTGCCCTGTCTTGATACTCCCGTGCAGGGGACTTGCCCAAGCAGGTGAAGCTGAAGAAACCTGCCAAGCTGAAGACCTTGGACACCAAGACAGGTGAGCCTCCGGCTGACCCTCTTTCTCCCCAGTTGCCCCAGCCGCTGGATAGGGAGGCCCAGGCGGGGGCCTCAGCCAAGCAGCTGGCTTGGAGGGTGCCCCCCCCCTTGCAGCTTCGTCTCTCCTCTGATTGGCTGGCTCTTCTGGCCCCATTTCAGGACTTTACACATCTTACAAAGCATTTTTGCACAAGGACAAGACGCTGATCAAGACCCTCCTGAAAGTGAGTCAGAGCCGAATTCTGAAATTTGGGCAGAGTCCCAAGGAAATCATAAGGGGCAGGGGGGGCTGCCCTGCCGGAGGCACGGGGGTGGGGAGGGGACACCTGCTCCCCTTTCCTCTAGGGACAGTCGGCCCCCGCAGCCCCCTCGGGCTCAAGGCTCCCCCCCCCCAGCAACTCCGCAGGAACAAAGGTGGTGGGGGAGGGGCGGAGGGTTCCCAGCAGAGCCTTTCCCGGCCTGGCCTGAAAGGAGGGGTAGGGCTGGCCCTCCCTGCCTTGCAGCATCCGCTCCTCAGGCCATTCCCTCCCTCCCTGGACAGGCGGGGCCTGGATGGTTTCCCCCTCCCTGGTGTTTCTGAACCAGTGAGCAAGAGAAGCCACCCTGGGCGCCCCGTGGGCAGGGCAGGGCAGGTGAATCTTGGCTGAGCCCTGCCATGCTCCACAGGGCATCCAGAAGCAGCGCCCGTCGGAGGCCCAGAACGCCCTGCTGAGGCGCCAGCTCTTGGAGCTCACCCAGAGCTTCATCATCCCCCTGGTAAGTGGGGGGGGGGAGGGGGCTGGCTGTGGCTGGGAGGAGCCAAGGCAATAGGGAGGAACAGCTCCCCTCTGTCCCGTGAGAAACTCCACCCCCACCTGCCTCCTCCTCCTCCTCCTCCCTAGGAGCACTACATGGCAAGCCTGATGCCTCTGCAGAGGACCATCACCCCATGGAAGGTAAGGCCTTTCCCGGCTCCCCTGTCCCAGGGACAGCCCTGGTCGTAGGCAACGGCTGCCTGTGCTGGGGTGGGACTCGCTTTCTGGCTGCCCGGCAGGACTGCTTCTCCTCCTCTTTCTTTCTTTCTTTCTTTTTTTTTTTTTATAAATTATTTTTATTTTTTGTTACATAGACAACAATGGGAAAGGGAGAGGATGGAGAGAAAAAAGGGGGGGGAGGGGAAACCCATCTTCACATACAATATGTCGTTTAATCACAGGTGCATCCCTACTAAGTTTATGCATCCCGTATCTCTCTATTGTATATTTAATAAGCACCACAATAAGCTAGGGTTTAAAAAACAAAAAACAACAAAATAAGACAAGGGAGAGAGGAAGAAAAAAAAAAGGGTGGGGGGAGGGGGGGAGGCCAAAAAGGACAAAAAAAAGGTCCAAGAAGGAAAGGGGGAAAAACAAAAACAAAAACAGAAAAGAAAAAAACCATCATCACATGCCGCATGTCGTTTGATTACGGTTGTTTTACCATCTACATCTTCAAATAATGTTTACCATCTCAGATATTTCCTCTAATGTAACTAAAGGCCTCATTTTCCTTCTACCATATATATTCAGTTAACATTAGCATTGTTTTCCCCCAGGGAATATACTTCTATTCATTGTTAACCTTGCATTTCATACCTTCAAACAGAGATCTTATTCCTTCATTGTTCAACAAGGCATCGCTGCCTATATATACCAGTTTTCATTTGTTCCCCTATTAGAATTGCTTTATCAGCAGCGAAATATCATTATTGTCAGCTTCTGCTTTGCTGTTGCTTCAGCTGCCATGAAACGGGGAGGGGGGGCGTGTATGTGGGAGGGATTTAATTGATGTGCTGGAGGAATGTTCTAGGATGTACCAGTCGTTGGGATTACGCATGCGTACGTGTTTCCCGCCTGCATCAACGGCCTACACATTCCATCTTCGGCCTGTCTTTTTGAAGTTATCTCACACCTGACATTTGAAGGACTTATGATTGGACTGGAGCTTTGATCCTAAGGGGGGGGAACGGGTTTGCCTATATATCAATTGCTTTCGCGCCATATTATTCAGATCTTGCTTCACTATTGCTCGCTTACCATTTATAATTAGTAAAAGTACTTTGGATTTCCAACCCATGGAGTCTCTTAGTCTTCTTTCCTAATTATGGAGTGGAGTGGGCCCTGACAAGAAGCAAGATCTGAATGTATCCCTTTCCAGGAGATTTACGTCTACCGTGAAGGGAAAGAATGTCTTCTCCGACCAAAGAGGAGGAGGGCGCAGCTGGAGGGGATTCCAGTGAACTAGGACCTCCCGACCTTTCTTTACACCAGCCCAGCCCGTCTGACCGACCTTTGCACGAAGATTTATTTCAACTGCAAATTTCCAGTCAGCCTGAACCTTCCCCCCCACCCCGTTGGTCAATTTCAGCGGGGCAAAGAGAGATAGAGACAAGCTGGAATGCTGGGCTCACCCAAAGACCACCTCCACAAACTTCGCTGGAGCCAGGTGCTGTGAGCAAAATTCAGGCGAGTGAAGTCCCTGACTATTGGAGCCAAAGGTACTGTGGGGAAAGCAGAGGGGGCGATGAAGGAGAATGGAGAGGCTATCAGTACCGGGGCCCGATGAGAAAACCCCAGCGGAGTGAATTGCCTGATTATTGGGGTCAAACATTTTTGGAAGAGAGAAGGGGGGAGGAGGAAAGAGACTGGAGAAACTGGCAACGTTACCCACGCCAGGATTCCCCCCCCCCCTCGGCCCGCATCTCCCCCTGCGGCTAGAGGTTTCGCTGATCAAAGAGGACCTCCCCCCCAGCCTCCCCCCCGAAGACATCGAATGGCTAAAATCCCTCCCTTGCCTGTACGTTTTAAGGGGGATTCTTCTAGCCTTCCCTCCTTTCTTATGCAAGTCTTTAACTACATGGAAATATATGGGCGGGACTTTGAATCTGACACGTTAAGGGTCAGAATGATTCTTTTATCTTTGGATGGTGAAGCGGCTACGTGGTCGACTGCTTTGCACATGTCTGGATCTCCCCTCTTGGGGAATTTCAACCGTTTTATGGAGGCTTTCCGTCAACGTTTTGATGACCCATTAACTGAGAAGCGGAACAAATTGAAGTTTTTAACCTTCGACCAAGACGATAGACCTGTCGCCCAATACATCCAGGAATTTCAGTGTCTCTCACAATACATGAGAGGATGGGGGGAGGACGCCCTTCTGGACAGATTTGCCGAAGGGTTGAACGCAGACATTTATCAACAATGTGTCAATCGTAACCTGCCAAGACGCTTAATCACGTGGTTTGAGCATGCTGCAGACGCCGAGCTTGACTTAATCCGTCTGCGTTATGCCACTGAGGAAAGAAGGAAGCGGAAGGAGAAAGCTGCCCGGTCCCTCCCCCCTCCTACTACGCAATCGTTCTCCAAACGACGAGGCGACGCAAGAGGGCCCCCTTCTGGCTCCTCCAGACCGTTAACATGCTTTCGTTGTGGCAAGCTTGGACACACCGCCCCCGAATGCCGGGCAAAACTGCCTCTCTCTGCCCAACCCCCTCCCAGACGTGAGGACAGGCCTGCCAGAGGCCCTGATAAGAAGAAGAAGGAGACAGCGTTCGCTGGGGAAACCAACCCCCCTCCTTTTGCCCAGCCTTTAGAGGGTGACGCAGATGCTAACTCCTCTTCTTCTGAGGACTCTGATGACGACACATCGCCTCGCTGGGTGAGTTCAAACAAGGGGCCCCTTCTCATCCCTATTGAATTAAAAGTTCCTCCTGAGGGGACCCCTGCCACCCTCCTAGCTTTACTTGATTCTGGCTGTTCCCGGTCCATGATCAATCCCGCCATGGTGGAAAAATTGGGCATCAAATTGCGCACTTTGAAAACCCCAATTGTGTTTTGCCAAATAGATGGCTCGATTGCGGGGGGGGGCCCCGCCCATTTTTTTACTGAGCCTTTGGAAATGAAGATGGGTACCCACACTGAATTAATCTCTTTTGTGGTCGCACCTGGCATGGACAGACCACTCATTTTGGGCATCCCATGGCTCCGGAAGTGGAACCCTCACATAAATTGGCGGACAGGCCGCCTGCGTGTTCGCTCGAAGATTCCTCCAGTGGGGGAGGGCTCTCCGGACCAACCTAACGTCACTGATGTTCCTGAAGTGGCCGCTAGAGGGCAGGAGAGGATTGCAGGACAGGAAAAAATCCCTAAAGAATATTTGGATCTTAGGGACGTCTTCAGCGAGCGATCTTCGGACAATCTACCCCCCCACAGGCCTACTGATTGCTCCATTGACATTTTACCCGGGGTCAAACTCCCAAAACCCCGCATTTACTCCATGTCACCCAGGGAAATGGAGGAGATGCGTTCTTTCATTGACAAAAATTTGAAACGTGGGTTCATTGAACCGGCTCGACCCAAAGTGGCTGCCCCTGTCCTATTTCGTGAAAAGAAAGATGGGTCTCTTCGTTTATGCTGTGACTTTCGCAACCTTAACGCTATCTGTACTCAAAACCTCTACCCACTACCACTGATGAAGGACTTGTTAGCGCAACTGGGGAAGGGCCGCATCTTCACTAAATTGGACCTGCGGGAAGCTTACTATAGAGTACGCATTAAGGAAGGGGACGAATGGAAGACCGCATTCAACTGCCCTCTTGGTTGTTTCCAGTTCCGGGTTATGCCTTTTGGCCTACAGGGGGCTCCTGCTGTGTTCATGCAATTCATTAATGAGATCCTCCACGATCATCTCTATAAGGGCGTTATCGTCTATCTAGACGATATCCTCATTTATACTCGCTCTTACGACCACCACGTCAATCTGGTGCGCACTGTCTTGAAAAAACTCCGTGCTGCCAACCTATATGCCAAATTGTCTAAGTGCGAGTTTCACCAAACGACTATTGACTATCTGGGCTACCGTATCTCCTCGAATGGCGTTGAAATGGACCCTGAAAAAGTGAAGGCGGTCACTGAGTGGGACGCTCCCAAAACTCGTAAACAGTTGCAAAAATTTTTGGGTTTCGCTAATTTTTACCGTCAATTTATTCCCTCTTTTGCCAACATTGCTCTCCCTATCACTAATTTACTCAAGACTAAAGGCGACCCGAAGCCTAAACCCAATAAGCCTTTGGACTGGACCATGGAATGCCAGGCGGCATTCGAAAAACTTAAACGCCTTTTTGCCGCTGAACCAGTTCTTAAACATCCTGATCTCAACCAGCCTTTCGTCGTCCAGGCGGATGCCAGTGATGTCGCTGTTGGGGCTGTTCTGCTACAAGCCAATGACCAAGGTAACTTACAGCCTTGCGCGTACACCTCACGTAAACTCACTGACACAGAACGGCGCTGGGCGGTTTGGGAGAAGGAGGCTTTTGCGGTCCGTTGGGCCCTCGCCACTTGGCGCCATTTTCTCGAAGGCTCTAAACACCCATTTGAAGTGTGGACTGACCACAAGAACTTGGAAGCGTTACGCACACCTCGTCGTCTCTCCCCCAAACAGATGCGGTGGGCCCAATATTTTAACCGTTTCAATTTCACTCTCAAGTATATCCCGGGCGGAAAAAACTTCATGGCCGATGCTTTGTCCCGATTACCTCAGTATAATTGTTCCAAACTGAGTATCGTCCAACCGCTCTTGGCAGCTCCGGTACTCACACGTCAGCAGACCAAAGCTCAGGAGGTAGTGCCTCACGATCTCCTTTCTGACCTCAAAGCGGCTCTTCCTCAAGACGACTGGTTCCTGACCCATCGGGACGAGTGCACCATGAGAGACGATCTACCGTGGATAGGTGCTAAATTATACGTCCCCGCTTCCCTACGACTTGTCGTCCTTCGTCGCGCTCATGACTCCAGGATGGCGGGTCATTTTGGATTCGTAAAGACTTTGCACCTTGTGAAAAGACAATTCTGGTGGCCTTCTTTAAAAAAGGACATTGAACTTTATGTGGCCAGTTGCCCAGTTTGCGCTGCCGCCAAAAAGCCGCCGGGGAAACCGCAGGGACTTCTACAGTCTGTCGCCCGCCCGGTTGCACCTTGGAAGGAGATTTCTATGGACTTTATTGTTGACCTCCCCGAGAGCCAGGGGCACACCGTCATCTGGGTGGTCACTGATTTGTTTTCCAAGCAAGTTCATTTCGTGCCTTGCCACAAAATTCCTTCCGCCAAGGCGTTGGCTAAATTATTTCTTAACCTTATACATTATATCACCAGACCTTATATTAGTACTTCCTTATATCATTGTTGAATTATTTCACAGCATAATTATATCATCATTTACTTTTTCCAATTAGGGCATGAGTGAATCATTTTTCATTTCCAAAATTTTGTTTTTTTTTCCCTTAGCCATTGATAAAACAAGTCCCATATCTTATAAAATTGTTCATCCTCTTGCTCTCTAATTTCAAATGTCAATTTACTCATTTCGGCACAGTCCATTATTTTTCGAATGATTTCTTCCTCTTTTGGTATTGTTTCATTTTTCCAGTTTTTTGCAAATACAATTCTGGCTGCTGTTACAACATTTACAATCAAATATTTTAAGTCTTTGTTGTAGGTTTCTGGTAAAATTCCCAATAAAAAGACCTCTGGTTTAAAGTCTATTTGTTTGTGTATCATTTTCTCCAACCACATGTGGATTTTAGTCCAGTATCTTTTGGCTTCAGTGCAAGTCCACCACATGTGGTAATATGAGCCAGGTATCTGGTGACATTTCCAACACTTTTCTGATTTATTCTTGAACATTCTTGCGATTCTGGTCGGGGGTAGATGCCACCTGTAAAACATCTTATACAAGTTTTCTCTATATGCAGTAGACATTGTCATTTTGTAATTTTGAGACCACAATTTCTGCCAATTCTCTAAATCAATCCCATACTTAAAATTTTTCCCCCAAGCAATCATAGTTTCTTTAACTTGTTCTTCATGCAATTTAAACTCCAATAAATATCCATATAGTTTTTTAATTACTTTTTCATCGGTACCTGTTAGAATTTTGTCTAGCTCAGTCATTTTATTATAGAGACCTTTAGTTTTTCTATCTTCATTATATCTAGATTGTATCTGTACATATGAATACCAGTTCATTTCCATCCCTTCTTGTTTCAACTCTTGACTAGATTTGAGCTCACCCTCTGCATTCAATAATTCTATATATCTAACTGTTTGTTCCTTTTTATGTATTATCGGATACGAGAATGCTTCAATTGTTGATGTCCAGACTGGAATTTTTAATTAATGTAATTTTTTAATCTTTTCCCAATTTAACAACAACGCCTCCCTTATATAATGTCTTCTAAAATAACCATGTGGTTTAGTTCCCTTATACCATAAGAAAGCATGCCATCCCAACAGCAAATCGTGACCTTCTACGTTCAATAATCTAGAGTTTTTTAATGATATCCACTCCTTAATCCACATCAGGTTTGCTGCCTGATAGTATAGCTCCCAATCGGGTAAACCAAAACCTCCTCTTGATCTAACATCTTGTAGTAATTTAAGCTTTATTCTAGCTTTTTTCCCTTGCCAAATAAATTTCAAAACTATTTTATTTAAGTCTAGAAAAAAATCCTTACCCAGTCTAATTGGGATTGTCTGAAACAGATATAGAATTCTAGGTAGAATGTTCATTTTAATTGTGGAAATTCTTCCCATCATTGATAAATGCAAGTTTCCCCATTTCTCCAAATCGATTGTTATTTGTCGTTTTAATCTGGTATAATTATCCTCTTTAAGAGTGCTACATCTAGGTGATAAATGTATCCCCAAATATTTAATCTTACTTGTGTTTTGAATCTGCAACATTTCTGACAACTGATCCTTTTGTGTAGCTGGGATATTCTTTGTCATGATCTTTGTTTTATCTTTGTTTATTTTCAAGCCTGCTACTTCTCCATATTCCTCTATTCTTTCTAACAATTTGGGTGCGGTTTCTAATGGATCTTCAAGAATGAAAACTAAGTCGTCTGCGAACGCTTGCAGTTTATACTCTTCTCTCTTAATTTTCATTCCTCTTATTTCTTCTCCTTCTCTGATCTTTCTATTTAAGACCTCTAGTGTTAGGACAAAGAGTAGCGGTGATAGTGGGCAGCCTTGTCTTGTGCCTCTCTTTATTTCAATCGGTTCTGTTAGTTCTCCATTTACCATTATCTTTGCTGCTTGTTTCTGGTATATCATTCGTATAGTTTGAGTGAATTTCTTGCCAAAGTTCATCTGCTCCAGTTGCAAAAACATAAACTGCCAATTCACATTATCAAAGGCCTTCTGCGCATCGAGGAACATCAGTGCCAATTGTTTTTCTGGGTGGGCCTCATAGTATTCCAAGGTATTCAAAATTATTCTCATATTGTCTTTGATTTGTCTTTTAGGTAAAAAGCCATTTTGATCTGAATGGATGAAGCCATTTAAGTATTTTTTAAGTCTCTCAGCTAGTATAGATGCAAATAGCTTGTAGTCTGAGTTTAATAAAGAAATTGGTCTATAATTCTTGATTTGTGTTGAATCAGTCTCTTCCTTGGGTAGTAATGTGATATACACTTCTGACCATGACTTCGGTATTTGGTTCTCAGTCATCACTTCATTCATGACTTGTAAGAGTGGGAGGGTCAATATTTCTTCAAATGTTCTGTAGAATTCCACGGGTAGTCCATCTGGTCCTGGGACTTTCCCATTGTTTTGTTTTTTAAGTGCCTCTGTTAGCTCCATCATTGTTATTTTACTTTCTAACATTGTTCTAGTTTCGTCTGGTACCTGGGGGAGGTTGGCATCTTATAGATACTTTTTGACTCGTCCCTCCTCCACCTTCTCTTGTTCATAGAGTTTAACGTAGTAGTCATGTATAATATTTTTTTTTTCGGTATTTCCATATTGAATTTCTCCTTGTTTGTCTCTTAGTTGTAGTATTTTCTTTGTTTCTCTCTCTTTTTTCATCTTATATGCTAACCACCTGCCTGGCTTGTTCGCATTTTCAAAATAATTCTGTTTGGCACCTCTAATTTTTTGTGCCAGTTCTTCCTTTTCTAATAGGTCCATTTTGTGTTTAATTATGTCCATCTTTATTTTAACATCTTTTTTTTGTGGTGCTCTCTGTAGTTCTCTTTCAAGTATTTTATAGTCATTGTCTAGAGCTTTATGTATTTGTCTTTTCTTTGAGTTTCTCTTCCTTGTGTAGTCTATTGTCAAACCTCTGATAACAGCCTTCATTGTGTCCCAGAGATTCTGCAACGACGTATCTTCTTTCCTATTTTCTTTAAGGAAAAGGACTAGCTCTTTTTCCATTTTTTTGTACAAACTCCTTTTCTTTCAATATAGTGTTATTTAGTGTCCATCTAGATCTTGCCCTTTGGCCTTTCCATTTAATTAAAATTGGATTGTGGTCCGCCCAGGTACTTGCTTCGATCTCAATTTCTTTTATGTTGGAGCTCAACTCCGCTGAGACCCATATCATATCTATTCTAGAGAGTGAAGAATGTCTATTTGAGTAGAAGGTATATTGTTCTTTTTTAACGTTTCTTTCTCTCCATATATCTTTTAAATTTAGTTCATCTGTCATCCTAAAAAAAGATTTCGGCAGAGGCTTCCTATTTAATTTTTTTGTTTTATGTGTTTTATAGTCCATATTTTGATTCACAATGCCATTAAAGTCTCCCATCATACAAATATCAGCATAGTCTAGTTCCAAAACTTTTTTGTGTAGTTTTTTGTAGAATTCATCTTGTTTTTCATTAGGGGCGTAGATTCCAATTAGGAGTGTCTTTTTGGTATCCATAATTTCCACCATCAAAATTCTTCCCTCTTCCTCTGCATATACTACTTTTGTTGGGATGTTGCCTTTAATATAGAAGACCACTCCTCTTTTCTTACAATTTGCCAATGATGAAAATATTTTCCCAAGCTTTGGTTGAGTTAGTAAATGTTCATATTTCTTTTGAATATGTACTTCTTGCAGACAGATTATGTCAAGTTGTAACTTCTCTAATTTATGGAATACTTTCTTCCTTTTAGTTACCGAATTGAGTCCATTAATGTTAATTGTAATCATTTTTCTTTCTTCCATGTTTATACTTTATATACAGGGTTTATCGCTCTAGTGGATCTAGGTTCTCGTTTTTCTTTGCGGCTCCCATTCCCTATCTCCCCTTCTTTCTCACTTCCACCTACTGCTCCTTCTATTTTTTCGGTCGCGGTTACAGGTGGTTCCAGTATTTGTATCACTGCATCGTCTTTCCCAGCTTTCTCCGCCGTTTCTCTAAAGTATTCTTCGTAGAAAGCTTCTGCCTTCTCAGTTGTATCTATCCTGTGTCTTTGTCCTTGCCAAGTACATAATAAACCTTCCGGTATGAGCCATCTGTAGTTAACACCTTTTTTTATCAATACTTTGGTCAGAAATTGATATTCTCTTCTCCTCTCTCTCACCTCTCTTGGGATTTGTTTGAGTACTACAATCTCCTTTCCTTTATATTCTAATTTTCTATCTCTCATTTTCTGTAGTATTTGTGATTTAATTGTTTTCTTAGTAAATCTTACATGCACTTCCCTTGGAAGAGCATTTCTCATTGCATACCTTGTGTATACTCTAAAAGTCTCATCGATTGTTTCTTTTATTTGGTCCTGGGACATCCCCAGAACATCTATCAAAATATTTGAAATTATCTGAACTAAGTCCTCTCCTTTTTCTTCTTCTATGTTTTGGAATCTTAAAAAAAATTCAGACCTGTCCATCTCCCATCTTAATATTCCACTGCTCTCTCTTTCTACATCACTTAGTCTGATCTCTAGCTTTTCAGTTTTCTTCTCTCCTTCTTGAATCTTATTTTCAATTTTTTGAATCCTATTTTCATATTTCAGCATCCAGTTGTGTATACTTTCTACTTTCCCTTCCATATTATCAACTTTTTGCACTATGCTTTGGTTTTGTTGTTCCATTGCCTCCATTTTTTTTTACAAGGGTATCGTTTCCTGCTTGCATTTTCTGCATCATTTGCATAAGTATTTCAAAGTTGGCTTCCTTCTCTTTTTCCTGATGGGACATTGTCTGTGTTGTCCTCTGGCCTCCCGCAGGTGAGGGGGCAGGGGTTGATGTAAAGCCAGAGGCAGCTGCTTTTCTACTCATAGCCAATTAGTATTAGAGGGTGGGGGGTTATAAGTATGGTGGATTAAGTACGTAAAGTACACAGAGGAGAGGGGGGGGAGATAAGAAAGGGGGGAAAAGAGAGAAGGGAGAGAAAAGGAAGGAAAGAAGAGGAAACTTTTTTTTTTTGTTTCAAAGATGAAATGCAGTAGAATACAATAATATATATATATAAGTAAGAGAGTATGAAATAGTAATAAAAAAAAAAAGGAAGATACCCCCCCTCCAAAAAGGGGAGAAGGGGTGCTTCAGTTACAAGTGAGAAAAGAAAGAAGCAGAAAAAATGTAAATAGTCAAGAGGTGATCCAAAGGTTAAAAAGAATAATCAAAACAGAGAAGAAGAAAAAAATGTAAAAGATCAAAAGGTCGATGGTGATGATCAAAAAAGAAAAACTCGGTGTCGCTATCTCCACAGCCGGTAATATGAGAATGGTGTTGGGAGATGAAAGGATGCCAACAAGCTAAAACAAATGATTTTTTCCGGACTCTTTCCCCCCCCCCCCCCTAAGATAAGAGTCTCTTCAAGGTCACGCTCAGCTTTGCTGTTTTATCTCACAGGTTCCCAGCTGCGTAAACACGTAAATCAAGTGCATTACAAGGGGGGATTTTAATGACAAAGTTCGAGTCCACAAGATGGCAGTGTTGGCTTGTAGTTTGTAATTTACAGCTTGTTTTAGTCCGTTCCGTTTGTTAATTACTAATTGTTAAAAAAAAAAAAGACAAACATCAAAAGGGCTAAAAGGCAACGAAGAAAAACAAACCAAAAAAAGAACCAGATCTTCAAAGCACTTTAAGTTTAAGATTTAGTGCCCCAATAGATTCAAAGTTAAAGGTGTCGACAACAAAGAGAAGGAACGCAAAAAGCCGATTCAAATTACAGGAAAGTCCAGCCCGGCTCCCAGGAATTAAAAAAAAAGGAACAGAAAAATAAACTTCCAAATGGCAAACATTTATCACCGCCGCTTTTCTCACTTATCAGCCTTATTTTAAACTAAGTTTCCAAATTTAGGGTGTTCTCTTTCCAACAAAAAAAAGGATTTAAAACTCACCTCAAACGGCATGCTCATATTCAGCTCTCTCTCTCTGGGTCTTTGCAGTTGCAGTCGGCATTGAGCCGATCCGGAAGTCACTGGATTAGGAAGGCTTTCCTTAGGTTCCCAGAGATTTTGCGAACATCTCTGGGACCATGGAGTTCCTCCCACGTCACTGTCTCTTCGGGACAGCTTAGATTCAAAAGAATCCTCCAAAAAAGACTCCGGTATAGATGGTCATTCAGGAAATGCCTGAAAGTCCGTCTTCTCACTGCTAAGCCCCGCCTTCTCTCCATCCTCCTCTTTCTTTCTTTCCCATCCCCAGACTCCCCCTCGGATCCGCCCTTTCCACCAGGAGGACTTCCTGAGGAGCTTGGAAGAGGCTGGGCCCCAGCTCACCTGCGTGCTCAAGGGCGACTGGCTTGCCCTCTACAGGTAGCCCCTCCTCCTCTGGGTCAAAGAGGCCAACCCCCCCCCTCTCCATCCGGGAGATTCCCCCCAGAGATGGGACGCCCCCACCCCGCCTTGCCCCCTGATCCCCACCTCTGCCTGGGACAGGAAGACAGAAGCTCCGCTGGCGGCATTCACACGTCTTCAGCGAAGGTCTTGCGCCAGGGAAGAGCCAGACTCTGAGGCCCAAGGGGGTCCCCAGGCGTTTCAAATTGGCCCAAGTCGGCTCCTGCCAAGCTTGTCCAGTGTGAGGCTCCTCTGGACTGACCCCCCCCTCCTGTCCTCGCCTCCCCCCAACAGGCGGTTCTTTAAGTCACCCAACTTCGATGGCTGGTTTCGTCAGAGGCACCGAGAGATGCGGCATAAGCTGGAAGCTCTCCACCTGGAGGCCATTGCTGAAGCGGTGGGTGGGAAGACGACCGGGGGGGGGGGGCTGGCACTTGAATGGGTGAGGGGGGCCTCTCCCCCGGTCTCTGTCCACTCGCTGTAGGGAAACGCTCCAGAGCAGCCGGGGGGGGGAGGTGAAGCGCCCCAGTCTCAACGGTCTCAATCCAGGCGCTCCTGCTTGGTCCCCCCCCCCCCGGGCAGAGCAAGAGCAGGAGTGGCCCCTTCTCTGCTCCTCTCCCTTTAGGATGTCGGGGCCTGGATGATGGACAAGTCAGAGGCCGAGGCCGTGGACCTGGTGCTGAAGCTCCAAGAGAAGCTGGTAAGCGGCTTCCCCTCAGCCCCACCCAGCTACCCCACTGCCACCCCCAACCCCCGGTCACTCTGCAGGGGAGCCAGAAAGGGGGGGGGGCGCAAGGTGTGGCATCTCAGCCGTTCCGGGAATGGACACACTAGCCCCACCTATGATGACCACACACACACACACACACACACACACCCCAGGCAACTGCAGCCGTTGCCTGGAAAGCAGCTGGGTGGGGCTTCCCCTTCTGGGGAGGGAGGGGCAAGAGTGTTGGGAAGCCTTTCCAGCCGACCTCTGCCCAGAGGGGCTCCAGCCAGGACCGCTGCCTGGGAGGAGGGGCCTGGCTGTCCGGTTGGTTCCTCCATGCAGGTCCAAGCCAGGAGCCGAGGCCTCCCTGCCAGAGAGGAGACGCTCCAGCGAGTGGGTCAGCACGTTGCCCTTGTGGCCCAGTCGCTGCCCGAGGACCTGCGAGCCATTCTGTGTGGCCAGGAAACAGCCAGTGCCAGCTGAAGGGGGCAGCTCACCGGGGGCCGGGGGGAGGCAATTCAGGGAGGAGAGGGCCCTTTGGGGCCTTTATAGCAGAGGATCGGTCCTGGGACTCGAATGGAGAAGGTGCCAAGCCTGGGTGGAAGCAGAACGGCGCAGTTGACGTGCGTGGCTGTGCGATGGACAGTGGTTGTGTGTCCTCCAGAGGAGCTAATAAAGCTGAATTATCAGCAGGGGCCTCCGCTGAGCTTCCTTTGGAGATTCCGCCCATTTCCTACTCCTGGAATCCGTCCGTTCAGAGAAGGGCAGCAGAACCGTCTCTGCAAGGGCCCAGGGAAAGCCTGGGGGTCAGCAGGGAGTCGGCTAATGAAAGCTCGCCAGATGGAAGCCCGGAGCGGATGCTTGTGCGACACAAAGAGTTTTTCTTTCTCCCCGTCTCCAGCCCACGTGGGCAACTGGGAGACCCCAGGGCCTCTGCGGGAGGAATCGCCCTCAGCGTCCCCCCGCCCCTGCCTTTCAGCTGCTTGGCTGAGCCGCCAGGGGTGGAAAAGGACCCCGTCCCCCAGCCTTGACCACGAAGATTCGTTCTGGCCCCCAAGAGGCCAGGAGGGAGCAAGGGCTTGGAACAAGGGGGGCAGCGGGGGGGGGCTGGGTCAATGCTCTCCCACCTCCTCAAGCCCTTTTAAGGGTCAGAGGCAGCAGGACACCCCTCAAGGCGGAGGGGAGGCTGGGCTCTGCCCACAGGTCTGAAGTTACGGGAGGACCTGGGCTCCATGGACCCTCAGGGTCTGGGTGGTGCTGGGCGGAAGGCACATTCGGGGCCCCAACAGGCTGCACTCTTTGTCCTCAGAGGGGAACCTGGCTGGCTGGAGCCAAGCAGCCCCGAGACTTTGCAGCCATGATTCAAAACTAGAGGGCTGCCCCCCACCCCCATTGAAGGGAGGCCGTGGGGTGAAGCTCCGTACACATTTTATTGAGCAGGAGGAGAGCCGTTTGCCTGAAAGGATACAGGGTCTCCTGCTGAAGCAGGGGGTTGGAGTAGAAGACCTCCGAGGCCCCTTCCGGCTCTGTTATTCAAGGGGTGCTCTCTCGTGCGCAGCTGGAGCCAGAGAGGCTTTCGGGGCTAGCCAGACGCAGCCAAGGAGTCATCGAAGGAGGCCTTCAGATCCGGCGAGCAATACAGTGGGAGCCGCTCGCCCGCAACCTCCTGGCGGAAGCTGCCCCTCAACCAGCCATAGACCAGGCTGTGCAGGAAGCCCTGGAGGGGGGCAGTCAGGGCCTGGGCAGGGCAGAGAAGTTTGTCGTGATTCCCCTGCAGGGGTCTCTGCTGACCACCAGAGGAGGTCCCTCCTCCCCTCCCGCTACTCACCGTGGCCACCAAGAGAGGGAAAAGGGTGGAGAGCTGCAGGCCGGTGAACGATAGCACCACAAGGAGGCAAGCTGTGGACAAGAAAGCCGGCCGGTCACTGCCTCTGCTCAGCCTGGTGGGTGAAGCGCTTGGCCGCAGGCAGGCTGGGCTCAGAAGGCCAGCTGGAAAACGGGTACGGGCCACTGACCTGGCAACCAGCAGAGCACGAGGACCAGCTGGAAGCTGTGGATGACACGGCTTCTGCCGGCAAGACCCTCGCTCTGCAGCCCGTGCCGGTCCCGGCATTGCCACCTCTTCACCCTGCAGTAGAGAACCTGCCCAGGGAGGAGGGCAGCGGCATCAGGACGGCCACATCCAATCCTGGGGGAGCAGAGGGCAACCTCTGTGGGGCCTTTGGGGAGCCTCCATGCCCGCCCTGGCAGCCAATGTGGGGAGAGGGAGGATGTCCCCCACAAAGCCACCTCCCTTGCAGACAGAGCTCTGCCACGGATTGGAAAGCTGCACCCTAAAACAAACTCAAAGTTTAAGTCCAGGCAGTAACAGTTGAAGCACAATAGACTCGAGTTTCTTGGCACCAGGGACGTTTTCGTTGGCCCTGGAATAAAGCCAGCCACAAGGTGGCAGCTCTTTTGCCACTGGCTTGGTTTGGGCTCAGGGAGGGAGGGTTGGCGGGTGAGCTGGCCTGGCCTCCCAGCAGCCCTTTACAGGAGGGCGAGCCCTGCCTCAGCCAGATGTTTCAACCCAGCCCCTGGATCCAGCCCCTTCTGGTTGGCCCCTGGAGCTTCAGGAGAAGCAAAGCCTCTTGCTCTCTTTGTTCTCGTGCCCTTCACTGTCTTTGTTGGGGCTGGGCAGATTCTAGCTGGATACGCAAGCCCCTTCCCCAATCTATCTGCCACCTTGTTTCTCCCACCCCCGAGGTCCACGGAACAGCCTCATGCCTCACTTACCACACAAGCAGACACAACCAAGGCCACAAACGCCAGGAACATGATGCTGCTTTCCTTGCTGGAGTGCTGAGGGGTGAGAGGGGGGCCTGGGCTCCTGGGGGCCTGGGCAGCAGCATTGGAATATAGTAAAGAAAAATATACATCAAGAAATGGCTTTCCTCCTCTGTGTGTGCATGTGTGTGTGTGTTCGGGTCTTTTCCTGTTTAAGATTGAGATTGTCTTGGCAACGCTTCAGCGAGGTCTCACTCGCCATTTTCAGGCTGGGTTTTGGGCTTAAAGTGTGATCGGAGCTGCCATCTTTCTATAAATATTGGTGGGGAGTGCTGGCTTTGTTTCAGTAGGTGGAATGATTGGTTGTGTGGTTGTATCATGATTGGTAGATTGGTGCTGATGGGTGCTGGCTGTGTGTCTGTTGTTGTTTAGTGTTGTAACGGCCTGGGCGTTGGGTGGGGCTCGTTTGTTGACGGGGTGGTTTCCAGACGTCTGGTAGGCGGGGGAGGTATTGTCACGTTTATTCATGTTGTGGGGGTGTTTCTCTATTTCGATGGCTTCCATAATTATTCTCTTGTTGAAGTGTTTAGTTTTGGAGATTAACCTGGTTCCTTCAAAATTAATTTCATGTCCTTTAAGGTGCTGGAAAAGGGAGGAAGTTTTTTCTTCTGTTCTGACTGCCTTCTTGTGTTCTGCGATGGGTACATTTATTCTCTGTTCGTTTGTCCTATGTATGTGGCAGGGCAGATTTTGCGTGGTATTTCGTAGACTCCTTGGTTTTCTAGCTGGATTTTGTCTTTGGGGTTTCTTAAGATGTTGGCTATTTTTTGGTCAGTGTTGGAGGCTGTCTTGATATTGTGTTTGTGGAGATTTTTGCTGATTTTATCTGTGGTGCCTTTGATGTAAGGGAGGAGGGCGATGCCGTTGTCCTGTTCTGTGTCTCGGTTTTTTTGGGGGGGGTCTCCCTTTGGATTAGGTTGGTAATTGTTTTTCTTTGGAATCCGTTGGAGATTAATACATTTGTGAGTGTGTGTAATTCAGTGTCCAGGTGGTCTTTGTCGGCTAGGCGTTTGGTTCTGGAGATGAGGGTCTTGGCTACAGAGTTGATCTGTGCAGGGGGGTGATGGGATTGTGCGTTTAAGTAGCGGTTGTGTGTGTTTTTCCGGTAGATGGTGTGTCCTAGGGAGCCGTTGGGATTTTTTGTAGATTAGGACGTCCAGAAAGGGAAGTTGGTTGTTTGCTTCTATTTCCATGGTGAATTGTATTTTGGGGTGTAGGCTGTTGAGATCTGTGAGGAAGTTGTCCAGTTTTTCTTTCCCGTGAGGCCAAATCACGAAAGTGTCATCAAGATATCTAAGCCAGAGTTTGGGTTTGTGTTCAGATTTATCTAAGGCGTTAGTTTCAAAATGTTCCATGTATAAGTTTGTGGTGACAGGTGAGAGGGCTGATCCCATGGGCGCTCCTTCTATCTGTTTGTATCTTTGTCCATTATGGATGAAGTATGTGTTGGTTAGGCAGTAGTTGGTCAGGTCCAGGATGTGTTTAGGGGGGGTCGTGTTTGTCCTGGATAGCTTTCAAGGCTTCTTTAATTGGCACTTGGGTGAAGAGGGATATGACATCGAAGCTCACGAGAAGGTCGCTGGATTGTACGTTTTGTTTATTGTTTTTTATGAAGTGGAGAGAGTTTTGTACGTGTGAGGTGATGGATTCTGTGTAGGGCTGAAGTTGTTTGGCAAGAAATTTGCCAAGATTCTGTGGAGGTGAGCCTTTGGAGCTGACTATGGTTCTGAGTGGTGCTCCTTCTTCGTGTATCTCGGGGAGGCCATAGAGTTTGGGGAAGATTTCTCCCTGGGGATGATTCTTTCCTGGATCTCTTCACTGATGGGAGAGGCTTTTATTTTGGATCTGGTGGTTTTTTCCAGGTAGGTGGTGGGGTCTGTGTTGAGAGGTTTGTAAGCGGGGTCTTGGAGTAGGTTGGATAGTTTAGCTTGGTAGTCAGATGTGGGGCGTTACCTTTGTCTGCTGGGAGAATGGTTATGTTGTCTTTCCTCAGGTTGGTGAGTGTTTTTGGTTCTTCTTTATGTAAGTTTCTTCTGGGTGGATTGGTGGAGCAGAGGACGTTGGTGACTTCAAGTCTGATTTTATTGGCTTCATCTGGGTTGATATATTGGTTAGGGTAGCTTCAACTCCGCATATGATGTCTTCAGTGGGGAGGCGTTTGGGGGCGACTGCAAAGTTGAATCCTTTGGAAAGGACCTTGGTTTCTGCTGTGGTGAGGGTCCTGTCTGATATGCTATGTACCGTTTCATGAGTTGCTGTGGAGGGAGGTTGGGCTTCTGGCGTTTTTCTAGTCTGTGGAGTTTGTTGGGGTGTGTGTGTCTGTCTTGTGGGAGGTTTCTATAGCCATCATCTTACGAAACCCCAAAGACAAGATCCAGCTAGAAAACCAAGGAGTCTATGAAATACCATGCAAAATCTGCCCTGCCACATACATTGGACAAACGAAGAGGAGAATAAATGCACGCATGGCAGAACGCAGTCAGAAAAGAAAAAAAAAACTTCCTTTTTCAGAACCTTAAAGCAACAGGACATGAAATTGATTTTGAAGGAACCAAATTACTCTCCAAAACTGAACACTTCAATAAGAGAATAATTATGGAAGCCATCGAAATAGAGAAACACCCCCACAACATGAATTAACGTGATGATACCTCCCGCCTACCAGACATCTGGAAACCAGCCCTAGTCAACAAACGAGTCCCAGCCAAAAAAACCGACACCGGACCCAGAACAACACAGGACACCATCACCAATCACCCTCACCAAACATCAATTCCATCAACCAATCAAGATGTGACAACACAGCCAACCAATCCGTTTAAAGCAACAAAGCCAACATTCCACACACCCACACACCTATATTTATAGAAAAACGGCAGCTCCGATCACGCTTTGCTCGCACAAGCACGAAGCCAAAGGCACCAGCCTGAAGATGACGAGTGGGACCTCATCGAAACGTCGCCAAGATACTGTCAATCTTACACGGGAAAAGACCTGAATACGCCAAGACCTTCATACCTACCACCTGTGAAAATCTACACGTGTGTGTGTACATGTGTGCGTATATATCTATATCTATCTATCCATCTATCTACATACACACCCTTATATTCCCCGTATCCCAAGTATGCCCTCAGTATTTTACTCCTCATTCTTAAAGCAGAACAAGCAACCCCTTCGTCCTCCCATCTCTTTTCCACAAACGGACCCCTCCTCCTCATTTCAGACCCAATGTCACCATTGAGGGTAATGGGAAATAACAACCCACCTATGTTAACCTATACATTTTACTTCCTCAAAATTGCCTTTAAACCTCCTTTTGCTAAGTATGGGGGGGGGGGATTTTCCCAGGGCTCTGGGATTGGTTGATGCAAAGGTTTGCAATGGCTAAAAGGCAGTGAGCCATTTCCCAAAGGAAGGGAGCAGGAAAGGAAGCAAGCAGACCTAGCATCCTTTTAAAGGCAACAGCCGCAACCTGAGCATGGGGGTCGCCCCTTGGAGACTCTCGCCTTGCAACTGCCTGGACCCCCTGAGGGGCATCTCGGAGAGGAATGACAAAAAACAGGGGTCTACGGGTCTACTCATCCGCTGCTCACTCCCCTGCCATCAGTCCCAGCCTCCGTTTTACTTAGAAGTCCCAGGAGGAGGAGGAGGAGGCATTTCCAGCTCATAACAGCAACCAACCAGTGACGCAACTGCCTGGGGCAATGGAGGCTGCCCCTTCTCTGGCCATCATTGGCCAGGGATGCTTTGAGACCCCCACCCCGGCTCAACACAGAGGGAGAGTGGAGGACGCAGCTGGCCCAAGGCTGACATACCTTAGAGCAGGAGTTGTGGCAGAGGTGGATGAGAATCAGGCAGCTGCAAGGGGAAGGAGGAAGGTGAGAAGGGTCCCCAGCCCAGGACCCACCCTAACCCTCTGGGACCCAGGGGAGGGGAAGAAGCCCACCTGGAACAGGAGACGTTGGAGGCCCCTGAGGGGTCCTGGCCTGCCTGGGGCAAAGGCTGGAGGAGGGCCTCGCTACTCAGGGGCCCTCTGCTTAGGACCATCAGGGCCAGAACAACCAGGCAAGGGAGCAACCTGGGAGGCAAAGGGAAATCTCTGGGGAGGGGCCCTGGAGGGCCGGGGACACCACCACCCCCTGGCCATCCGCAGGATCCCTTGCACTCTACCTACCAAGCCAGGGTGTAGGGCAGAACCAGCTGGAACCTGGGGCAGCAGGAGCTGCTCTCCTGGGAAAGAGAAATAGGTTTGGAGCACCAACAGAAGGATGCTCTTGTGAGCCTGGCGGAGAGGAGCGTTGCCCTTGGGAAAAGGCGGCAGAGGCAGCTCCCAGTTAAACTGGAATGCCAGGCACAGTCCCACCAGCGGGGCTCAGGCAGTTCCTCGGGGACACGCGTGCATGCGTGTACACAGACAGACAGACAGACACCCTTAATGGGGACTTGAGAACTGGAGATGCAGGGAGCCCAGGTGCCACAAGGGCTTTTGCCCAAGGGTGGAGCTGACTGGCGGGGTCCCCCTCCTGCCTGGGCTGCCCTATGGGGATGAGGTTGGGGGGGGGGCAGAGATCTGCTCTCAAACTCCCTCTCCAGCCTCTGCCCACGCACATCCTCAGGCAGCAAGATGGCACAGCCTCCAGCAGCAGGGCAAAGGCAGTGGGGGGGGGAGAAGGGGACTGCGGCTGCACCCCAGAGACCCCCATACCTGAGTCACTCTCCAGCCTCTGACCGCCCGGTTCACTTCACAGGCGTAGACCAGCACCATCAGCAGAGAGATGGCGTAGAACATCTGAGGGGCAGGAGGCAGACGAGGGCTGCAACAGAGGCGGCTCCCCCTGCGGAACCCTCTGTCCCCTGGGCTTCGGGCTCTTAGGTGGGGCCAAAGAGGAGAGGAGGGAGCAGCCCCAAATCCCCCAGCGCACCCGTCCAGCCCCAGTACGAGGAGGCAAAAGGATCTTCCCTCTGCCCGGCTGGGGGACCCCTGTACTGACCCACCAGCCACCCTCTCCAACACGGACTGGGCTCAGCCAGCAGAGAATCCACCCCCCCCCCCCACGCACAGACCTGCCACCCCAACTCTGCCACCCCAGAGTTACCATGCCAAACATCCGCCCATACGGGCAGAAGCGGTGGGCCACCCCAAAGGGCTGGGCGGGGAGGAGGTGGATGGCCATGGTGGGGATCAGCACCGCAGCGCCCAGGAAGTCAGCGAGTGAGAGGACGACGAGAGGACGGAGCTGTGGACAAGCAGCAGGTCAGCAGCCACCTCCAGCCAACCAGCAGGCAGAGCTGCCCTCCTTTCGGTGCCCCCTGCAGCACAGCTTCTGTCCGGGGGCGGCTCTCTTGGCATCCAAAGCGGGGCTTCCCCAGCTGCTCCAGCCTTTTCCCACAGCCGAGGGAGCCTCCCAGGCAGACTGGATGGCCGGAGCTTCCCTTTCAATCTCTGCAGAACCCTGATCACTCGGGAGGGGGGAGCCGAATGCAGCCCCGTTTGGAAAAGGCAAACGTCTGCAGGGGAGCCTGCCCTACTCCCCTAGGGCTGGAAGGGACCCTGGTGGCCTTCTAGTCCACCCCCAGGCCAAGGCAGGAGTCCTTACACCTTACGCCTTTCTCAAGGGAAAATGCCTCCCCGCTTTTTCAAGGAGCCCCCCCCCCCGTGTCTGTCCTAGCCAGCTGTGCCAGCCTTTTAGCAAGAGACCAGGGCTGCCACGCCACTCAGCTTGGGCCAGCAGCCTCAGCCTGTCAGGGCTGGTATGTGTGTGTGTGTGTGTGTGTGTGTGTGTCTTAACATCTGGTATCAACCCAGCCCGCTTGTCTTCTAGTTCGGTGCCCTGTGGGGACCCAGAGAAAGAGTGGACTATAAGGCAGGTTACCAAACCCTGGGCGGCCATTGGGGGTCACCCATCAAACCTGGTCACAGCAGCATTGTCTTCGGCGGACGGCCATGGCCAGAATGGAGCCACTGCCCAGCAGGCTGAAAGAGAGACCCAACGGGATCAAGTGGGCCCGACTGCCGCCACAGATCCACCCAAGGTGGGGCTTTTCCCTCCCTCTGCTCCCCCGTAAAGTTTGCCTTGGGAGCAGGCAGAAGTCCCCTCCTCCGCCCCCATTTAGCAACTATCAACCACCCCCTCCCTCTGGCCCTGCACCCCAGGAGGCCCACCCAGATACAGACCCCACAGGAAGGGTGGGGCCATCCACAAGTGACGGGAGGAGACTCCTTCCCAACCCTGCCCTGCAGCCCATGCCTTAGACCCTGCTGGGCACTCCTCCCACAGCAGGAAGCCCCTGCTGGCTGGCTCAGGCCCAGGCCCCCACCCTCCTTCGCAGGGGAGCCAGATGAAGGAGAGACAATTTGTCTCCTGCTTCCCCCACAGAAGGCAGGACCAGGCCAGAGCCAGACCCGGGGTTTATTGGTCCTCGAGGCTGCTGGAGACGGGGAAGCCTGTCCCCTGGGAGTCCGGCAGGGGAGTTTAGCCAGCCCCTCTGCTCACCTGAGGGAGAGGGTCACCAGGTAGATGCACACCAGAACCAGGATCTTGGGAAGAAGCAGAAAGTTCAGGGAGGGGCCATCCAGTCCAAACCAGAGCCCCCCAGAAGAGAGCCCCCCCCCCCAGAACTGGGCCAGGTGCGCCCCAGGGAGTTCCCCTCAGCACCTCCTTCCCCCTCCCTTCAGGACGGGCAGAGAACAGGCTGGGATCATCCGGTTTGCCTCTCCCCAAAGTCTGCTGGCTCCACCGACCCTGGCAAGCCTTTCCCAAGGCTGCACAGCCACCCTGTCTCCCCACAGGAGCACGTTCCTAGGGCCTGGATCATCATCCTGGCTTTGGAAACCCTCTTCCCATTTCTGGCTCTTGGTAAAGAATTCGGACTTGCACGAGGAGGCGGTGGGCTCCCACTGATGAAGGTGCCACCTAAAACTGCACTTTCCCTCTCTGGAGCCACTTCCAATTCATGGCTTCTGAAATGCCACCACCAGGGTTTCCCTCACCTGCGCCAGGGATGGTTTCTGTAGAATTTGGCATTTCCTCAAATAAATCTGGCATTGGGTTCCTATCTGCAACCTGTGAACCTCATTTTGAGTATTGCATTTTAGGGAGCTCTCTCTCTCTCTCTCTCAGTTCTGCATCACCAGCAGATGAGCCTTTCCCCGCCCTTCCCTCCCAGTCCTCCTCCGTGGAAAGAGACGGCGCCTTTTCCCAAGGGGGGGGAAGCAGAGGGAGGGGCGCTTAGGGCTCCGGAGTCAGCCACGCTTTCTGCTTAATGACCAGTGCCCTCGATCGGCTAGCTAAGCAGCACCTCACGGGGTGCTCCACCAAACACTTCCAGAGTCTACTTCAATACTCTACAAGGCAGTTTAGCCAATTAAAAGGAAAAAAATTCAGGTTAGTTTGCAAAAATGTGTTGCTGGCAAAGCCAAGCTGATCTGCAATAAAGCTTGCCTTGTTTTGGAGGCCCACGGCTACCTGGCTCTTACGGTCCCGGGTTTTTTGGGAGGTTCGGAAGCTGGTGGAGAGCAGGGAGCAGCAGGCGGCAGCTGTTTAGGAAAGGTGGTCCTGCCTTCCCCAGAGCCCCTCCACTCTTGGGCACAGCAAATCAGCGAGGCCGGCTGACTGCCCTGGAAGAACCCCACCCCCCCACCCGTGCAGTGCCAGGGCAGATGTGGGCTCCTGGCTGTCCTTGGCAGCCAAAGGGAGGGAGCTGCGGGGCGAGTGGGCCTGAGAAAAGGCAGTGTGAATGAAAGGGGGGAGGAGGAGCTCTTGCCTGCCCGCAGGGGACGGGGCAGGTCTTGGAGCTCAGCAAGGTGAGGGGTGCCCTGCCTAGGCCAGCCTGGCTCCCCATCCAACTCCTGGGTGGGTGGAGTGACCTGCATCCCAGACACCCTAAAGGCACAGATCCACACGGTTCTCAGGCTTTCTTTGGCCAAGCCAGCACCATCCAGGCTTGGCAAAATGGGTGCCCTCTGCCCTCCCCCAAACCGCTGCCTCTCCCTAGGAACGGGCTGAGTCCCCGGAGGGCATACCTGGTCAGCCGGCAGGGCCAAACCACCCTTGCTTTCCCCAGCCATGGGGCTGCTGCTGCTGCTGCTTCAGCTACTGACCTTCCCCTGTCCTCGGACACTCCCTGTCAGCTGAGCTGCTTTGCGCAAGCCCACCCCCCCCCCAGACTGCCCCAAGGGCACCTGATGACAGCTTGCCCCTCCCCTGAGGCCTCACCTGGCCACATCCCTGAGTGTACGCAAGGGGAGGGGTGGGCTGCTCAAGGCTTCCCTGCGGCCTTCAGCTCCCTCGCCCTGCTGACCCTCTGGCTCCCCTCTTTCCAGCAGACACTCCGGCCTCTCTCTGGCTGGCTCCCTGCCTGGCCTCGGCACGGTTTGGTCCCACGAAGCAGAACACGCCCGGCAAGCTGCCCTCTGGATCAAGGCTGCAGCCCGGCCCACCTTTGGCGCTAAACCGTCTAGTTAAAAAGCCGCACAATGGGAGGGAGAGCGAAACGGTGCCCACATTTGGCCCCTGAGCACAATGGGTGAGAGGGGAGTCTGCCAGCCCCTCCCTCTCAATGGGTCGCTTCTTCAGCCACAGGTCGGCTTGGTGCGGCGTAACCAGCGTCGGGTCTTCCACCGGCCCATTCAGGCACATTCACCGCTAGGCCTTTCGGCAGATGCGGCCAGCGTGGAGCAAAGCCGGGAAGTGATGATTTAAGGAAAATACCTGACGCGAACTGAGCCAATCAGAAGGGGCCCCGAGATCTGTGCTGTTAGCCTAAGCCCCACCCTCCTCCCCCAGGAGGCCCCTTCCCCAAGCGACCCCTCTCGGCCGCTCAGCCACAAGGGCACCAGTTGCCCTTCAACACAGGCCCACCAGCCGAGCGGCGGTCCTGCTTCGTCTGAGCGCCTTAGCAGCAGCTCCACTCTGGCGGGTGACGGGGAGGGATGACGGCAGGGCAGGCTGCAGCATTGGGAAGGGCTACCCAAGCACAAGCCACTCCCAGGGGGAGGTGTGGGGGTTTCATGCTGGAAACCTCTGCCTGGTGGTGGGAGAGCATGGGGGGGGGGCAGGGAAAGCAGGCAGGGCTGGGATTCTGGATCGTTTCCCCTCCCTTCTCCCCCCCCCCCCCCAGCTCCGCTCCTAGCCCCACACTTGAGGTCATGTGAAATCTTAGCATCTTCTGGCCCAGAACGGCCGGAGCAGCTCACCAACCCCCAGGGACTGTGGCATCTCCATGCCCCAAGGTGGACAGCAGTGCTTGAGGGAACACGGGGGCCTCCGTCTAAAGGCCGGGATCTGTTTCAAGCACTCACAGGAGGGGCTTCAACTGCTGATGCTTTATTGGCCAGCTCCAGAGTCTAATCCCCCCCGTCACATTTGGCACAAACATTGAAACAAACCCTGGCCAGACTCCCGAAGGGAGCCCTTTAAAAAAGAACAAAGACCTCAAACTGAACCCCTGCAGCCCCCAGGGAGGCCCTACATTCAGGCTGGGATCTGATCTGGGAGCCCTGGCTGGTCCTGTGGCTAGGAACGGCCCCTGCTTGCTCCGAGGCCAGAATGGGAAAGCCAGCCTCACTATGACCCCAACCCCACCCAACCCTCGCACTGGGGGTGGGGTGGGGGGGGTTCATCTCTTCCCTGACAGCCACCAGCTGCTGCTTCCTCCTCCCACCTGGCTCAGGACAGCCTGTCTCTCTTCTGGGCTGAAATGCAAAATAGTCAGTATGGCTGTCAGGGTTTGCTGGCGTCCCAGCAAATCTGTCAAAGTCAGGAACCTGTAGAAAATGTTCTTGAGATACTCCAGGTTAGCCCCCTCCCTGCTCCGGTCCCTGAAGGTCTTCTGAATGTGTCCCTGGAGCAGAGAGACCTCCTCTCGGTGCTTCTCTCCTTCCTCCAGCAGCTTCTCCTGCAACTGGTGAGCCTCCGTCTCCAGCTGGTGCTTCTGCTTCTTCAGGGCCAGGACCTCCACCTCCTTCCGGGCCAGCTGCTCCGTGTACAGCAGGAAGGTGGGCTCGTTGGGGGCAGGGAGGGGCAGGGCCAGGGGCTCCAAAGCATCATCACCCACCCCACTGTCACTGTGGGCACTGCCGCTGCTGCCGCTGCCACCGTTAACCGGCCACCCTGCGGCTGCCTTGGGAGCCTGCAGCCCTAAGGGCAAGGCCAGGAGCCTCAGTTGCTGCAGCTCCTGGTCCTTTTCTGCCAGGATGGCCAGGGCCCGTTCGCGCTGCTTGTGCATCTCTTCCTCCAGCCGGAGGGCCTTCTCCCGGCCCTCCGACAGGCACTGCTCCAGCTCCTGGCGGTGCAGCTGCTGGAGGAGAGCCGCCTCTCGCCTCTTGGCCTCCAGCTGCTCCTGGTGCCGCTTGGCCTCCGCTTCACAGGACAGGCGGAGGGCAACGTACTTCTCCTTCAGCTCCGACAGCTGCTCCTGGCTCTCCTCCAGCTCCTTGGCCAGGTTCCCATCCTTGGCCGATTTGCCCTTCAGGACCACCTGCACCCTGACCTTGTACCTCTCAAACTCCTCCTTCAGCTGCTTCAGCTCCTGCTGGTAATAGGCCACGGTGGCGGCCTTCTCCCCGTCCCCAGACTCCGCATCCTTCGGGGGCTGAGCCGGGCAGAGAGCCTCGACGTCCTCCCCCCCGGCGAGAGAGGGGGCACGCCCAGCGGCCACTCGCGCCAGCTCCGCCAGCTTCTCCACCTTGTCGCTCAGCACGTTGGCGTCCAGGTGGCCGTCCTGCAGGGCCAGGCCCACGGCGGCGTGGCCGGAGGCAGCCACGGCCAGGGTCTTGTTCTCCAGGTCCAGCTGGACAAGGCGGTCCTTCAGTTTCCGGACGGCAGCCTGGTCCTTCTGCCTGGCCTTCTCGTAGGCGCCCAGCAGCTCAGACATCTCCGAGATCCGGGCCTCCAGGGCGGCTCCGCGCTGCTCTCCCATCCGGAGGTGCTCGTCGGCTTGGGCGGCCTGGAGGGGCAAGGAGGAGAGGCGGTCACTCCCGCCCGCCCGGGGGGGGGGAAGGGGGGAGGGAAGGGGGTCCCCGCCGCGCGCGCCCCCCCCCCCACCTTGCCGGCCTCCTGCAGCAGCTGCGCCTGGAAGTGGCCCCGCAGGCGCTCCAGCTCGGCCCGCAGCTCCCGCGGCTCCGCCTCCAGGCCCAGCTCCGCCTCGCGCCGCCGCGCCCGCTCGTCCTGCAGCAGCCGCTGGAGCTCCCGGAGCATGTCGGCGTGGTCGGCCTGCTCCTGCGCCCGGTCCCGCTGCTGCGCCGCCAGCCGCCCCCGCGCCTCCCGCGCCTCGGCCTCCAGCCGCTCCCGCTCCGCCCGCGCCGCGCGCCGCTCCGCCTGCCAGCTGGCCTCCAGCCGCGCCTTCTCCCGCGCCAGCGTGGCCAGCGCCGCCCCCAGCCGCGCCTCGGGGCCGCCCGCCGCCGCCGCCGCCGCCTCCCCCGCCGCCGCTGGGCCCTCGGCCGCCGCCGCCGCTTCCCCCGCCAGCGCCGCCAGGCCGGCCTCCAGCGCCGCCCGCTCCGCCAGCAGCCCCTTGTGGGCGCGGACGAGGTCCCGCAGCCGCGCCCGGTACTCGCGCAGCTGCTCCTCCTGCGCCGCCACCGTCGCCAGCAGCTCCCGCCGCCCCGGACCCTCCGCCGCCGCCGCCTCCATCGCCTCCATCGGCCCTCACGCGCCTGCGCGGGCCCGCCTCCTGGCGCGCGGTGGCCGCCGGGAGGGAATGGGGCGCGGTGAGGCCGGTGACGTAACCGGGGATACGGGACGCCCCGCCCCTCCGCTGGCTCCGCCTCCCAGCCGCCTTCGGGCAGGGAGCCAGCGGGGGGGGGGGGGAGGAGGAGGGGGGGGAGGCGCCCATCCCGGCTCGCGGGGCGCAGCGGGCCCCCCCCCCCCCCTCCCCGTCCCCGTCCCTTCCGCGAGGCGACGCCGGGCAGCAGAGCAGAGGCCGGGAAGAACCGGGTGCGCGATGGGAGCCGGCGAAGCGGCCAAGGAGGTCCCGGGCATCTCGTGAGCCCGAAGGGGAGGCAGCAGCTGCAGGAGACCCAGGAGACGCGCTCCCGGCTGCGCCAGCGCTTCTCCCTCCGGTGTTGCGTCCGACCTTCCAGGGAGCCCCGGGCGAGCCGGAGTGTGACCCGCAGAGAGTCCCCCTCCGAGGCGCTGCGGGGGCCAGGAGGACGGAGAAGGCGCCGGAGCCTGGGCAGCATCGCTGCGGGCGCAGAAGGGCCGAGGGAGCTGGGATTCCGGGGCTCGGGCGGCTCTCCTGGGGGGCAGGAGGTGGGAAGTAGGCGTGGGGGTCTCGGGGGATCCCACGGTGGGAATGGAAGCTGAGGACGAGGAAGGCTGGAAGCGCAGGGCTGGCTGAAGCAGCGCCGGAGAGCCTTCGGAGGGGACCCCGTCGCCAGCTTCAGGTAGTCGAAGGGCCGCCAGGCGGGATAGCTGCGGAAGTTCCAGCGAGAAAAGGACCCGCGTGTCTCCCCAGAAGCCCCCTGGCAAGGCTGCAAGCAAGGTTAAATATCGGGGGATTCATTTATCACCTAGATTGCAGCACCCTCAAGGAGGACAACTATACTAGACTAAATCAACCAATTGGGAGACTGACTTGATGAAATGGGAAAACCCACAACTATCAATGATAGGAAGAATCTCTACAATTAAAATGAACATTTTACCCAGAATTTTATACCTGTTCCAGACAACCCCAATCAGATTGGGTAAGGACTTTTTTCAAGACCTAAATAAAATAGTCTTGAAGTTTATTTGGCAAGGGAAAAAAGCAAGAATAAAACTCAAATTGTTACAAGATGTGCTAGAACTAGAGGAGGATTGGTCTTACCTGATTGGGAGTTACATTACCAAGCAGCAAATTTGATGTGGATTAAGGAGTGGATAACACTAAAAAACTCTAGATTATTGAATTAGGGGGTCATGATTTACTGTTGGAATGGCATGTTTTACTTATATTTTAATTGAAGGAGTTAAGTGATAATACAATTATGCTGTAAAATAGATCAATAACGATACAATGAAAGACTGATATATATATATATATATATATATATATATATATATATATATATATATATATTGAATAATTTAGAACTTTTTGTATTAAAATGGATAAGTATAACAATGTATACTTGATAGAGGATTGGTGATATAATGTATAACTCTAAGTATATATTATAAAGATATCTTGTTATTGATAAATAAGTTTAATAAGGAAGTAATTAAAAATTGGTGTGTGTATGTATGTATGTATGTATGTATGTATGTATGTATATATATATATATATATATATATATATATATATATATATATATATATATATATATATATATATATGAAGTGATTATTTAGAATACCTTGTTGAAAAATGAAGGAATAACATCTTTGTTCGAATATATGATGTACAAAGACAATAATGAACATAAGCATACTCGATAGATGATTGGTGGGATTATACACAATTGAAAACAGTGATATATAAATATAAATAGTTGGTAAATCTTTTTTATATTGTAAAAATATTCAGAATGGCATAAGGGATTATATAAAGGTATATTGTTATTAAACAGACTATCAAGAATGTAAGGGAATTGGGATTATTGAAAAGAAAAAAATATTAATCGTAATTGAATATACGCTGCACAATGAAAGTGAGGTATTTAGTTATAGTAGATGGAAAATCTGTGATTGTAAATGTAATTGAGAATATGGATGCAAAAACAGTTGTAACCAAACGACATGCTGTATGTAATGGATGGGGGGGGGGGATTTATGTTGCTTTTCTTTATGTTTAAAAATAAAATAAAAAATTTGCAGAAAAAAAAGGAAGCCTCCTGGGCGCATCGCTCACCACCACTCCACCCCGTCCAGTTGCTGAGTTTGCCCATTTTCTGAATTCCCAGAGAGCCCCAAGTGGGAGGGTCAGTTGGGCAGCCTGCCAGACTCCCGTGAGAGAGCTCAGGCCTTCTCTGCAAGCATCCAGGATCTTTGGGTTCCATTCCAGGCCCCCAGGGCCGCCTGGCCACAACTGCCGATTTGCCCCCTGACCCAGAGCAGAATCACCGAATGATGCTGCCCTGCCACCTCGGCCCCACGGCCGCCCCCCAAGAGTGCAAGCCGGCTAATGAGCCTGGGGGTTCTGGGGAGGGGGGAGGGGCTCCACTGGGAGGGAGGGCATCCCGTTTGGGAGTGCGGAGGAGGGCAGTGGGAAGCCAGGCGGTTCTTCAGTGCCCGCATTGTGAGGTAACCAGGGGGTCACAAAGGGCAGAGCTGCCAGGGGCTTCTAGCCCTGGAACGCTGGGAAGGGCGACCCGGAGCACCAGAGCCTGCACCAAGTGAGACCCGGGGACGGGGGTGGGAGGGGAATCTGCCATTCCTGCTCGGCTCTCCCTCATGCAGATTGGGCTCGTCAACTGGACCGGGGGGTACCTCACCTGCGAGTGCTATGGGGATGGTGTCAGCGTCTTGGGGAGCTCGCTGGGAAAGAAGCAGGTACGGAGTGAAGGAATTGGGGGCAGAGGGAAGGACTGAGCTCCTTCAGCCAGTGGGAGGGCAGCCTCCCTGGCAGCAGTGCTTGCTCCCTGCCTGGCAGTGGCCCCTTTTCCTCCAACGTCCACCGGGGGAATTAAAAGGGGGTGGTTTGTTTGCATTGGTCGAATTTAATTAGTTTGAATTGGGAGGAGACGGCTGCTTTCCACTCCTTAGGAACTTCCTATGGATGCCTTGAAGTTTGTCCCTCCCCCCCCACCCTCACGGTAGGGAGAGCCTTGCTGCTGGCAGGCCTCTGAACAGGCAGAGGGGCTCCGCAGAAGACCCTGGAGGCTCCTGGGCCAATTTTGGGGTGTAGAGCTGGAAGAGTCCCACCCAAGCAGCACCGTGAGGCCGGCTTCCCCAAGGAGCTGCAGGGAAGGGGACCCTCCCTCTGGGCTTCCGTGGAGCTGAGCTGGTTGGGAGGAGGAGCCAGCTCACCCGCCTGCTTGTCCCCCCCCCCCCAAAAGCAGACCCACAAGGGGAGAGCGATTGGGCTTTGCCCGGCTGCTCAGCGGGGCCGGTGACTGGCCACTTTTGCTCTCCCAGACCTGGAAGCTGTGGGTGACCACAGAGCAAGGGAAGCAGGACGTGGTGGCACTGGTTGGGCACCAAGGGCAGCCCCTCCTGGCGGAAGCGGATGGCACGGTGCGTTGTGGACAGCCTGTGGCCCAGAAACAGAGCCGGTTTCTGCTGGAGGTCCATCCGAGTGGGGCCTGGACCCTCCAGCAGCTGGAGAGCCAGAAGTTCCTGGAGTCTGATGGGGAGGACGTCTTCTGTGTGGCCCGCAGGCTGACTGCTCACCACCTGTGGATGCCCCAGCTGGCTGAGCACATGCACGTGGTCCTCTTCAACCCCAGCAGCCAGCTCTACGCCCGGACCGACCCGGAACTGAATCGGGTCTGGGTGGATGCGCCCGTGCCCTATCTGGAGGAATGCGGCTTCCTCCTGCGGTTCCGGAAGGGGACCTGCCACTTGGAGACCTCCACCCACCAGTTTGTCTCCAGGGCAGAGAAGCTGGCCACGGTGCCCTCCACGGAGACGGCCTTCCACCTGAACCTGAAGCCCGGCTGCCTGGCCTCCCTCACGGACATGGAGGGCCACATCCTATACCCGCAGGGCAGCCGGGGGCTCCTCTGCCTTGGGGACCACCCAGAGGAGGACGAGGAGTGGTTTGTCATCAAGCGGTGCCCACCATGGGTCAGTCTGAGAACGAGAGCCAATAGATTCGTCAGCATCATTTCTGGCAAGTAAATCCCTGCTTTTCCAGCCCAGGAAATAAACAGCTGCCCGGAGAACAGAGACTCGTCCCACCCTTACCTGGCCAGGTCACTACAAACCTGAGCCCCTTCAGAATTCAGGTGAGGATAGGAGGAGGGCTCTCCTGCCCCCAAAGGCTCTGCCTTGGGTTTGGCTGCTGGGACCTCAGAAATATCTCGGCTATCATCATTGCCTCCCTGCATGCAGGGGAGCTGCCCGTGAGGAGGGTTTGGCAGCTGCAGCTGGTAGAGAATGCAGCGAGGTGGGCGTTTCATGGGGCCTCTCGGATGGCCCATGTGACACCACTGCTCATCAAACCCAGGCTGTCTGAGAAACTCCCTCATCCAACGGGGTCGCCTCCTGCACTGGCAGAAAGGGCCTACTTTGGATTCCATTGGCCAAGGAATTTCAGTTGGCAGGGTCCGGGAGAAGGGCCTTTTCTGCTGTGGCCCCCATCCTTTGGAATATTCTTCCATCAGAGGGGAGGTCCACCTCCGCACCCCTGTCCTTCTGGAAGAGCCTGAAAATCTGGCCTGGGGCCCTATCAGAAGTCTGCTATATTGGGATAGAGGAGAATTGCACCCACAGGCTGCCCGTCATCTTAGTTTTTAACTTTTAACTTATCTATCCAGTTGTCCTAATTGGGGTTTTCTTTTAGCCCTTGTTAACATTATATTGTAAGCCACCCAGTGCAGCTCTTATCAGTGAGGTGGGCAGCATGGAAATGTAATAAACAAATGAGTAAGGAAAGCTATTCTGGCCCCATTCTCTGAACTGGCCCCAGCGTTTTTCCTGAGGAGGAGGGGAGCTTCTCACACAGAGGTTCCCAGCTGCTTTTGGAACAAAAGTTTAGCAAAGCTCCTCCTTCCCCTTACGATTCTCATTCACTCTCGCTCTCCCCTCAGACTCCGAGGTCTACGCTGGTCCTAAGCAGCTGAGCCCAATGTCCACCTTCCTCTTTGAAATGGACCCCAGCACCCAAACGGTGCAGTTAAAAGGTGTCCATCACAAGTACCTGGCTCAGGTCAGTCCCCTTGCCCCCCCCCGGCTGCCCCATCCCCACAGCAAGTGGGAGGTCAGGGTGAAACCCCCAGGGAGGGGGATGAGCAGGGAGATCCAGCACTGGGCTCTGGGCAGCCACCCACCAAACTTTCCCAGGAAGTGGGAAACGTCCCCACTTGCGACACCCTGGGGAGTCAGCCTGGGTCATGCGGGGGGGGGGGAGCTGGGCTGGGCTGAGAAGGGAGAGCAGAGCAGCAGACATCGTCCGCCCAGGGCAGAGGGGCCTCCCAGCTGGACTAGAGCTGGAGGGCCCTGCTTGGGCCTGACGCTGAGCAACCTGAGGATAATCCCGGCTGTTTCCGGCCTCTCCTTGGCCGTCTTAAGGGGAGGTGGGAGGAACCGTTCCTGACCTTTGAGGCCAGCTGTGGGAGAGCCTGCCTGGCCCCCATGGGGTGGCTTCTGCCCCCACTCAGCACTTGGCCCATCTGTGGAGAAGCCTCCCCTGGCTTCCCTGGATAGGAAGAGGCTTCTCTTGCTGGCTGGGCACGGGGTGGGGGGGGGGTTAATTTCTCCCTCCCTCTGCTCACACAGTGGGACTTGCCCTGCCTGGCCCAGGCCAGGCCCAGGAACGAGTCCTCGGGTGCCACCCTCCGAGGGAGAGCATGATCCTGCCTGCTGCCCTCCAGTGGGGCAGGGCTGCTGGAAAGCTTTCGGTAAGCATGGCCCCTCCTGACCGTGGCCTTTCCCCTCCCCAGAGACCCTTCCGGAGCGTGCTGGCCAACGGGGCGGCCAAGGAGGCCGAGACCAGGTTCCAGGTGCTCTGGCATTACGGGAGAGTCTTCCTGAGGGCTCCCGGGGGCCGCTACCTGGGGACTCTGCCGGTGGGGCTGCTGGTAGCTCGAGCCACGCACCCAGGTAAGGAGGACCTGTGCCTTGAAGCAAGCCCAGACCTGCATGGCCCTTCCGGCTGCTGCACCCGGGGCCCCTCTTGGCCTTGGAGGGGAGGATTTGGCCAGGGAAGGTCTTTCCTCCTGCCCGAAGGCCCCTGAACTCCCTCCGGGTCCAGCAGCCCCAGCCCCACTCCCTCCCTCCCCCCTGCCCGCCCCCCTCAGCTCACCCTCCCCAACCTGCTTCTCTCACAGCCTCCGCGGCCAATTCCACCCCTCTCGCCCTTGGCACCCTCAGCGCCCCCCAGCCTTTCCCCCCCCCGCATTTTTCCTCTGACCCGTCTGGGGAGCTGGTAGGGTGCCGCCTGGCCTTACCCGGGTGGGATTCAGTTGAAGGGGGAGGCAGGAAGGAGAGGAATCCCCTCCCGCTTTCTTCCTTTTTTTAATAAAGTTTTTATTTTAAAACAAAAATATACATTAGAAAAATCATCAGTTACATATCTATTTAGCAGGTCCTTTGGTCACAAACATTTGTGCATCACCGCTTTCAATTACATGTAGAATCAGTAGTTATCAGCCCAATATAGGTTAACACGCTGATTATCACTGTAAATCATATATTCAATTGACTCCTATGATTTCTTCCTTTTGAACATGCACTCTGAAGATTAAATTCATGTAGTTAGTTAGTTGTAGTTTATTAGTTTTGTATGCCGCCCACTCTCGGAAGACTCCTGGCGGCTTACAATAAAAAAAAGGGAGGGGGAATATATAAAACAATACAACAATATGCTGTATGTATATGCTAACTATCTGTCACATCATTGTAAATCTATTAAATAGTGACATATCTTAATGGTATCATCTATCCTATTTTAATATTTCTTGCAGTTTATATGAATAAAGGATTCTCCCCTCCCGCTTTCATTGTGAATCGTCCGTCCCCCCCCGTCCCCCCCCTCCGGCCTCGCCATTTCCAGGCTCTCTGCTTGCCAGGTGGCTTCAGCCACACCTGAGCGTCTTCTAATGGACTTGGGAAGTTAGTCCTCGACTTACGATAGCTTGTTTAGTGACCGTTCAAAGTTATAACAGCACAGAAAAGAGAGGCTTATGACCCTCCCCCCATCCCGACAAGCACTGCTGCATCTCAAGGGTCGCGGGGTCAAACTTCAGAGGGGCCAGGGAATTTGGGCAGCTGGCATCCAAGGGAGGGCAGAGGCGCTGACAGGAACTCCTAGCTTTGCCCGAATAAGCAGGTCTTCCATCCCGCCACGCCCGCAGCGGCAGCGGCAGCGGCAGCGGAGGAGCCTGGCGAGCGCCCTGTGGTAAAAAGGCGGGAAAACACGGAACCGCCCCCTCCACACCCGCAGCGGCCAATCACAGCACAGATCGCCTCACGCAGCAGCCATCAATCAACCACCGCTGTGCCCTCTGGATTTGAATCTCTTAACGGGAATCTCGGGCAGCTACTCGCATATATGACGGTCGCCGTGTCCCCGGGGTCACTTGATTCCCTTCTGTGACCTCCTGACAAGCAAAGTCCTTGGGGAAAGTCAGATTCACTTAACAACCAGGTTACTAACTTAAAAACTGCAATGATTCACTTAACAACTGTGACAAAAAGGTTGTAAAGTGGGGCAAACCTCACATTGAATGACTGTCTCCCTTAACAGTGGTAATTTGGGCTCAGTTGTGGTCGTAGGTCGAGGACTGCCCGTATTAAAAATTCAGATATACATTGAGAAAGCAGAATCAAACATCAGCACAAGAAATGGGGTTTTTTTTTACAATGTTTGTCTTTATTAAATTGATATGCCACCCACTTTGCTGCCCATAAAGTGATTGTTCCATTAGCAAACTTTGAAGCCGTCTTCTGAGAGGGGGGGGGGGTCTGTGTAGGCCGGGGGGGGGGGGTGTTTGATGCCCACATGCAGCACCAGCAGCTGAGCTGGTGGGAGCTTCCCCCCCCCCACCGGGCACCGTGCCAGCCCCCTCCCGTTCCCCCCCCCAAGGCCAGGGGGAGCCTCCGCAGTCCTTTTCTGCCGCAGGGCCCAACGAGGAGTTTGTGCTGCGCTTTGCCAACCGCTCCTTCCTGGTGCTGCGGGGGCACTACGGCTACGTGGGCAGCTCCCCCTGCCGAGAGACCCTGCAGGGCAACCTTCTGGAGCCGGAGCCTGTGGAGATCCTGCCTTGCAAGCACGGCGTCTACCACCTCCAGAGTAAGTGGGGGTGGGTCCCCCCTCCGCTTCACAGGGAGACCCTCGGGGGCTTCCTCCCAAAGAAGCCAGGCCAGCGGGGCTCCCTTCTCCCTGGCTGCTCCCGGCTGATCAGAAGCCCCCCTGGCTTCCTTTGGAGCAGAAATGCCCTCCCTCCTGCCGCCTCCCCCACCTTGAAGCCGGAGGCTGCTGCTGCGGATGGGGGAGGCAGGAGACCAGCCCCTTCCCCTCCCTCCCCCCACCTCTCTCCCACAGGCCGAGGAAAGAGCTTCTGGTCCCTGACCCCAGAAAGGACCTTCAGCCCCTGGGGGAAGTTTGCCTTCAACTTCTACCTGGAGATCCAGGGGAACAACCTGCTGGCCATCGTGGCCCCCAACGGCTACTACGTGCGGGGAGACCGGGGCGGCTGCCTGGTGGCTGACAGTGAGCAGGTCGCCCCTGACTGCCTTTGGGAGTTCTAGCCTAGGAAAGGTAAGGAAGGCCAGGGACGTTCCTGGGACGGGGGGGTGGGGGGTGGAGGGAGAGGAAGGGGTGGCCTGCCCACCGTGCTCTTGGGGGCCTCCGGGGCAGCTCCCCTCACCCATGGGGCATTGCTAACTTTCCCTCCTTGTCCACAGGCCTTGCCTGAAAGAAGAGCCCCGGCCGAGCGGCTGTCGGTCTATCTGGACACACCCTCTAGGCGCTCCGCCACTATTTGTCCCGGTGCTTCGGTGGAGGCTGCCTGGCGGCTGAGGAGGAGCTTGCTGCTCTCCCCGTGAGCCAAAGGGGGGCCCTCCATGCGCCCCCGGAATCCCCTGGGGAGCCACTTGTCAGCTCTTTGCACCAATGAAGTGGCTTCCCCCCTTTTGGGCCCCTGTCGTGCTTTATTTTTCGCCTCCTGACTTTGGGAAGGGGGGCAGAGGACTCCGCCCCGGGGTTACGGGGGGGGGGGGGGCTTCCAGGGAGCTGTAAAGGAATTCAAACCAGGCTGGTTGCTCTGCCTGAGAAGCCCCCAGGGGGTCTGAAGGGAGAGGGGCCTTGTGCTTCCCAGCCCAGCTTTATGGCCTGCTTGGGAAGGAAGAATCCCATCTGAGCCTTGGAAAGCCCTGGGCTGTGTGTGGGCAGGGCCCCCTGCCTTCTACCCAGAGGCTTTGCCTTCCCCAGCACTGCCGGGGAGGGGGGGGGCAGAAGGGCATCCAGGAAGCCGCTGGGCCTCTCTCCTGACCTGGGAAGGAGGGTGGAGGGCTATTGGAAAGGGCGGGGCCAATTTTCTCCCCCTTTTCCCATGGGAAGGGGATTAAGGGCAGTTGTACACTCCCCCCCTCCCCTCCCCCATCCTTTAGCTTGTTTTTTTCTGTTTGGCAGAATCTGATCCTCCCCACCCTCAATTTCCATGCCTTAAGGAACCCCCCCCCCCCTGTCTTTTCCTTCCCAGCAGCCCCGCCCAGGCCTTTCATTCCCTCTGGGTTGCTCTCCTCCCTCTGGGGGGTCTCCCTGTTTTTATCTTTCCTCAGGCCCCTCCAACCTCTTTCCCTGCCTCTCCATGCCCCACCCTCCCTCTGTCCCTCTGGGCTCCTTTGGATGGGCCTCCCCCTACTTCTCTTCCAATGGCCCTGCCTCCTTTCCTCCTCCCCCCTTCATCTCCCCCCAATCCCCTTCTGGACACTGCACAGCAACCGCCAGCCCCACCTTGGGCTCCCTCTTTTGGGAAAACCCCATCAGGCAGAATTTTAGTTGGGCATAACTGGACTTCACGCTTGAACTGCAGATAGCCCTTTTCTAAGTGAACATTCATTCAAGAGTCCCCATTCTTACTCATTCTGGCATATTCCGGTGACCAAATGGCCTTTTCTGCATTATAAGCTGTTGGGAAGCAGAAAACATCATTCCGTATGTCAGTGGTGGGTTTCAAAAAATTTTGGATCCTTTTCTGTAAGTGTGGCTGGCTTTCCGGGTCCACTGGTGGAACCTCTTCTAACCGGTTCAGTAGATTTGACGAACCGGTTCTACCGAATAGGTGCAAACTGGTAGGAACCCACCTCTGCTGTATGCACTCAAATTAACCTACAATTTTACCTTCCTGCAAATGTTCCTTCAGGCCTTCAAAATCAAAGAATGTTGAGGGCTTTTTGTCCCGGAGGGTCTCTTGGGATGGGCTTGCTTTCCCTGCCTGAGGAGGGAAGTCTTTGGCTTTTTCATTCCATCCCTTAGAAACCCAAGCGGCTCCCTTCGGGTCAAGACTGCCCTGGGTCACAACTTGCTGCTGGGATGGCCTGCATTCCTATGGTATAAGGGAACCAAAGCACACGGTTACTTTAGAAGACATTATATAAGAGAGGCTCTGCTATTAAACTGGGAGAAGGTTAAGAAATTACATTATTTAAAAATTCCAGTCTGGATATCAACCACTGAAGCCTTTTCATACTCAATAATATACAAAAAGGAACAAACAGTTAGATATGCTGGACTATTAAATACAGAGGGTGAACTTAAATCCATTCAAGACTTGAAACAGGAAGGAATTGAAATTAATTGGTATTCATATGTGCAAATACATTCTAGATACAACGAAGATCGAAAAATGGAGGGTTTTATGATAAAATGACTGAATTAGATAAAATCTTAACAGGTACTGATGAAAAAGTAATTAAAAAACTTTATGGCTACCTATTAGAGGTTAAACTACAGGAAGAACAAGTTAAAGAAACTATGTTAGCTTGGGGGTGGATTGGGCCTGGGATTGACCTAGAAAAATGGCAAAAACTGTGGCTCAAAACTATAAAATGACAATGTCAACTGCATATAAAGAGAAGTTGTGTAAGACGTTTTGCAAGTGGCACTTATGTTTTGCAAGTGGCACGTCTAAGAACAAATCGGAAAAATGTTGGAAATGTCACCAGATACCGGGCTCATACTACCACATATGGTGGACTTGTACTGAAGCTAAAAGATATTGGACTAAAATCCACATGTGGTTGGAGAAAATGATACATAAACCCATAGACTTAAAACCAGAACTTTGTTTATTGGGAATCATACCAGAAACATACAATAAAGACTTGAAATATTTGATTGTAAATGTCTTAACAGCTGTTAGAATTGTATTTGCAAAAAATTGGAAAAATGAGAAAATACAAACACAGGAGGAAACTATTCGGAAAATAATGGAATGTGCCGAAATGAGTAAACTTACATTTGAAATTAGAGAACAGGAGGATGAGCAATTTTATAAGGTTAGACAAAAAAACCCTGGAAATGAAATTGTTTATGTACTACCAGAAAGTTATAGTCATTGCTATGAAAGTTTTTTCCTATGAAATAAGAGTGCTTGATCACATGATATATAAAGGACAATAATGTAATGTATAAGAGTGGGATGATTTGAATTCTATGCATAAATGTAAGTAGTGATCATGTTATACTGGAAAGATTTTTATATGTCAAATGGACTAATGATGATGTAATAAATAATTGATACCTACATGAATTGAAATATTCAATAACTATTTGGATTAACAGTGGAAAACTATCTCTGGAATTGAATATGCCACATTATAAGTATTGTATTCTCTATGGATGATTAATAGTAACCTGAACACATAATGCTCAATGATAGAGATGCATTTAGTTATGTTTGATGGATAACCAGTGATCTTATTTCTAATTGTAAAAACTGATGCACAAAAGCTTGTAAACAAACGCCATGCTTGACGAAATTGAGGAAAGTTTTTTGTATGTGTTGTTTTGGTTTTGTTTGTTTTAAAAATAAAAGATGAAAAAAGACTGCCCTGGGAGGACCTGCCCACCGAAGCCCCTTGCAGGGAGGACGCGAGGCCGGCGGAGAGACCCCGCGCGCCAAGGCCGCCGCTTCCCCCCAGCCCGGAGGGGCGACGCCGCGCGCAGGTCGGCCCTCGGGACGCGCTCCCGGCCTCCTTTTGGAAGGAAGGAAGCGAGCTGCTGGAATGCCAACGCTTCAGGCGCCCCAGCGGGGAGACGCTGCGGGGATCCGCGTGCGGGGGCTTTCCCGGGAGCGGCTGCGGGCGGTCTGGGAAGGCGGGACCCCGCCCAGCTTCGCGCTCAGTCCAGGAGGTGCGAAGGCTCCCCGCGGCGTTGGGCTGGCTGCTGCTTCCGGGAGAGAAGGCGGCGGAGCGCTGCGCTTTGCGGCCCCTTCGCGGGGCTTCCCCTGCTCGGGCGGCGGAGGACGGCGGCTGGCTCCTTGTCGCGGACGGAGAGCCGGAGCTGAGACGGGCGCCGGGAGGTTGCGGCTCTCGCGCGGCTCTTCCCTCTACTGGAGCGCGCCGCCGTTGATCGCCCGCTCCACCACGGATGGCAGCTGGTGGAAGCCGGGCACCTCCGTCCGCTGCAGGCGTAGAAATGCTCCTCCCTTTTAACCCCGCCTCGCTTCCCCAAAACTTGCTCAGGCCCCTCGCCGCTCTCCCGCCTCAACTCCACCGCCTCTCCGACGGTCGGCCTTTCGGTTGCTCCGCGTCGCTCTTTCGTTCCACGGCACCCAACAGAGGCTCGCTTCCCTCTTCTTTGGCCGGACCTCCTCGCAGCGGCCGGAAGGGCGGGCAGGGAAAGGGGGCCGGGGCTTTTGCCCAGGACCATCGGTGGGAGGGTGCCAGGGCAGCCCCGTCAGGGTCAGCAATCCACAGCTGGAGGAGCAGGTGTGGCTCGTGCCCAGCTACTTAGCCACAGAGGGCTACAAGGAGGCTGCAGATTTGGTGTCCAGGTGGGCAGCCTCCATCCACACGCAGCCCCTGGGAAGAGAGGGAGGAGGAGGAGGAGGAGGAGGAGGAGGAGGAGGAGGAGCTGTGCTGTCCCCCTGAAGGCTGTGATGGGGCAAAGAGTAAAAGCGGCCTCCCACCCACTGTCCTCCAAGGCGGGCATTGACTCAGACAGTGGCAGCACCTGGGGTGGGCATTAAGGCTCCCAACAGTTGCTGTTGGCCGTGGGGCCAGCTGGTGGCAACTGACATGTCCCCGGTCCATGTGCCACCTTCTCTTTCCAGACAGGGGCACAGGCCTATGGGTAGGGTCCTGCACCAGCCTCTTTCTAGGATTGGGGGGGGGGGTCTTTGCTGCAATCCTAAGTAAGTACCTGGGGCCGCAGGTGTCAGCCCAGAGCCAGCCTGCCGTGCCCGTGTGGCTTCCCGTCGCCATCTCGCTCTCCGATTGGAGAACCAAACCTAATCCAAATAAAGACAAAGGGGGTCAGTGAGGGCTTCTTCCTGCTTGGGAAATGTGCCCCCACCCCCAAACCGAAGGAGAGCCTTGTCCAGCTCAGCAGGGCAGGAGGGGCCTCCCTTGACTCACCCTCAGGGTGGCTTCAGGCAATCCAGACTGCCCAGCCAGTTCTGCCCGGGCGGCTGCTTCCGGGTATTGGCTTCTCTGGAAAGCTGGAAGAGGGAGCGAGCAGGTCAAAGGACAGCCAGGGGCCCGAGCAAGCCAGGGGCCCTTGTCCTGCCCAGTGGCTGCAAAGGCCAAGGCCAGAGGTTTGCGGACGCCACATCACTCTTGGCCCCACAGAAATGTGATGTGATGGCATCCCTTGCAAGCTTCCTTCTCTCCCATCTGCATCACCCATGCATCCTCCATGCCTTAAAGGCAGGGGGTCTCCAAGCTTCGCCACCGTAAGGCTTGTGGACTCCCAGCCAATCTTCAAGTCTTAAAGCTGCCATGCTTGGAGACCCCCTGCCTTAAATGAACTCAGGGCTGCTGCTCTATTTGACATGTCTATGAAGCTCTTCCTGAGATGACAGGACCAAAATTGCCTTTGAGGTGATGCTTCTGGATGACCAAGTGCCCTTCCCCAAAATTCAACTAATCTGGTTTGAGAGTCGCTGCCAGATCTTCTTCCCCCATCTCCAGAAGCACCTGGGCATGTGGAAAGAGCCTTTATCAAAGAAGCCTTTGCCTCCAGGTGAGAGGACCCAGTTCTTTGGTGGGGGGTTGTCAGAGGGCATCAGGACATTTCTTTTAATCTAGCCTAAAGCCATTATTTTAATGACTTTTATTTTGTGGCTTTGCAGTAATCAATTTCCTTCTTTTAATCTGCTGTGTTTTGTTACCTATTATGGGAGAGCTTCTATGGCAACGTTAGAAATCAAGCAAAAGAAGATGGTTTTCTAAAGTGCTCTCCTCAAACCTTCGCCACCTCCCTGGATCCCCCTCCTTCGATGCCTTTCTTTTTTTTATTGAAAATTTTAAAAAGCTTTTATAAATATTTACCTCCCTCCCCAACCCTCCTCACCTGAGCCCATCTCCCCCCCCCAACCTCCACACACACACACACCCGACTTCCCAGAGCAAATACAGGGTATAAATCTTTAAGTATCATAATGTAATAAAAATAAAAATTTATATTAAAAAAAATCATATTCTAAAATAAACTAAAAGAAACTTGGCTTCGTCCATCATATGTGCTTTAACTCCTCTTTTGTTAAGCTAAGTATAAACAAATTAAATCATTCCTTGCTTTTTCAGTCATAAGCTATCTGGAATTTCGATGCCTTTCTGACTCACCACTCTCCATGGCCTCCAGCTGCTCCTTAGAGAAGACAGTCCTACTCCGAGTTTTGGAAAGCCCAGCCGCTCCTGCTGACCGGGAGGAAGATGGGCAGGTGGGAGCCTCTGCCGCATCCCTCCTCTCCCTTTCTCCTGCCAAGAGGGGATCTGTGGTGGGGGGAGGCAGGGCAGCAGAGGGTGCCCTGGGCCTTTACAACCAGGGAAACGCACCCTCCGCTTATCACAGGCAATAATGCTTCAGGTGCATGGCCATGGCCCTGGTTCCACCCATGGATTCCATAGGATGAGGACACAGGTGGATCTGGTGATGGGGGTGTGTGTGTATGTTTGTGTGGCTGCAAAGGATGGATCTGCCCAGGAATTGGCAAAATTGCCTCTTCAGCATCTTGTCACAACCCCCCTGAAGAATCCCAGCCATTGTGGGGGGGGTGGAGTTTGGAGACTTTTAAAGGCAAAGGAGGGCTCTGGAGGCACCATGGGAAGAACGGGGTACGAATGGGGGGAAACCCAGAGTCCCTGAGGCAGCCAGTTGTTTCCTGAAACAGCTTGCTATAAACATTTTATGTTTATTCTGCTGGGATCAACTCTGTCTTACGGTATATTTCTCAGTATTCATAAAGTTACAATATTTCCCTAGAATCTTGTAGTTTATGGCGATAGTTTGAATTCCATCCCCATTTCTTTAAAAGGAGTTTTCCCCTCTGATCTATAGCAGATCAGTACCACCTTGTGGCTGGTCTGGAGCAAAACAAAATTTCTGGGTTTTTTAGTGGTGATTTCATTGCTGATTATCAGCAGTTTTGCATTTTAGTGTCTAATGTAAGATGGAAAATTTGCCTCTGAATGTGCAAGATTGAAAAAAAAAGTTTTTCTCTGACACAGTTTGCATTTGCTCCTCTCTGGTGAGATTAGTCCCGTGAGAATGGGAGAAACAGTCATCCCACACCTGAAAGCCACACGGGGAAGGAATTTGCAATGTAAATCTGCCTTCCCCTTGCCAGGAGCCAGCCAACATTCTCTCTCTGCCGCTGACCAGGCAGAAAGCGGTGGCAGCCAGGGGGCCTCCAGGCTGCTCACTCAAAGCGGGAGGGAGGGAGGGAGAGTCCAGACTGGGAGCTCCTGGAAGGGGGATTTTAGCCCTAGGGACAGATGCCTTCAGGACTCAGCCATTCCATCATTTACTGTAGGTCCTCATAGCCTCTGTGCCCCCCCCCAGTGACTCATGAAGTGGGGCCCACGTTTCCTTGCCACTCCAAATAAGAGGCTCAAGAGGTTTGGTAGGACCCAGTGGGGCAGTTCAAGGCGGGAGGATTCCCAGTGCTCCTGTCCCTCAAGACCAGCAGGAGCTCCTCCAGGTTGGGTTGTGGAGCAGATCCCACAGGGAGACAGTGCCCCCCCAGGGCTGTCATGGGGGGGTGGTGGAGGAGGAGGAGGAGACACAGTCTCCTTTGAATAGGGGGGATAAAGAAGACTCCTCCCCCAAACAAAGCCTCCCCCCTCTTACCTGGCTGTGGGAGCTTCATCAGGAAGGGAGACCCACCTGGGGCTTCCAGGCGTCTGAGGATGCGGTTGATGGAAGAGACCTGGAGGAGCAGAAGAAAACGGAGTGGATAACAAACCCAGGTTCTGTTAAGGCCGGTGCTGGTGGCTGCTGGAATTTACTTTGGAGCCCTTTAGCAGGAGCTGGCAGTAGGGGGCTGCTGCACCCAGAGTGATGGGGCCCCACTCCAGGCAGCCCGAGCGGAAGGCCTGGACTCAGAGCTCAGAAAGGCCGCTCCCCCGCCCCCCCCCGCAGATCCCTTTGATGGATGGGGTGGGGCTGGAGTGAAAGGAGGAGCCTCTGGGGAAATGTGGGAGTGGGGTTGTACTGTCACTCTCATCCAGCCTAGTGTCCTAAGTTGCCCGCAAAGTCCAGTTTCCTTCTGGGGAAGGAAGAAATGTTGGCAATAAGGATGGGAAGGATATTGTGTGAATGCGTGTGGGTGGGTGTTTGTGTGTATGTGTCTCTGTGTGTGTCTCTGTGTGTGTGTGCGCGTGTGTGTCTTCCAGTACATTGGTGGATTTTAAAGGCAATGAATATCTGAAAATGAATGTGGATGGGGGGATGGAAAGGAAGGATGGAGTCAGTGAGTGAGTGAAAGAGAAGGGAAAAGAAAGGGAGATGGAAGGAAGGAAGGAAGGAAATGGCCATAAATGGTTGAGGCATTTCTTTGTAACAAACCCCCCCCCCGCCCCCCCCGTGTTGCCAAGTGTGTTGGGGTCTCCAGGGAGAGAATTCTACTTGGCTGCAAACCACTCGCTGAATTCTCTGGGGCTCAGGAAGCCTCATGGGGCTCATCAGACAAAGACCCTCCTTGAGGACAAGTTGCAGCCAGGCAGACCCTGGCAGAGGCACTGAGCCTCCACCGGGTGGGCACTTTCCACGCTCCAGGCAGGCTCTGTCACTCCCAGCATTGCTCTCTCGCCCCCATTTCCTTAAAAGCAATCAGCTTGTTCCGGAAAGGGAGGGGGCTCCCCCTTCAGTGGAGAGCAAGACCAGCGAAAGAGGCACCCAGGCAGTGCTGGCAAAAGGAGCTGTCACCCAGGAGCAACCTTGGCTTCAGCAGTGCATGGAAGGAGGGAGGGGAGGACAGCGCCTGTGATGGGTGGGAGAAGGTGAAGCAAGTTTTCTAGGGAGAAAAAGGCAGCTGGGTTCAGCTCTCTCTCTCTTTGCCCAAAATAGATACATGACTGCATATGCCTGCTCTTGCGCGCGCACACACACACACACACACACAGAGAGGGGGGGGAGTGTTAGCAATGCACCCTCCACAACTCACACTGGGTATTCCGCTTGCAGCGCAGGTGCCTGTTGCCTCCAGCTTTTCCCTGATCTCCCGGGCAAAGAGCGACGGGCGCTGCTGCTTCAGCTTGGCAATCCCAGCTACCAGCTGCGGAGTGGAGATCTGGGGCCGGCTGCCTGCCCTTGTCTTTGGCTGGACAATGCCCACCTTGTAGTAGCGGGTGAGAATCTTGCTGACACACCCATTGGAGACCTGGATCATGTCAAGAGAAGGAGGAGGGCCTGGGTGTTCCTTTGCCCCGAGGCATGTTGGGAAGGTCAGAGGAAGGAAATGGGGAGGAAGACTCGGACCAGGCAGAAGAGAGGAGGGTTGTACCCCTCCTCCGTTGCTGCCCATCTGGCCCTCGTGTTCTCTGCAGCCTCTTCTCTCCTTTAGGTCTGCACTGCCTCCCCCACCCCCCATGAGGACCCTGGACCTCCCCCCCCACCCTCACATGGTGCTACCTTCAGCTGGTGTGAGATGTCAGCAGCCCGCAGCCCACAGAGGGCCAGTTCCACAATCTTCCTCCTCTTGGCATCAGGCAGAGGGCACCCGGTCACAAAGACTCCACCCAGCTGATTCACCCTCCTGAGCTCTGCAAGCAGCGGAAGAGCCAGGTCAGACCACACCCCCAGCCCGCCTGGGCCAAGGATGCTGCCCAGCTCAGAGGACGCCCAGAGCCAAATGCAGGCCTCTCCCACGCTCTCCTCTGCCTACTGAAGCATGGCAGTTCAGGCTGGGTTCTTTGCCTTTCCCCCGGAGAATGGAGCTATGTTGCTGTGGGGTCAGCGTTGGACCTGTCCCTAAAGGCCAGTGCAATCTGCAGCTGAATCCGTCCCCCCTGAAGCCCCAGCTGTGGTGACAAGCTGCTCCTCTCCATTGTCCGGCCAGGTTTGGGAAGGTCCTGCCCTGAGAGACCTCGGAGAGCTGTTTCCTCTACCAACCCTTGATATTTATCTATTCTTGCTTGCTCTATCCTTCCTCCAGAAAGTAAACTCACCGCTGGGTGGAGAAATGATGGGAGAAGCCACCTGTCTCAAAGCCCCGCTCCCTGATCTGCCTCCTGGCTGCCATGAGCATCAGCCCTGCTGCTCCCACCGGAGGCCAAGGCGGTCTCCCCATTCTTCTGCACAGCAAAGGGCTTCAACTGGTCTGAGAAGCGTTGCTTACCACAGGGTGGGACGGCATCCAGACGCCACTGGGCCATCGGTGCTGGGCCTTCAAGAGGAAGGGTGAATCAGCACTCCAGCCATGTCCCCACATGCTGCCAGGAGTCTGAGGGTGAGGGCACCGAGAAACTGGTGCCCCTCTTGCCTTTTCCTGGTGTGGCACCTGGATACCAGTTGGGCACCACTGTCGCCCATAGTCTCCACCAGCTTTGCACTTTTATCTCCCCCCCCCCCCCGTGCCCACTGACCTGTGCTGGTCCTTTCTGAACCCCCCACGGAGCCAAGGGAGACACTTGGCGGAGCGTCTGCTGGGGATGGGAGCCTCTGAAGTCCCTGGAGAAGAAAACAGGGACGCGGAGAGGCAGGTGGAGAGGCACCATCCTGAGCAAAGTTTGACCTCCCCACCTCACAGGATGAGGCCCTGGGAATTCGGTTGGTGAGCCTTCCCTCTGGATGAAGGCGAGTGGAGCGCCTCCGCCGCCTCAAGCCCCCAGGCGCCCCCTCCCTCCCTCCCTCCCTCCCTCCCTCCCTCCCTCCCTCCTGCTCTGCGCCAAGCCTCCAGACGGCTCTCCTGCTGCCACCCAGAGGTGCTTCGCCGGCCGAGCGGCGGTTGGCATTTCAGCACCAGCGCGGCTCGGACAGCAACCCCGCCGCCTTCTCCTTCCCGGCCCGCCGTCATCTTTATCCGCGGCTCTTTGAGGCGCTGCGGCCGCAGCGGCTTTCCTTCTCCCGAGGGCCGAGGGCCTCAGCTGGGCAGGAGCAGCCGCTTCTGGAGGCGGCCTTCCTCCGGCCTCCCCTCGCCTGCCAAAGACCCAGAGAGCCCACCAGAAGATGCCAGCCCTTTGGCCCTTACCCACCTTCCGGCGTGCGCTCCCTTGGGGTGGCCGAGAGGGAGGGCTCCCCCTCTGCACTCACCCGCGCCACCCCACACCGTGGCGGAGACCTCGACGCGGCGGTGGCCCAGGAGAGCCAAGACGAGGTTCCTTTATTGTCGAGCTCTACCCGCGGCTGCTTTGTGCAAACAGAGGTGATTTTGATTTGGCTCGGGGGCGGGGGCGTCCTGCCCCCGTTGAACTTGCCCAGATGGCTTCGGGCTCGGCCGACGGATCAACTCGCTGCCAAGCCGGCCGAGAAAATATTTGATGAGCAAATAGTGGGGCCAGGAGTCTCTTTTGCGGCCCCGGGTGCCCAGCAATTGACCCTCATTACTGCCCCCCCCCGCCCCTCCCGCCAGGGATCTCCACCGAACAGGCTGCCTCCCAGGCGACCATCTGGCCCCAATTACACATTAACCATGGAGCCCTCCCGCCTCGCCATCCCCAACGGCCGCCGAGAGTCGCAGCACCTTCCAGTCTCTATCTCGCCTGGGACCCACACGAGTGCGGAGGGGGGGGGGAGGTTGTAGGCCCAACCACCCTCGAGCTTCGGAGCTCCCACACTTCTTTTGCCGAGGGGGCAGCGGAGGAGCCGCACAGCGTGGGAGCCCAGTGCGCGCAAGGATGCCCAGTATAGTTGGCAACCGCCTGGAGCGGCTTCTCCCTCGCCTGTCGGAGGACCAGGTTGCTCTGTCCTTAGGCCCCCGTGGCCTCCCTTAGAGGAGCTGAGCCTGCGCCGCATCCAAACCTGAGATGGGGCTGGGAGCATCCCCTCTCCTAGGGTGGGATCTAAAATCGCGGGCGGGCCGGAGTTGAGGCGTCTCTAGGGCGCACAGCAGGAGGCGCCTCCCTGCTTCTCTCTCTCTGGGCTCAGCAAAGCTGACGTAAAACCCACACCTAAAAGACAAGGCCCTCGCCTCAGGCAGCCTTTCCCCCTTAGGCTGCGGCTCAGCTCTCCTTCTGCCCGCCTCTTTAGACAGCAGTGGGGGAAAGATCCGCTCTGTAAGCAAACTCGGATGGGTGGCTCTCCTGGAGGATTCCTGGCAGGGGAAAGTGGGCGGAAGCTGGCAGGCAGAGTGAAGCACGGGAAACCGGCAGAGAAGTGAGGGGGAGTCCGGGAGCCAAAAGAAAGGAAGGTAGGAAGGAAGGAAGGAAGGAAGGAAGGCGGGCGGGCTAAGAACAGCAAGAGGCGGAGGACTGAATCCAGGGTCTTGGGAAGGGGGCGAGCAGGGCAAGTGGAGACCCAAGGGATATTCTCTGATTGAGGAAAGAAGAGACCCTTCCCTTCTGTTTGGCACAGTGCATACAGCTGCAATTCTGCATTTTGGGGTCTTCCTGAGGAAACGGAGCCTGTGCTGTTGGGGAGTGGGGGGATTCCCATGGGGAGATCAAGGGCAGATACTGGGAAGGCGATTCTTTCACCCTGGTGGAGACTCACACTTTGCCACCACAAGCGGTAGGAAAGGCCAGTAAGCTCGGGGGGGGGGGGAAGCTACCCTCCAAGTGATTCACTCTCTGTGGAGACTTCCCATTGACTGGGTAACGTGAACGACTGGAGTCCCTGCTTTTGGGCTTCCAGGGGACACCGAATCAGAAGGAACCCCTGATCTCTTACTTTCATCCAGTGGCACACTTGAAATCACCGCAAAAGGTAATTCAATTTGCAGTATGCGGGAAAATCACACCACCCCAGGGAGGGATTGCCTAGCCCTCCTTAAAAGCCTCCCGGGACAGAGGACCCATCGCCTCCCCAGAGAGAAGCTGCGTCATTGGACAGATCTTCCTAGCGGGAAAACTTTTCCTTAGTCTGCAAATCTGGTCCAGATGCTGTTGCTCTTCCTTGCAACAGTCAGACGAGCCTCCCCCTCCAGCGTCAGCAGCCGGTACCCAAGTGAAGCGGCGGGTGGCTCGCTTGCCCTCCTTGGAGGCACTTCCTGGCCGCTGGGAGAGGAGAAACTTGCCCGGAGGATACCATTTCAGCACAACTGAGCCTTCCTCCCGTCTAGCCTCCTCGGAAGCTCTTTGGGCGCCAGGTGGGGGAGTGGGGGTGGTTCGCGCTGTATTATAAAGCGCTGGAGCTGCGCAAGGAAGAACGGAAGAGGATCGGTGCAGCTACGCTCTGGTTGATCTGTGCTGGGGAGGGGGGAATGGCTGCCCCCAGTTCTGGGCAGAGTCTCACCTGAGCGCTGCCCCTTGGCCCCCCGAAAGCCAGAATGGAAGAATTCCCAATTGTCTCAGTGGAGCTGCGGGGACAGCTCCCCTTCCTTCCTCTGGCCCTGTCGTGCCAGCTGCCGTTGCCCTGGACCCAGGAGAGGGGAAACAAGAGTGTACCCAGACACCCCTCAGCCTTCCTCTTTCCGCACTGTCAAAACTGGCTGGGGGGGGGGGATATCCTGCTAGACCCACTTGCGCTGCCTATATAAACACTCCTTTCTGTTGGGCCGGGATCGTCTTGCGCCTCCTTTTCAGCTCCACAGCTGTTCCCGCCCATCACCACCACCACCAGTTCTCTTGGGAGCCACAGTTTTGGAGGTGGGGATTTCTAAGCCGACCCCCTTTCAATCCGCTCCAGCCTGTCCTCCAGCTTCCCCGACCCGATGGGACCCGCTGAACTGGACAAGAAGCCAGAGAATCCTGTCCGATCTGCGGCTCACGTTTCCCAGCCTGGGGCGCGATTCCTAGGACCAGCCGCTTTTCCATTTGGCGTCGCCGGACTCCAGCCCGGGACCTTGCGGTGGACGCCGGTCTTCATCCCAGCCCAGCAGCCACGGAGGCGGTTGGACTCCAAGGAAGGAGGCGAGTCCGGGCAAAGCGTCCTGCGCTCTGCGCTGCAGTCCTTCGGCTCCCCCCCGATGCTCTCGGCCAGCGCCCCCCTCTCCGACCCCGAAGGCAGCAGGCTCGTTTGGAGGAGTCACTCGGGATTGTTCCTCAGAGGCGCTTCGGCACGAAGGAAGAAAGTTGAAGGAGCGCGCGGGCTCCCCAAGTGGCTTCCGTGGCCGCAGCAGGGAGTGCGGGCAGCGGGGAGCCCGATGGACGGAGAGGACATCCCAACCGTTGCTCTTCCTGCGCCGGCGAGAGACCACGAAAGAAGGGCACAGCAGCAGTCCTCCTACTCCCTGGGGCACAGCCTGGCCTCCCTGGTCAGCAGCCTTTGCCTCCCCAGCCACTGGAGCGTTTAGGAGATTGCCTTAGACTAGGAATCAGCCTTTGGGAGTGGGGGGGGGGGCAGGAAAGGGGCTCCCCGAAAGCTTTCTGGGGCTGATGCCGGAAATTCCAGCCAGTTCTCTCCCAGATATGATCCCCAGATGAGCGAATGGTGCCAGTCTCGCCCCAACGGAGCTAGTGAGCCAGTATCAGGCTCCTGTGAAAAGCCTAGGCTCTACCCACTCCATGTCCCAGCCCCCCCCCCCGACGTTTCTGCAGGCTGGTGGCATTTGAAAGGAGGGGCAGGACACCTGTGGTGTCCTCTATGCTGCTAGTGGCTTGCAGAACACTGATGATGTTACCTAGTTGGGTAAGAAAATGGCTTGAAGAGAGCACCCAGGATTCCACATGTCAATTTGGGCTACAGAGATTTACTGTTGGGAACAAGACCACCATGCCGGTCCTAGACTGCATTGTGGGGGCTGCCTCTTGAAGCAATACTGGTCCCAATAGAGCCGAGGTGATGCAGTGGTTAAATGCAGCACTGCAGGCTACTTCAGCTGACTGCAGTTCTGTAGTTCAAATCTCACCGGCTCAGGGTTGACTCAGCCTTCCATCCTTCCGAGGTGGGTAAAATGAGGACCCAGTTTGTTGTTGGGGGCGATATGCTGACTCTGTAAACCGCTTAGAGAGGGCTGAAAGCCCTATGAAGCGGTATATAAGTCTAACTGCTATTGCTTATTTGCATTGGCTTAAGAACTGGGGAAGAGCCTTTGAACTCAGCATGCCTCTATACAAGAGAAGCCTCTTCAGCCAAGAGGTTCATTTATTTGTTATGTTTATTTGTGCCTAGGTCCCCGTGGGGCTACTATATATGGCTTACAATAAAAAGGAATCAATTAAAAGACAAAAACAGTAGTAAAGTAATAGATTAAAGAATGAGATAGAAAGCAAATATCAATAGGACTAAAAGATGGGTGGGTGGAGCACAGAGAGCGAGAGAGGGGGAGGCTCCTGTCAATTCAGCAGCCACCTCCAGGGTGGAAATCCCCTCCCCCCCTCCAACCTCGGTCCCTAGGCCAACTGGCAGAGCAGACAACCCCCCCCCCACTTCCAGGAGAGGATGTTCCCAGGGGAGGCGCTTCTTCTGCATCCCGCACACTCGGACTTCTTTGGCCGACGGCATCACCCGCGGGAGGATGGCGCCCCCAACCGCCAGCGGGTAGCCTGGAGTTGTGCCGTTCAGGGCTTTCCAGGTGGATGGAAGGAGAACCCTCGAGCCGCCCTCGGAAACAGGCGGCGGGGAGGGTTGCGATGCGTCGAGTCCAGGCGCGATGGGGACCCCCGGAGACCCTCCTCGCCTCGCCCCCATAGCGATCTCTTTGGCCCCCTTCCTCCTCGGGGCGCCGCAGGGCCAACAGGGAGGGGCGGAGTCTCCAGGGCGGGGCCTTCGGGAAGCGGGTGGGGGCGGCTCCCCGCCCTTCCTCGCCGCCCCCCCCAGGGCAGCCTCCGCCGTGAAGGGGAAGCGAGCCAACCCCCCCTCCCCCTCCCCACCCCCGCTAGCCACGTGCAGCGCCGGGACCCTCCTCTCCCTCCGGCCGGCTTTGGCGCAGGCGCGCCTCCCACGTGGCCCGTCTCCCACGTGCTGCTCTGTGCCTACGTGTCCTTCTGGCAGGGTGACCCGGAAGTCCTGCCTCCCCCGCCGCGACGCTTCTGTTTGAACACGCTCCGTTCCCTCGCTGGCCGCCTCGCGGCGTGGCGATTGGTTGGCCGGGCTCCCGTGGGGTGGGGCGCCGGATCGCGCCGGCCGATTGGCTTTCCGGCGAGAGGGGCCGGGCTCACTGGGTGTGCTGCGCGTGCGCCGGGGGGCGGGCCCGGCTAAATACCCAGCCGCCGCTCCGCCCCCTTCCTCCCTCCGCTCTTCGGACGCCGCCGCCGCCGCCTCGCCTCCCGCGGAGACCTCCAGCGCGACCCCCGGCGCCATGGCTTCCTCCGCCGGACCCGCCGCCGCCGCCGCCGCCGCCTCCTCGGCAGCCGGCTCCGCCCAGGCGCCCGCCCTCCAGCGCGGCATCGTCAAGATGGTAAAGGCGGCTCCTGAGCGCGTGCAGAGCGCCGGCGGGGAAAGCAGCGGGGACCCCTCGGGCGCTTCGCCCTCGGGGCTGCCGGGGGACGTGGCCGCCGCTGGCCAGGGAGGAGGAGGAGGAGGAGGAGGAGGGGGCTGCCCCGGGCAAAGGCTGCGCGGCAGGCAGGGGTCGTGAGTGTATGTTGGGGGGACGGAGAACTGCGCCCCCCGGAGCCCCTTCCCCGCCCAGGGACGGTTTCCCCACGGAGCGTCTGTGCCGGAGCAGGGGCCGCCGGCTGGCTGCTCGGGGGTCTCCGGGGCAGGTTTCAGCCAGGTGGGCTGGTCCGTGGGCGGGGCTGGCGCAAAGGCCTTCAGGCTGCCCTCCGGTGCCCTTTCCCGAGGCTTCGGCTGGGGTGGGCAGGGGGCGGCTGGTGCCAGGATTGGCAGAGTAGCTAGTAGCAGCGGTGGTGGCCGACGGGCGCTCTTGCAAGGTGTTGGCGGTGGGGGGGGCAGGTGGCCTCGAACCCAGGGCGGAAGGGAGGCTGTGCCAAAGGGCTCCGCCTGAAGGTGGAAGGCTCTGACCCGGGGCAGCCGTTTCTGAAAGGAGGCAGCCTTGGCAGCAGCAGTGGCTTGTGGGGGAGATCTCCCGGGGAGCTTCCTGTGTGAGTGGGGCCTGTGCGGTGGGGGGTCTTGGCTGCCCCTCCTAATGCCCACCCGCCTCCTTTCCTCGCCAGGTCCTTTCGGGCTGCGCCATCATCGTCCGGGGACAGCCCCGGGGAGGCCCGCCTCCTGAGAGACAGATCAATCTCAGCAACATCCGTGCCGGGACTCTGGCACGCCGAGCAGCTGCTGGGCAGCCGGATGGCAAGGACACCCCTGACGAGGTAGGGTCCCCACCCCTGGACTTCGGATGCCAGCACCTATGTTTCTGTGTCCCCCCACACCCACCCCAGTCCTTGGTAGATTCCAGTGTGGGTCGCCATCAGCCATGGCCACAGGATGTTTCTCCCCACATGGGACTGAGGGGCTCAGAAAGCATGCCAGGTCCTCCCCCGGGTGGGTGCCGTTCAGGGGCTGCTGGCCCTGTGGCTGCCCACCACCACAGCCACTCAGGCCGGGCGGCCCCTGTGTCTTGGGCTCCTTTTGCTCAGGTGCCAGAGAGGTTTATTCTCTGCTGCTGGATGGGTTTTCCCTTCAGAAACACCTGGAACCGGGGTTGAGGTTAGAACGGGCCAGAGGGTGGATCCACTGACGGGTTTTTGTAGCAGGGATGATTTGGGCACGCTGGTCCTGAGAAGGGTAGAAAGTCAGTCTTGTTAGGGAAAGAGTGGGGTCTTCTCGGTTCCCTGGGCTGAGCAGAAGCCCCGGAGGGGGAATCCGGAGACTTATGTGATGGGCCAGCGAGTGCCCAGAAGAACCCCGTGGGTGCTGGGAATGTGCCCCCCCCCCCGAGGACAGGCACTTGGACCATCTGCTGCCCCTAGAGCCCCCCAGGCTTCTCCCCATAGTCCCCTCACAAACAGAAGCCTGGGTTGGGTGTGGAGCCCCCTCCCACTTCACACTGGGCGAGGGACCCAGGCCCTGTGAAGAGGACAGGTCTCCGAGAGGGTGAACCTTGCCACCCTCACCCGGCCAGCCTCGCCTGCTCTCGTGCTCTGGTGTTGGGGCTGAGGGGGGCTTCCTGAGGAGGGGGGTCTGGGCCTGGGAGATTGCCCACTGGGGGTGGGGGGACTGGGAGGGAGTGTCGTCTTTTCCACCCTGGCTAACCCCTTACTTTCCCAGCCGTGGGCGTTCCCAGCTCGTGAGTTTTTGAGGAAGAAGCTGATTGGCAAAGACGTTTGCTTTTCCGTGGAGTACAAGACCTCTCCCCGGCGGGAGTACGGCATGGTCTACCTGGGCAAAGGTGAGAGGCCTCCTCTGCTTGGGCTTTCAGCCCCATGGATTGGACTGCTTGCCAGGGTTTGGGGGGGGGGGGGTTGCCTGTTTGCTGGGGCTCCTGGAGACTGGGCAGCTCTAGCCACTAATCCTGGAGCAGCAGTTCTTGAGTCTGTGGTCAGCATGGGGGGGGGGGCTCTCCCACTTGACCCCTTGGAAACCATTCATTGGGTGAGGTCCTCCTCCAGTCGGGGGCCGTCCCGGTCTGATGGCATCCCTGCCTTGGGCTGAACCAGGGGCTGGAGGCTCTTGCAGCCGGCACAGGGGAAAGCCACCTAAAGCAGCCCCTCCCTGTGGGTAAACCCCACGGCAGCCGGAGGCCCCGTCCCCAGCATCTGCTCTGGGCGGGAGGGGGCTGCTTGGCCCGCCCCTCCCGCTCTCCTGGCCCTGCTAAGAAGAAGAAGAAGGGGGGCAGCTGGGGGCCCTCGGCCAGCCTCTCCTCAAGCGGATGGGGGTGCGGTTGGCCTGCTCTGAGGGAGGGAGGCGGCCCGAAGGCTCCAGGGAGCATCCAGGAGGATGCGCTGGCCTCACTCGCGCTGGAGCCCTCCTGCGGTTGCCGCGTTGAGGGCCCAACGTGGAGGGTGGGTTGTTTCTCCTGTTGGGCGCCGTCTTCTCCCAGCCAGTCCTGCCTCCTTGGTCTGGGTGTCCTCACAGACCCTATCCGGGCATTGGGGGCCTCCTCTAGGGTGGCCCTTAGGTCACGAATAAGATGCCCCCCCCTCCTCCCCTGTCCCCAGGAACACGAATGCCCCTGTTTTTGTTTTTTAAAAGGGCTTTTAAGAATCATTAATTTTAGGTTGTTTGATTTCTGGTCTGGTTAAGCCTTGTGCCTCCCCCCCCCCCCCGAGCCCGAGATCAGTCCACTGATAACAGCCCCTCCTCAAGCGCCGGGCGTGGAGAGTCGGGGGGGGGCAGCCAAGCTGAGCTCCACAGGGGTCAGCCTGAGATGGGAGGGGGCACCGCCTGCCAGGCTCTAGTGGCTGAGAGGGCGGGGGGGGGAGAGGCTCAGCAAAGGCAGCTCTCCCACCCACCCATCCCCTGCGGCAAACGGGGCTTGGGGTGACTCGGGCACCGGTTTCCCTCAGGCGTCCTCTGTGCCGCCTGGTGACGGGTGCTGGGCTAGCTTTGGTGGAGCTGGTGGGATCCTCTGGCGTGGCTTGCCCCCTGCTCCCCTCCGTTTCCTTACGGCCGCTCTCTCGATTGCAGACACGTCCGGGGAGAACATTGCGGAGTCCCTGGTGGCCGAGGGGCTGGCCTGTCGCCGGGAAGGGGTCCGCGCCAATAAGTGAGTAGCCTGCCCAAGGCCTCCGGGGCTGTGGGGCAGGGCCTGGCTCCTTTGCTGCCCAGTAAAGGAAGGATCCGGCCCTGGGTGGGGGTGTCCCTGCCGCTCCAGAGGGAGGCCTCTAGGGCGGCTCCCCACGCAGGCTCCCCTAAGAGAAGGGGCCTCCCGTCAGGCTGGGTGCGGGGCGAATCAGAGCTCTGGACAAATGGACAGTGCTGCCCACCCTCCCCTGTTGGGCTCCCGGTCTCCAAAAGGCTCAGAGGAACCCAGAGCCTGGAAGGCCAGGAGGCAGCTATGCTTGTACAAGGGAATGACAGACCTCTGCACATGCACAGGAGTCTGTGGCACAACAGCTGGCTTGCTGCTTCTGCCCGCCCCCCCCCCCAGTTGAGGGAGTCTTGCAGGGCCTGGGGGTGCTGGGGAGGCGGGAGCAGCCACTGCTTTCGAGGAGGAGAGCCACGATCCAGGGAGGGTCTTCCCAGTGGCTGGAAGGGAATGGGGCTTCTGGTGGGGAAGGTCTCCACCCCAAGGAGGCGGCTGGTGAGACTGGCTCCAGGGTCCCGTCCGATGTGTCTGATCTGGGCACAAAGTCTGCACGGCCTTTCAGTCACGAGGGCCCTTCCTAGCTTCCAGGGCGCAACATGTGTGTCTTTGTGTGTGGAAGACAAGGTGGAACCCCAGGCCTAGTTCCACAGCACCTCCCTCCACTTGGGACTCCAGGCCCCAAAGCCCCTGGGGCAGGAGCAGCAGCAGAGGTGGGGGGGGGGGAACCCGGGGACTTCAGCGTAGCTGCTGCGGATAGGAAGGGAGGGCCGCCCGGCCAGTGCCACCCGTAGCTGACTCCAGGGAGGCTCCTTGGGAATGTCATCACTAGTCTGTGGAGAGGAGGGAGAGGGGGCGGGGGGGCGGGGGCTGCCCGGGCCAGACTGGGTGGGGTCTTCTGCTCCTCCCTCACGGAGGACTCTCCTCCTCCTCCTCCTAGTCCTGAGCAGAGCAGACTGGCTGAGCTGGAGGAGCAGGCCAAGACCGCCAAGAAGGGGATGTGGAGCGAAGGGACAGGCTCACACACGCTCCGAGACCTCAAGTACACAATCGAGAACCCCCGGCACTTCGTGGACTCCATGCACCAGAAGCCCGTGAACGGTGAGTCCCCTTTGGCAGGTGGGGAGGGGCTGGCTTGGGGGGCAGAGCAGGTGCTGAGTGGTCTTTCTCTGCAGCCATCATCGAACACGTCCGAGATGGGAGTGTCGTCCGGGCCTTACTCCTGCCAGAATACTACCTGGTCACTGTCATGTTGTCCGGCATCAAGGTCAGCCACTCCCAGGGGTCGTTGGAAGAAGAGAGGGTCGCGGGCCCCTCGAGTCCAGCCTCTGGGGGGGGGGGTCTGACAGGAGGAGGGTCCCCCCCCCCCCCAGTCAGGAGAGAAGAGAGCTGGTCCTCCTGTAGAATCCTCCCCCTTGCTGGCCACCAGCACATCTGGAAGGAATCCCAGAGAGGAGCTTCCTGTGGCCCCTTCTGAGCCTCCCTCCCTCCCTTTCTCACACACACACACACACCCCCCCCGGTTGGCCCCGGAGCCCCGAGAGAGAGCGGCCTCCTCCCCTGCACTCGGGCTTCCCAGGCTTTGTGTCCTGCCAGGAGAGCATCCGAGCCCCCACTGTATCCCGGCTGCACGTATGCACGTGTGTGTATGCATGTGTTAAACGTGTGTGCCCATCTCAAGCAGAGCTGCATCTAGGCGGCTTACAGACATTCAATTAAAATGCGCTATAAAACATAAAAATGATAAATAAGGATGTTCAGTTTTGCAATTCCATGAAGCTGGGCAGGATGGAGAGGCAGGGAGCCAAGTGCACCCAAGGAGGAGGTGAGGCTACTCCTCCATAGGGGGCCACTCCCATTGGGGTGCCAGGCTGGTTGGCACAGCCAGGCCTTCGAGGCCTGTCAGAAGGCCATAGCAGGGAAGGTGGGGGGGTCCTTGGCCTTTTCGGCTGGAACCGGATGGGCAGCCAGCCCTGTTCTGCCCCGGTGGACCTTGGGATGCTCTCCAAAGATTTCCCCCTGCAGAGAGCCTGGGAGCAGGCCGGGCGTGACGGGGGCTGGGCTAGATGAGCGCAGGGACTCCCGATCCAGGAAAGGTCCCACTTGTGCAAAGACCCTCCTGGCCACAACTGTCTCCGGGCTCTTTGAGCAGGAGTCCCTGGTCCAGCAGAGCCCCTAGATTGTGCCCCGGGTCTGTCTGGGGCAGTGCCACCCCCGTCCAGGAAAGGGTGATCAACCCAGCCTGAGGCCCCTTGCACCCACAGCCGCTCAGCCCTCCTAAGGTCCAGCCGCAGGGCCCTGGGGGGAGGATGGGGAGAGGCAGCATCGCTTGGGGCAGAATGGAAATGTCAGCTTGAGGCTCAGGGCTCCCTGATGGCCACTCATCCCGCCAGGGATTCTTCGTGTGGATGTTGAGCCCCAAAAGAGCAGCTGGGGGGGGGGGGCTCTCATTCCCCGCCCACACTGGGTGGCCCTACCGGCCTTGGAGAAACAGGGCCATGGCGGTGCAGGAGTGCCCTGCCCAGCCCCGATCCCCACAGCTGACCTGAGAGGGCCCCGTGGGCGATGGTGCCAAGGGCCGCTGAGAGGCTGATGCCTTCTGTACTGAACTGCCCCCCAGCCCCCCCAAGACCTGCTCCAGCTTGCCTTCCTTCTGGCCATGGAGGGCCCCTGCTGACTGGGGCTCTCTTCTTCTGGCCCCGATGCTGCCTCCCTGCCGCGAGGAGGCCAAAGGCTGGAATTTCCCACCACCGTCTTGGGGGCTTGTGGGGCCTTCTCTGCCCCTGGGGTGGAGAAGGGGGGACGGACTCCTTATCCCCACTTGGGCTCCCAGTAGCCTTCAGTGTGTGTGTGTGTGTGTGCGTGTGTGATCAACCTTGTGGCATAGGCTGCTGTGGGTGCCCTGCCCTGACTGGCGCTCTCCTCCCAGTGCCCCACGTTCAAGCGGGAAGCCGACGGCACCGAGACCCCTGAGCCCTTTGCAGCAGAAGCCAAGTTCTTCACAGAGTCGCGGCTGCTGCAGAGAGACGTCCAGATCGTCCTTGAGAGCTGCCACAACCAGAACATCCTGGGCACCATCCTGCACCCGGCAAGTGGGGGCTGGGGGTGGGGGCGGCGGTGGCCCCAAGACCTCCAGGGGGAGGGGCAAAGGGGTGAACCGTGAGGGGGGGCCCAGAGATGCCGTGCAGAGGAAAGGGACCGGCGTGAGGAGGGAATGACTGGGGTGGCCTACGGGCAGGTGCAGAGCAGGGGGAAAGAAGAAGACCGGCTCCGCAGCGCTGCTCCCAAGGCTGGAGGGTCGGGCACAGCGCAGGGGCCATGGCAGAGAAGGCACCGCTTGACGGATGGCATCCTTGGGATAAGAACGGGGGGGGGGCTCCCATGGGCAGCCCCTCTGCCACAAAGGGCTGCAGAAGGACCGACTAGGCCTGGACTTCCGCCCGGAAGCCACTCGGCTCCAGGCTGCCTCTGGGCCCGGAACCAGCCGGGGCAGGTCTGCCTTGGTACCCCCACCTCAGCCTGCCCTCCTCGTTGCCCCTTTCCCTCCCTTGGACCGGCCCTATTCTGTGGGGGGCGGCCAGAGAGGGGCTTCCTGCTTGAAGAGGGGTGAGGGAGGCTGTCCCAGCTGGAGCTGCCTGGGGAAAGGGGGAGAGCCGGGGGTCCCTGACGGCCGTCTTCTCTCCCACCCAGAACGGGAACATCACGGAGCTGCTGCTGAAGGAGGGCTTCGCCCGCTGCGTTGACTGGTCCATGGCCGTCTACACCCGGGGGGCAGAGAAGCTGCGAGCCGCGGAACGGTAATGCGGGTCATCCTGCCTGGGGTCCTTCCGGACGGGCGGCTGTGCTCGGCTCCTCTCGGCAGGCTGGAGAGCAGCTTTGGGGCTGGAATTGGAGGCAGGGAGGGTCCGCAGGGTCCCCCCGCCCCCCGCCCCAGGCTGCCTGCCCAGGCATGCACTGTTCCCTCTAAGGTGCGTGGGTGCGCGGCCGCGCACATGGCAAGAAAACACCGCGTAGGACTTTTCAACTCCCGCGCAGTGAATTCCACAGGCTCCGGAAGCTGGGGAGGAGGTCCTTTGCAGTCTGGACTAACGGCTGCTGCCTCCTCCTCCTCCTCTAACAGCACCGCCGGATTTGCTGCCCGGCGCTGCAGCTTTGAGGAGCCTTTGAGGCTACGGGAGCCAGTAGGAAGGCGGTGGAGGGGGGGCGGGAGCAGGAAAAAAAGCCCCGATATCCTGTGGGAGATAGGGAAGTAGGCATTAACAGTAAGTTTCTAAAGGATAACTCAGCACGAAGGAAGCCGAGGGAAGGAAGCCGTTTTCTAGTGAACGGAGAGAGGAGAGCCAGTCCGGGACAACCTTCCCCCCACTTCCCTCTCTGTTGTCCCCCTCCCCTCGCTCCATTGCAAGACTCAGCGAGACTCATCCAGAGCCTGCGGGGAAGGGCCGGCGCTTAACGCTGAGGATCACCAAATTTGGCTCCGTTTCTGTCTTGCCTAGGCAGCAAAGGGGGAAAAAAGAAGCGGGAAGGCCTGGCAGGTGAGAAAGGGAAGGATTTAAAGAAAGCCCGACTCCACCCCGCTATCATTTACCCCGGCACTCCAGCGCCTCCCTCGGGAGTTTGAGACATTCCCCCCCCATCATCCTGTGAGAAGGATTCCCCCCTCCTCAAAGAATTTCCCCTTCAAAAGAATTAACAAGAAAAGACGCCTCTATCAAAAGGGGGGAAATTTTCCCTGAAAACAAGAAACAATCCATGCCTCTCCCTTGGTGTCTCGATCAGCGATAGCAATAAATAGCCTCAGGCACTATTTACACCTCCAAAGCAGGGGCCCCCAACTTTTGGGGCACTGCTGCTAGCCAGACTATCTTGTTTCTCCTCATAACCCATTGATATTTTCTTTTAAAAAATAGAATACTTTATTGGCCAAATGTAAATGGACACGCAAGGCATTTGTCTCTGGTGCAAAAAGTCTCAGTGTACAAACAACAAAGTAATATAATCATAATACTGATACTAATAAGAGATGGCAGCAGAAAAGATGTTATATAACACTTTTAATTAAGCAGGTACTTTGAATAAACATAACTTTGAGTTTCAAATAATACTGATTTCATTGTTGTCTTAGGTGACATCGGTGAAAAAAATTCAGGTGCTCAGGCATGAAAATGTGCCGCTCAAACACTATACTTTTCCGCTCACACTGAAAAAAAATTAGAGGGAACATTGCAGGCATGTGGGTGGTGACCAGGCCCTGCCTTAAGCTGCCGTTTGCCACTTCCCTCCCGCATCCCTTCTGCCTCCCCGGCTCTTCCAGGGGAAAGCGGTTGGGGGGTCTCATGGATGGACGCAAAATTGTTTCGGTTAGAGACGCTTTTGAGTCTGGTGCTGCACCGTCAGCCAGTGGGGGGCTCTGCACCTTGGGGGTGACCGTGTGGCACCTAGTCTTGACTCCAGGCGCTGCTGGGGGACTCAGACAGCACCTCCGGGGGGGACGTGGGGAGGACGGGCACTTTGGCCTCTTGTCACCCCTGCTGAGGAATCGTAACTGGCACCCCCCAGGGAGGGTGAAGGGGTGAGTGGGTGATGCGCTGCTGTGGGTGATGCCCACTGCGCTTCCCAGGCCCCCCCAAATGTGTGCCGGGTGCCAAATGTGGGTAGAGCCCGCCTGCATAAATGCTCCACTCTTCCCCTGCCAGTCGGGGTGGCTGGGTGGGCCGTGGGGCCGGGCAGCGGCTCCCCCACTCAAGCCTCCTGCCCTCCCCCTCTCGGCCCAGGTACGCCAAAGAACACCGGCTGCGGATCTGGAGGGACTACGTGGCTCCCACGGCCAACCTGGACCAGAAGGAGAAGCAGTTTCAGGCCAAGGTGGGTGAGATTTAGATTTTTAGATTTTAATGAGCATTTATATGCCGCCCTTTTCCCTGAGGGGACTCAGGGCGGCTTACAACAATGGGGGGAAGGGAGTGCAAGACAAGACTTAAAAGAAAAAAAATGTGAATAAAAAAATTGACCATAAAAACACAACATTCACTCAACATTCGGGCGGGGAGAGAGTAAAGTCTTATCCCCAGGCCTGACGGGATAGCCAGATCTTGAGGGCTGTGCGGAAGGCCTGGACTGTGGTGAGGGTGCGGATCTCCACGGGGAGGTTGTTCCATAGTGTCGGAGCTGCAACTGAGAAGGCTCTCCTCCGTGTAGTCGCCAGTCGGCACTGACTGGCGGATGGAATTCGGAGGAGGCCTACCCTGTGCGATCTGATGGGACGCAGGGAGGTAATTGGCAGGAGGCGGTCTCTCAGATAGCCAGATCCACTACCATGGAGCGCTTTATAGGTGGTAAGTAAGACCTTGAAGTGCACCCGGAGATCGACAGGTAGCCAGCGCAGCTCACGGAGGATCGGTGTTATATGGGCGAACCGTGGTGCGCCCATGATCACTCGCGCGGCCGCGTTCTGAACTAGCTGAAGTCGCCGGATGCTCTTCAAGGGCAGCCCCATGTAGAGCACATTGCAGTATTCCAGCCTAGAGATCACAAGGGCTCGAGTGACTGTTGTGAGAGCCTCCCGGTTCAGGTAGGGCCGCAACTGGCGCACCAGGCGAACCTGGGCAAATGCCCCCCTGGTCACAGCCGACAAATGGTGGTCAAAACTCAGCTGTGGATCCAGGAGGACTCCCAAGTTGCGGACCCTATCTGAGGGGTATAAATTTTGCCCACCCAGCCTGATTGATGGAACGTTAGCCGAATTTTTGGGAGGAAAACACAACAGCCACTCGGTCTTTTCCGGGTTGAGCACCAGTTTGTTAGCTCTCATCCAGTCTTTAACAGCCTCAAGGCCCCGGTTCATCACGTCCACCGCTTCATTGAGTTGGCACGGGGCGGACAGATACAGCTGTGTATCGTCCGCATATTGGTGGTACTTAATCCCGTGCCTCCGAATGATCTCGCCCAGCGGTTTCATGTAAATGTTAAATAGCAGGGGGGACAGAACCGAGCCCTGCGGCACCCCATAAGTTAGGGGCCTAGGGGACGATCTCTGCCCCCCCACTAACACCGACTGCGACCTGTCCGAGAGGTAGGAGGAGAACCACCGCAACACGGTGCCTCCCACTCCCACCTCCCGCAGTCGTCGCAGAAGGATACCATGGTCGATGGTATCGAAAGCCGCTGAGAGGTCAAGGAGGACCAGGATGGACGCATAGCCTCCATCTCTGGCTCTCCAGAGATCATCGGTCAATGCGACCAAAGCGGTTTCTGTGCTGTAACCGGGCCTGAAGCCAGACTGGAAGGGGTCAAGATAGTTAGCTTCCTCCAAGGTACGCTGAAGCTGTAAGGCCACCACCTTCTCAACAACCTTCCCCACAAAGGGGAGGTTGGAGACTGGACGATAGTTATTAAGAACTGCTGGATCCAAGGACGGTTTCTTCAGGAGGGGCCTCACCACCGCCGCCTTAAGCGCGGTGGGGAGGTGTCCCTCCCGAAGAGAGGCGGTAACAACCGCCTGGATCCAGCCTCATGTCACCTCTCTGCTGTTGGCAGTCAGCCAAGAGGGACACGGGTCCAGTATGCAGGTGGAGGAACTCACAGCTCGCATAGCCTTGTCCACATCCCCGGAGGCAACATCCTGAAACTCAACCCAGAGATGGTCTACCAAGTCATTCCCTTGTGTCTCGGCTGGATCTGCGGGGGTGGAGTCCAGTTCCGATCGAAACCGAGCAACTTTGTCTGCCAAGAACTGACCATACTCCTCAGCCTTACCCTGCAGGGGGTTCCCCGTCTCCCTCCTATTTAGGAGGGAGCGGGTTATCCTGAACAGGGCGGCTGGGCGGGACTCGGCGGACGCTACCAAGGAGGCAATGTGTGATCTTTTGGCGGTTCTCAATGCCCGAATATACTCCTTGGTGCAAGCTGTCAACAGTGCTCGGCTCGATACGGACCTATCGGACCTCCACAGGTGCTCTAGGCGTCTCCTCCGGCGCTTTATCTCGCGGAGCTCCTCGGTGAACCAAGGGGGTCTCCGCGAGCCGCTGACCCGGAGGGGCCGTAGTGGCGCAATCCGGTCCAGGGACTCCGATGCCGCCGAGTGCCAGGCCGCAGCAAGAGTCTCCGCCGAACTATGGGCAAGAGCATCTGGAATGACCCCAAGCTCCGTCTGGAACCTAACAGGGTCCATCAGTCGCCTGGGGCGGAACCACCTGGTCGGTTCCTCCTCCCCACAGTGGGGGTTTGGCCTCCGGAAGTCTAGCCTCAGTAGGCAGTGGTCTGACCACGACAGGGGAATGATCTCATTTCCCTTCAGACCAAGATCATAACTCCACTGTTCCGAGAGGAATACGAGGTCGAGTGTGTGCCCCGCTGAGTGGGTAGGGCCTCGAATTACCTGAGGCCTTCCTGACGGGCCCGGCAGTCCCCTGGGCTGCCCGCAGCTCCCCTCTGGCAGGCTGGACCCAGGGGGCTTAGGGGGCTGGGGGAGGAGGGGGCTTTGGGGACCCCAAAAGCTGGCAACAGGCAAAGGCAGCAAGCAGGAGGGGCGCAGCTCAGGTGCTCCCCGCCCCCCCCCCCCTGCTTCCTCCGGCGGCCTTGGGTGCCCTCCCCAGGCAGCCCAGGAGGACGGCCTCAGGGAGGAGAATTGCTGCTTGTGTGGAAGCCTCCTCTGGCTTGCAGATCCCTGTGGGATAAACGTATGGGGCAGCTTGGCTTGTGCCCCACACACTGGGTGAGGGGGGTGGGGGGGTTGCAGCCCTGTTGGGAACATCTGGTGCTGTGGAGAGTGGAAACGGCCACCAGGTGGCGCTATTGGTGTGTGTTTTTAAGGGCATAAGAGGCAGCGTGGTTGGTGGGCTGGCTGGAAAGCCCCTGCCCCTTGCTCTGTTGCCCAGGGAGCCTTCCAGGGCTCCGTCTCCCCCTCAAAGATTCCCGGGGCTTGGGGGGGGTGGGAGTCAGAAGGAAGATGGCATACTCACCTTGGCCCCCCTTGGGGCTCACCCTCCGGAGCCCAGGAGGCTGCCTCCTTCTGCTAGGGGGCCTGGCCAAAGGAGCCAAGGTTAAAGGCCCTCGGTGGGGAAGGGCAGCCTTGGCTCTGCTCAGGGCATCTGAGATAAGGCTCAGTTCCTGCTCCCTTCCTCTCCCAGGTGGTGCAGGTGCTGAATGCAGACGCCATGGTGGTGAAGCTGAATTCCGGGGACTACAAGACCATCCACCTCTCCAGTATCCGGCCTCCCAGACTGGAAGGGGAAGGGCCTCAGGTAGGGCACGGCTTTTGGGGAGGGGGCTGATTCAGGAGCACCTGGGTTTGGCCTTCAGCCCCGTCAAAGATCCTCTAATGCAGGTCTTGCCACACACAGACCAGCCTGGCGTGCGCAGCTCAATGGGGGATTCTGGTCTTGAGAGGGAAACGGCTGAGCCCCTCCCCCCCTGTCTCCATTGGGGTCTCCCTCTGGGCCCCCTTTCTGGCATCCCTTTTCTTGCCTGAAAGCGGAGGCTCCTCTCCCTCTGTCCGAGGGGGAGGGGGATGCTGTTGGGGGCCTGTTTGGTGCCAGGCAGGCCTTAGAAGGGGGGGGGGAGCATGGACTCCAGAGAAAGGGCACATTTCTGGGCCTGCTTGGAGAGCAGCAGGAGGGGGGAGGCTGGGCTGAGGGAGAAGTGGGGGTGGCTAGGAGGAGGCCATCGGCTGCCTGGATGGGAAGGCCCCAGGGAATGATGGGGAATGATGGGTTATAGTTGGTAGGAAGGACTGAGGAGGGTTTCTTTATTTGAAATATTTCTGTAGCGGCCTCTCTTCTAACCAACTCCGGTTGTCCCCCAATCCAAAGTTAGAACAGCACAAAAATGGCAGCACCGGGTGCCAAATGAGCTCCCATGGACCACTCCCATCTCCCAGTGCTGGGGGGAAGGCAGGGCTTCAGAGCCCCACAGGAGGCACGGAGGGTGGGGACCTACAAAACCTAAGGGGGGGGGGGCAGGGCTTCCACGGAAAAGGCCCAAGCGCCCATCAGGTGACTCTCTTTGGGGGGCAAGCAGCATGCCCCTGGGCTTTAAAAGTGAGCACCAGCACCTGGAATCCCCCCCCCCCCCAAAAAAAAAGAAACTGGAGGCAGAGCCTCTGTCTGGCCTGGCATCCTCCCAGCTCCCCTGTGCCTGGCCTTGGGGGGGGGGGGGGAGGGGAGGGGCCTGCAGCCAAAGCTTTTCTTACCTGGTGAGGAGGAAATGGAAGATGGTTGGAGACAGATGCAGGTGGAGGTGGGGGGGGGGCATCTATCCAGTGGGGTCTGCTTACCCCAAAATCTTGCTCCTTTTGGGAGGCAAGAGAAGGAATTGTATTTAGGTCTAAAAGTTCTCCTGATGTTTCTCAGCACAAGAAACTCTGTCTTTAAAAAAATGGTTGATATTTTGATGCCTGGAAGCAAAGACTGGAAACTGAGAGACCCTTCCCCTCCCTCCTCCCCTCCCTCCCCCTCTCCCTCCCCCCTCCCTCCCTCCATTCTGGGTTATGCTTCCCCTTTTTTGATTTGGGGAGTTGGGATCTGGAGGCGTCTCCCTGTTATAACTGCCGTTGGCCCATTTGCACCCGAGGGGATGCCCCTTGTGGAGGAGGAGGGGTTCCGCCCAGCTGGGGGCAGCCCTAGGCTCCCCTCCTGCTCCCCAGGAGCCCCCCTCTCTCTCTCTCCTCCGGGGCAATTGCAAGGGGAGGGAGTTCTGCTTGGCCTCCGTGGCTGATCTTTCCACCTTGGGGGGGGGGGACGGGGGGGGGGGAGCCTGGGCTGCGACCTCTGCTTTGCTCGGAAGCCCCTTAGGGCGAGAGGCCAGCAAAGGGCGTGTTTAGCCTCTTGGACTTTCCTGGAATAGATCTCCCTTCTCCACTTCATTTGTTTGAGCCGCAAAGGAGGTCATCATCGGCTGGGAAGGCTCACATTCCCAAAGGCAGCAATCAAACTAAGGGTGGGGGTGGGGGTGGCAGAGGATGATGGGAGGAGGTCCAGATTCTCCCCAGGGCTGCAGCTGCCTCCAGGAAGGGCCAAGAGGCAGCTGGGGCAAGAGAAAGGAAGGATGGTTGCTTCCAAGGTCGTCCGTCCCCGCCCCCCCCAGCTCGGCTCATCAGGGGCCCTGGTGCCTCGGATTGGCCTGGTGCCTCGGAGTCTCTGTGGTGTTGCCCCCAGGACCCGGCCTCCGCTCCCGTCTTCCTCCATCAGCTCCCAGCTCCGGAGATGCCGCCGCGGCCGCAGCCATGTATTTGTGCCCCAAGCAAGGCGGAAGGGCTGCACCCGCGTTGTAAACAAGGCCGGGGGAAGAGAGACACACGTCCGTTTCCTGTAGTAGAGCAGGGAACATGAAAATTTAAAGCTGAGCATCTCGGTTTAATGATCCAAAGAAATTGTTCCTGTTACCTTGTCTGAGCAGGGGCACTTCGGGTCATTCCTCAGCCGGTCTCAGAAAGGCCACTTCCCAGCCAGCGCTCCCGCTACGGAACAGCCCCCACCCCACCCCCCAGTGTCTCTGGGGCAGAGCCTGAAATGGCTGCCCCCCCCCCCAACATCTCTGGCAGCACCAGGAGAGGTGGGGCCCATTGGGGGGGGGGGGCTTCCTCCTGGGGCCAGCCGGGGTCAGAGGAGCCGACTGCTCAGTCTGCTTCTGGCCGGGCTTCTCTCTGGTCTTGTGGCTTCCTTGGGATCCGGTTCGTTCCTCTGCAAGATGCCAGGTGTCTTAAGAACTCTCAGCATTAAATCCTCCTGCCGGCTCCGGGTCCAGTTCCTTTTGGCCCAAGAGCTTCCCTGCCGGATGAAGGGGGACAGCCGTCATCTGCTCCCGGCTGAGCAGGAGGGGCTGCCCGGGCCCCCTGCCTGCTTCTGGGGCAGCCCTTCCCCACTGACCCTCCCAGGCCTCCTCTGGCACCTTCCGGCCAGCCTGGCTCGGAGAGCACCTGCAGGCGCTTTTTCCTGGGCAGCACAAATAGCAGCCAGAGCTGCAGTTTCTGAAGGGAGCCGTTTTTCTCCTGGAAGGTCCTAGCAAAGACTCCCAAACAGCCGCTCCCCTCCTCCCCCAATGATCCAGGCACGGGGGGGGGGGGCTCATTTCTCAGTGGAGGGGGGCTGTTGGAGCCCAAGGGTCTGAGCCATGGCAGGTGAGAAGGCCTCCCTCCAGGGCAAAAGGCTCCGGCAGCCTTTTGGGTTGGGGGGGGGGGCAGAGGGGAACTGGCCAGCAAGGATCCCTCCGGCTGACACACACACCCCCCCCCACCTCTTCCTTGATGCGCAGACTAAAATGTGACTGAAAAGTGCTGGCTTGATGGGCTCTTTCTGGCGATGCCACTCGAGGGTGGGGGCACGCAGGCCCCTCCTTAGCCAGACGGACTCATCAGGACGCAGGACGCAGCTGCTGATGAGGCCTAATTACGCTGGGTTTCTGGATGGTTTGCGTGAGAGATGAGGAACCTGTGGTTTGTCTCCTCCTCGGAGGGAAGGAGTCGCCGTTCTCCCTGGCAGCCTCTCTTCGGTGGCTCCTGGGATGCCACGTTTTGTGGACAGAGGGCGGGGCAGGCTCAGCTGAGACAGAGGCTCCTCCGTCGTCCCTTTGTAATAAATGGGGACTTGCTCCTTCGGGCGAGGGGAGGGCTGGGGCTGGTGGTCTTCTGCTGCCTTGCTAAGGAGCCCAGAGGCCTCATTGTCCATTAGTTTTGCAAGGCCAAAGGATTAGATTAGATTAGATTTAATGAATTTATAGGCCGCCCAATCCCGAAGGACTCCAGGCGGCTTACAACAAAAACATTGAATCGTGTTTGGAGACCAATGGACAGCCAGTGCAGCTCGCGGAGGATAGGTGTAGTGTGGGTGTACCTTGGTACACCCAATATCGCTCGCGCGGCTGCATTCTGGACTAGTTGTAGTCTCCGAACACTTTTCAGGGGCAGCCCCATGTAGAGCACAGAGGGAGCACAGAGTCAAACGGGGCGTCTCAGAGCTTAAACCGACTAGATGAACTAATTGCTTCCTGCAAAGACTCACCTCCTTTGCCCCTCTTTGGGCAGCTACATTTCTCTCTTCGGCTGCTGGGGAAGGCCCCCCCCCCCCCCCCGCCTCTGCTGCCTTGCCGGGCGCTACGAGTGGTAGGAGGCAGCGCCCTCTCTTCTGCGATGGGGAGGGCAGAAGCAGCCCTTGCTGAGCCCCCTAGCAACCCCGGATGGCCACTCCGGGACCACCACCTTCCTCTGCACTCTCTCTCCTCAGTTGCTCTGGATGGCTGGAGGCCTCCTTCGTCTGCCCACAAGCTTCCCTGGAATTCAGCAGTCACCAGCACAGTAATGACCTCCCTTTAGACAGAGGAGGAGAAGCCGTGTCAGTCTGCTCTGGGCCAGGCCCCAGGCAAGCGGGGAGCAGCCTTTGTGGAGCCGTTGGCTGGCTTGAAGGGCGGACGGGCAGCTGAGTTGGGAGGCTGGACAGAAGCAGGCCTGCCCTCCCCTCAATGGAGACAGGAGGCTCCTTGACCTGCCCGGCCTCTTGAAGCTGCCAAATCCTGGCTCCGGAGCTTCTCCTCTTACTCGGATACTGCAAAAGAGGGGATCCCCTCCGTGAAAGAGCCCGGTGCCACTTTCTTTCGTCCGTTGGCTGTTGGAGAGAGAAGGCTCCTTTGCCAATGGACGATGCCACCATTTAGGCTTGGGGGCTCTGTGAGGACTTGTGGGATACCTGTGGGTTACTTGGCCGTTTACAGAGCAGAGGAGAAGATGCGCTGGCCGAAGGGGGCTGCCAGGGGCTGCTGGGCTCAGATCCATCTTGCTCCCAATTGGGCCCTTCCGGAGTACGGTTTTCATGCTGGCCGTTCTGTGGGTCCATTCAGTTGTCCTTGCCCGGAGGGACTGCTAGATGAGTTTGCCAAATGCCTTGTTGAAATTAAGATACATTACAGCATTCCCTCCCGCCCCCCCCCACATCCACTATGGGGATTGCCTGATCCAGAGGGGAGATACAATGAGTGTGGCAGACTGGATGGTGAGCAAAGCCTGCTGAGCCATTGCTGCCCTCTTTAATTCCTCTTTTCCTCTCCTGTGGAGGAAGGCGAGCGCCTCTTCCCGGCGCCTGGCGTTTCGCCTGGGCTTCTGCAGTTCCCATCGATGAGCCTCGTAGGCTCAGCCGGCTTCTTTGGGACCCTGGGATGCTGGTCACCCAGGCTTGGACAGGAACGCAAATCCCACATAAGTCGGTCTCCCGTAGTCTCCCCTTCCGTCCGCTTCAGAATATCAAGTGTGCCGTTGTGGGAATCTGGGCAGGGGCTGAGAGAGACACCCCTCCTCTTGATCACATTTTCCCTATAGATTGTGGTCCACTTCATCAAATGCCTTGCTGGGCACTAACTACAGTATGTCCACAGCCATTTCTCTGGTCTACTAATTTAATCCTTTTGTCAAAGAGTGAAATAAGATTGGTTTGGCATGATCTGTTTTTAACAAACCTGTGTTGGCTTCTAGTTATAACTTTGTTTGTTTCTAGATGTTTGCAGATGTTTTTATTTTTTCCAAAGTATCTTCCCAAGTATTGATGTTATGTTGATTAGTCTGTAGTTTCCCAGGTCTGTTTCTTTCCCCTTTTTTGAAGGTGGAAACCACATCAGCCCTTTTCCAATCCTCTGGTACTCCAGGATTTTTGAAAGACAATGGTACAATGGTTCTGAGATGACATCTGTCAGTTCCTTCAGAATTCTGGGATGTAATCCATCAAATTCCGGTGATTTATATTCGTCAAGTTTAGGCACGTGTTCTCTCTCCATTTCTGTGCTTACTTTAATTTTTATTAGTCGTCTGCCATTGATGGTTACGTTCTTGGTAGGTTGAGCTATAGGATGGTTTTGGGGTTTTTTTGCGTGAAAATTGATGCAAAGAATGATTTACGAAGCTCTGCTTTCTCTCTGCTGCCTTTTACTTCCTTGCCATCTTCTCTCTCTAGTGGACTTGCTGTTTCCTTGACATTTTCCTTGTTATTTATATGTTGAAACAAACTCTTTATTATCTTGACTTTGGTTGCAAGTTTTTGTTCATTCTGGGCCTTGACTTCATCTTTCCAGATTCGAGTTATCTGCTGATAATTCTGCCTTAATTATGGATCCCTCTTTCCATTTTTTGTCCTTGCCCCTTTTGTCTTTCAGCTGATCAGTAACCCCGCTGATTTCTGCTCGGATTACTTGTTTTTCTTTTCAGTGGGCTTTTATGATGATATTTTTCTCTTTCCCATTCTTCTTGAGTTGTTTTCCCCTGTAGGATTTTCATCCAGGGAATTTTTCTTAGGCTCTCTCAAGAGTTTGTTAAAATCAGCTCTTTTAAAGTTTAAGACACTGGTTAGGTAATTTTCTACTGCTTGTGTCTGCCTTGAATTCCAATATGACTGGTCTCTCTCGCCCAAGGGTGACTTCAAGTCCCTCTATCCCTTCTCTACTAATAAGACTGGATTCTAGGTCTCTATTACTTCTTCCCTATTCTATGCCTCCATCGTCTTTATTAAAGCTCCTGTACACAACTGAGCCCCCTTATAGTTGTCTCCACAAAGTCTGCTTCTCTCAGCCATCTGCTCCTAGGTGGGCATTGCAATCTGGTCTTCACTCTGTTGGACGAATGGTCATAAGTTGAGGACTGTCTGTATCTTATCTCTTGCTTCTGGTTGCTGCCCTGCCTGCTCCTTTCTTGGATTCTCGGCCAACAGCTTTAATCGGATGCGTCTCCATCCCCTCTTCTCCTCAGCTGCAGGATGGCCACCCCCAGGGGCTTCTGCCCTCCGGTCCTTCCCTCCAAAGGCCGGCCGGAAAGAAACCTTCAGGGTCACCCAGGGTCCCGAAGGCCCCCCCGCACCTCTGGCTGATAACGCAATCCAAGGATCATCTAAGACCTATTAATAGATAACGTGACATACATTTATTGAACCCTTTAGGCCAGCGTTGGCTGCCTTGATTGGAAAAGGACGCAGAGCCCTGGGATAATCACTTCTCTTAACTGGGTCGGTCAATGAGGGGCTGCTCAGGTTTCGCGGTTGAGTCTCGCCCCGTATAAAAAGCCACGTGCCTCGCTTGCCACCTACAGTCGGCTGTTGGGGAGCCAAATTCAGCATGCTGAGGTCAGGGCTGGGGCCCCCCAGCGATCCACAGGTGGGCAAGTGCAGAGGGAGAAAATGCCACCCCGACTTCCTGCCCCCAGCAGCACATAAAGACCCACCTGGATAGTGGGAAGCAGGGCCTGGAGGAAGGCACGGAAGGAGCACGGGGGTCCGTGGGGGACAAGGAAGAGAGCGCTGCTATCCGGAGAGGCCATTGCCAAAGTCTTTCCTCCCGGGAGCATCGGGCCAGCCCGGAGGAGAGCAGCCTTCCAGCAGGAGAGACTCAGCCCAGCTGGGGAAAGTGAGGGGAGTCCCTCGATTTGGGTCCGCGTTGCAGCCCCAGGGCATGGCAGGTTGCAGACGTGAGCGGAGCAACGGCGGCTTCTCGGTTGTAGGGGGAAATTGTGCGGAAGAATGTCAGGGTATCCATCCAAGAGCAGAAGCTTGAAGGAATATAGGTCACTCAATCCCAGAATGGCTGAAGCAGAAGGAATTTGCCACCAGATCCCTTTCTCCAGAGGCTCCCAGTGGAATTCAGCTTTCGTATCTGTCTCTGGACTGAGAAGTGTGGGAGGAGAACCTGGGGAAGCTCACGCAGGGACCAGGTCAGCATTGACCTGCGGATCGTCTAGAAGGGATCCCCTCACCTCATCCGGATCCCTTGCCTGAAAGGTTGCGGGGGTTCTGGAAGGACCGTCCTGGGGAGAAAAGCCCAATTGCCCCACATCAGGGCTGGATTGCTGGGGGACCCGGCAGGATTGGCTGCCCCCTCTGGCCCTTTGTGGTGCTTCCCTGGGCCCCCTCTGGCCCCCCCCGGGAACGAGGCCTTGCGGGGGGTGTGTGTGGAGAGGGAGCTCCTGCATTTGGGCGGCCTTCCTGTCAGAGGGAAAACCGCTGAGCTCCCTCCAGACATCGACATGGAAAGAAGGCCCCCCTTGGAACTATAACCCGAGATGTATATTTTTCCAGTTCTCTTACTTTATTAAAAATCCCTTTTACAGCAGCTTCAGAACCCATAAAACCATCAGTTTGTATTCTGAGGACTTTGATCCCTTTTCCCCAGGAAGCTAGAAGTGCCGAGGGGGCCCACGAGAGAAGACCCTGACCAGAGGCTCTGATTGTGCCGCACCTCCTCCCCTCCTGACGCCCCCCCTCCCCGGTTTCTCTGGGCCTCAGGCATATTGGGACCCTTCTGGCCGGCTTCATGTCTTTGCTTCAGGATTATCTGGAGACAGGATTTGGGTGGGGGGGGGGAGCAGGGTCTGTGTGGCTGGGAGGCGCTGGAAGTCCTTGGTGCTCGTGATTTCCCATTTGCCGACTGGGGAGTTTCCAGCCAATTAAGGTTACTAAGCGAGGACTGCCCGGTGTAGCGTGTCCTAGGCACGGGGCTGACGTGTGGCTCCCTCTGGGCATCCGTGAGTGAGCCTGGCTTCCTTGACACCCTCCTCAGCTTCAGGCTCCTTGGGGGGCTCCACAGATCGCTGGATCCCCCCGGCCGGCTCCTCTGTCTGCCCTGGCCTTCCTGGAGGAGAGTGCCCGGGGGTTGCTCATTTGTGCCAGCCCCAAATTAGACCTTTCATTCGGAGGCTTCCGTGAGCTGCTCTCTTCCGCAGATCAACCTGGAATTTAAATGGGAGGGAGAAGGCTTGGAGGGGGAGGGGAAGAGAAAGTGGCTGTGTAGGCGCAGAGGGTGTGTGTGTGTGTGTGCGAATCGAGAGCCATGATGTGGCCTGAAACCCCTGGGGTGGGTGCAGGCTCAGCCTCTTTCCCCGGACGGTCCACTTATTTTCCCAAGGGGGGGGGCTTTTGGAGCTCCGGAGCCAGAAATGCTCTGACACCCCAGCCGTGTCCTTGTTTTGAGCCTGGATGCCCAGCCTGCTGCATGCCCGCACAGGTGCCCCGTTTGTCCCGTGTGAGGATCACACCGCAGGAGGAGCCTCCCAGGACACCTCTCGGTGTGGCTGTGGGTGTGAAGCGGCTGCTGAGGGGGGCATGGGGGCAAAGGAGACAGCTGGCTTTGCAGCAGGTTCTGCTTCCACTCTGGCCTGGTTCTCCTTGTGTTGCTTGGGGGGGGGGGAATCTACTCCGGTTGTGTGGCTGCCTGAATGCAACACACACACACACACACACATTGTGCAGGGTGGCTGCCCAGAATGGGCCTGGGCTCATTAGCAGCGCAGCTGAGTGGTTTGAGCTGTAAGTGACACATGGTGGTGTCTGCCCCGTTCTGAGGTCGGCCTTCAGCAGGTCATCTCCGTCCATTGATCGGCCCTCTCGCTTTGTCCATGGGCCACGCTGGGCGGGCACTTCAGCCGCTGCCTGTCTGCCCTCATTCCGTCAACCCGGCCTCTCGGTCAAGTGGGTCAGAATCACAAGAGGGGCAGCAGCCCAGGGCCTGACCGTAGGTAATAGATGCGGGGGGGGGGGGGGGAGTGTCCTGGAAGTCGGTCCGGCCTGCAGGGTGGATGGAAGCTTTCCCGCTGCTTGGGTTGGGCTTATTAATTTTGCCAGGACTCTCGGGGTTGCTGGAGGGCTGACAGCCTGGGGGGGGGGAGGGATGGTGCTGGCCCCCAACTAGGCTGCTGCGGCGCTGCATGGATTCTGCTGCAGGGAGGCCCGTGGTGGCCTGGCTTCCGGAGGTGGCTCAGGAAGGGACCCTCCAGGCTCATGCTGGAGCCTCTCTCTGCTCCCCCTCTGAGCCGGCCATGGCTACCGTGGGGGTCCTCTGGACGAGGAGAGGCGGCACAGACCACTTGCGCTGTCCTTGGTGGGCTCCTCTGCTGCGAGGGGACAGGAGACCCTCTTCTGGGTGACAGGCTGGCATCTCTGCCTCCTGGAGGGGGTGTCTGTGGCGCACAGGGGCTCTGGATGGGCTCTCCTGGTTGAGGCCGGGGGGGGGAGGGGGCCGCTGTCCTCTTCATCGTCCTGCTGCTCCAGGGCAGCAGCTGCATTGCAGACCCTCCAGAAGGACGGAGTTACTTCTGGCTGCTACTTTAGGCTGGGCGCCCCCCCCCCCTTTGCTCTCCCCTTGGAAGAAAACAGTAAGGCTGCCCCCACGTCCTTCCGGGGCCGCCGAGACCACGGGTGGTTTGTGTGTGTGTCAGGCTGGCAAGGCACCTGTGCTGCTGCTCCTTGAAGGAAGGCGGGCAGGTTGCCCCAAAGATGCCCATCCTGAACGGAGGGAGGCCAGAATTAGGACTCTGCCCAGGAGTTGGGCCAGAGACCCCCTGGGCAAACTCCCCGCGAAAATGCCCCCCCCCCAGCGGCATTGGAGGCCCAGTGGTCTGCTTGGCTCGCCGTGTGACCAACTGGATCCTGCCAAGGCTGAAGGGGGCGGATTGCCCAGGGGATTGGGGGGGGCAGCCGGGCCATTGGTTGGGCTGCCCTCTGGTCCGGTGAGCTCCTCCGGATGTCGCGAGGGGGTCCTGGGGCAGGACTGAAAAGCCAGCAGGGGCGTGAAAGAGCCGAGAGGCCTGTCCTTGCTTCCTGGGAGGGGGCAGGCTTGGGGCTCTTGGGGAGCACCCCAAGTGCCATGGCAGCCTTCGAGGGGGGGAGGCTGGAGGAAGGGGGGCAGGGAAAAGGGGGCCCTGTTGTTCTCCAGCCTTTGGCGCTGCTGCTGCCGCCTCTGCTCCGCCTGGTGGGGGGGGGAGGCGGCTGCTTGCAAGTCTGCCCCCCCTCTTGTCCTGGGGGTCAGCGTGGACCGGTCGCCTGGTTGGATCCAGGATGGGGAAAGACAGGGGTTGGCAGGCCCAGGGGATGCGCTGGAGGGGAAGGCCCCAGGCCCTGCAGCAGCAGCAGCAGCTGCCCATAACTCAGAGTGGCTGGCAAAGCCGGATTGATGGCTTCCCTTGACAGGCGCTCGGTGGCCCAGCATAAATTCCTCTGGCGGCAGCTCAAGCGGAGGAAGAGGGCTGGTGCCCCCCTCCTGCTCCTGGCTGGGTCGGAGGGGGGGGGCATGGCCGCTATCGCCCGCACCACTACGTCCCTCTCCCCTCTTCCAGGCCAGGAGGGGCCCCAGGAGCTGCGGGTCTCTGTCCCCCGAAGAGAATGGCGGTCGGGGGGAGCGGGTGACCCCTGCAGCCCCTGGCCCCTCCCCCCCTGATCTGCCTTGGATCAGGGCGGACCCCTCTGGGCCTCTCAGGAGGGGGACCCTTCTGCTGCCCACGGAGGAGGGGGGATTGTGGCCGCCCTGTTGCTGCCGCTGCGGCTCAGCTGAGATTCCCCATGTTCCAACCCCCCCTCGGATCCAGGCCCCAGAGGCCCCCCCCCCCCATGCAGGAGTTGCAGAAGAGATCCAAGAGCCCCCGTGGCTGCTGGGCTGGCAATGCTCCTCCTCCTCGGACTCCCTGCTTCAGGGCGTTTGATCCGGCCGATGCCCCTGCGGGGGCCTCCTCTGGGGCGACCTCCTCCGGGAGTCCCCCTCCTCCCTGCGGCTTCAGAAGAGAAAGGAGGGGGAGGGGCTGACCAACCTAGGGGAGGCATGTGGGGAGAACACCCCCCACCCCCATATTCCACAGCTCCATGGGGTTTGGGGAGAAGAGGCTCTTCCTCCCCCCATTCAGCTGGCATAGGGGGGCATGAAGGAGTGGGGAGACCAGTGCCCATGGGCCCGAGTGAGGGCACCCGGGGCATTGCAGCAGCCCCCGTCCCCTGAGGGGCCCCCAGCCACCCACACGGCCAGCTTCCCACCATTAACGGATTCCCCCCCCCCTCCACACACACACACACTTTTTTCAGTTGCAGGGATTACTCACCAGACCTCTGAGGCATGGAGGGGTGGGGCTCTTGGTGCGGCTGCCCCCCCCTCCGTTTCCATCCATCCCAGTAGATCTGGCAGGAGTGGCCCCTCCGGGTCCCCTCAGCTGGAGAAGGGCATCTAAAAGTGCCCTTCTCTCTTGGGGAACCAGGGATACCCCCTCCCCCCCAGGGGGGTCTGGCCCCAGGCGGTCAGGAGGGAGGCTGGGGGGACCCACTGAAGGCGTTTCTTGTTTCCTCTGGGTCCCCTCATTTCCACCTCTTGTTCATCTGGGGTTTTATTATTTTTAATCTCTTGTTAGCCACCGAGGATCATACTTCCAAGACGGATGGCCGTATAAATCTGCTTAATAAATAAATAAAATACGGTAATGAATGAATCGATGAAATAGGAGCAAGATTTGTTCAGAAATTAATCTGGGGTGAGCCCAATATTTATTTTAATTATGTGTTTGCTGGATTTATACCCAGCCTTTCCCAAGGAGGCTCCTGTGGGATTTACGTCCTGTCAGATTCCCCAACTGCCTCCTGGTACAAAACTTGCTCTGTGTGTGTGTGTGTGTGTTTGTGTGTGTGTGTGAAGAGGGGTTCTTTTCGGGGTTTTGCCGCTTTAGCGCTTTAGCCAATCCCCTTGGTTAATTGTAATTGAAGAGCAGCCACCGGTGTGGGATAAAGCGGGAACAAGATGCAAATTAATTGATTTTATTTGCTGTGACTTGGGTGGAAGATTAATTGAGTGGCTTTATCGTCTGTGAAATTATTTATCAATTTGCATGCAGAGATATGGATTGGGGCGTGAGTCTCCATCCACACAGACTTAAGGGGCAGCTTCTGCCTTACCTGCCCCATCAATCCCTCTCTGCGGGTAGCCCCTCTCCCCCAAGGAAGCCCTCCGTCTGTGGGGCAGGAGGCCGTGCGGGAGGGCAGACGGATGCTGGGGAGGGGGCCCCTGGGGACTCTGCTGCCTCCTCCTCCCCCCCCCCTCGCTTCCTCCGGGGCACCTGGCCTTGCAGTGCACTTTTGCTAGGCAGCTGCCCAGCCGGCCTTGGCACCCCGACACCCTGCCCACAAGCCTTTCGGCTCAGGATGCTTCTGCAGCAGCCCCTCAGCAGGCCCCTCTCCCTCTCCAGTGGAGGAGGAGCTGCTGCCACCCCCCCCAGGACACCTGGCGGGAGCAGGCCCCCCGCTACGACGGGGCCCTTGGGTGCCTGGGGGGGTCGACTGGAGAGGGAGCCGCAGGGGGCCCGGCTGAACCACCCGGACGAAGCCTCCGTCCGAGAGACCCCCGGCCTCCCTTCCCTCTGCCCGAAGAGCTTCCTTCTGGGTTGGTTGGCTGCAAGAGGGTCCTCCAAAGACCCCCCCCCCCCCGGCTCCCTCCTGGGCAACACTGCTGGTTGCTGTGGCTTCATCCGAAGAGGCTTCCGTTGCCCTTCGGTTGGCCAACCCTGCCAAGGGCTTCCTCCCCCGGACGTCTCATCGTCTCCTGGGTGTCTTTCCCTCCTAGTGGTTTTCACTATTTCTGCTCCTGCTCCTCATTTAGTGACCATTTGCAATTAACAACAGTGACGAACAATTAACCTTGTGACCCATCCTCCCATTCATAACCTTTGCAGCTCTGGAAAGCAGAGGAGAGCTGAAATCAGGTCCTAGGTCTGTAGCTGGCTTTCAGTTAGCGACCCCTTTGCTTAGCAGCTGAGTTGCTGTCGCTAAACGAGGATGACCCATAATCCTCAGCCTCTGTGAGGAAAGGAGACCTCCTGTCTCAATCCTCCCATTTAAAAAAAAGACGTTTTTATGGCATAGAATTGTTGCTGCCTAGGAGGAAATCCAGGCTTTGGGCTGCAGAGGGTTGTGGGAAGAATAGGTGGGGGGCGAGGCTCCAGAATTGCCCCCTCCCCTAGGTTGCTTCTGGGGACAGGCCTTTGGGAAATACACTGGGCCCCAGCCTTACGGGCCCCTCCATCCCGCCTTTGCTCCCCTGGGACTCTGCCCGGGGCCTCCTTGGGGTTCCCTCTCGGGCCTGGGAGCTCAGAGACGGCCAGACTGACCCCCCCCTTCTCCTTCCCCAGGACAAGAACCGGAAGCTCCGTCCCCTCTATGACATCCCCTACATGTTCGAGGCCAGGGAGTTCCTGCGCAAGAAGCTGATCGGGAAGAAGGTGAGCTGCCCTTGGCTGGGCGGGGGAGGGGCTGTGGTGCGGGAGGGGCTGTGGGGACCCTGCGTGGCGGCCACCTTCCTGCTTTGGGGATGTACGTATCTCTTGGGCTTGTCCGGAAATCTCTCCTTACGCTGCAGGAGAGACCCCCCCCCCTCCCGAGCGGGAGCCAGGTGAAGCCACCTGTACTCAAGGCCTTCCTTGGGGCCCCTCCCTGCCAAGCGTCCTGCAGAAGCCGCTTGGTGCTGAGAACCTGGGCAGGTCGGAGGGCAGCCCTTCTGGGGCAACGGCTGCCCCCTGCCTTCTCACCCCCCCCCCCTACCCCAGGTGCTCCCGCCCACGGAGCAGCTCCCCAGCCAGCTCTGGGACCCTGCTGCCCCATCTCCCTTGGGTGGGGCTGGGCTGGTGGAGAAGGGCCGTAGCCTGGACTGGGGCACGATCAGACGCTGGCACCCGGCTGCCAGTGCTCCGCCCACAGAAGCGTTTGGCTCAATTGCACCCCGCTTCAAAGTGACTCCTTCGAGGCAGCCACTGTGACGGGGCCTCTCGAAAGAGTCGGCTCCTGTGGGCCCAGGCCGGCCGGCTGATGGGCGGTCTGGGTCCCAGGACAACGGGATGGATGGGCCGGCCGTGCCCTCGCTTAAACCCTCTCGGTTCCTTTCGCGGCTTCTGTGCTCTGGCGTCTTGGTGGGTGAAAAGGGCCAAAGGCGGGCAGAGCGGGTTGTGTGAGGGTCTGGGCAGGGGAGGGTGACTGAAAGGGTGGCGTGTCTGCCGCCCTCGGAGCACCGACCGAGAGGCTCCAAGGGGGCCGAGAGAAGCGGTGGACGGAGGTGTCCGTGGCTTTCCCGCCGCTCCCGGAGCGGCCTTGGCCGGCTGAGGCAAAGGCCTCTTCCCCCGGGGGCCGGCTGGGCACCGTTGGGCAGGTGGCAAGCCCCTCACTCAAGCAGCTCTGCGGATGCCTCTTCTTGAGACTGTCCAATCTCTTCTTTTCCTTTCTTTTTAAGATATTTTTATTGTACGTTTTTCTTCATTTTACATCACAATTTCAGCTTTGCAACAGGGATAGGCTGGTTGTATCAGCTCTTTTTAAAATATACATAATAATGTTATATATCCTAATTATGTCCATTTTTCTCTTATTCATACAATATTCAACCTAAAAAAGAAAAATAGGAAGTTGATATTATACGACATACTTATATCTATTGTTTCCATAGTTTTAAACATTTATCACGCCAGATGTTTTAATCTGCACTTTGGTCCATTCCGGTAGTGATATTGTTTACGCTACGTATTCTTCCAGCCCTAACTATAAAGTACCTGGGGTCGTTTCTGCTTCGTTAACCATCGTTCCTTTTCTGACCTTGGCATCTGTCATCTTACCAATGGTGGCCCCACAGCCTTCGGACGGAGAAGCCCTTCACACGGAGGAGATAGTCCTCACAGTCAGGATATTCTTCATTCCAGGCTGCCCCCCCCCCCCTCTCTCTCTAACGGCCCCTTGCTGCTTCTCCTGCCTTCTGGGGCTTTGGAGAATAGGTGGGGAAACCCCCCCCCCCGCTTCTCTGGGGCAGGGGCCAGCCATGGCAGTGGGGCAGGGAGAGGCGGAGGCCCCGGCTTCAGGGGGAACGGCTGTGGAGGGATCAGAGGCTCAGCCCGGGGGGGGGGGGGGGTTTCTGTGCTCTTGCATGCAAAAATCCGTCTGGGGAGGGGGGGGGGTTGGGGGTCTCTTGGCAAGACCGTCTACCTGGAAGGGGAGGCCCGTTGCTGGCCGAGCCGATGCTGCTTTGAGCGGGAGGGTCAGCCAAGGCTGTTGGCCAGGTGAGGCCAAGGTCCGTCCGGGGCTCCTCCTGGCCTCTGCTCTGGGGCCTTTGCCCTGACCCCCTGGTGCCACCGGGCAGCTGTCTGTGCCTGGGCTACACAGAGCACCCGGTGCCGGCCCAAGGAGAGGCTGCCCTTGCCGGCCGGTGGCTCTCGGGCTGCCGGGCAGCCGCTTGTCTCTGTGAGGGGGGGGCTGGGTGGCCCCCCTCGGCCGAGGGGGCTTCCTCCCAATGCCTTTTGTCAGCGCCACGTTCTTCCCTTCAGATTAATTGGGTCGAGCCCAGTGATGGAGACGTCCTCTGTGCTAATGACCGAAAGAGGCCAGGCTGCCTCCTGATCGGAAGGGACAGGCTGAGCCGCCGGCTGCCTCTCCTTGCCGCCCAGCGAGATCAAGGGTGCCCTGCAACGGGGCCGAGAGAGCGCAGAGGGAGGGAGGGGGGCGGCGGCCTCCCCAGGCTTGGTGGCTGCAGGGTGGCATGTGGGGGGGGGCTCTCTCTCTCCTTTGGCCGGGTGCCAGAATAGCCTCGCTCGGCCCTGGGCCACCACCGTCCTTCGCTTTCCAGCTGTCCCCGAGTCCCTCCCAAGAAGCCCCAGCAGCTCCAGTGCCCCCCCCCCCAATCCAGTCCTGGCCCGTCAGCCGTGCAGATCTTGGCTTGTCTCCTGCCTTTAGGCTGGGCTCCGTCCACAGGCCCCTCTGGCAGGGGAGCCCCTTCCAGCTTTGGCCTGGGGGGAGAGCCTGGGGCCCCTCTCCATATTGCTTAGCAACTCTGGCTAGGGAGGCTGGGAGATGGACGGCCCCTAGAGCTGTTGTGGCTGTGCGGTTCTGCCCCCCCCCTCCAAACCAGCCCTGCCCTGCGAAGGAAGCGTCTGGGCTTCCCATTCTGGAACTCCCAAATGGGGGGCCCCTGCGCCCCCCTCCTGTGAGACGGCCGCTTGGCTCCAAGGGAAGGAGGGAGTCAAGGAAGGGGCAGCTGCTGCCTCCTGGAACAGGGTCTCCCTCCCTCCCTCCTCTAGCTGCCTCCTCTCCTTGCCTTGGACCACCTGCAGACTGTCTGACAGTTGCCGGGGGGGGGGAGCAGGGAGGCTGTGCTTGCTGTTTGAGGGACCCCCCCTTCTTCTTTCTCTCCGCAAGCCCCCCCCCCCACTTGTGCCTCGGTCCAGCAGGAGCCCAGTCTGCCCACTGGGAGGTGCAACCCAAGCGAGACTAAAGAGGGGAGGCCGCCAGATTCGGGGGCCTGAATTTCCCCAGCCGTTCAGTGGGTGGGAGTCTGTAGGCTCCTCCTCCCCATCTGGGCCCACACAGCCTCCAGGCCTGGGGTCAGAGCTGGGTTGCTTGGCCTGGGGTCTAGAAGCAAAGTGGCTCCTGCTCAGCATTTGGATGACCCAAAACCATCAACAGCAGTGGGGGGGGGGACGACACACAGACGCCCCCTCCTCCCCCAGGGCGGCTACAGCAGGGCTGCCTCTGGAAGAGAGGAGCCTCCGGTTCTTGCCATGGAGACGTCCTGGACCTTCTTCATTGGGGGGGGGGGGCTTGCAGTGGGGCTGCTTTGGAGGCTGGGGGGCCCTGCCGCTTGTCTCCCAGGTGAGGGCACGAAGGTCTCGGCAACCTCGGAGGGGGGGGGGGCCTTCACGGGTGGCTATTTTCAGCTTTCCTAACTGCCACAATTCTTTGCAGGCCGTGGAGAAGGCAGAACCTCCCTCCAGGTGACCCTGGGAAAGCTAGGCTCAATCCTAAACCAGGGATCTTAAGCCAGCGGCATAAGCGCGTGGAGGGGGAGGAGGGGGCCCACCAGAACAGTTTCCTCCCAGGCGATGCTGAAGAGGAGGGCTGGGCTGGGATGCAGGGCTGCTGGGGGGGCGCGGGGGGGACCAGCCTGTCCTGTGAAGAATTCTCCTGGGCCGGATGGAGGCACAGCAGCCTCGCCTGCTTCTCCCCTGAGTGAGACGGAACGGTCTCTGCCTTTGCCCTGGGAAGGCATCGCTCTGGGTCCCCCATTGTAGCCAGGCAGGATCAGAGGCCCCCCCACCCCCGCCCGGGTGGGCAAGAGCCTCTTCTCCCCTCTGGATGGGTTAGGGTTTCTCAGCAGGGGCAGCTTCAGGGCGGGCAAAGGCCTCCTGCTGAGCCCAGCGGCTCTTTGCTGGCCGTCCTCCCACCCTGAGGCCTCCCTGTCTTCCCTCTAGGTGAACGTCACGGTGGACTACATCCGGCCGGCCAGTGGGGCCACCGACACGGTTCCCGCCTTCTCGGAGCGCACCTGTGCCACAGTCACCATTGGCGGCATGTGAGTGTCGGGGACGGTGGGCATGGAGGGCAGCCGGTAGGAACAGAGGGGGGCCAGGCAGAAGGTCTCAGCGGAGCAGACCTGGCTTCCCCCGGCCTTAGCTTCAACGACCGAGGGATGCCTCATCAGGCCCCGGGCCGTGGCCAGCCACCCCCATCCCCTGAGCAGCCCTGCTGGCTGCCTTCTCCCTCCCTTGTGTGTGAGGAAGCTGCTGGCTGCACCGGGCCTCCTTCCGGCGAAGGGGCAAAGGGGTGACAGGCCTTGGCTTCTCTCCTGGGCTCAGGAGCGCCCGGCTGCCCACCTGCCTCTCTCTCTGGCTGACTGCTCATCTCCCTCTCTTGCAGCAACATTGCCGAAGCGCTGGTCAGCAAGGGGCTGGCCACCGTCATCCGCTACCGCCAGGACGATGACCAGCGCTCCTCCCACTATGACGAGCTGCTGGCTGCTGAGGCCCGGTGAGCTGTAGGGCTCAGGGGCTCGGGGGGGCAGGCTGCCATTGGGAGGGACGGAGGGGGCACTTTCACCAGGTGCCCATGTCAGAGGGCAGGGGGGCCCTTCCTTGTGGTCAGGGGCCCAGGCTCGCCCAGGACAAGCACGGAGGGTGGAGGGAAGTGGCCAGTGGGGCAGGGTTGGGGGTCAAGGGAAAGAAGGGACCCCCCCCCCCAGCAGCTTCTTCCCACCCCCTCTGCTGGAAATCAGGACTGTCTGGGGGTCTCCAAAGGTTCGATGGTGCCTCCCCCCCCCAACCTTTGGGAAGAAAGAAGCCGGGAGATGAGCCCCTTCCCTGACCCAGGAGCCTCCCCCAGGCAGCCGGTTTTGGGGGCTCCACGGTCCTTGTGCCCCCTCAACTTGGGAGGGGCCTCAACGGAAGCCTTGCTGGTCTTCCAATGTGTCTAGAGGAGGGGACAGTTGCAGGGTTGGGGGGTGGGCCAAGCTCTGGGTCCTGGAAGCAGGTGGCTCTTCTTGAACTTGGTGGGTGGGGGGGTGTCTCACAGGGGTCTTCTGCCCCCTGCCCACCCCGCCCGCTCTTGGCAGGACTCTGTCCCTGCCTCCCTCCAGAGTTCCTGCCAGGCAGGTGCCTTCAGCCTGCCCCCCCCCCCCCAGACGTCAGAGCCTTCAGAGGCCCCCCAGCTGATCCCTTCTGCCCCCCACAAAACCTGCCCCCTTTTGTGCCCCCGGAGGCACCGTGGCTCCGTAGGTCCCCAGAGCCCACGCAGAGGGAGCAGGGGGGCTGGGAGGGAGGGGGCAGGGTGGTTCCTGGCTGCGGCTGACCCTCCCTTGCCCCCAACAGGGCGGTCAAGAACGGCAAAGGCTTGCACAGCAAGAAGGAGGTGCCCATCCACCGAGTGGCCGACATCTCCGGGGTAAGCAGCCCCCTTTGGGCCCAGCCGCCTGGCGTGGGGTCTCCTCCTTTCCCTCCACGGCCTCATCCTGGGAACGGAAGGACTGGCAGGCCTGCGCCGGTTGCCCCCCCCCCCCCCCCGGTGTCCGTGGCTCGGCCCCTTGCCAGAGGGGGGCAGCCGCTGCCTTGCTGGCCTGGCTGAGCGGCTCAGTGGGAGCAGCAGCCTCTGGCCTCGTCCCAGGGGTTCCTCCTTCCTGCTCTTGGCAGGACTCTGGCAATGTCCCTGGGGTGCCGATGGCCGCTTTGCCAGGGCGTGTGGCAGGGGGAGGAGCTCAGCCGGCTCTGGCAGAAGTGGCTTCCTCCCTTTCCCTCCAGGCCCCTGGTGGCTGACGCAGCTGCCTGGCCAGGCTCCCTTTCCGGCTGTCCCCCAGCACTCCTGGTGGGGAGGAATCTTCCTGCTTCCCTCCCTCCCTCTCCCCCCCCCCCATCTCCCTAAGGGAATCTGGCTGCCCCTGGGCGTCAAAGGATGGCAGCCCCCCCTTCCCTGCTTCCCAAGGCCAGCGGGGGTGGAGAGAAGGGACCTTCCTGTCGGAGGCCAGAACGGACGCAGTCACCCAAGGCCTGGTCCCGAGTGGGAAGGGCCCCTGACCGGGCCTGGGGCTGGCCTGGCAGGTAAGCAGCCGGTGCCGAGGTCCGGCTGACCAACCTCCCTCAAAAGGGAGCCTGTCTCCGCTGGCACGGAGCCTCTAGGCAGGCTGCTTCCAAGGACCCCCTCCCCGGACGCAGGGTTGACAGAACAGCCCCCTCCCCGACCTTGCCTGCCTTGGAGCGGCCCCCGTGTGCCCGTGGGATGAGGGCCTCCGTGCCAGCTAAACCCTTGGGAGCCACCTCTGTCGGCAGTGATCTAATTTCGGGCATCAGGGAGGCATCTGGTGAGAAGCCCCTGACCTGTTCCTGCAGCTGAGACCTTCAGAGGCCGAGAGGCTGATGGACTCTGTGGGGAAGCGGCTCTCCTGACACCCCCCCACCCAGAGCAGGAAGAGGGGCCTGGCCGGTGGCAGCAGAGACCCTCCTCCTTTGCTCTCTCGGGCTAAGCGGGAAGCAGAGCCGCTTCCCCCCAGGGCATCCGTGCCAGGGAGCAGCTGCTGGCCCCAGAGCCCCGGAGCGGGAGAAGCCTCTCCCAAGGCCATTGCCGGGAGGGAAGAAGGGGGCACAGCCCCCCCCCTGGACAAGCCCCCCTCTTGCTCTAGGAGGAGGGGAAGCCCATCATCAGCACTCCAAGGGTCAGGCGCCCCCCCCCCTTCACCGGCTTCTCCGCCCCCCCCCAGGACACCCAGAAGGCCAAGCAGTTCCTGCCCTTCCTACAGCGGGCCGGCCGCTCGGAAGCCGTGGTGGAATACGTCTTCAGCGGCTCCCGCCTCAAGCTCTACCTGCCCAAGGAGACCTGCCTGATCACCTTCTTGCTGGCAGGTGAGTAAGGGGGGGGGGCAGTGGGGCAGCCACAGTGGGGAAGAGCCAAAGAGCAACCGGGCAGGAGCAGCTGGAGGGGGAAACTCCCTCGGGGGGGGGGTGAATTCTGCTTCAGGGCTCAGGATGATGGGCTGCCAGGTGGGGCCCTCCAAGGGCTCGGGGCACACGCCTGCTCCCCCCAGGAGGGCTCCCTGCAAAAGGGGAGGGTCTGTTGGTTGGGACGCGGGGAAGGGGTGCGTGGTGTTCCACCTCCGGCACCGGCCCAGGTGCAGAGAGGATCTCCAAGGAAGACAGGGGTTCTCCCCTCAAAATAGTTGGGGTTTCCTGCTGCTCTGCCTCCTTGGCATGGAGCCCATGAATGGCCTGCGCCAGACACGGCTCCTCCACTCCTGGCGCTATGAAGTTGGCGCTCCTTCCGCTGGCTGACTCACCCGGCCTCCGTCAGAGCAGCTTTGCCAGGAGAACCAAGGCCTCCCCCCTCAGGGGGCTCTGCACTCCATGGCCGTCAGTTATCGGGAAGACAAGGAAGAGCAGCTCGCTTATGGGGAAAGTGGGCTCACTCCAGGGGGGCCCAGAGGGATGGGCCCTGGGCTTCCTCTCCTCCAGACCCCCGGGGGGGGGAAGGGGCGGGGAGGCCATGCAGCTCTAAGCGGCCGGATGGCGCCAGGAAGGCATTCTGGGCAAAGGGCAGGCGTGGCAGGATGGCAGCCTCCATTCCTTGGTGCCCAAGGTCTGCTGGCATCTCCCTGGGGAGGGGCCGAGTCTGCGCCCAGGGCCTTTGGGGAGGGGCCATTGGGCAGCCCCAGCAACCGGTCGGAAAGCCTGAAGCGTCCTCTCTCTGGCCCACCATGGGGGTCCCTCCACCAGCTGCCATTTTATGCTGCGGTGGCTGTCCAGAATCCCTTCCCAGATCTTGGGGCTGCTTCCCTGGATAGCCCACCCACCCACTCCCTGCCTGCCTGGGGCTGATGGCTGGGCAAGCCCAGATCGGAGGCAGGTGGGTCAGCGCCCCAGGCCCCCTTACGCCTGGTTGAAAAACTCAGCATTTGAGCCCCAGTGGGGGTGGGGAGGGGCATCCATTTGATGGGGGGGGGGTTGCTACTGCCAGTCCCCCACACTGGCACACCTGCTACCCCCCCTCCCTTCTGCAGGGCTGCTGGGGCTCAGGCGCTCCGTGGGGCCTCTTCTCCAGGGTGGGGCTGCTCCTGTTCCTTGGATGTGGCCCACCAGCCCCCTCCCACACGGCCCCCTCCCCATGCAGGAGCTTTGCCGGAAGCTTCCCCCCCTCCTCCCCCTCCCCCGGCATAGGGGTGATGCCATCTCCTCCTCCCCCGGTGCCCCCCCTTCCTCTTGGCAAAGGCAGGGGCCAGATGGAGGCAACGGAGGAGGCGCCTGGGCTGTGCGCAGAGCCGGGGAGCCCACGAGCTCCTTCGTGCCGCCTATGCGTGTTACGGAGATACCTCGACTTGCAATCTTATTTATAATTAACTCATCCTAAAGTCAGCTGCACAAGACAAGAAAATGGGACTCTGATATTTAAAAATGTTAATGTGCTAAAACTCCCACTCCCCTCGGGGGGGCCGGGGGGGGAGATGCCACACGTGGAGGAAAGGCTCACGTGGGGACGGGCTGAGTGCAGGAGCCCCGGGGGGCCTGCAGGGGGTCCCAGGATGGGATGGGGAGGCTGCTGGCTCCGTGTAATGGGGTTCCTGGCCAGCCTTTAATTTAATTACACAATTAGAGCGAATGGGGAGAGCTACGAATTGGCTTTACCTCTGTAATTGGATTCTGCCATTATGGGATTCTGGGGAGGACTTCCTCCCGCATCCTTCCCTTCCTGGGGGGGGGGGGGGGCAGTGATGCTTGGAAGGGAATGGTGGTGTCCCTGCGAGGCGGCAGAGTTCAGGGCACCCAGGCAGAGCCCCCCCAGGGTCCAGCAGCCCCCAGGGAGACCAGAGGGGCTCCTGGAGGGCCAAGCCTCTCCTGCCGGTTGGGCAGCTGGCTTGGCGGGACAGGGGAGAGCAGGTTGGACTGGTGGGCTTTGATCGCGGACCCCCCCGTTCTGGTGTGTGCCTGCTGGGCTGAATTTCAGGCCCTCTGCGGCTTTGCCCTGGCCCCTCCTTGGCCGGAGACCGGACAGCCATTGGCCTGAAATGGCCCAGGGTTGGACTAGAAGACCTCCGTGCTCCCTTCCAGCTCTTATTCTGATCTTCTGCTCTTGCCTGGCCCTGTCAGTATCCGGGGCCCCTGATGGAGGCAGGCTGCCTCCTAAGACCATGGTGGAAGCAGCCCCCCCCCCGCCCCCGCCACAGGGCTCATGGACTCTCCAAAGTGGTGGTTTAGCAGGGATCAGTGGTTAAATATAACTATCCGGCATGGCTCCGTCATCAGGGCAGTGAGGGTGTTGCCACCGCCGTGGCTTTTGTGAAGCGGAGCTAATTTTGGACATGGAGACGTTCGGGGGGGGGGGGGCACACCAACCTCTGGGAGGGGGGAGGAGGCCTCCCCAGGCCTGTGGGGAGCTGTATTTAGGTTCTGTTGCTATGGGAACCGGTTGGGGAGGGGGCTGCTCTGCTTCAGGGGGCTTTCCTGGGCCTGGCCCCCCTTTTGGATCCAGCCTCCCCAGCTGGAAGGAGCCTCTCTCTCTCTCTCTCTCCCTCTCCCTCTCCCTCTCTCGCTCTCTCCCTGGGGTGGGAGGGGGTTAGCTGAATTGGAAGAAGCCTGCAGAGAAGGGCTGCCTCCCACCCAAGACAAACACCCTGAGCCAATCTCCATACATGGGGAGGGAGTGGGGGGGGGGCGCCTCCCCAGGCTGCTCCAGGCTTGGGCTGTGCAAACAGAAGCCTTGCGCCCCGGGGGAGGGAATGTCCCCTGGCCAGTCTGGACTCCTTGGGGCCCTCCTCCCTCAGAGAGGCCTCCAGGGGAGGCTGTGGAGCAAGCCGAAGGGTGGGGGTGGGGGCTATAGGGTGGCCTTCGGGTGTCTGTGAAGTCCGGGAGGGCCTCCTTTCAGCCATCGCCCTCAGGCTTATGAGCTGCTTCCCAGGGCCTCCCAGCCCTCTCTGAGCGTTTTACCCCCCAACCATCTGGCTCCTCATTTGACCCCCCCCCCCCTGGGAAGGACGGAAGGCCGAGTTAACGCGGAGCCTGGCGAGATTTGAGCTGCTCAGTTGTAGGCAGCCGGCAGGCAGCAGAATTAGCCTGCAGTACTGCGCTCTAACCACTGTGCCACCACGGCTCAGGTGGGAGGTTGGGAAGAATTTCCTTCTGGTAAGAATTGTTGAGCAGTGCACCCACCTCCTCCCCCTGCTGGGAGCTTGAGGGTTTGTTAGATAACAGGAGTGAGTGGGGGGTTGGACTCGATGCCCTCTAAGATCCCACCCAAGTCGTAAAGTGGAGGAAGAGAAGAGGAACCGGCTGCCCCTCCCACCTCTCAGGCTGCTCTGCAGGGGCTTCCGAAGGGGACGCTGGTTGATGATGGATGCCCAGCTGGCGCCCCTATTTCTCAGCTGGCTCTCCCCGTATTATGGTGGGGGCATTTGCAGGCAGCCTCTGGGAGCCCCCCTTTCCCAGTGGGCCCTGGGCCTTGTGCTGCAAAGGGGGCTCTGGAGTGGCTTTTGCCAGGAGAGCCCCCTCCCCTCGAGGGAAACCCGACCTAAGTCCTTGGAGCCCCAAAGGGGATGGCGAGGGGTGGGTTTTGTAGGTCCCTGGAGTTGGTGGGTGGGTGGTGGTGCCCTGAATTCGGCCCCTAACTCAGCTGGGCAGCCTGAGAGAAGCAGGCAGGTGCCACATGACCAGGGCAGAAGGGGGCACCGTTGCTGGACCGGGGTGGGACCCCCTGACGTGAGAACGGCTTGCCCAGCTTTTGGGGTGCCTTGGTGCTGGGGCTCTGGGGGGCCTCCTGGAGAGAAGGGCAGAAGGAGGAGGGTTTTGTTTGGTGAGGCCAGGAGGGACCCTGTGTGGCTCAGGGTGTCTCCTTCCCGCCTCTGCACAGCCCTCCCGTCATCCCTGGGGCTCTGGGGGGGGGGATCAAGGGCAGCCCTCCTCTAGAGGAGGGTCGGAGGGGAACGGTCTCCGGAAGCTGCTTCGTGGTGCTGCTGCTGCCGCCACTGCCCTGTGTTTGGGGTCTCCAGGGGGTTTGGCCCCAGGGTCTCCCTCCCCTCGCCCAGGCATTCAGGGCAGCTGTTTGCTCACCTGGGAAGGGAGGGGGGAGGGGGGCCAGGAGGACCCGGAGAGGAGGAGATCTTGGGGCGATGTGGGTGAGGCCCCTGCAGCAGGTGGGAGCCGTGTCCTCCCCAGCAGTCGGGCGGCTTCCTCCGACCTGCATCGCTCTGGGTCTGGTCACCTCTAGGAATTTGGAGAAAGTAGAGAAGGCTCCCAGGAGGACACCCTGAGTCCTCGGATTATGACCTGTCCTTTAATGACCCCAGGCCGGGGAGGGAGTGCTTTATGGCCTGTGAAGCGCTTTCAGCCGCCCTTGTCCCCCCCCCCCGCCCCCCCCAGCCGCTTGGCAAGCGGAGTAAGCCATGGCTCCTTTTCTGCAAAAAGCCCCCATTCAGGAGAACGGAATCACTTAACGACGGCCATAAAACGGTCAAGAGGTCCAGTCACTCAGGACCACCCACAAAACCCTGGTGCCAATTGTGGCTGTCAATGGAGGGTCGCCTGCAGGCAGGGCAGCAGCAGCAGGAGGGGTCTCCCATGGAGGAGGGAACTGGGGGGCTTAAGGGGGCAAGAGTGGGGCGGAGAGGAGCCCCTGTCATCGTCCGTCCCCCCTCCGAGGACAAGGGCCAGGCGGATGGAGAAGCTGCAGGGAGGCCCAGTCGCTTGGAGGGAGACCCTGCAGGGCAGGAGCAGCTTCACCTGACCCAGCCCCCACCTGGCGTGGGGGGGGGGGTTTCTCTGGATGCCCTCCAGCTGACATCCTGAGGGGAGGGGAGGTTGCCTTTTGGGGGAGCTGCAATGCTGTCCGCCCACCTGCCCTGGGATGACCCCCCTGGGCTGAATCCATGCCCGGCCTCTTGTCCTGGCCCTCCTGGCTGTGGCCTAGGGTGTCCCTTTCCCCACAGGGCAGCCAAGCCAGCAGGGGCTGGGAGCCATGGCGCGAACCCCAGGCAGGGCCGTGGGGCAGCCTCCCTCCGGAGAGTCCGTCTAAGCTCGTCTTTTGCTTCTCTTTGTGCCCCAAAGACGCTCCATTTTTAGGCTTTGATGCGCACAACTGGGGCCGTGGGCTGCCGTGGGTGATGCTGCTGCCCCCCCTCCCCTTGGGGCGAGAGAGCCTCCCGTGGCCCCACATGCCCCTCTCCCCACCGCCTGGCTGTGTAGGAACCCTCCTTCCCTGGCAAATGGGCCTGAGGGGGATGCTGCCGTGAGCCCCTTCTGGGGAGGGGAGGGGAGGGGAGGGGAGGGATACGCGGCAGACAAAGGCCAGCCTGCAGATCCAGCCGGGGTTGCGGTGCAGGTGCCCCCCCCTTTTGGCGCCTCCTTTGCGGGGAGGGCAGCCTTGGGGCCCGGAGCGTCTCCCTGGGTGAGCTGCCATCTGCTTGGGATGCAGCCGCCTGCCGTTTGCCCCAGAGCCCCTTCCCTTCGGTTCCTCTCCAGTGCTCTGCTGCAGGGCTGGGATTTCTCACGCTCCCCTTGGTTCTGGGGAGGACCGTCTGCCTCTCGACACCCCCCCCAGCACCCCTCCCCGCCTTCCAGGACTGAGGTGTGTAGAACGCCCCAAATGAGCAGCAGGACTTTTTAAACCATCCCTTTTTTTTAATGATCCTGGATCTGCAATTCCCCCACCCCCCACTTTCGGCCTGCCTGTCAGCCGTGGAGTGAGGGGGGGGGGCCTTCCACGCTCCCTGCCAAGGCTGATCCCCTCGGCTGCCGCCTGCTGCCCTGGCCCTGGGCCGCTTGGGCCCCCCTCCTGCCTCCCCGACCCTCCCCAGCCCCCCCTCAGGAGCCGTGAGTGAGCGTGTCCTCTTTTCACCCAGAGCTGCCCTGCGTTCTTGGAGCCTGGTTCTCTGTAGAAGAAAAGGGGCGGGGGGCCTCCCTCCCCACCCCTCTTCCGGCTGTCCACATCCGTGCCCCTCCCCCGGCTCAGTCTGCCGACCCAGAGAGTTCACCCCCCCCCCCCAAGGAAGCAGGGAGGCTCTTGGGGGGGGGCATTGGGATCCTTTCCCCACTCTTCCCGCCTTCTGCATCCCAGCAGCCCCCTCCCCCGAAAAATCTTGAGGCAGGGGGCAGCGTGCCTGCTGGAGCTGGGGGGGGATTAGTTTGCCCCCCCCCCCCGAATCGGTGAGATGGAGCTGCCCCCCAGCTGCCTGCCCCTCCTGGGCTGCTCGAGGCTCCCTGGGGCAAAGGGGGAGGGAGGGGGGGAGGGAGGGGGGGCTGTTCCTGTGGCCAGCAGTTTCCCGCTGCTGCCGCATCAGCACTTCCTCCTGGCAGGGAGCAGCCGGAGCGAGCGGGGCGTGCGCTGCCTGGTGCCAGCTCCTCGCAGGATGCTGAAGAGCCTCGTAGGCAAAAGGCAGCTCTCTCCAGGGGGGAGAATCTGTGGCAGGGCCGGATGTGCCGCGTTTCTGCCGCACCAAGCGCTTTCCTCTCTCGCTCCAGTTTCTCCTCTGGTCCAGGGAGAGGGGCGGAAGAGGAGCCTCCCCCCTCCCCTGTGCCTGGGCTCTGGCTGGCTGCCGGACAGCCCAGTGCCATCCGTGGCCCTTCTGGAGGCAGCCTGGGTGGCTTCGACCACATCCTGAAAAATGCCCTAAAGCCAGTGGAAATCCCCCCAAAATAAGGTGATAAAAGCTGCAAGGAGAGGGGGAGGAGGGACACAGTGGGGGAGGCCAACTGAACATTGCAGACGAGACCCAGCTGGGGGGAATAGCCGACCCTTCAGAAGACGGGCTCGAGACCCAGAAGGACGCAGGGCACCGTCCAGGAAAGGGCCCTTCAGTGGCAAGAGAAGAGCCCGGGCTAGGAGAACAAAGCAGGTACAGGTACAGAATAGGTGGCCCCTGGCTCAACAGCAGCAGCAGCAGCCTTGGAGACAGAAGGAGCTCGGAGCCCCAGGAGACGGTGGCTGAATAGGGGCCAGCCGTGTGCTGCAGCTTCCCAAATAAGCCCACAGAGTCCTAGGCAGCCGAAACTCTGGGACAGAATTTGGTAAGGCCACACTTGGAATACAGCATTCAGTTTTGGTTGCCACGGTGTAAAAAAGATGATGAGACTCTAGTGCAGAGAAGAGCAACAAAGACGATGAGGGGACTGGAAGAACAGTTGCAGGAACTGGGTGTGTCTAGTGAAAAGAAGAATTAAGGGGAGACATCATAGCAGAGTTCCAGCATCTCAGGGGCTGCCACAGAGAAGAGGGGCTCAACCTATTCTCCAAGGCACCTGAGGGCAGGAGAAGAAGCAATGGGTGGAAACTAACCAAGGAGGGAAGCAACCTGGAATTGAGAAATTTCCTCCTGACTGTGAGAACCATCTGCCCGTGGGATGGAAGTTGCCTCCAGAAGCCCCAGCCATGGAGCTTTTAGACTGGACTGGACAGCCGGAGTGGTGGGGGGACTCCTGCTTGAGCAGCGGTTGGACTAGAAGACCTCCGAGGTCCCTTCCAGCTTTGTTACTCTGTTAACTGGAGGCTGGGTGAGAAGAGGTCAGGGGAAACCTGCAGACTCCGGTCTATGGAGGTTCTCAGTCGTCCAGGTCACGGTCGTCCCAGTTGTTTCAAGGGGCAACTGGACTTTCTGGGTGGTGGGTTTTTTTTTAAATTCTCAAAAAGCTCGGGCGGAACTGAAGAAGCTTCTTGGATGAGAAGCGAAACATCTTCAGTTGCCTCTTGAAAAAAGCCCCTTTGGGGCTGCAGACTCCACCTTTTCTCCGGCTTCCCAGCCACTTTGTGTAGCCGACTTCGGAAGTCTTTCGGTTGTCGTCTTTGCAGTGGAGTAGAGCATGTTGCCTCCTCTAGATGCACGTGGGGGTTTCTGTAGGGCCCTTGACCAGAGGGGGGGGTGGCTTCCACTCCAAGCTGCTGCCCATCTATGCCGCCAGGTCCCTCCGTGGCCTGGAGTCCCCTCTCGGCCACCCCAGCCACATCCAGTCCCTTGTCAGGCTGCATCTTTATTTTGAAACTTTATTTCAACGTTTGCCCCCCTTTTGGAGGGAGTTATCCAGCCCCCTCGGCCTCCCATTTGGTGGAGGAGGATAAAATGGGTGCCCATAGAAAGGCAGACAAGGAGAGGAACCTGGGATTTGGCCCTGAGGTTGGCAGAAGGGGCCTCTTCGGACAGCTTCGGATCCCCCCTTTGGGGTTCGGTCCCCTCTGCTGCCTCTTCCCCAAAGGAAGAAGGGTCAAGGGGGTTGGGGGGGGTGAAGAGAGTCTGGGTGGGCAGAAGGCCTGTTTTCTTCGAATGAGAATCCCGGGGCAAGCGACTGGCATCCCAAGGTGCCCTGGGAAGCAGCTGGTGATTTGGCTGAACCCTCCTCGCTTCCACAAGGGAAGAAAAGACAACCTCAAGGCGGTTCTGGAAGATTGGAACGGGGGGGGGGGGGGTTAAGCCTGTTTTCCTAGACTAAGTTTATGTGATTTTACCTTTCCCAATAGATTGTGGGGATGCTTCTTCTTCACGTGTGAAAGGTCCTGCCTTCAGCCAAGCGTTAGGCCCAGGGTCCTGGGGCATCTGTGCCAGCAGCCTGAGGAGGTTCAGGAGAGTTAAACTGCCTTGCTAAAGTCCGGGGGGGGGGGGGAATGCAGTGCTGTGGGGCTCCTCTGCTTCTCCAGGCGTCAATTAATAACTTCATTAATAGTCATTAAGAGGCAGAGGGAATTCTGATTAGATTTTAGATGGCAGAGGACTGACAGGCGTCCCTGCTCTCTCGGAGAAGCCTTTTCAACCCACCTTTCAGCCGGCGTCCTGGGCCTCTTCCTCCCAGTCAGGAGATGGGCTGATTTTCCAGTTACCTGGGACTCTCCTCTTAGCCACCACCGACCGGGCTCAGTGGAGCCCCGGAGCTCCTCGAAAGATGACAGGCGCCAGGAGGTCCACGTCGAGGTCTTCAAATGCAAGGCTGCTTCCCAGAATCGTCTCAATGCACATCATAATTTGGAACAAAAACAAAGTTATACCAAGGGGGGAAATCACAGGGGCTTTTAAACTCTTCCCGTTTCTTAAGTTGCCGATGTAGGGAATCCTGTGTTCGTCTCTTTCCAAGCGTTCTCGGAGGGCCCAGTGCGTCCAAAACTCTTCTCAAGGAAATCACTTTTAAAACCCCCTAGACGCATTGACTTTCCAGCATTGGAGAGTCCACTTTTCCTTCTCGAAGTCCAAGATGGAACTGGCCCACCCTGCACTCTTCAGTCCCATGCAGAACTGACCGGTCGGCTCCTGGTCAGACACAGCCCCCCCCCCCGCAAAGGAGCTGCAGGTGCCCTGGGGGCTGCCAGGTGGTTTTGAATCTAGTGACTCTCCCCTTCTGCCCCGGCTGCCTCCTCCTCCTCCTCCTCCTCCTCTGGCTGCCTGGCCTGGCTTCCTTCCTTCAGGGTCTCAGCCTCTGCTCCAGCCCTCCAGGGCAACTGCTGCTTCTGTGGTGCGGCCTCCCTTCACAAGGAAGTCCGCCCTCCTCTGGTGTCACCCAGGGCCAAGGCAGAAGCAGGAGGCACTCAACCTCCGCCCCCCCCCTGCCCCCCCCCCGGCCTCTGCATCAGTGGAGGAGGGAGGAGGGGAGCCGAAGGAGGAGAGCCAGGAGATGGAAAGGAGGCCGCGTGTCCTGGTGCCCTCTGTGATAGCCATGGTGGTGGCCGTGCGGCATGGGAAGAGCACAGGTTACTCAAGGACATGGCAAGGCCTTGCTATAGTGCCGTCAATCAAACCCAAGCAGGTGGACTAGCTGGGCCCAGAGCGCCCCCCCTCCCCCCCCGGGACCCTTCTGTGCCCTTGGGAGAAAACCGGTCCTCTGCCCATCCCCTTCCCTTCCCTCCTGGCCTCTCTGCCCTAGGAGTCTCCGTCCTCCTTAGCCAGGGGAGGGAAGAGTCCCTGCCCTCCATGCACAGCAGTCGCTTTCAAGGATTCGGAAACGCCCATTGCTGCAAACCGGCTGCCTTCGCCTTTGGTGGCTGATCGGGAGTTTCTGAGTCGGGGTTTCCTTCTGCGCAGACTAATGATAAATTGAGCGCTTATCATTATTTCTGCATTTTTCTCGCATTTAGTTCAGTGGTTTCCATCTGACTCTGTGGAAGCCAGAACTTTTGGCCCCGGTTCTGCCGTCTTGTGTGTCCTCCCTCACCCACTGTGTGCTCGGGATTCTTCAGTGTGGTGGGAGGGCTGGCTGGGTGTCCTCCAGTGGCCTGAGAGCGACCCTCTCTGCCCTTGGGGAGCGCAGTGGGCATGGGGGGAGGCTGGAGGAGCAAAGGAGTCTGGGGGCTGGTTCTTGTGTTCCTGGTCTCTAAGCATCTGGGCGGCCGTGGGCTTTGTGTGGCCCATCTGGGGGAAACGCCTCCTGATGTCGGGGGGGAGGGGGCTGCAAACGGCGGGATGGCTGTGGGTGACCGAGGTCTCGCTCTCCCTCTTAGGCATTGAGTGTCCCCGTGGAGCCCGGAACCTGCCAGGCCTGGTCCAGGAAGGGGAGCCCTTCAGCGAAGAAGCCATGCTGTTCACGAAAGAGCTGGTGCTGCAGCGAGAGGTAGGACAGGCGGCCTTCCTGCGTCTCTGCGACTTTGCCTCCTGCCCACCTGGCACCTTGGCTGCCTTTCCCTGCTCCGTCTTGATGCGCTCGGGAGGCCCCGACACCGTGTGTGTGTGTGTGTGTGTGTGTGTGTGTGTGTGTGTGTGTGTGTGCCTGGCCCAGTGGGGGCCTCTGTGATGGAGGCCTTCCCAGCTCTTTCTGCCTCCAGCCTTGGACCGCAGGGGTCTCTGCCCTTGGCTGCCGTCTGCAGAAGGACTGGGCGCAGGTGCCAGGCGTGTGGCATCCCCTGGCTAGTCGGCTGGGGCCTTCATTCTGCCACCGTCGCACCCCGTCCCACAAGTGGCCTGCACTGACATTGCAGGAGGCCGGAGCGGCGGCTCGGATCCTGCTGAGGCTCCCTGCTTCGGACAACGGGCCCAGAGGGGCAGCTGGCTGCCACTCCCCTGCCTGTGGGCCCCAGGGAGCCCCGTGAGTGGCCAGGGCTGGGGCTCAGGGCTGGGGCCGGGCAGGCACAGCCAAAGATGCCCTCGCAGGCTGCCGGCTGGCCCGTGGCTCTTTGGATTGACCTCTTAGGGCCAGTGAGTAGGGAGCAGACTTCTGGGCGTGGGGCAAGTGCGTCCCTCTCCCCATGGCCACTGGGGGGGGTGTCAGTCCTGGGAGAGGGTCCCCTGCGGCTGACCAGAGCAAGAACAGCCCAGCAAATCCCAAAGGGTGATTGAGTAGGGAGGGGTCTTGCGTGCTTTTCAGACCCCCAGAACCTGCTTTCTGGTTTCGAAAGGGCAGGGAAGGGGGAGTCCGTCCAGGGGCTGAGCTGCACAGAGTTACACGTGACATTGTGTGTGTGGGGGGAGGGGCTGTTGTGTGGACCCGTGAGAGGTTGCAGCCCCCCTGCCACCCCCCCCCTTCCCTTCTGCACAGCACAGAAAGGAGGGAACCGCCAGACCGGGAACCTCGCCTAAAGGGAAGGGGGAGAAAGTAGGGCAAGTGGGGCCCTTGCTTGCCCCTCCCCATTTCTTTGGCCCTCTTCTCCCAAAGGCCTGGCCCGCTTTGCCCCCCTCCCTCCTGTCCCAGATGCTTCCTGGGTCCTCCCTCGCCCCCCCCCCCCCTCGCCCCCATCCGGGAGCCCCTTCCATATTGACCCCTGGGTTTCTGTCTCCTTTGGGGGGGCCTGGAGGATCTCCCTATTTGGCTGCCTCCTCCCCATTTCCCTCCCTTTGGGGTTAATTCCCCCAGGGTGTGGCCGGAGGCCCCTCGCGCAGCCCCCTCCCTGCCTTCTGCTGCTCTCAGTCTGAGCATCTTGGCAGGCCAAGAAAAAAAAATGTTTTGTGCCACACAAACTCTCCTCCTGGCCCACCTTTCCTTCCTTCCGTGGTCTTCGGTCCTCCGAGCGGCCGGATCGTCCGTTCCCTCTGCTGGCAGGTCAAGGCGCCCTCTCCCTCTCTCCATCCTTTTCTTCTCCCCTCCCCACCTGTGGCTCCCCCCCCCCCACAGCCTCCAATCCCCCCCCCCCCCGATTCTCTCCCCCCTTTGCTGAGTCGGAGCGGCCGTTTTCCCATTGCTCTGTTCTCCTCCCTCTGGGCCGACTGGCTGGCCTGGCGCTTTCCCTGGGAGGGGATGGCAGGAGGGGGCTCAGCTGCTGACGGGAGGGGGGGTGGGGGGGTTCGGCCGTTGGAAACCCTGGTTTACTTCCAGCATCCTTGAATCCCAGTTTGCCGCCCAGCGTCGTCGTTGGCCGAGGGGAGCCACATAAGGAGTTGGAAGGAGATGCCTGCGTGAACAGGGGGGTCTTTGTAAAATGAGTTTGAGGGGGAGACCCTTGTGTGCTCTAGGAAGAGGGAGAGGGGCAGTCAGGTCTAGTGGGTAAGGCACCAGGCCACAAATCGGATGATCGTGAGTTCAGGTTCCGCCGTAGCCAAGAGAGCCAACCAGGTTCCGCCTAGAGGGGGCAGGTGGTGGTGGAAATGAGGAGGGGGGGAGGGAGGGGGGGAGGGAGGGGTGTTGGCCACGCCTTGAGTTATTTGTAAAAAGAATGAAGGCTGGTTAGAAACAAATAAAATAAAGCCTTTCCATTCCCCCTCCAGCCTCGGACAGCCCTCCTGCTCCCAATGCCCTCCCCCCGCCCCCTTGAGCTCCCTCCCCCTCCCCCTGGGAGCCTTTCACTGGGGAAGGAGACCCCCCCCCCAGCTCCCCCTCCCCCCTGGCTTTCACCAGCAAGAGGCGATAATGATGACAATCTCACTGGCAAGTCTGATTCCGCTCTTCACCTTCCACCGATTCAGAAACGGCTGGTGGAGAAAGCGAGGAGGAGGAGGAGGACGCAGCCTTCGGCCTTTTCGGCAGTTTCTCCCGCTTGAAGTCATTTCAGGCTCCTTTTCGCTATCAGGGGGGGACTCTCAGGGCCTCCCCAGGCGTCCCATGGCATCCCTGCTCCTTCCGGTCCCTCCCTCCCTCCCTCTGCTGGGTGGGGCCTGTGGGGCGGGGGGGGGCTGGATGGAAACCCCAAACTCCCTGCCCCCCCCCCTGTTTCAGGGCTTCTCCAGGCCTCCCGAGGCAGGTGAGGAGAGCGCCAGCCGAAGGGGGCCTGAGTGGGACCCCTCAAGAGCCCACCGGCCCCCAGGCCAGGGAGGAGGGGCTGCAAGAAGGAAGGGCCCCTCTCCTCTTGCCTTGAGCATCCCAGCTGGGGTGGGGCCCAGAGGGCCTCAGGTCAGCGGTCTCCAGAAGCCACGGCCTAGTCTGGGCAGGGAGTGGCGGTGCTGGGCAGGCAGGGTTTCTGCACAGCCACTCCTGCCCCCCTGGCAAGGGCGCTCTGACCCCTGCCACCGGCCTTGGCCTCCAGTGGGCGTGTCCCACCTGAGCGCCCCCCCCCCCCCCCCCGCTGCCTGCTTGCCTTGCCTGCCTTCCTTTCCTCCGGCTGCTGCTCCCGGAAGGCAGGGCAGGTCCTTCTCGCTGGGGAGGAGGGAGGAAAGGCGGGCTTCTCCCACACCTGTGGGGCTCTGCTGAGGCCCTCCACCACCACCACCACCAGCAGCAGCGGCTCCGTGAGGAGGCTTCCGGAGCTCAGCCTGCTGTGTGAAGGAGAAGAGGGTCCTGCTGACCTCCTGCTCTGGATTCTCCCTGGATAGCTGAACCTTGGGCCGGTGCCCCACACGGTCCCCACGCTAGGCTCACTTTAGAGGCCTCTGGCTGAGGGCCCTCCATGGGCTGGCACTGGGGGTGTGTAGGGGAAGAGCTGTAGGGGGGGGGGTCTCTGGCATGGCTGCTCACTTAGGGAAGGGGGCTCCCACCTCCTTTCAGCCAGGGGGAGCCCCTCCTCCCTCCCTCCCCCGTGATTCCCTGCTGACCCAGGGAGCGGGGGAAGGCAGGGAAGGGGCAGCTCCCTGGCTCCAGTCCTTCCTCGCACGGACAGCCATGGGCCCAGCGGCTCCCGCATTTCCTCCTGCCCTCTGGATTCCGTCTCCAAGGCGCACGGAAGACCCCGGGCCTCTCTTGAACCTGGCCGAGGCTTGTGCCTCTCCTCTGCGAGGGGGCCTGGACCTTCCCCAGGGGGGTGGCACCAGCTCCAGGCCAAAGGGGACGCGGGGCAGCCTCTAGCCCGGCTGTTCCCCACAAGCCCAGAGCCACCGCCGCCTTCCTCTGGCTTCAAGCGATGCCACAAATAGAGCCGGTGGCTCCATTGGTGGCAGGCAAGGCGGCTATTTTTAGAAGGAACCTACTGGAGGTTGGGCAAATCATCGGGGAGGGGGGATCATTGTTATGTTTGCAGCCGAAGGATCATCTGGGGGAAACGGCCGGCCGGGCGCCCAGAGCCACTGGCCTTGAGGAGGCTGCCCAGAGGCCTTCTGGGGGTTTGCAGAGCAGAGGGGAAAAGGGCGGCATACAAATGTAATCAATCAATCAAATCAATCAATCAAATCACCAGGCGGCCGGATAGTGGGGACCCTCCCCCCCAGAACTTTCGGAGCCCTTTGATGGAACTGCAGGCCCTTGGAGACCCCCAGCAGGGCAGCCAGTTCAGAGGCCAAAAGCGCCTGGGTGGGGGGCTGGCTTGCCTGGGGGATTTGGGGGCCAGGCAGAACCAGGGAATCAAAGGGCTGAAAGGGGCACTGGGGGTCTCCCAGTCCAGCCCCACACCCGTGTGTGCGTGGCAGGGTTCCCCACTGCTTGGCAGATAAGTGGGCATTGCCATCCCTCCTGACCCCCTCCCCAGAGGGACCCCCTCCCCAAGAGGCAGCTGTGCCCACTGGAAGAAAGAGCCCAAGTCCGTCATGAAAGGAAATTGAGAGGGGGTTCAGTGGACAGGGGGGGGGCTGGGGGCTAGTGGAAAAGACAGATGTTTTCCTCAGGGGAAAGGAGGGGCGAAGGCCCTCCTGGAGGATGGGGGCTGCGTAATTGACCTCTCAGCTGGGCGGTTTTCTTGCAGGCTTTCATTACCCCAAGTGAGAAGCGGCATCAGTCTGAGGGAGGGGGGTCTCCCATAGTTGGGATAATGAAATGGCCGCAAGGAAGCCGAGAGAGAGCGTGCTAAGGGCCCCCTCCCTTCATTCCCCCCAGGGCTTCTCCTTTCCCCTTCCGGACTCAGGACAGGCGGGACTGCAGGGATGAAAATCCAGGGACCGGGAGGGACTCCGGGGGGCCTGTCCAAGCGATAGGCCTTCCTATTTTGGGGAGCCCCTTCCCAAGTCTTGGGCTGGCTGGGGCTCCCGGGGAAAAGGGGTGGGGGCGGAGGCAGGGGACAGCCCTGCAGAGGGTTGCCAGGGACTAGCAGGGAGAGGTGCTGCCTTGGGACCCTGCCCCGAGCCCTCCTGGCTGGGAGAAAAGGCAGCTGGGCTTCTCCCACTTCTTTGTGAAGCCAAAACCCCAGTGGGGCATTTGGGTTCATTGACAGCTTTTGCAGGAGCCGGCAAAGACCCCGCTTCCTCCTTCAGTCTTTGGGTTAAATCCCTGGCTTGGGAGAGGGCAGAGTGGGGAGGGTCCCACCTCTGGAGGAGGCTCCTTCGGAACTAAGCTAGAGAGCTGGCGGTGCAGCCGCTGTCATTCTGAGGCTGTCCCCTCCCTTAGGAGCACCCGTCCCCCCCCCCCCCCGCCCGCCCGCCACAGCCTGCCTGCCTGCCCTGCCAGTGGCTGCCGTCTTGCCTGCTTCAGCCCACCTGGGATGAGAGAGTGGCCTGGGGGAGGGGAGGGGGGGTTGGCTGAGGAAGCAGAGGACTGTCGGTGAGACCCCGGAGAGTGCAGGGGAGGCACATGGAGGGGGGGGCGCCTGCTGGGGAGGGAGAGGGCGGGATGTGCCAGGGAGGGTAGAAGGGTCGTGGGCAGCATGGCATCTGTTATGACGGATGCAAGGAAAATGGCCGTCTCTAAGCGAGTGTCTCTGCCCACTCGTTCCAGGAGAGAGAGAGAGAGAGTCCCCCCCCCCCAGGGGAGAAGTGGGGAGGGGTCCTTTAGATGAAGCCGGAGCAGAAGGGGAGGAGGAAGACAGAAGGGGCCAGGAAGGAAGACGGGCGAAGGAGGACTGACTCACTGGCAGGAAAGGGATGCCTGCAGGCACTTGGTCATCAGCAGGAAGCCTGAGGACAGAGCTGAGGTGGAGGGGGGGCGGGGGGGTTGAGATCCTCCAAAATGGGAGGGGGGCAGGGCTGGGGAGGGCTGGGGGGGCTTTTCCTGCCTTCCATAGCTTCCTGGGCTGCTGGTCCCCCGAGGGAGGGGTGGGAGGAGCCCGTGGGGGAAGCCGTCAAGGGGTTTGTTTCCTTCAAACCGCCCCTTGTGGGTTCCCCCCCCCTCCCAGGCCACGAGGCCCCCAGAGGGTCCCTGGGCCTCCTCCAGCATGGCTCTGCAGCCCTGGGCCTTCCTGGGGAGGGGGCTCAGGCCACCAAAAGCCGACCCCGGCTGCCCCCTGCAAGAGAGCTGTGCCGGCTGGGTGGCTCTAGCAGAGGCTGCCCAGCTGACCCCTTGGCCCCCTCCCTCGCTTGGCCTGGAGCGCCTGTGGCCGCCACTCCCCTCGGTCCTGTGGGGAAGAGGAGGGGGCTTCCTGCGGGGGCCCCCAGGGGAGGTCCGAGCAGGGGAGCCCCTCTCGGCCCAGGGCAGCCTGGCCCTTCCGTTGGCTTTAGCTGATGCAGCTGCCAACCTTCGGGGGGGGGGGGGGCTGTTTTGAGGTCACTTTTCTCCAGTGGCTCCTCAGCGCATTCGAGGCCAATTTGGGGGAAGGGGATATGGATTTCAAGCAGTTGCCTGCCGGGGGTGGGGGGGGGCTGCCTGTCTGTCTCTCCTGCCCGTGCTGTGGGGGGGGGGGGCATCGGTCCTGCCCAGCAGGGATCCTCCGGGCCTCTGTCAGCAGTAAATCCTGAAGTGAAGCCTCAGGGATGGTGATGTTAAAAAAATACTGAACGCCATAAAACACGGAGATTAAAAACAGTAGATCAGAGTTTAAAGGTATCTCGTGCTTCTTGACTGGCTGCCGTGTCAGTTGGGCCGGGAGGGGGGGAAGCCGTCCAGCCCCCCTCGCTTTTGCCAAGAGGGTGCAGTGGGAGAGGGGACCAAGGCAGGCTGCCCCCCTTGGCCCCCCATTTCGGGGTCAAGGGCCGGACTGGTCCTTTGGGGGATGCTGCAGCATGGCTGGCCAGACCAAGGAACTCCCTACCTCCCCCCCCACCCGTCAACTGAGGCTTGGAGGGGGGGTGCAGGGAAGCAGCAGAAAGGGAAGGGATTCTGGGGCTCCTCCCCAGGGGCCTGGGAATTTGTGCCCTTTTGCGCTGAGCTGCCATGGTGGCCCTCCTGGGGGGGGGGGGATTGGCCCGGGGGGGGGGCTGCAGGACTCTTCCGGGGGAATCGACACCCCCTGCCAAGGTGCCCCTTTAGTTATCATCTAATTGCAGTGGCTTAATTACCTGTTTGAATCTGCTAACCATTAATCTGGAGCACGATTCCTTTTCTCCTTTTACTGTTTTAGTGGTGCTGATTATAATTATTATTAATGGGTTTGAGGTTTGTTGTGATATTGTGTTTTGCAGGGGGGTTTTGGTGGGGCGATGAGCCAAGCCAGCCAGGAAGAGCAGAGCCTGTGCCCAAGGGGAGGTTGGGGGCGGGTGGGGCCCTGCCCCCCCCCACATCCACAACAGCCTTTGCCCACCTGTGCCCTTCTGCCCCCTGCCTCCACACAACCTCCTGGGCCCCCACAGTGCCTCTTGTGTGGGGGAGAGGGGATATCCTTGGGCTGCTTCCCCTGTTCAGGCTCCGGCCCCCTTGACTCTCCGGCCTGAGAGGGGCCCCCTCTCCCTCTGCCTTCTGTGCTGCCTGGATGCCCGGCAGCAGCGGTGGCAGCCACTGAGTCGGATGCTGTGGCAGCTGGCCCCCCTCCCCTCCCTGGGCCCCAGCAGTCAGCTGCAGAGTCAGCTCCCAGGGGAGGGGAAGCCTTGGCTTGGCCGCTTCCGGCCCTTTGTAGGGGCTGGCAGGAGACCCTCTCCGCTCTCTCTGCCCTCCTCTGGCCTCCTGCCTCTCTTCAGGAAAGCCCCCTCACCCCCAGCCCCTCAAACGGTCACCTGGTGGGGCAGAGGGAGGGAGCAAGGGCTGGAGACCCAACCCCAAGTCGCTAAGCAGGGGGAGGAAGGGGAGGAAGGGGAGGGGGCCCAAAGAGGTGCCGCAGACCCAACTGACCATCCTCTTTGGGGAGGGGCCCTGAGGCCGGAGGGAGGAGGCCGAGTGCGGAGAGCAGCCAGCCCTGGCTTGGCCCAAGCGGGGGGTGGGTGGGTGGGTGGGATTTCTCCCCAGCCCTGCAGAGCCGGTGGGCCGTGCCAGGGGGGAGAGGCCGCTGCAGATGTGGGCCCCCCGGAGAGTTGGGCCTTCTGGGGACTCTCTCTCCTGGGCCAGCCATCTGGCCACAACGAGAACTGCACCCCAAGATCTGGGCCCTCTGGGAAACAGCCCTATCCCCCCCTCCTTCCTGACCAGCCAGCTCAGCTGGAGGCCTCTTCCTCTCGACTGGCACCTGTGGCACTGCCCTGTGGGCCCAAGGCCTCCAAAGACCCCCTCCCCTTGGGGGGCTGTCCTGATCAAAGGCTGGAGATAGCTCCTATGGGGAAACCCCCCCCCCAAGAGACCAGGAGGCCAGCCACGAGGCCCCCTTTCCAGGAAGTCCCGAGGAGGTGTGTGTGACTACCTTCTCTCTGGATGCATGGAGGGAGGGGGCTTCTTCTCGGGAGGGGAGGGGGCTTCCTTACCCTCCTGGGTCCCCCCCCCACAGCCACTGCACTTGAAATAGCTAAGAAGTAGCCAATTTGGGACTTAAGTCCCTGGGGCTTCCTTGACCTTTGGCTTGACCTGTACTGGAGGAGGGGGCCCCTCCCTGCTCGCTTGCCCTGTCCTGGGGGGGGGCTCTGCCCTTCAGCCTAGCCAGGCAGTTTCGGGGTCCCAAAATTTTGGGGCTGGAGCTGCCCTCACCCTTCCCCCACCCTTGGCATTGGAGGCAACTCTTTATAGAGACAGGGCATCCTTAAAAACCTCGACAATATTCATTAAAATACAAACGCCCGGTTGTCTCTGAGTTCCAGCTCTTCTGGCTCTGGGGCCAGCGCTCCCTCCCTCCCTCCCTCTGCCTGCCTTCCCCTCTCCGATGATGGATGGCCCCGATCCCCGCCTCCCCCCCCCCAGGCCCAAGAGAGCCAGGCACAGGACAATGGGGGGTTTCATAGCCCTGGAGGCTGAGCCTGCCCCTCCCCAGCAGAGGATGTGATGGGACGGGGGCGGGCGAATTGCCCACCCTGTGGGGGAGCAGACAGAGAGGGCTTGTGCCCTCAGAGGGAGGGGAGGGGCAGAGCGGCAGCAGCTGGAGGGGGGAGGGGGGAGTGGCCCAGGGGGGGAAGGAGGGGGGGCCTGGATCATACAGCGGGCGGCCACCCACCGGACGGGCCTCCCTGGCCTCTCTGTGGGGAGGGGGCGTCCTCCTGCTCCTCTGCCAGCCAGAAGGGGCTGCTGCACCAGGCCCTGCACCCCGAGAGGGTTAACCCAGAGGACAGGACCGCAGGAATGCGGCGCAGAGCTTGGGAGAGAGAGAGAGAGAGAGAAGCCGCGGCCGGCCTGGGCCCCCAGCAGCCCCTCGTCCTTCCTTCCACCTATTCTAGAGGGAGAGCAAGCAGGCAGCTCAGAAACACCCCCCCCCAATACCTCCCCCCCCCAAATCCTCACTGAGAGAGGACAGAGCAATGAATCTCGCTGGTTTAATTTTTGTTTTTTTTCAATTTGATACAAGTATTGAATTCCCTTCCGGTAACTGTCTTTAAAAAACGAAATAAATAAAAATGACCTTTTTATTGCATTTGTAACATTTGGCACAGTACAAACCCTCAGTGCACCTCCCCCACCCTCCCCCCACCCTTTTTTCTCTTTTTGAAATAAGATAACTGCAAATATGGAGACGGCTTTTTTCCAAGGCTTTAAGAAAAGAGCGTCTCTATAGAAACCGGTTTGTTTTTACTGCATTCTAAGTAACATCTTCTAAAAAGGACAACTCCCACCCCCCCCCTGCCTCCCCCCTCCCCCCTCCCACCCCCAAAACCGTTCCTTGGTTCTGAAATTTTCTGTTTTCTCCGCCACTGTCTTTGGGAGCCAGGCTGTTTATGTTTTTGCTTTAAATAGGTTTGATGCTGCCGGAACTCCCCAGGGGGGGGGGGATCTATGCCTCTGTCCCTGGGGAAGGGAGGGGGGGGGGACCACTCGGAGTTACGCTTCCTTCCCAGTACAGCTAACAAGTTAGAAAATAGGCTTTTCTTTACATTTTAATAGAATCTGCTGCTTCTTCCAGCCCAAGACTTAATATAGAAGCATATACAGGGGGGGGGGGGACAGGGGAGGGACTGCCCTCCTCCCACTGGGTAGGAAAGTTGGTTTTGTCTGTTGTGCATCCTATTGCATTTATTTAATAATGGCGGGGAGGGGGGGGGAAGGAGTCAGATCTGCGTTTCCTGCACCTTCTCCTTGGGGTGGGTCTGTATTATATACGGCTCGGCAATGGTCGTGACCGTGGGGTGCAGGGAGTTCCCCAAACAGTTCTCTGTCCAGTGGGCCCCCTGGGAGGGTTTGTAAGTGTTGTAGTGGTCATGAATAGCCGGCAGCGCAACTGCCCCCTCACCTGACAGGCCGGACGCGGTCGAAGGGGTGGCGGTGGTGGCGGTGGTGGGCGCTGCCCCCGCCGAGGCCGGAATGTCTTCGTCCACCTGTATGATTTCCACGGTCCTGGCGGCCCCCACCGTACTCCTCTGCTGATGGCGCTTGCGGAGTTTGTAAAAGGCGACCAGCATGGCCGCCGCCAGAAGGGTCACGGCCACAAAGCAGCCGATGATGATCTTGGTGGTCTTCATCACCTCGTCCAGGCTGGTCTGCATCTTGTCGTTGCCGTCCAGGGTGGCGTCCTGCCGGGGCGTCTTGGTCGTCTGGACGAGCACGGTGGTGGTGGTGGTGTAGGCCGGCTGGTAGCCCGTGGAGGCGGTCGGCACCGGCTTGGTGAACTTGGGGAAGAGGTTCTCGGGCGACGTCTCCGTGGTCTCCACCGTGACCGTGGTGAAGAAGCTGTAGTTGGACGTGTTGAGCTCAGCCGTGCTCACGTTGAGGTAGGCCGAGGCGTTGGAGTGCCCTGCCACGTTGGTCACCATGCAGGTGTACGTCCCCGTGTCCGTGAGGAGGACCTGGGAGAAGTTCAGGGTGCCGTCGTTGAGGACGGAGATTCGGGGGTGGTTGGAGGCGTGGCTCAGCACCGTCCCGTTGGGCAGCAGCCACCGCACGGAGGACATGGCCGGGGTCCGGCACTTGAGCTCGGCCACCCTCCCCTCGGAGATGTTGAGGTCCCGAGGGGCGTCCAGGATGAAGGGGGCCGAGCACTGGAAGGCCGTCTGGTCCACTTCCACCAGGAACTTTCCCCGCATGTGCGTGGGGGCGTGGCAGCGCCCGCAGCAAGAGGAGTTGGTGGGGATATACTCCCGGAGCCACCAAGACAGCCACAAGATGTCGCAGTCGCAGTTCCAGGGGTTGTGGTGCAAGTGCAGCTCCACCAGGTACCTCAGAGGGGCGAAGAGGTCGTGGGGCAGAGAGGTGAGGTTGTTGTGCGCCAGGTTGAGCTCCACCAGCGCCGTCAGGTCGTCGAAGGCGTTGCGCTCAATGGCGCCGATCTGGGCGCTCATAATCCACAGCTTTTTGAGCGACTTCAGTCCGTGGAAGGCCCCGGGCTTAATGGCCAGGAAGGTGTTGCCGGACATCTCCAGCTCCTCCAGCCCCACCAGAGGGGAGAGGTTGGGCATCTCCCGGATGGCGCACATGCCCAGGTTCAGGTACTTGAGGTTGTAGAGCCCCTCGAAGGCCCCCTCGGAGATGTACTTGAGCTTCTTGAGCTCGCCCAGGTCCAGGCGCATGAGGGAGGGGACGCGGTTGAAGGCGTAGGACGAGATGCTCTCGATGGGGTTGTTGCGCAGCCAGAGCTCCCGCAGCTTGGAGAGGTACTCGAAGGCCCCGCTGGGCACCACCGTCAGCCAGTTGTCGAAGAGCTCCAGGGTGTTCAGGCTGGCCAGCCCGTTGAAGGCCCCCACCTCGATCTGCCGGATGGCGTTGCGCCCCAGCTGGAGCACCTCCAGGTGGTGCAGGTGGCGGAAGGTGTCCGCCTGGATCACCTTGATGCCGTTCTCCATCAGGTTCAGGTAGCGCGTGCCGGAGGGGATGCCGGGGGGCACCTCGGCCAGCCCGCGCCGCGTGCAGACCACCTTGCTCAGCTGGTTACTGCAGGAGCAGACGGAGGGGCAGCTCTGCGGCCCGGGCCTGGCCGCCACGGCGCACGCCACCAGCCACGCTTGCGCCACGAGGTAGGCTAGGCAGGCGAGCGGGGCGGCGTTCCGGGCGGGCTGCGGAGGAGCCTGCCGCAGGAGCTTCATGGTGCGGCGCCAGCATTCTTCACCATAGCGGGGGACTCGGAGCCGACGGCGGGGCGAGCCGCCCTCCCGCCTTAGCCCGGCTGGACCAGGGAGCCGCCGCCGCCGCCGCCGCTGCCGTTCTCCATCGGGGGGGAGGGACGGGGCGCAGCGGCCGGCGGGCGGGGGCTGGCCGGCCGGAGGCGGTGGCGGGTCGCCCGAGGCCCGAGTCAGGCCTCCCGAGGGGCTGGCGGGGCGGGCGGCCGCCGCGGCACTCCGCGCTGGGCGCCCGGGCGAGCGGCGCCGACGCTGTGCGGGCGCGTCCTTGGGCGGCGGGACAAGGGCTGGCGGCGGCGAGAGCGGTGGCGGCGGCGGTGGGGGCGCTGCGGGGGACGCAGCTCCATGGCCGGCGCGGCGGCGGCGGCGGCGGCGGCTCCCTCTCGCCCGCGCCTCGCTGCCTGGCCGGCGGGGCGCAGCGCCTAGGGCGGGGGGGCCGGGGCGGCCAGGGGCGGCGAGCGGGAGTCCCGGGCGAGGCGGCGAGCGGGGAGCTGCGGCACCTGCAACCCGCCGCGCCTGCAGCTTTCAGCGGAGCCCGGCGACTGCTGCGGGAGGCGGAGGCGGAGGCGGGCGAGCGGGGGCGGCAGCGGCAGAGCCCCGGACCATCCTAAGCCGGCGTCGCGCCTGGCAGCGGCCCCCCCTCGCGGCTCCTGGGATTGGCGCAGGTAGCAGCCGCCCGGGCGGCTCTCGCATCCTTTTGTCCTTCACTCCGCCGCCGCCGCCACCACCGCGGCCGCTGCTGCCGCTGCTGCTGACGCAGGGGCTTCTCGGCAGGCAGGGCGGCAGCGTCAAGCGGGCGGGCGGGCGGCTTCGCTCGGCGCAGGCAACGCCGCCCCTCGCCTCGCCGCCTCCCTCCGGGGCTTAGCGGGGAAGGCGGCCAGCCGCGCAGCCTCCCGTAGAGCGGAGCGCCAGCGCCAGCGCCGGACAAACGGGCCGTCCGGCTGTCCCGGCGCCGCCAAAGGGCCGACTGCAGGGGGGGGAGGGTTTCGGGCCCTTCGGAGAGCCCCGGCCGGACACCCCTTTTCGCCCCTCCCCATCGCAGCCCTGCTGGGCCTCTCTCGGGCACGGGTGGCGGGGCGGGAGCCGCTGCCCTCCTGGCTCCGTTTCTCCTGGCGGCTGCCAGGGGATCTTGCCGTCCCGGACAGGAATCGGGGCTCCCTCGGGGACAGAGGCTGCCTGGGCCTTGGGAGGGGGGGCAGGCGAGGATGGGGCCTGCCGCAAGCTCAGGGGACCGGCCCCCTTGCCCAGGCCTGCTGTGGGAGAGAGCCGTGGCTGCTTTCTCTCGGGTGGGCTGGGGTTGTGGTTGGGAGCCCTGCAGGAGGCGCCCTGGCTCAGAGTCCTGGTCCCTCCTGAGGGTCGCCCAAGTGGGCTTAGGGAGGAGCCCTCGGAGCCCCCTTGCAGGTGGGCTGCGCTAAGTGGGGCAGCTGGTTTTCTGCACTTTAGGGACCCCCAGCTGCCTTGAGGCTGTTGGAGAGAGCAAGAGGCGCTGGGGACAAACGGGCAGAGTGAGGGTCTGCTGGGCTGGGCTGTGTGTGTGCAAGTTCTGTGGCATCCCAACAGCCACTGCTTTGCCTCTGGACTCCACTGAATGGGCTCCCAAGCATGTGCAAAGGGCACATGCGTGATTCCTCCCGAGGCCAGGGGTCTCAATTTAAGGGAGAAGAGAACCCATCATCTCAACTCCAAGCAGCTTCTCTGCTTCCCCCATAGAATCGTGTGGTCATTTATTGAATTTATTGAATTTAGGCTCTCTTTTCTGCCATAAAATAATAGGAATTCTGAGGTCGTAAGTCAGTCAGAGGAAAAAGCTTGGAACAGAAAGGCGGCTGTGCGTTACACAAGAGAACAGCCACAAAACCTTTAAAAATCAAGACGTTAGACGTTGGGAGCTCAGAACCGGACCCCGCCTGATAGAAGGAAAAAGAGGGTGGGAGCTCAGGGTCTCCGGCCACTTTAAAACCCGGATTCAGCGCTAGAAAAATGCCAATTTCACCCATCGTCTCACCCATCCAGCCGCTGGGGGAATGCCGTGTTCCTGGCCTTGCACAAATGGGGGGAGCGGGTTGGAGACCCACAGAACGGGGTCTCTGGGGAGCAGAGCCGGAGAGCCATCGGGTCTTGAGAGGGCCTGGGGTGGGGGGAGACGGCTCAGGGGCCAGGGGCCAGGCTGTTGTGTGTGGGGGGGCTGGTCTCCCCTCTGCCAGGCATGCCCATCTCCTCCCCGGGGATTCCTGCATCGCCTGGAGGGCCACCCGGAGGGTTCTGCCAGCGCGTCTCCTGCCCAGCGAGGCTCAGCCTTTCCTTTGGCCGGCCGGCTGGGGCTGCTTCTGCTCTTGCCGCCTGAGTGAGCCGGGGCACCCAAGTGTGGCTAATCCGGGCTGGTTTCTGAAATTCAAACTCGGCTGCTTCCTTCCTTCCTGCTCATCCTTGGCAGGGATCCCAGGGCTCCCCCTGCGGTGGCTGCCCTTCTTGGGGGCTGTGCGGAGTCCCTGCTTCCTCTGAGGGGCAGCTGAGAAGCCCAGCTGCAGACCTCGCTGGCCCTGGCACCGGGACCCTCCTGCTCTGCCCACCCCTCTTCTTCCCCTTTAAAGCCAACGGCTGCAGGGCTCCCGTCTCTGCCTCATGGCACCTCCACCTGCCTGGAGCAGAGCTGGAGGGCGCCAGGTGGGGTCCCACCCGAGGCCTGAGGGTCTCAGTGGTTTTCAGTGGTTCTCCTGCCGAGAACTTTCTTGGGCCAAGGTGATTTTTGCTGAGTTCTTTTTCCGCCTGGGGTTGGGAAGCGTCTGCCCACTAAGGAGCCGCTTTGGCAAAGAGCTTTTGGGAAGGCGGCTCTTCCTCTTTTCCTCTGAAAAGCTCCTGGTGGCAGCCGCCAGCTAAGCACAGGGGAACATGCTGCTAGCATTCAAGGCCCCCATTAAAAACACAATAAAAACAGTATATGTATATATATATCAGTTTCATGCCAGGAAATGTCAAGACCCGACAGCTGCCCAGAGGCCCCCCTGGAAGGCCCACTTCTGTGGGGAACCTGTCCGGCTTCATAGGAAGGCTTGGCCGGGCTGCAGTGGGGAGCTGGTTGGGGGTGGCTGCCCAGGGCCACAGCTGCTGCCCCCCACTGCGCCTGGGGTGCTGCCCTTGCAAACCCTTGGGGTGCTTTGGGGTCTCCAGGTGGGCAGAGGAGAGCGGGGCCGGGACTCTGGGCCTGTGGAGACCCTGGTCTGCCAATGGGCCGGTGGCCAAGGGGCAGTGGACTCTCCAGAAGAAGAAACAGTGAGCAGAGGCCTCCGTACAGCCTCCCCTTCCTCCTCATTGAAACACCCGAGGTTGCCCTTCGCTTATTGGAAGCTGGCAAATGTGTGGGCCGCTGTAGAGATCCCTGCCCATGGAGGTGCCATAGGTCGGCAGCCCCTTCCCTTGAGTGGGCCCTTCTCCTCCCAGCCCCTCTGCGGCCTTTTCCTCCTCCAGGACTCTCCTCACAGGCCGCTGGGGGATCAGCCTGGCCCTTCTTCCTTTTTTTTTAATTAAACAATTTTTACTTATTTTAGAACAAGGACAAACAAACATAAAAAATAATATTTTTTTTAAAAAAAACCATCTTCCACTACAAATTGTAGAAAGTGTGTCAGTTGATTAGAGTATTTCCGTGCGTCTCTTCCATAATCATCACCTGCTTTTCATATCAAATCACATGTTTTAAATTCACATGGATCCATGTATATCACAATTGTTATATCTCAACCTTAATTGGACTATAATTGTTTTTACATCCTTTTATATATAATATTCAAAATCCAGAATAGAATTATATGATAACATTCTATTAAATCATCCAATCACAATACATCTTTATAACATATTCTAGATAAAGCTTTTAAACCTCCTCTCATAATCTCCATGTGTTGTTTGTATAAAATTTCATATTCTCAAACTAATATATCTATATATTATTATTATTAATCATTATTTAACTATAGCTATTGTCACTTCATTTTATACGTACTACTAGTAAACTAAATTTAGCTTAGTTTTTATTATACATTTTCATTGCATCATCCTGTATCTTTCCAGTAATAGTGCGGTCTTATATCTCTTGCCATTTGTAGCATTAATGTTCTAGTTACTTTCTTAATAAATCTTGTATGAACTTCTCTTTGCAACATGTTGTTCCTTTCGTATCTCATAAAAGCTAGAAACCCAGCATCTGCTCTTTCCATCAGCTTATCTTTGGTGGTGCTTCTCTGAAGATTTCTCTCCTTATCTCCGTCAATTTTCCTCTCTCTCCTTCTTCTGTGCTTTGAAGACTGGAGTAGAGTTCCAATCCATCCATCTCCCCTTTCCATATTCCGCTCTTGCCATTACCAACCACACTCACTTTGTTGTCAGTATCCACAGTTTTCTGATCTCTTTCCTCATTTTTTTCCTCCATCTTTTGAACTCTGCCCTCCACTTTCTTCATTTGGCCCTTCTTCCTTTTGGGGGGGGGGGCAGAGCAGAAGGGCCGGGGGAAATGCATCCTCCTGCCCCTCTGCCTCTGAGGGGGAGGGGGCTTCCTCTGAGCCCGCTTGGGCACTGCTCCCCTCTGCCCCACAGCCAGCAGCTCTGCCGGCATCTCCTCCTCCTCCTCCTCCTCCTCCTCCTGTGCTTCCCTGAGCCCGATGGGCAACCTCCAGGCTGTCCTCGTCTGATGGGCGGAGCAGGAGACAGCATAGAGGGGCTGCTGCCACCCATCACGCATCTGTGATGGGTGGCAGAGGAGGCCTGGGTGGGCCAGTCGTGCCAGGGCAGCCATAGGGGCGGGTGGGCCCTTTGGGGAGGCCCCCGGGAAGGCCATGAGGAGGCCACGTTTCCTTCCTCTGTGGAAGGCCTGCCCTGGCCCTGGGCTGGCTGGCTGGGGCCCCCAGCGGCTGAGGGAGGGAGGGAGGCTTGGAGGTGGCTGGACGTGGGGCAAAGCCATGGCAAGGGAGCCTAAAGGAGCTCTAAGCAGTCCTGGGGCCTGGCACGGTCTTGGCGGTGGGGGGGGTGGGGGGTCTCCAGGGAGGGAGGGAGCGTGGATTGGAAGCCGCAGGGGCCTGCTTGCTTCTTCCCTCCCTGCCTTCCCTCCTGAAGCGAAAAAAGGCCAGGGCATCCTCGGCCGTGACTGAGAAGCCGTGGGACAGCCTGCCCTGAGAGAGGGGCTCTGGGCTGGTGTCCCCTCCCCAAGTGGATTTTGGGTGGTGGGCTAAAATGATCTCTGAGCCAGTTCAACGTGGCTTGAAACGGCTGGAATGAATACAGGCGTTTGCGGCCAGGAGGGCCGAGTTTTATGGCAAGCCAGGCCGGTGCCCTCTGGCCCGGATGGAGGGTGGAGGCAGGGAGGGAGGGGGCAGCCATCCGAGAGCTCTCCTCCGTCCTGCTCAGGGGGCTTTCAGGGCGGCTCTTCTGCAAGGGGGCTCCTGCCCCTCCCCTGCAGCAGCAGAGGCCAGGCCCAAAAGCTGCCGCCCAGGCTCCACGCGGAGGCTCACCCTGGGAGAGGCCGCTGCGCAGGTGGGCTCACAAGACGGATGGAGGGCGGCCCCTCTGCTGCCTGGCGGCTCTTGCTCGCCCTCCGTCTGGCGCTCTGAGCAAAGTCACCGGTGGCTGCCGTCTGGGGCGGGGGTGGGCTGCTCTTTCCTCAGGGGGAGACGGGGGGCAGGAAGCCTGGGCTGGGGGACTGGTGGGGGCTCCCCACCCGACGGAGGGTGTCTCTGTGGGGCCGATGGCACGGCTGGGGGGGGTGGCAGTGCCCTCGTTGCCTCGGCTGCCCCACAGCTGCCGGCTGCTTTGTCCCCTTTGCCCGCAGGTGGAGGTGGAGGTGGAGAGCATGGACAAGGCCGGGAACTTCATTGGCTGGCTGCACATCGAGGGGCTCAACCTCTCGGTGGCCCTGGTGGAGCAGGCTCTCTCCAAAGTGCACTTCACGGCCGAGCGCAGCAACTACTTCAAGCCCCTGACGGTGGCCGAGGCCGCTGCCAAGCAGAAGAAGGAGAAGGTACCACTCAGGCACCGGGGGGGGGCAACGGGGGGGGTGCTGAGCTGGGGTGGCTGGACAGGGCTCGCTCCCAGGGGCCCCCTTCCAAGCTCTGCTACCTGAAAGGGGCTTGGGGATCCCTGCCCAGAAGCACCGGGGGGGGGGGCAGCACCCACCTTTGCCCTCCTGCACCCAGCGGATCTTAGGGACTGGACCCTTTGCCCACTCGGGCAGCCTGCCAGGGAACCCTCCAGGAAGGGTCCAAGCAGCAGCCTTACCAAGCGGGAGGGCGGCCTGCCTTCCCCTGTGTGGCTTCAGGCCGCCAGCTTATCTGAATCTTCCTTGCAAGCATCTGGTCAGTTTCTTGCCCCCCCCCCCACCCCCACCCCTGAGTGCTGGGTCCGTCTGGACACTCCCCCCCCCACCTGCCCCCCCCCCCCCCGATGCTGCTGTGGCTGCCCCTGGCAGGCACCTCTCTTGCCTCTCTGTGCCCCCTGTGCCCCCTGCTCCCCGAACTGGCCCAGAGGAGCTCCGGTGCAGAAAATGACCGTTTGAAGGTTGCATCTCTCCCTCTGCCCCCACTTTTCAAGAGGGGCCCCTTGGAGACCTTGAAGGTCACCAGGGAAGGAAATGAGGGGGGTGGGGTGTCATACCTGACCCCTCTCTGGCTCCCGGGCAGAAGATGGGCGGAGGGAGCTGCTCTCAAGGGCTGCCCAGGAAAGGGGGCAGCGACAGGAGGTGGGGAGCCTGTTTGCCGCTTTAGGGGACTGATCTGCTTCCAGCCAATTAGGCAGCCGGTGGCATTAAGAGAATCAAAGAGTCAGCATTCAAAGCAACTGAATCATAACTTCATTTCCATTGGAACATAAAGAATGGCTAAAATTAAATAAGCAGCCGGAGGGGCTCCCCCCTCTTCACCCCACAAGGCCTCCGGGAAGGCCTTTGTGTCTGGGGCCGTCTCCCTCCCCGGAGACGGGTCTTCCGGTGGGGAGGGGCTGCTGAAAGACCCCCAATAGGCCCAATAAAGGGCCGCCCTCTGCAGGTGGGGGAACCAGGCAGGGCCGGTGGGAGCTGCATAGGAATAGGCCATGAAGAGCGGCTGGGGAGGATGGGAAGGGGAGGAAGGAGATTGGGCTGGTGGTGATCAGAGGTTCCCTCCTGAGAAGCGGCATCGGCTGGGCAGGAGAGAAGCGGGTGCCTTTCGGACGGCTGAGTGGGGCCCCTGTGGCGGGGGAGGGGATCAGGGGGATCCTTCCCCTGGGGAAAGCCCTTCCCTCCCATTCTCTTGCTGGCCTGAAAGGTTCATAAGCCCCAGGCCACAGCCCCCCCCCCCCAGACAGCCAATAGGCCCCCTCAGGTTGTCCCCCTGGGGCCCCCAGGGAGGATCCAACAGTGGCTTCTGAGCACGAGGGGCCGCTTGGTGGAAGTCGGCGTGAGTTGCTGGAGGAGTGGGGGGGGGGCAGCCGTGGCCAGGAGGGTTCGCCTGGTGTGCCAGCTGTGCCTCTTCTTGGACCGGGGGCGGGAGGGGGGGCAGGAGGGTCTTCGGACAGTCGAATTCCCTGCCGTGGGCCCCATGTGGGGCTGCCCTGGGAGAGCATCGGGAAGCTGGAGCAGCTGCTGAGGGCAGTGGTGGGTGTGGGGCAGAAGGCTGTTGGTGGGGGCCTCGGGGGGTTGCTGGAGGGCCCCCATCGGCCACCAAGAGTTAAATCCTTGGTGATGGGCAACCAATGGAATAATCAGCGTTCAAATGTTGGGGGGGGGGGGCAGTTGTGCTGCTCCCCGCCTGGAAGACTCGGCTGCGCAGTTTGGGTTAGCATGGAAAGCGGGCTGGCTCTCCCCTAGGGTGGGCTGCTGTGCTAAACCCCCGCCACGCCTCTCTTCCCCAGGTGTGGTCACAGTATGAAGAGCCCCCCGTGGAAGACGTGGTGCCCACAGCCGAGGAGAAGGAGCGCACGGCCAACTATAAGCCGGTCTTCGTGACCGAGGTCACCGACGACCTCCACTTCTACGTGCAGGATGTGGAGACGGGTGAGGGGCAGCTGGGGGTGGGGCTGCTTAGGGGGCAGAGGCAGCTGGGGGCTCTGGCTGGGGAAGATGGTCCCGGGGGGGGGATGGAGGGGAGGCCAGGGCACAAGAACTGGCCACAGTGCCCGGGGGATGATCAGGCTAGGATTGGGGGGGGAGGGGGCTGGCCAGCCTGACTCACACTTCCTCCCCTTCTACCCCCCCTCCCCCGCAGGGACCCAGCTGGAGAAGTTGATGGAGAGCATGCGGGGCGAGATTGCTGCCTGTCCCCCCGTGGAGGGGGCCTACACACCCCGTCGTGGGGACTTCTGCATTGCCAAATTTGTAGATGGAGAATGGTATGCCTTGGTCACCCAGAGACCCCCTGCCCCAGCCAGAGCGAGCCTTTCCTGCCAGGCCGACTGGCACCAGGCACCCCTTTCCTCACCAGGAACCCACGGCAGGACCTATGCCCTCTGGTGCCCTCCGGGTAGACCGCTCCCACCCGTCTCCCAGCCGGTCGCAAGAGGGAGGGGGCGGGCTTGGGCTTTTCAAGGGGGACCCGTGTACGTCCAGAAGGGGAAGCCGGTCCCTGGGGACAGGGGCTGCCGGGAGAGGTGCTGGGGACGAAGGAAGGATGGGAGGGGCCAGGGGCAAGGGAAGCCGAGGAGCAGGCAGAGTTTGGCCGAGCAGGAGGGGTCAGAGGCCCTTCCTTGCCCCCCCTGGGCAGAGCTCATGCCCAGCTGTGACTTCTTCCCCCCCCCCCTCCCCAAGGTACCGGGCCCGGGTGGAGAAGGTGGAGTCCCTGGCCAAAGTGCACGTCTTCTACATCGACTACGGCAATGTGAGTTGGGGGGGCCGGGGGGAGGGGTGGCGCAGGGTATTCTCCCCTCCCCTTTGATACCCGGAAGGAAGCGGCTGCAGCGGCTCCAAGCACCAGAAGCAGCTGCCCAGGACAGGGGGGGGGGCTCTGGGGCCGGAGAAATTGGGGGGGGGAGAGGTTGCCAAGATTCAGGTGGTGCCACCTTTGGCTGCCATCCTGGCTGCTTGGAACAGTTGCGGTCATAGTCGGGGGGGGGGCATCAATGGGCCGCTGCAGCCACTAATCCCCTGCTTTCCTTCTCTCCCCCCCCCAGAAGGAGACCCTGCCTTCCACCCGCCTGGCCACCCTGCCACCGGCCTTTGGCACACGGGTCCTGCCCGCCCAGGCCACCGAGTACAAGTTTGCCTTCATCCAGGTGCCTCAAGATGTAAGTCCAGGGCTGGTTTACAGGGAAGGAAGCCCCTCTGTAGCCCCCCAGGGACGGCAGCCGAGCAGTAGAGGAACGGGGGGGGGGATTGATGGTGGGCAGCTGAACCCCCTTTGAACCTTTTAAATTTGATTTATGCTCTTCATTGCTTTTGCGTTTGTGGTTATGGATGCTGATACTTTGGGGAGCTGCGTTGTGGCCTTTGTGTCCTGGGAGGGGGACCGTGTCGTGTCTTCTTTTCATTTGGGGCTCTGAGAGCTCACTGGAAGCCAGCCTGTCCATGGGGGGTGGGGGGGCCCTTAGGTCCACAGAGGGGGCTCCCTCCGGCAGCGCCCCTTCCCCCTTCGGCAGGCACAAGGGGGGGGGGCTGCGCTTCCATCAAAGCAAGGCTGCTCTGCGCCCCGTCTCTGTCCTGGCGCTCCCCATCCCCGCTTGACTGACAGCGTCCGCCCCTTGCAGGAGGAGGCCCGGGCGGACGTGGTGGACAGCGCCGTGCGGGACATCCAGAACACGCAGTGCCTGCTGAACGTGGAGTACGTGGGGCCCAGCTGCACCCACGTCACGCTGCAGTTTGCTGACTCCAAGGCCGATGTGGGGCTGGGGCTGGTCAAGACGGGGCTGGTCATGGTGGAGGCCCGCAAGGAGAAGCAATTCCAGAAAGTGGTGAGCCCTGTGGGAGGGCGGGGGGGGGGAGGGACCGGGGGGGAGGGACTCTGGGGCCAATGGGCTCTGACTCCGCCTCCCTCTTCCAGATCACTGAATACGTGAATGCGCAGGAGGCTGCCAAGAGTGCCCGGGTAAGTGGGCCGAGGTCTTCCCCCCACGGGAGGGGTGAGGGAAACACCCCACACACACCCTGTCTGAGTGGGCGGGGGCTCTCTCCCCGGGGGGCTCATTCCGCTGCCTTGTCTCCTTGTAGCTGAACCTGTGGCGTTATGGAGATTTCCGCGCTGACGATGCAGATGAATTTGGCTACAGTCGCTGAGACCCTCCACCTCCCTGCCCCCCCCCCACCGCCACAGCCTGTGCCTGCAGCTAGAGCCTGGCGCCTGCAGGGGCACGGGGAGGCACTCAGACCTCCAGGGAGCAGGCCCTGCAAAGCAGGGGAGGAGGAGGAGGAGGAGCGCTCCCCAAACCGCCCCCAGCAGCTGCACCTGGCCTCTTGATGAGCAAGCAGGAGAAATGATTTAAGTCGAGCTTTGGAAGCAAATAAAAGTAGTGAGAAGCTGGGCCGGGCGCTCTCTTCTTTGCTTGGGTGGGGAGGGGCCCCCACTGGTCTTTTGCTTCCCTACCCACCGACACGCAGCCCGAGTGGGGTTGCACAAGGGGGGCTGGAGGTCCCTTTGCACCTGTTCTGGGGGCCCTGCCGGTTAGATTATTTCCATTCCGTGCGGAGGAGACAGGCAAGGGGATTAGCTGGGCCGTGTGGCGAAGGCAACCTATATAGGGCTGGGATGGGCAGGGCGAGCATTGAGCGGCCGTGGGGCGAGCGGGTGGCAACCGGGCGCAGGGCGGGGCCAGGTAGAGGTCGCTACCAGTTCCGCGAATTAGGTCAAATTTTCCTTACCGGTGGGAACCGGTTGAATAGCAGCTCTGCTTCACCAGAAGCCCTTTGCCCTGGGGGCGCCTTCCTCTTGAGGGGGCGTCATCCACGGGGGGGGTGGGGGGTGTTGATTGAGGACAGGGCCCCCGGCTGCCCTGGGGCTCTTTCAGCCGGAGAAGAGCTCTGCAGAGATGCTGCTCCCCAAAACTATTCGAAGGAGCAAAGAGGAATCCAGGCATGTTTCTGTTGGACAAGCTGCCATCACGAAGATCCTGGGCAGCCCCGTTTCTCATGGGCCCCACATGAAGGGGGGAGGAAACCACTTTCTTCTGCGTAGGTGGATCAGTTCCCATCCCCTCCTTGCTGGGTGGAGGCCGGCTGATGCCCCTTCCTCCCTGGATGGGCAACTGATTCGCAGATAGGCTGGCACTGCCTCCGTCCCGGTGCTGCGTCTCGGGTGTTGGCAGAGCTGATTAGAAGCGATCCCAGCAAATGAACAGGTGGGGCCCTTGTACATCAGGGGCCACACCGACAGACGGAGGAGCGCTTACCTCTTTCACCCCGCAGGCCTGGGGCGCACAATCTTGGCACAAGTTGTAGGTGGCAATTGTGGCAAGGTCACCTCCCAGGGCTGGCATTTGGAGTGACGGGGGACATTTCTCTGCTTAGCCAGACCCCAACATGGCACTAAATGGCACTCCCAGAATTTCAGGTCTCCTTGCGACCGGCTTTCCTCTCACCCTCGTCTCTGGGGAAAGTCGCACAGCCGCAGGAGCCTGGCATTTTGAGTCTCCACGGGGTTCCTGGGCCCTGGTAGTGGGGAGGTTCTCCTGGCCACCCTGTGACAGGAGGGAGGGAGGGGCTGCTCATCCGGCCTCCGCCACCACTGGCAGAAAGGAAGGCCTCCCGCCACAAGTGGACTCGGAGCTCTGCAAGTCTCAGTGGTGCCAAAGCCCTGAGACGGCCCTCAGCCCCCCTGCCCACCCCCAGGAAGGTAAGGCTGAGCCACAGCTGGGCAGAGTTTTCAGCACAAAAGCCGCCAAAGATTCAATTCAAGAATTGGCTTGAATTGTGGTTGGTGCACGAGGGAGGGGTGGGATTCAGCCCCTCCTGCAGAAAGGGTGAGTTTCCGAATCGACTTGCAGTGCTGGGCTTGGAAGAGGAGGAATTTCTCCTCCCAAAAGGGCTTCAGATGGAGAGGAGGCCAGTAGCCTTTCAGCCTTTCAGGACACGGGGCATCTGGACTTTCAAAGCCCGGGGGGGGGGGGGGGGAGGACTGCAGGCAAGGGGAAGGTGGCCTGGCTGCTGTCCATGGTGCTGATCCAGCAGAACGAACCACTGCTTCCTGTTGCTGGGGGGGGGGGCGGGGGGGCTCCGAGATCCAGAGCTGGCTTTTGTGCTGGGTCGTGCAAGCCGGCCTCTCTCCGCCACAGACACTGGTGCCTTGTGTGGCTCTGCAGGGCCGGTGCACACGCATATGCCACGCAGAGAGAGGAAGCTCCATGGAGACCCCGAGCGCAGCCCTTCCAAGGGCTTGCAAATACTATTCCAATTACAGGGATTTGATTGTACTAATTATTGAAACTTGTCAGCCACTGCGGTGTCCTGGAATTAATTATGTTCAGAATAAATGGAACCCAGAGGTTGATCAGGAACAAGCAGCCCGCCAGCGCCCACGGCTTCCCCCCCTCCCTGAGAGAATGACCCGGAGGGGGGGCGGCCAGCTCTGCATGGAAACAGCTGCCCCAAACCTCCCTCCTGCCAGCTGGGTTTGTGGGCTTTTCCAAATCCCCTCTGAGACCCCCCTTTTCCGTGGGGAGGGCCTGTACAGATTCTGCCTTGTTCTGAGGGAAGGCCTGGAGCTAAGATCCCGGAGAGCCCCTGGCCTCTGTGCCCCAAACCCCTCATCCTGAGACTCTGAGGTGCAGCAGCCGTGCCAAGGGAGGGGAGCCGTCTCTTTCCTGGACCAAGAAGCCTCGCCCCCCGCACCCCCCCCCCCGGTGGCCACTCTTCTTGGACTCGGAGTGCCCTCTGAAGCCAGCTGGAAGCAAAGTGTCCTTGGGTGGAAACTCTTAGAAAAATCCTCTGTGTTGTGCGGCATCTGCACCCCTTCCTGGCCCATGGGGCTCTGCCCACAGTCACCTCCAGAGTGGATTACTCCCAAGAGTTTGCACGTACATGGAGCTTCCCTTGAAGAGTCTCTGGAAATTCCAGCGGGTGCAGAACGTGGCTGCCTTTACGTGTGCCTCTAGGATGGCAGGGGCCACGCCTGCTCCAGGCGCTTCATTGGCTGCCAGTTAGTTCCAGGTGCGATTCTAGGTGCTGGACCTCACCTGGCCAGGTTATCCGAAGGGCCTCCTCTTCCCAATCCTGTCCACCCATCCCATCATGTCCACAAGGACAGAGTGCGGCAGGTCTTCCCTCCTGTGCCCACCACCCTCTGGGACACTGGGACCTCCCCCCCCACACACCAGGTGAGTTTAGCCCCGTCCCTGTTAACCTTCCAGAGGAAGAGGAACGTGGTTCTTCCAGCAACTTCGGGGGTCCCTGGGGAACCTGCAGGGGGGTTGTGTTGTGTATAGGTGAGTGTGCTCCACAGACTCATTTTTATTATGTATCTTGTTTGTAGTTATTCTTTAATGTATTTTAACAGTTGTGACTCCGGTATAACTATTGATTGTCTGCCTCTCAGTTATATAAATAAATCGAGCTATATATGCAAATCGAGAAATAAATCCAGAAGGTGTCCTGAGTGAAGCCAGTTGCAAACCACGAATGTGCTGTTGTCAAGAAAAAGATGTTACAGACCTGACTTAACCACGGCTTAAGTGTGGGCAGACGTGACCTTGGAAAGGAAGCGGGAACTGCCTGCTTGCTGAAGGAGAAGAAATGGGGCTGTCAGGCAAGGGAGGATGAAACTGTCAGCTCAGCCAGAAAAGGCTCAGGGCTGCCGGAGGTGCTAAGCGATGGCAGGCGCCCTGGGAGGCCAAGCCGCCTCTCCCTTCCGCTCTTCCTCCAGTTCAAGCCATGCTCTTCATCCCGCTACAACTGCCCTCACCCACAGGCAAATGCCACGGCCCCATCGGATCCTTTGTGATATGCCGATTAAATGCGTATTGTGTTTTGCATAACTCCCCATGGGGCACCTCTTGCCCCTTCAGGCCTTTTGCCTCCAGTGCTGCAATACATCATTTCTCACTCTCCTCTGGCCACCGAATCCGAGAGCTTGAAGGGGCATGAGAGGCTCTCAAGCTCCTGCATTCTGTGGGATTCCCCACACTGCAGCCCCACACAGAAGCCAACCCCCTCCCCCCAATCTCTGTGGGAAAACCTCCAGTGAAGGGGAGGAATCTCCCAGCAAGGGCCACCTGTCCCACTGATCGACCGTTGTATCTGTCGAGAGCAAGTTCCTAAAATCTAACCTTCCGCAGTTTCTATTCCTTCCGTTCTGGAACAAGGAAGGAGGAGTCTGTATCGTTTCTGCCCCGTTCACCCTTTGCAACTGGATCAGGAGACTGAGCTCACTTTAACTCTACCCACCTACCCACCTGCCCCCCCCCAACATCTCCCCAGCCATCGTGTATGTATGTATGTATGTATGTATACATACATACATACATACATACATACATACATATATATATAATGTTGATATAAGCAACCCATTTTCCATTAAACAGTGTTCATCTGGGTACAAATATTTTGTGCCAACAATCAAAATTTACAATCATACTCCTTATTTAATTATTCTTAGCTTAATTTCCAATGCCTTAAATGTCTGATACTATAAGCATAATATACTCCACCCAAAAGGCAAATATAATATATTATTAAATGGGGAAAGTACCTTTAAAATAATGAAAGGAGTAAGGCAGGGATGCCCACTATCACCTCTGCTCTTCGTCCTGACGTTTGAAAGTCTTTTAATAAGAATTAGACAAAATTCGGAAGTAAGAGGAACTAAAATTAAAAAAGAGGAATATAAAATCCAGGCCTTTGCAGACGATTTGGTATTCATTATAGAAGACCCACTAGAAACAGGAAATAGCTTAATGCGAGAACTAGGAAAATATGGAGATGTAGCAGGTTAAAGATTAATAGAGAAAAGATTAAATAAAGAATTAGAAAGAATAATAGGACTGCAAGTGACAAATAAAGTTAAATATCTTGGAATATGGCTAACTGCAAAGTGTTCAACTATAAAAGGAAATAATTATACAAAATTAGTGCAACAAATAAAAGAAGATCTAGAACTGTGGGGGAAACTACAACTTACATTATTAGGGAAAATAGCAGTGATAAAAATGAATGTACTACCCAGACTGTTATACCTGTTTCAAACAATCCCCATAAAATTAGGAAAAAATTTTTTTTTGCTAAATTGAATAAGATTATATTAAAATTTATATGGCAAGGGAAGAAAGACAGGATAAAGTTGAAAGCTCTACAGGATGACAGAAGCAGAGATGGTATGGGACTCCCGGACTGGGAGCTTTATTACAAAGCAGCAGGACTAACATGGATCAGGGACTGGATAAATTAAAAAAATAAAAGAATACTAACATTAGAGGGCCACGATTTGCAAATGGGATGGCATTTTTTTCCTATGGGAGGAGGGTAAAAAGAAACAAAAATACTTCCACAGAGACTATATTAGAGATGCCCTGATACAGGTCTGGAATAAAATTAGAGAAAAACATTACATGAAAATACCGACATGGCTTTCCACTATGGAAGCCATGACACATCCCAATACATGAGATCTATCAAAAATGGTTAGATGTAGTGAAATTTTAGGCAGCCAAGGGAATTTGAAAACAAATCCAGAATTAAAGGAGCAAAATATAAATATAGATTGGTGGCCATATCTCCAACTACAATCGAGATACAAAAAAGACGTAAAAGAATATGGAATATACACAGAATCACAACAAATAGATAAACTTTTAATTGGCCCAGAAAATAAATTCATAACGAAAATTTACAAATATTTATTAGAAGTAACATTAGAAGAAGAAAAAGTTAAAGGTTGCATGATAGCGTGGGCCAAAAACTTTGGTTACAACATAGATCTAATGGATTGGGAAAGAATTTGGAACACAAATTATAAACTAACACGATCAGCAGCACTTAAAGAAAATATATACAAAATGTTTTAGCGTTGGCATTTATCATCAACAAGATTGGCTAAAATGTACCCAAACATGAAGCCAACCTGCTGGAAGTGTAAAAAAGTACAAGGGACCTATTATCACATATGGTGGACCTGCCCAGAAACACAAAAATATTGGACAAAAATTTGGAAATGGGTGCAAGAAATTACAGGAGAACAGATAAAATACAAACCCGAAATCTTTCTACTGGGAATAATCAAAGGGAAATATACAAAGAAAATTAAGTATATAGTAGCACATCTGCTAACTACAGCTAGAATAGCATTTGCCCAATGCTGGAAACAAAATGATACTCCCTCGGACGAATTAGTGATAAAAAAAACTTTGGATTGTGCAGAGATGGACAAATTAACACTGAAATTTATCTTTTAATTTCAGTGTTAATTTGTCCTGAAGAGTCGGAATATTATGAAATTTGGAACAATTGGTACAAATGACTGCAAAACAGGAATAAAATTAATTAAGCCAAAAAACAATATATATAAATATATATAGAACTGTGTATAAAGTATATAGAAGCGAAATATTATATACATGTACAGGTATGATGACATAACAATGTTGATGTAATGACTGAAAGATGTTGTAGAAGGGAAAAAATAATAAAAAGAAATCTGCTAAAGACATTTGAAATTAGAGAACAAGAAGATGAACAATTTTATAAGGTTTGGGATTTGTTTTATCAATGGTTAGATAAAAATCATGGTAATGGAAAACATTGAATATTTTTTTTATATTTTAAGAATAATAGAATGATATATGCAATACTATAAGGGTTTAGTATTGTTAAACAGATTAAAATGATGTAATGGAATGATGTTGTATGCATGAATTCAATATTTAAAATATTCTATTTAAAATTAAGGAATAATAATTGATATATAACAATAAGGTACTTATGTTTATCTATTGAACAATTTGTGATTTGATATAGAATTATAAGAGGTGACCATGGAAAGGACGCACAACATTTTGTAACCAAACAACACGCTATATGAAATGGCAGAAGGTTGTATATGTTTATATTTTTGTTTGTCTCTGTTTTAAAAATTAAAAACACTTTTCAAAGAAAAAAAGGAACACCCCTAATGGCCTGGGTTGCCAGATCCTGAGCTACCTGCAGATTCTGAGTGGTTTTCTCAACCACTGGGGTCTTTCTCTTCTGTCCTGACGGAAAGGCCTTCAGGCCACCAGCTTTCTCCAGGATCGCCTGCAGCCCCAGCCTCGTCCCCTTCTCAACAACCTTTCCTAAAAGGAGTGGACCAAAATTGCCCAGCATTGTGGCCTCCTGGGCACTCTTCACCAACCGGAAGGGGCAACGGCCACGGCTGCCGTCCCTCTCCTCAGGAATGAAGGATTCAAACGTTCCACTTAACTACCCTCAGGGTGGCTTCCATCACCTTGATGGGACCTTCAGGATCCAAACAATTAAATCCACTTGGGTGCTCAGAATATTCCTCACCCCTTAATGATCCTTCTCTGAGCCGTTCCTCCTCAGAGGGTGAACGAGTCATTCTGGAGGGGCTGCCAGATGGCCACTGCAGAGCCATAACAGCAGGGAAAATATGCTTTGCCACTTTTATGCCAAGGCGTAATCCCTGATACGGGCTCTGACTCAGCTTTGGTTGGATTCACTCTTTGTCTTCCTTCAACAGCCCCTTCAACAGCGTCTCTTCTTGGGTTTCCCCTCCCAAGAGCCCCTCCCGCCCCCCGCCCAGTGAGAGGCCGCATTGAGGCAACCCTGGCTGTGCTCCTCAGCAGAAACCGGGGTCCTTCTGTGCCAATGGCTTGGTGCCCAGGCAGCCCCTCTTCCCGGGCCCTCTGGGGGTGAGAGCTGCCATTGGTCACCTGGCCTGAGCGCTCTGCTCCTCAGCTGGCTGAGACCCCCCTTCAGCCAGTTCTGCCCCTGAGCTGGGGCGGCTGAGGGTGGAAGCCAGTCTTGTGGCCCAAGAAGAATCCAGAGTCTGCTGAAGCCTTCAAGGGGCCCTAAAGGCAGCCCTCTGCCCTGGGTCTTTTGCTGTGGAGGTGCCCGGGTGGCTGGTAGGGAGACTTTCCTCTTCAGGGATTCCTTGATTCTGTCCATTTACCTAGATTCCTTTTTCTTTCTTTTTAATTGCACAATTGAGATGCCTCCAGGCCCTGCAAGACCAGCCAGCTTTTCAGCAGTTTCCAAGGGAGAACGGGGTGGGGTGGGGGCCCTGGAGGGGAAGCTGCCACAGAGGGCAGGTGCCAGGACAGACCTGGCCGGCCTTCCTTCCTTCCTTCCTTCCTTCCGGGTCCTGATAAATGACACCGTTTAGCCAAAGGGGCCCCGGGGTCCCAAACCCTGATGCCCGTGCAGAAGGCCCTCCTGGTCGAGGGTCTCCAAAGCTGCTGAGAGACCAAGAACCAGGAAACAGATGAATCCAGTAACCAGATTGTGCAGTTATTTGAATTCTATTTATTTACTAAATAGTGATTTACTATTTCAATGATTTACAAAACGGTTCGCTTTTTATGGTTTACAGATAATAATGGACAATAAAATACAATGTGAGTGATCTTTTCTACAACCAGTCTCGGGCCATAAAATAGCTCTTTTTTTCAAACATTTCATAAATGTACAGATCTTATGATAGATTAATGTAAGTTAAAATGAGGTTCACTTTTTCTTAGACGACTGTTTTGCACCCTAAATTCTCTTTACAGCTCTGCTTCTTCCAGTTCTCTGCGCTCAGACCCTCAATTTATGGTTATTTAAACAGCCGGGTTTTCTCCGCTTCTGGAGTCTCCCTCGCCTTCCCAAGATGCTTTGCAGAACTGCTTCGGTCTCCCTTTTCCCATCACTATAAAAATTATGTTTATGTTTCAAATAGTAAATTTATGCAATTGTTCCTACCAAAACATCACATTGGCTCTTTCAAAACAGCAGCCCCTCTGCAGCCCCACCCGCCCTCCCCAATTCGGGTCTGAGCCTGGTGCCGAAGCCAACGATGGGCGCCAGAGACCAGGTGCAGGTTTTCTGATTGCTTTTCATTGGAAAGGGAAGGAAAAGGGTTCCTGGTCAAAAGGCCAAGAACCAAGAACAAAGGATGAAGGAAGCATCAGGCGTTTCCACTAAAGGAGAAGGCGGGACAAGGTGCGAGAACAAGAAATACCCTCCAATAAACATTTTAGCAATCATTCTACAATTGGTTCTATTGGTCTCTAGCTGTCCCATTCCTGAGCCTTGGCTAATGAAAGCTCCAGGAGTTCCCTAACAGGGGTTTCATTGGCTGCAGACCGTCTCCATCGCTAACTTTTGGCTGAGGTCTGCACGTTGCCGAATCCTCGTTATTTTTAATCAACTTTCTAACTGCCCATACAGGCTTTACACGTGCATATTTCCTTTTTGACAAGAATTCTCTGTTCTTGCCGGACAGACACACAGACACACCCAATTGCAGTCTTCCTGCTTGACTTTCAAGTGTGTGCCATGACCCTTCTTTCAGCAGCCAGCCCATCACACCCCTCTAGCAACGATGAGGACGTCCTGATTCAGACCCACTTCTGGGTTTCCCCCATTGGGGGGGGGGGCTGCCTTCCCTGCCCAACTGAGCCTCCAATCCCATTAGCCAAGGCAGCTTAAGGAGCAGCAAGGAAGAAGCAGCTTCCAGGGCTGGGGGATGTGGGGAGAGACCCCCCCTCCACGACCTCAGAGACAAGGCCTCTGCCTTTCCCGGAAGGCACCTGGAAGGTTGCCAGTCGGGGCCTGTGGGGGAGCCCCTGAGAGCAGAAGCCGGGCTGTCTGCTGGGGGAGGAGGAAGCTGCAGGGGCCGGTGGGGGTCCCTGTGCTGCAGAGCTGGTTCTGAGGATGCCGGGTGGGACGAAGGTGCCTGGAACCTGAGAATCCGCTTAGCTCCCTCCTGCAGCTTCATGCTGCCGTTCACACTGACCCAAAGTGGGTGCCTGGGGCACCGCTGTGCCCTCTTCGAAGGCTGGGCACAAGGGGGAGGAGCGCTGGCCCTCTGCACACCGCCTGGCACCGCCCATAAAGGAATCATGGAATAAGATGCATTTTGCTTTTTTCTTCAAAAAATCCCCCCACTGTCTTTAAAAGTCCTACTGGCTGCCCACACGTGGCCTTAGGGACCACCTTGGAGCAGGTCCAGAAGTAGCCAGGGGTCGACTCCCACCCAAGGGAGCTCTGGGAGCTTCATGGCTGCGGGCAGGAGAGCAGCTCCAGGGGAGGCAGTGGCCAAATGAAGGAGCGAGTCTGTGGGGGGGGGAGAAGCCCCGTCCCAATGAACCCAGTGGGTCCTCTCGTGCAGAGAGATCCACTGAGGATCAAGTGCCAGGAGAGGCCCCTGGAGGAAGAGTGGAGGGGCTGAGAGGAGGGGGGGGAGCGAGAGAGAGCCCTTGGGGAGGGGAGAGAGCTGAAGGGGGGAGAGGGGGGGGGGACCAAGCCGGAAGGCCCCAGGGCTCTGAACTGGCCTTCCTGGAAGAAGTGGAGGGAGGGGGACTTGCTCCCAGCGGAAGAGGAGGGAAAGGGCAGGATGGCCTCCACTGCTGACCCACTGCTGGGGGGGGGTCCACCTGGGGGGGGGCACTGCTGGCGTGGACTGCAGGGGTTAAGGCTGGAGGTTCGTGGCTGGGCAGCATTTGTGATGTTCTCGCTATCGGCTCTTTATTTGTGCCCCGTAGAAGCCCTGATGTGAAAGGGACGCCTAGATGGAGATAAATGTTTTTGAAAGGGGAAATTATACACACAGAACCCTCCCTCGGGCCCTTTGGGGCCTGCTGACATCTGGCTGGTTTGGGCCGGCCGCTAATTGTGTGCTGCAGGTAAAGTGATGTTGATGGTAATTTAATTTTCTATTGATATTACGGGGCTGGTGCTATTTCTCTTTTATCCTGTGGCCGGGTTCATCTGGAGGCAGGAGGGTTGCTGCTGCTTCAGACCGGCCCTGCCTGCTTTATTATTCATGGGTTCATGTTGTATTGTGGACAGTTTAATTTGGTTGCAAACTACCGTGAAGCTCCATGGATTTTGCAACTGGGCCACAGAACACGAAGCATGGAGGGCACAAAGGATGCGCAGACGTTATGCGCCCCCGAAGCATCACGGGCTGCTTAGGTCAACTGTGCAGGGCTGTGAGCTGCCGACAGAGAGCCCGGGATCCACCAGCTGGACGGCCCACGAGTGAGACGGACAGGCAAGGGGTCCAGTCGGTGTCCCCCCCCTGTCTTTGGCCTCATCCAGCTGAGCCCTTCGGCTCCTGGTCCCTGACTCCCTTCCATGGGGCTGGCCTGCTCAGGCTGGGAGAGCAGAAAAGGCAACTGGGCTGCCTAGTGGGAGGCGCGTGGAGGGAAGAGAGTCCCATGCCAGCAGCCGTGTGCGTTATGCCTGCAGAGGCTGACAGGTTGATGGATATGGGGAGCGAAGTGGGGAAACGCCACCTGCAGCAGAGCTGCCAGCCCCACAAGGGCAGAGGGCCAGGCAGTTTGGGATGCTGAGATCCCTGCTTTCTGCAGAGACGGGCACCCAGGTGGGCCCAGGGAGGGAGCAGTGGGGCCTTCAGAAAGCCAGTGAGCTGGCCAGGGGCCTGGTCTGTGGCCCCAAAGGCAGACCCCAGCAGTGCCGGGCATTGTCATCATCAGCCCCTGATGGGAGTCAAGGGAGGGAGCTCCGTGCCCTGCCTTCTCTGCTGACCCCTCCTTGCCCAGGGTCTCTGCCCCGCTTCCGGCCACCTCCTTTCCTTGGGGCCTGGCTGCTGCCCCCTGCAGAGAGGGGAGGGGGAACGACTGCCAGCATCTCAAATCAGCAAGTTGACTTTCTGGGAGCTGAAAACCACCTCTGGGAATTCTGCAGGGGGGAGTGGCTTCTTCATGAAAGGGACTCCTCCCAGCTGGCCTCCCGCCTCCCTCCTGCGTTAGAAGGTGAACGGGGCCGCTGAGGAGAGCCACACAGGGTCATGAGCCGGAGTTGGGAGCCATGCGCTGGGCAGCATCTCAGGACAGAGAGGGAACCGGATCGGGGGGGGGGGGCTGCCCCATTTTCCTGCCGTGGGGCTGCCAACCCCCAGAGAGGCTGGCATGGGGCATCTGCTGGCCGAGGATTCTGGAACCATCTGCAGCTCAGCCTGCCTCCTCCTCCTCCTCCCCCCCCCCCTTCTCACACCTCTCCCTCCTGCTCCCTCCGGCCACTTAATTCCTTCCAGGAGGTTGGAATTTAATGCAGGCTGGCAAATCTAAACTCCCCATGAAGAAGTCAAATCGCTCCATTGGCAGGAAAGCTCATCTGCAGGTCACTGGATTATCAGCCGGGATCCCCTCCCAGGGGCTTCGTATCCCACCCCTCAGTCTCCACAGAAAGTCCACCTCCTGGCCGCCTGGTGCCCCCCTCCCCCACTGGGCTCACAAAGCCAGGCAGCCCTAATAGGGAGGGGGCACAGCCAGGATGGGGGGAGAAGGGAGCTGCTCTCTTTTGCAAGATGCCCCCCCTCCTCTTGCCCCTCCAGAAAAGGGAATGGAGAAGACACAATAACAGGGAAACCCCCATGAGCTACTCTCCTCCTGCCCCCCTCCTCTCCCCACATCTCTTTGTGAGGGTCCTTCTCCAGCGGTAAGGGAATCCCTGCGTTTGGTGGGCAAAGTTTTGGCAGAGCCCCCCAGAGCATCCTCGGGGGTCCCACACGCACTTCTTCCTTTAGGCAGCAGCCCAAGGGGGGGTTGCAAAACTTTTTACTACCCATTATGTGGGCGTGGCTTGGTGGTCATGTGACTGGGTGGATGTGGTCAACTTGATGTCACTCACCAGGAGATGTCATGGATTGGGTAAAATGTAGTGAAGCTCACTTAACAACGCTCTTGCTTAGCAACCAAAATTTTGGGTTCAATTGTAGTCATAAGTCAAGGACTATCTCTGCCTTCCTTTGCATGGCAGCCTTGTCCTAGTAAACTCCTTCTCCTTTCTGGCAGTTTTCCTCTCTGTTAGAGGCACCAAAATAATCCAGACAATGTAAGGTTTCCTGCTGCAGCAGGGGGTTGGACTAGATGACCTCTGAGTAGCCTTCTAGCCGTAAATTGCTGTGCTCTTTCTTTCTTTCTTTCTTTCTTTCTTTCTTTCTTTCTCCCTTCCCTCTGTGGGAAGCAACCCCCCCCCAAATAAAATATTACTCATAAGGCTCCGAGAAAAGGAAAAATCAAGCTGCCAACAAAGAAACCTGCCTGAGGCTCATCCCACATTCATGCCAGTTAGCGATAATGAGATAATGAGCCTATGAAAGTTTGGCTCCATTCACAGGGAATCATCCAAACCCAAAGCCCATGTTGCACAAACCCCAAAACTTCAAAAACATATAAGAATCCTTCCTTTTATCCAGTTTGTTGTTCATCTGACCCACAAACAAACTGATCAATGTCACTTTGCAAACCTCCTTCCGAGCAGCTTTTCAATTTAAAGGAGTCTCCAAAGTTTGCAGCTTTAAGACTTGTGGACTTCAACTCCCAGAATCCACAGCCAGACATGCTCAGTTCCGATTTAAAGCAACAACGTTTGTTTTTCTCCTTGGCTGAATCTCCCGGCTGAAAAATGAGTTTCCTTCCTTCCTTCCTTCTTTTTGTTTCTCTTTCTTTCTCCCTTGGCTGGGACTCGGGAGGCAGAGAATAGATGGGGGCGAGGCCAGCCAGAGGTGGTATTTGCCGGTTCTCCAAACTACTCAAAGGGGATGCGGCTTTGTCGACTCCAGGGACGGAGTGTGCGCGCGCTGGCCGGCGGGATGAGCGGGCCTCCACTTCAGGGCCCCGGCAGCAGGACTTTAAAGTCCCGACCCGGTCCTGCTCTATGGCGGACGCTGCCACTTTAAAGCCCCGACGGCAGGGCTTTGGCGCTTGCCTCACCGGCCATGAAGCTCACCGCATGTCTCTGGTCGACTCCAAGTTCTCTCATGGGCCGCAAGTTTGCAGCCTACAGTATTAACTGAGTGTATCAGGTCCCCCCCCCCGTGTGCTTCTAAACCCCCTTTTTCTTCTTTCATGGACAGCATAAAACGGGATGCAGTAAAAACATCCACACTGATATCATCTTCTGGAACGGAAATATAACATGTTAGTATTAACACCAAATCTATAAAACCAAGGCTGGGACTTAAAATGAACACACACACTCACACACACGACAAACACACAGGCACGCTTCATTTGTTTAATGCAATGAAATAGCAACTTAATGTGGATAACAATATACAGAAGAGTGAATCATCTCCCAGGCTCTCACAAGCAAATAAGTAGTTAACCCTTTTGGAAAAATTCTGACGAGACCTTCTGTCCGATGGCTGAATTATTGTTGAGGGTTTCACGTCAGACAGGCGAATATCTGAAAATAAGCAGATTAAGGTCCTGTACGGGCATAGCGAATCCTTTTAAGGAATTTGCTTCTACTTCCCTTCCAGAACATGGTCAAATTTTAAATCATGCTGGCATTTGAATATTTGAGATATTCAAAACCCGAGGGGGACACTGATGAAGGACACCCGGACACACCCGGACACACCCGGACACACCCGGACACACCCGGGCCCTGGCATGGGGTTCCTGGCCTGGTCAAAGCCTAAAGCTAACCGATATCCTAGGAGTTGCCATAGTTACTCACCCTTTGCGTAGTGCAGCCTTTTCTTGATAAATTTATTAGAGAAAAATTAGACTAATCCAGCTGGATCCAGAAGGATCAATCCAAGGCGGGAGCCTCACAAGGCCGTTTTGGTTTTGGCTATTCTTGCAAGGGGGCAGCATGTGGGAGGCCCCACCCCCAGGCCTCGGAAGCTCTTTTCCAGGCTTTCCTTTTGGAAGGCTTTCATCCCTGGGATTATTTCTGCAAGGCGGTGTTTGTGCACCAGGGGAGAGGAGGCAGCACTTGGGCCTTTCAAATACTCCTAAAGAAAAGAACCAACCACATCTCCAAAGGATGAAAATTAACAAGGGAGGAAGAAAACAACAACAACAACAGCGCTGCCCTTCCTGGATCTCCTCCCCAGCAGAGGAAACAAGAGCAAATTAGAAACGCAAAATCTATGGAAAAGCCACCCACACTAACCAAGTGCTCCATTACCAAAGAAACGACCAGCCTCCCACAAGAGGAGCCGGGTAAGAGCCCTTATTCAGACGAGCACAAACGCACCAGAGCAACTCAGAACAGCAGAAAAAGGAAGCCGGCCGCCTACACAACATCTTGGCTATTCACACAACTCTGTCAGGAAGCGCCTGGCCACTCAGCCCAGCCCAGCACAACCAACAAAAACTATGCAAAAGACAACACCGCCATATATCAAACACATCTCGGGAACAACCGACAGACTGTTACAACCACACACGGCATCACCGTCGCCCACAGACCAACTAAAGTCCTCCAAAACAGCTTAAATAAACCAAAAGACCCAGAAGATCCAGAAGGAAACAAGGGCCGTAACGGCCACTGTGTGGGACAGGCAAGCAAAGACCGGCCAAGCACATCCATGGGCCCCAACTGGCATCCAGAGGAGACGGCGGAAGCTTCTTAATCTCCTGGACAGACTCGACCACAGTTTCAGCTGGGAAGCGTCCTAGACTGAGCTAAATCCAAATGTGCTAGCAAACTCCTGGAAACTTGGCATTCCGATAAATCAGCCATCAATAGGCGCACAGAGGTGAGCCATATCTGCACAACATTCAAGGGAGAAAAAAGCTAAGGAGGGGAAAAAAGACAATCCCCTCCAGCAGCGGCCAATACCCAGGGGGGGAGGAGGGATCAACATCAGGCAAGTAAACGGGCAGGAAACACCCTGATCAAGGAAACCACCAAGAAAGAAACCGCCCCACCAATGCTGACACTGCTTATAGGGAAGGATCAAACCAGGGCTGGGGTTTAGCCGGTTCGGACTGGTTCGGGTGAATCAGCTGTTATTATTTTTGCGCAGTTCAGAGAACCAGTATAATCAACCACCAGCTAGCCCCGCCCAACATGCCCCACCCCGCCCTGCCCTCTATATTATCTTCCCTTTTCCACGCGGTCCAGACCGTCCAGCTAATCTCTCTGCCTCCCCTTCTCTGCTCCCCAAAGGTAAGCATGCCACCCGCTTGCCCTTTGCCTCGGGTCGGGGCCCAGGGACGTGCCATTCCCCAGCTCCGGCCTTGCCCCACAGCCGCCACCCACTCGCCACCTGCCTCAGATGCGTCGGGGAATGTGCAATTCCCCACCTCCAGCCTTGCCCAGGAGCCACCACTCGCTCGACGCCCGCATTGGCCGGGTCAGGGAATGCACCATTCCCAAGATCCAGCCTTGCCCTGGGCTTCCACCCTCATCCTGGGCCCCCACCCCCCTCTGGCCTCAAACTACCGGACGGTTTTTACCTAAAGCGCTGCAGTGAAGATCTTGCAGCCGTCCCTTGCTGAAGCCCCGTCACTGGCAGAGACGCTCCATGTGGTCTCTGGGTCAGCAGCTGCTTTTCTCCACTGCTGCTCTGGCCGGGAGACACACACACACACACACACACACACACACACACACACACACACAGAGGGAAAGCGAGAGAGACAGAGAGAGAGGGCGTCTCTTGTGCAGTTCAGCAGCTGTGAGCCGCCACTTTCCTGGAAGTCCCATCCGGGACGCCTGCAGCAGAGAGAGGCAGCATTCCACACGGAGAGAAGCAGTCGCTGCCTCCGAGAGCAAAGATGGAGCAGGCCGCAAAAGGCTGCTCGGCCGACCCTTGCCATGTGGCGGAAGCCGCGCACTCATTTGTTAAGTGGGCTGAATCCCACAACTGAATCAACCCCCACCCTCATTTGCGCTGATAATGTTCCCTAGTTGGGTGATAAAAGGTCCGAGCTCAGAGAGAGCAGCAAGGACTCTGCAACAAAGAAGAGGCTGGATGGGAGGGGCCGGCCAGGCCGTCCTCCGCAAGGCAGGCAGGCAGCTGCTTTGGGCCCCTCTCCCTCCGCTCTCCCCCCCACTCCGTCTCTGGGGAGCCCCTTGTGCCCAAGAAGCTTCTTCGGAAACCCCTCCCCAGCCAGCCCTCCTCTGCTCACCCACCGAGGCTCCCAGGGCTGAAGAGGGTGGCTGGCTTAGTCAACCATCCACGGACCAAGCAGGCTTCCCTTCCGAGGGCTTCGGGACAACCTGCCCAGGCCTTCAGCGGCAGAGAGGAGAGCCAAGCCTGGTTGGGGGGGGGGGGGGGGCGTCCTCCCCAGGAGGGGTTCAGAGCCAGCTGAGGTGGGGAGCCCTGCACAAGGAGCAAGCGGGGGGGGGGTCTCTGGGCTGGGCAGCCTCAGCTGGATTGAAATCTCCAGGAAGGAAGCTTTGACCGGGGAACCTTCTTTGCAACAAGCGATGGCGCAGGGAGGAGGAGGCGGCTCCAATTCCTGACTGGGGGCTGGGTGGCCTGTTGACAGCAGCATCCCGCAGGGGGCCTGGCCGGATCCCATCGGGGGAGGCGAGTTCTGAAGTGGAGGCTCAAGAGGTTGGAATCCTCCACTCCCCATGGGAAAGGCCCACTTTCCAGGGGGCTCCATGGGTCACAAAGGGGTCCACGCTTTCTGCACTCCGTGGACCATGGGTGCCTCCCACCTCCAAGGTTTGCCACGCGGCTGGCAGTGGGAAGTATTCAGTGAAGAGTTGGAGCCGATAAGAGCTGCAACCTGCCAAATCGTAACCCCCCAAAATACGCCAGGAGCTCTAAGGGGCCCCTTTAACGCTTGGGCCAAAAAGTCCCCCCCCCCACGAGAGTGCAAAGCCCAGGAACCTCCCAGTTCTTCCTTCCGGAGAGTCGGATGCCCAAAGGAGTAAAGGGGGGGAGGGGAACTGCCCTTCAGGCCGCAGCTCTCAGTGTTAGGTTCTTGTCCCTTCACACACACACACACACACACACTCCTGCCACCTCATTTGGCAGAGAAGGGAGTGCTTCACCTACAGACGCGATGCAAAGGAGACCGAGCTGCCCCCCAGCCCCAGAGGGACCCTCCCCCCTTTCCTTGGACACAAGCAAAGAAGGCCTTTTCTCTGCCTTTCCTGCACTGGCCCTTTGGACTTCCTTTCCGCAGCAGCCGTGTCCTTCCCTGAGGAGGGTCCCCACCGCCCTTTCATCCCACCTGCAGGCTCAGTTTCCCCCCTCCCCCCTTGCACCTAGATCTGTTTCCCAGGCTTCCCCCCTTTGGATGCTCCCTGGACGGCTGTGACTGTCATAGTGTCCATGACCCTATTCCTGAGGTGTTCTGGGCCCTGCTGCACCCCTTTGGCTCCCCAGGATCAGAACAACAGAGTTGGATAAACCTTGGAGGTCTTCTGGCTCAAGCAGGAGACCCCAGACCATTTCAGGTACAGCAGGGGGCTTAAACGCTTCCAGTGACCTCCTAAGGGAAGCCATTAGAAACTTCAGCGTACTGAAACGGTTCTCAGGACACTCCAGTTTCCCAGAGGCAGCCGAGGGGTCCTTCTGAAGAGCCTGAAGCTCCCCCCACCCCGTGCTCATCCGTCTTCAGTGTTGAGACTCGGCGCGAGAGGACAGGGCTGCTCGCCTCTCCTGCACTCCGAAAGTCGGTCGGAAGGGAAATGCTGGTTTGGGGAGAATCCGAGACAACCTGGGGGGAGAAATGAGGTCTCCTGCATAGAATCCCAGGGAAAACCAGATGGGGAGGGGGCAACAAGAGGGGCCGAGAAGCCCACCACCCAAGCGCTGGCAGCCACTCCAAAGTCGAAGGAGGAACAAGGAGGCCTGGAGGAGCCTGGCAAGGGGCCAGGCTGTGGGGAAGAAAAACACGCCATGCAAAATGATCTCTGACAAGCTGAGGAAATGCGGAAAAGGAGATTTGCAGAGACGGCAGCCGAGGAAGAGCTCAGATGACACGAGGCCAAGAAAATGCAGAACAATTTTGATGGAAATAAAAACATATTTTGGAAGCCGGTGAAGAGGAAAACGCAAGGAGCCTCTGGCTGAATGAACGGGATTCAGAATAAAAACCTTGAAATCATTTCAGGGGAAATTAAAACGAGAGAACGCTGGGAGGAGGGCCGGGGTTCCAGAGATTTGTATAGAAATTAGGGTAATATTCTGAACCGTTGAATTGAAATGAATGCTATAAATATTTCATCCAAGAAAACAGGCATGGGAAAAAGTCACACTTGACAAAAGAAGGCTGAAAAAGGGGGAGGCTGCAGGGAAGGGAGGGAGGGAGGGAGGGAGGATGGACTGGAGGAGGGAGAAAGTTGCCCCCGCGGGGGAGAGGGGGACCCAGAGAGCCCAGGAGGGGCTACGAGCAGAAAATCGGGGAATCTTTCCTGGGCTTCTGTCCTTGAGCTGGTTGCTGAGAATGCCTTGGGCACCTGACACAACTTTCACGGTAGATTTGTTAATCCAGGTAGTCCTCGAATTGATTCAGCCCAACATTCCTGTTGCTAAGTGAGGCATTTGTTAAGTGAGTTTTGACCCATCTTATGACCTTCTTCTCATTGATGTTAAATGAATCACCGCAGCTGTTAAGTTAGGAACACGGTTGTTGAGTCAACCCGGCTTCCTCCATGGACTCTGCTGGTCAGAAGGTCGCACAAGGGGAACACTGCGACCGTCGTAAATATGAATCCATTGCCAAGCATCTGAATTTTGAGCGTGTGACCACGGGGGATGATGCAATGGTTGTAAGTGTGAAGAACGGTCATAAGTCCCTTTTCTGCAGGGCTAACGTAGCTTTGAATGGCTGCAAAATGGATGGTTGCAATTGGAGGGCTGCTGCCCATGTCAAGAGCCCGACTGGAGAATTATGGGATGTTGGAGGTGACCAGGAAGACCCTCCCGCCCTGGGAGAGGAACCGGTCCCAAGGGGGACGGGAGGAGCTCAGCTCTGCCCAGGGAGCCCAGAAGGAGGGAAGGGAGTCCTGGGAGAGCCTTCGGGGAGATCGGGCTGGAGGTCATGATTCAGCCGCACCTTGGAGGGCAGGCAACGCCAAGTCCTTGGCCAGAAAACGGGAAATAGATGCAACGGGCGTTGGAAAATAAAGGTGGCCAAGACCAGGGTAATTGCCTGTGACAGGGAAAGCAGAGTAAACGGTTGCAAGTTATGCAGATACGACGGGACAATTAGAGCCAGTAAATGAATTTGTGTAACGTAGTGAAAAGTTTATTAAAGATGGGGAAACAGAGACATTCCGAGATTTCAAATGCTTGGGGGAAAGCAGCAGTCAGTGAATTAATGTCGGAAGAGGCACAAAAAATAGGCCTGACAGAATCTCCTTCCTTCCTCCCTCCCTCCCTCCCTCCCTCCCTTCCTTCTTTCCTGGGCAGGCATGTTAAGAGAAACGGGAAAGTGGGGGGCTGGAGAAGATGCGGGAAGAAGAAACAAGGAGAAGATCAAGAATGAGGAGGTGGGGACGCTTCAGAGCAGGGCTCTCCAAACCTTGCAACTTTAAGACTTCAACTCCCAGAATTCCCCAGAATAGCTGGCTGGGGAATTCTGGGAGTCAAAGTCCACAAGTCTTAAAGTTGCCAAGACTGTGAGTCCTGCTTAAGAGACCGAAGAAGGGCTTGTGTCCAAGCAGCCAGTCCTCGGGGGAGAAGAAGGAAGGAGGCCGCATCCCAAGACAAAGGGGTGAAATTTGGCCTCGGACGGAGGGGATTCTCCAAAGCAGAAGCTGAAAGAGGGAGAGAGACGCCTGTCCGGGGAGTTTTCCCCATCTCTTCCTGGCGTGAATTCACCTTACATTGATAGTCCATGGCCCTCCTCGTTCCCTTTTTAGTGGTTTCTTTCTCTCCTCACCCTCTTCTTCCTCCTCCTCCTCCTCCTCCTCCTCCTCCTCCTTCTGGTTGTTTGAATTCCTGTCTCTGTTTTCCACTCTTGTAAAATCACTGATGCATTTTATTGTTGCTGTTGCTTGTTATATAGTTCACAATCAAAACATGCTAAAAAAAAAAAAAGAAAGTTCAAAAGGCGGTTTCTGAAGTGGCGAGTGGGTGTCCTGGAAACAAGGAGAGCAAAGCGGGGGAGGGCGAGGGGGGGGGGAGACTCTATTGTTTGGTGTTTTGGCTTTTCTATCTTACAGTTTCTTACCTGGAAAGCGGGGGGGGGGAGTGATCAGAAAGCAGCCCCCCAACACTCCCCAAATGTCCTTGGCTCTGTCACAGGGTCCAGCCCAGTAGAGGGAGGAGGAGGGGGGGACAGCCAAGGATTGGACAAAGTCCTGCCCCCCCCCGCGGCCTCATCCCAGTGGCTGCTGTCCCACCGCCAGGACCAGCTGGGGCTGCCCCCCCCCCAATCCCAGGAATGGGTGAGTGAAGGGTGGCAGGCAGAGGCTCCATTGGGTTTGCTGCTCTGGATTCCCAGCTGCCTCTACGCTCCTTCCAGGGAGGACCAGGGTGCCCTACCCTCTTCCTGCCTGGCTGCCAGCCGTGCCAGGCCATGGGGGGCGGGGGGGATGGGACCACCCTTGTAGGTGGGCAGACTGCCCAGCCGCCAGGGTGCTGCCCTTCGTGATGCAGATCCCCTTAGGGGAAGCAATGTGGGGGAGGGGAGGGGGGGCTTCCCCTAAGCTCCACCTCCCCTCCTGCCAGGGGCCGCCTGCAGGCAAGAGGGCAGCCACCCATTGCCCTTCCCTGCAGAGGGTGGGATCACTCACTGGGCAAAATGGGCACTGGGAACGGAGGCCTGGCTCATTTCCCCAGTTCTCCAACGAATGGAGCCACAGGCCGTCTCCCAATGGGGAGGTCGGGCTCAGCTGAAAGCGGGCTAAACCGGCTCCAGAAATGGCTCTCCTGACAGCTGTGGGTGGAGAGGAGGAGGAGGAGTACCAGGCCGTGTGGGAGGAGCCTGTGGCCGTCAGCCAGCCTCTACCTGGGCCCAGGGCAGGTGGCCTTTCGCGAGGGTGCCAGAAGCAGCTTCAGAAAGAAACCCTCCTCCCCCGACAGCTTCTATGGGAAAAGGGGTGCATGGGGGGCCCCTTCTGCCTTGCCCTCGCGGGGGGCCTGTCTGGCTGACTAATGGGCACGCAGGGCCTGTGGGGGAGGGGCAGGGGAACCACTTCTGCTAATAGGGAGGGCAAAGGGAGCTGTGGGGAAGGCATCAGGGAGTGCCCCACTAAGAGCCACAGAGAAGAGCAGCAGCAGTAACCTGTAACCCCCCCCCCAAATGTCACACAGCCGGTGGGATCCGATTCCTGTCCAGCTTAGGTCTCCCTCCTGGGCAGTGCCGGATTGGCACAATCCCAAGTGCTCATAGGACCAGAGCATGGGGGCGATGCCAGCAGCCTTCCCAGCCGTAGGAGGAGCCAGGAAGAAGCGGCCAAGGGCCTCTACAAGGGAGGGGCTGAGTAATCTGCACACACACACACACACACACACACACACACGGCTGTTGAGGGAGGAAGGAGACCAAAGGGTCTGCACACACACACACACACACACACACACACACACGGCTGTTGAGGGAGGAAGGAGACCAAAGGGTCTGCCCCAGATGTGCTATAACCTCTGGCAAATCTGATGGGCTTCTTCATAACTGGCCGAAGCAGCTGGAGATGCTCCTGCATGGAGGGAAGGACAGAAATGCCCCCCAGACCCAAATAAAAGAGCGAGGGCTCCGTCCCCCAGAAAGGCTCCCAGAAGGGCCCCCAGGCCACTCTCTCCATCCTGCCCCTTCCCCAGATTCACCATAACTACCTGACCCCTGCAGTGCAAGGAAGCCGCCAGCTGCCCCCCCACCCCAGCCCCTCCCTCGGAGGCAGCCACGAATGCTGCAGCCCCTGAGCAGAGGGGGCTGCAGCATTCGTGGAGAGACATATGGCAGGGGACTCTGCCAAGGCTCTGGAAGCCTCTCCTGCTGATTGAGTGCCACCCCCCCCCTCCACAGCACCTGGGCAATGGCATGGAGGGGCGGGGGCCTGGCAGGCAGGGCAGGGAGGGATCCGTGAGGGCATCTCCTCCGGGTCTTCCTCCTCCAAGGAGCCACGGGGAGATGATGCAGCCCCAGGCCTCCTACACGGGCACGACCACCTGGCACCAGGCCCAGCAGCAGTGGTGGGATCCAGCCAGTCCGCACCTATCCGGGAGAACCGGTTCTTAACTTTCTAAGCCGTTCGGAGAACCGGTTGTTGGAAGAAATCTCCTTTTGTTCCCCCCCCCCACACACACACACTTTGCAGGGCTAATCCTGTAAGGAAGGCAGGAAGGAAACATTCTGGTGTTGTTTCTAGCCTAATCTTTTTCGCTCTGCTTACAGAAACTGCCTCTCCGGTTAACCCTCGTTGCATTGTAACAGCTAAGGCCAAGCGCCCGTCGACCTGAGTGATGTTGAGTTGGCCATGCCCACCCAGTCACATGACCACCGATCCCCGCCTACCCAGCTGGTCACCAGGGCAGAGAACCGGTTGTTAAGTGATTTGAATCCCACCACTGAGGGCTTTCCAAGCCCCCCTCCCCCGCCTTCAGGTATGAGTGGATCAGAGCCTTTTTCAGGGCGTCTCCGCCTCCCCCTGGCTAATTCTCAGCGTTAGAGAAGCACCGACTCCCCAGCACAGTCCGGACGATTTCACCGGCTCAGAGGAAGGCAGCTAAACGTCTCTCTCAGCCCCCCTGAAGGGGTTTGGGGACCCCAGGAGACGCGGCAAGCAAGGCTCAGAGGCCCTTGAGCCCTCGGCCCCTCACCTCACCTGGGACCAAGAGGGTCTCCAAGCACTCCTCCAGGAAGAAACGGCCAGGTCGGGAGTGATGGTCTTGGGAGTACTTGGGTGCTGAGGCCCTGACCTTCAGAGGCAAGGTGCCACTCAGCCTGGGCTGGTAGAGCCCTGCTGGCACAGACCGCAGTGTGGAGTTCGATCCTGACCGGCTGCAGGTAGAGCACATATTCAATAGGGCCATGAGGGGGGGAGGGCATCCCAGCCACAAATTTGGAATTGGGATCAAGCCAGATCAAACACACACAGACACACAGACACACAGACACACAAAATCTTCTGGGCCTCTGGGGCAGGTGAGCGCCTCCCCCCCGCCCCAGTCCCTGACATAGATGCTTTAGAAGACGGGGGGGGGGGGAGAGAAGGGCTCAGCCTCTCCTGTCCCCCCCACCTGTGATTGGCAAGCCCCACAAGGAAGGAAGAGCCCGAAGGAATTTCCCTGGGCCAGTTCTACCCGCCCTTCAGAGTTTCCTGTCATGCAGGGGTCCTACCTTGCAGGGTGGGGGTTCTGCGTCCCCAACAGCCTGTGGGAGGCTTGCCAGCCGGAGCTTACACTGGGCAGGGAAGCCCCACAGCTGTGTAGCAGGAACATCCTGCCTGGGACCCCCTCCTGTTTCATGGGTCGAAGGGAGGGCTGGGCTCAGGTGTCCCCGGGGCTGGGAAGCCAAAGGCCACTTGAGGCAGTTAGGGGGCACCAGCAGCAGAAAGGGAGGGGGCCAGGGGGAGTTTGCTGGAGGAGGCAGGCAGAGTCCCATGGGGGGGGGCAGCCAAGGGGGGAGGGAAGGGGCTGCGCTGTGGCGATCTGGGCCCTCCAGATGGACGGGAGGCGCAGGACATTCGCCTCGGGTGTCCAGTCTCTCTGCAGAGATCTGCAGGGCACCCAAAGAGCATTTCTCTCAGGCTGTGCTGGGCATTTCCAGGTGAAAAGGCTGCCCTTCGCCACAAGGCTGCCCTTCCCTTCCACCACACGGGTGCCCCCCCATTGCCCCACCAGGGGAGAAACGAGGGCCCTGCTGCAGGGGGGCCCCGCAAGAGCCCTGGGTGGGTGGGGGCCTCCCCGAGACTCCAGCCGCTGGCATACGAGACCCGGCAGAAGGCGGATTCTTCTGGAGCTGACCCATTTTTCTGCACAAGGCTGGCTAAATTATAAATGTGTTATACACTAACCCAAATGGCTGGCTCTGAGGTGCAACACACACACACACACACACACAAACACACACCTAAGCGTTGTGTATTCTGTGAATGCGACTGCTGGAGTCCTCTCACCCATGGAGTAAAGGTGTTGTAGGGACACCCCTGTGGCAGGAGGGCGGCAGCTCTTCCCTGCGAAGTCTCCTTTTCCCGACTGCTGGCAGACGACGCCTTCTCCTGCCTGCCCAGAGGAGCTGCCTTCAGCCCTCACACACACACACACACACACACACACACACACACACACACACACACACACAGGTGACCCACAAGACTCCCATCAGCTGAGGGGGGATCACAAGCTGTGATGCTCATCAGATGCTCCTCAGAGAGGGGCCAATCCCAATAAAATGTGACAGAGGAACCCCCAACCCCAATATGGAAGGAAGCCTCATCTGACTACAGGGAGGGGCAGCCCACTTTCCCTTGGGGAACAGAGACCCTCAGGAGGAGCCCCCCACCCCCTTTGAGTTCTCCCATCTCACTCCCAGCTGGCATTTTCACAACTGAGCAGGGGAAGTCGGCTTGGAAGCAGGTAGATGGTTTTAATTAACCAATCAATCAATTAATCCATCGATAGTGCTGGCTACTCACCAGCCACTTCAGAGTGAAGAGGGGAAGCAGGCCGTGTGTGTGTGTGTGTGTGTGTGTGTACATGTGGGTAAATGGGATTGCACAGCACACCGATCCCATCGTCCTCATCCATCCCCATAATCAGCTGCTGCACACCACCCATCAGCGCAGCTGAAAGGGGGCCGTTTGTGCGGAGTGTGTTGTGGGAACTGGGCCCTTCCCTCTGTGTGTGTGTTGTGACCCTGGCTGTCACATTGTGCTGTTACGCAACCCAGCCCTTGTGCCTGGCTCTTCTGGGCTGAGGGCTCCATGTGCTGCGTGAACCCGGCCCAAGGACAGCCAGCCAGCCAACCAGCCAGCGCGCATTGCCCTCGGCCAGAGCGGCTCGGCCTTCTCCCGCTGCTCGCTGGGCTGGGGGCTGTTGCGGCAGCTCGGGGTGTGCATGAAAATCCAGGCAGGATGCAGGTCGTCTCTCTTGGTTTGTTCTAAAAGCCGTATTTTACACATGGCTTTGAAAAGGGTTTTGTTACCAAATGACTCCTTAGGTGAAGAGGGATGCGCTCCCAACCCCTCCCCCCACCTCCCATTTCTCCTTCTGATCGTGTGGCTCACCCGGCCCCGGCCCTCCCACTGGCAGCCCCTCCCTGGCATCTCTGGTGGGGAGGGCGCCTCCCTCCCTCCCTCCCTCCCTCCCCATGGACTTTGTTCTTTGCCCCCAAGAAGCTCCACTTTCTTTCTGAAGGCGGCCTGGCCCTTCCAAGGCCATTTGGGGCAGGATCCAGAGCCATCTATGGGCCCCTGGGGGGTCTTCCCCCTTCTCAATTGCCCACTTCCAGTGGTGCTGCTGTGCCCAATTCACCGACCCCCTTCTCGGCACGGAGCCCTGGTTGGGGGCCACAGCTGCTGATCGTCCTGCCCTTCTTGGGTGCTTTGAGGGGTGGGGGAATGAAGCCCCTCCTCTCCCACCCACTGGGGACTCCTGGCCTTGCTCCCTCTGGAGACCCACTCCCCATCCCTGCCAGGGTCCTCTGGTCAGCCCCCAGGCTCGCCTCCCCCATTGCTGAGTGGGGGCTGCAAAGGCCCTCTGCCCCCCAGGGTCCAGTCGCCTGACCACCCTCCTGAGGGACTCTCTTCCCTGGATCTGAGCCCCCTCCCCCCTTCTCCCATCGGCCGCCCCTTTGGACCTAGAGAACCTTCTCCGAAGGGCTGAGATCTTTGGGAACTTATTCCTTCAAGAAGTTTAAAGACAGATCGGCTGAATGTTGGAAGTGTAAGCAAGCATCTGGTTCATACTATCATATGTGGTTGACATGCCCAACAGCAAGAAAACATTGGACAAAAATACATACATGGCTGGAAAAAATGATAAACAACATATAGATTTGAAGCCAGAGATATTTTTGTTGGGCATCCTACCTGAAACATATGATAAAAACACCACGTTTGATCCTGCATATTTTAACTGCAACTAGAATTCTTCTGTTTCCCTGAAAATAAGACAGGGTCTCGTCTTCTTTTGACGCCCGAAATAAGCACTTGACCTTATTTTCAGGGAGGTCGTATTATTTTTGAGGTGCAGAAGACAGCAGGCACGGACACCTCATGGCAGCTGCTGCGTTGCAATATTTTCAGGGAGGGCTTATTTTCTGGGGAGGTCTTATTTTCAGGGAAACAGGGTATTTGCACAACAATAGAAAGATGATGAGATCCCGTCTGAGGGGAATGTGATTTAGGACAATTTTAGACTGTGCAGAAATGGATAGATTAACACTTGCTATTCGGGATACAGAAGAAAGGGAATCCTTTTTGATGTGGGGCACATTTTATCAATGGCTAAATAATAGACGTTAGAAAGGAGGAGATGCAATTGGAGGAAATGATAAGGAGGGGAGTTGTTAAAGATGATACGTTAAATAGTAATGTTATTATATTATGTTATTATATTATAAATATGATGGCGAGGAAATATAGCAACAAAAATATGATCACTTAAGCATAACCGTGCCCAGTACACATACTGTTTGATCAAAATTAAATGTTATATAAATAAAACAAATAAAACATGATGGGGAAAAAGATGCTCCTGCTTCTCCTGCTCTGGGGGAGGGGGAAGGGATTCTGGGCTCTCTCTGGCTTCCAAACTCAGCCCTATGGGTCTGGGAGTCCCAGGGTGAGATGGGCGCAGAGGCCAAGGGAGACCCTTCAGGAGGAACTCCACAGTCCTGTGCCAGGATTTGAACGGAGGGCCTGCACTGGAGGCCTCAATCTGAGTGGAAAGCAGCAGTGACAAAGGAACACCCCCCACCCACCCACCCCCGCACTCAGCCGCAGCAGCCCCCAAGCGAAAGAGCCTTCGCTAACAAAGCAGATCCTGTCAGCCTCCTTTTCATGGCCCTTCTTGCCTGGAGATCTTCTGATTGGGGGGGGGGGTAAGGGGGGCATGGGGCCAGCATGTGACTTTCCTGGCTGGCATTTGCAGGAATCGAATCCCTCCGAATCCCACACGGAGCCCTTGGAATTCAGTGCAGGGAGAATAAGAGAAACAATATTAAGTTTATATCTGTCACGGTGACGCTTAACTTTTATTTTTTCCGCCATGAAATGTGTCTGGAAGATTTTCAAAAGAATCTTTCTAAATTAGACTTCAAAACAGAGCTCTTCATATAAAGATATATTACTCTTATATAGTTTTTATAGATTTATAACAATGTAATGGAATATTGGTATATATGTGAATTGAATATATAAATTCTATAAATTTGCAACAAAGTAATGGAATATTGGTATATATATGAATTGAATATTTAGAATATCTTGTTTAAAATTAAGAAATAATAATTGTAGTTGATTATATGAGATACAATGATAAATGTGTTTATATATATTTGATAGATATTTTACGATTTTACAATATAATTGAAAGTAATGATATACAAATATATGTTGGTGAATCATTTTTATACTGTAAGAAATATTAAAATAAGAGATACCATAAAGATATGTTATTACTTAATAGATTTACAATGATGTAACAGATAATTAGCATATATATGAATTTAATCTTTAGAGTATATGTACAAAAGGAAGAAATCATAAGAGTAAACTGAATATATGATTTACAATGATAATCAATGTATTAACCTATAGTGGGTTGATAACTACTGATTTTATATGCAATTGAAAGCGGTGATGCACAAATGTTTGTGACCAAACGACATGCTAAATAGATATGTGTTCTGACCCCCTCCTCCGTCCAGTAACGACTGCCGAGACAAGCTTAACTGGAATGTACTTTAATTAGCAAGACCAAAATCTCGGTGGCTGAAAGCCAAGCAGAACAAACAGATAAGGACCTTGGCAGCAACTCAGACAAACCTTGGCAGCAATCCAGCCTGCCACGTTAGTTACAACAGGTCTCTTTAGTCAATGCGTTGACTTCTGCAAGAGGGCCGTGTGCACAAGCAGTCTTTTTTATAGTCTGGAGAGGAACCTAATGACCATCAGCTGAGCGCAATTACCTCCTGTAATTGCATAATTGCTCCTGACCCGAGTAGCCCTTCGATGGCGTGCATCCAGGAACAACTCACTGCTGGCTTCTGGATCACTCTCGTCTCCTCCCCACTGGTCCAAGGCTCAGGCGCCACCTGGTGGCCAACCAGTCTCTCTGCGCCCTGCTCGGAGTCGGAACCCTGTCCAGCGTCCTCCACCTCCTCCAGAGCCGACTCAGAGGGCCCCTACAACATAATGTATGTTTTTGTTTGCTTTAAAATTTTAAAAAAATCTTTAAAAAAACAGAGCTCTTCAGAGGCTGCAATTTCAATTGTTTGTTGCAACCTTTGGGGAAATTGTAATTCTCTCCTCCTTGCAACTTCCCTCCCCCCAAAAATACTGCCCCCCCTCCGCAGATCTTGCCAAAGCAGCTGGCCCTGCCTCTGCCAATTAGCCCAGGGCCCCAGGCGCAGAGGGGGCATCCCCTTCACTGGAGTGCCGGCAGACACTGTGGAAGAGAAGGGGAGACCCCCCCCCAAATCCACAGGCTGGGACCCCACCCAAAGAAGAGCAACCAAAGCCTTATTTCCAATCAGGCAGAGACAGATCGACCACCAGTCACGGCCCCAAAGTTGGGCTCAGGGGGAGCCGTTCTGCACCCCGTGAAATCCATCAGCAGCCCCTTACTTGGTGGCCACCCCTGAGAGGCAGGTGAGGCCGCCGGTTCGGCCGCTGTCCTGCTCCTACCCAGGTAGGCTTCTCCGGCTGCTCCTACCAGCATCACTTGGCAGGCAGGCAACCAGTTCCCTGCCATGTGCAGAGTCTGATGATGCCGTCCTGACATTTGGAGTTTGAATGAGAAGCTTTAAAATCCGTCCAAGCATTTTAGCCTTCTTGGCACTTCCCTGCCTGCCTCCAGTTCTGGGCATGGGGCCAGGATTCCCAGAAACCAGGCCCAAAGATGTGATGTGGCTGGGAGTCACTACAGAGAACCGGAAGCCAGCTAGGGAATATTGGCGCTTTATTCTTAGCCCTTCAGAGGTGGCCAGAAGCTCACTCTTCCCAGAACTAAGGCTGGGGGGAGGGGGGAGGAGGCAGGGTTGCCTCGTTCTCCTACACAGCAGAGGCTCAGATGCTGAAGGGCCCCCCCCCCCCTCTCTCTCTCTCTCTCTCTCTCTCTCTCTCTCTCTCTCTCTCTCTCTCGGGCCAACTGCCGGGGGAGCCTGCACTCACGCAACCCAGCAGAGAAGCTGCCTTCCCTCTGCAGTCAGGGAGGGAAATACAGGTCCCTCCCACCCTTCCGTGACTCCCTCCCCCCTCCAGATGAAGGGATGGGGGTGGCTGGTGGCTCTTCAGTGCCCAGGATCCTTTTGTGGCCCAGGAGCCAAGAGTGACCCTTCCAGCGTTGCTTTCTCTGCTGCTCTTTACCTACAGACAGCATCTTGACAGACTAAAGCAACTATCCGCATTCCTCCAGCTCTGGGCTTGGCTAGGGAGGAGGCGTCTTGTCCTCCGGCTGTCCCTTTGCCCTCTGGAAAGGAGCTCCTCCCACAGATCGTACAACTAGGAGTCCAACAGAAACCTTTGAGCCGAGTGGGGAATTAAGAGTAGGAGAGCGGGTAAGAAAGAGGAGAAGGGAAAGAGGGAGGAAGAAGAAAGGAGGAAGGAGAAGAGGAAAGAAGAGGGTAGAGAAGGGAGGTTGAAAAGATGGAAGAAGTAAGGTTTTTGCAAAATAAGATGGAGGCCTGGGGTGGAAAGAAAGTGACCCAAACAGTATTTTATATATGTTCGTAAAAATGAGTATAGAGTCTAATGATGAACAGACAAATGTTAAATAGCAATTATAAGAATGTATATCTATGAATGAATTTGAAAGGGGGAAAAACTTTTTTTTAAAAAAGAAGCCTTTGAGCTGAGGTCTCCTGGGGTACAACAAGGACCTGGGCTGTGGGACGGGCAGGCACATAACCTCTTCCTACTGGCAGTGACCATGGCAAGAGAGTTGGCAGTGACCTCAGAGGTCATCCAGTCCCAGCCCTTCTTGGCTGAAGCACTGAGCAAGGGCCCTCAGCTTCCTCCTTCCAAGGGGGAGCAGCTTAATGGGGCAGATTGTTCCACCAGCTCACAGGTTCCTCACAAGGTCTTGCCCCGGAACCCCCCCTCCTCCTCCTCCCCCCTCCTCTGAAGTTGCTTCAATGTGTGACTGGATTGAAGACGTCCAGAAATGGGGTCTGGTCAGAGTAGAGGGGAATTATGGCTTTCTGGGACTTTATGCTCCCAGCATTTAACCCAAGATAGTGCTCACCCTTCGGGGCAGCCTGCACTCCAGGAGGGCAGCCAAGAACCTCGGCCTCTACCTGAGGCCCCCCCCCCCTGCGTCTGGCAGCCGGGGGGGGGGGGACACAGCCACAAGAGTCGGGGGGGGGGGGGGAGGCGGGTCTTTGAAGAGGGCTGCCAATCGCGTCTTCTGCCCAGGGGTCTTTTCTCAAGGCTAAACCCGCCTAGAGCCCTCCTGGCACCAGCACAGGCTCCCTTTCCGAATCCCCGACCTTCCCTCTTGCCCTTGGAAGCCCACCGACCGACCGACAGGAATTCCGTCCTGAAGCCCGGGGCCCAGAAGCGACCAGCTCCTCCCGGAGGGGGGGGGGGAGACGCCTCTAATCGCCTCTCCGTTGGCCCGGCGACGGTTCCCAGGGCTGCCTCATGAATCCCGGGGTCTCCCCGCGGGCCCTGCAGGCGGCCCCCCGTTTCGGTGGGAACTCCACTGACCACCCGTCTCCCGCCCCCCCCCCGGTTCCCAGGACCTTCGCTGGGCGCCCCCCCCCTTTTGCCCGGGGCATGAATGCGTGGCCCGGCCTCTCCTTCCGCATCCCCCGATCCAGAAGAGCCCCTCGGCCAGAAGGGGCCACGATGGAGGGAAAGCGCCTCCTGCCGGCTTCCAGGGGGCTCGGGGAAAAGCAGCTGGCCGGGGCGAGCGGCGGGGCGAAGGCGGCCTCTCGGCTTCAGCCCCTCGGCCCGCTCCAGTCTCCTGCGGTGCGGTGGGGCCGACCCGGGCCCCAAGGCTGGCGCGTCCGGTCGAGGCGGGGGCTTCGCCTTCCCGGCAGCGCCCGACTTACCAGGCGCGCCCAGCGGCAGCTCCCGCCCGCAGCCCGGACCAGCCCCCGGCCCCAGCCCCAGGCAGCGCCGCGCCCCTTCGGCCGGCGACCTTTCCTCGTGGTCTCCGACACGCCGCTTCCTCCTGCCCGGCGAAGCCTCCCGAAACCGGCCGAGCCTCGCCGGCGAAGCCTCTTCGGCCAGCTGGCCCGCCCCGCCCCGCCCCCGCGGCAAACCTTTCCAATTGGGTGGGCAGGGGAAGGGGCGGGGCCAGTCGACGCCCTCTTTCCCCCGCCCCGCCTGTCCCGTGTCTGGCACGTGGCCCGATGAACCCCCGCAAGGAAGTCAGTGAGCGAAACTCTCCAATGATTCCGTTGCGTCCAAGGCTCAAATGCGCCTCTTATTCAATGAATGCTCGGAGGGGGCTTCCACTCCCTCCAGGTAGCCGGTTTAATGGACTGGCGGCTTCGCTCGTCCCTTTCCTTTGTCCGGCCGTCCCGTTGGGCTGCTCTCCCCCTCCCTGGCGGCCCTCGGGGTCCTCGGCCTGGAAAGGTCCCCCCTTCCTCTCTAGAGCTCGGCCGGGTCTGCGGCAGCGTCCCCACGACCCACTTCACCCCCACTAGGCAGCGAGAATAGAAGAGGAGATTGGAAGGAGACCTTAAGAGATCTTCTAGTCCAACCCTCTGTCCTCCTCCTCCTCTGCTGTGTCTTTGAGTCAGTCTTGGCTCCTGGGCAGTTCATGAATTAGTCCCTGCAGTTTTCTTGGCAAGATTTCGGAAGGGTCCCGCCCTTTTCTCCTTCTCCCTAGGCTGACCAAGAGGGACTGGCCCAGAATCCCCCAGCTGGCTTCCTCCTTATACCTAAGGTGGGACTAGAACTCCCATTATCTGCCCTTCCCAGGATACTCCCCTCTCCCACTCCTATCCCAGACCTTCTCTTGAAAATCTCCAATGGCGCAGCATCCCCCGTCTCCCCCCCCCAGGAGACAGGCTGCTCCACTGCCTCAAGCTTCCCATTGGCAGGAGATGCCTGCTGGTTGCAGATTTTGCAGTCTCTCTGTTGCGCTTCTGCCGCCTTTTGCTCCTTGTCTTATCTTGGGCACCTGCTGGATGAAGCCACTTTTCCTCCTCTGGGGATCAGACGTCTGTCTTGTTTTCTCTTCTTTCGCATTAAGAGACCCAGAATCCTTTAACCATTTTCACAGGATTTAATCCCCTCTCCCTGTCTTATTTCTCCCCTCTGCCTCCTTTCCAATTCATGCCCTGGAAAACACTGAAGGAAGGAGCTCAAGGCGGAGAGAAGGTCAGGCTGCAAGGCAGGAATTCCCAGGCAGCTGAAGGACGGGCCAGCCGGGCAGCCCCTTGCCAACTTGGCCGGGGTCCTTTCCGTTATGGGGCTTCCAGGAGGGAGCCAACTGGGAAGGGTGGAGCATGGGGGCCACCAGATGAGCAGGAGGGAAGCAATAGCACTTATATATCGCTTCACAGTATTTTGCAGCCCTCTAAGTGGTTTACGAGTCTGCCTATTGCCCCCCAACAATCTGCATCCTCATTTTACTGACCTTGGAAGGATGGAAGCTAACCTTGAGCCGGTGAGGATCGAACTGCTGGCAGTGAGCAGAGTTAGCCTGCAATACTGCACTCTGACCACTGTGCCACCAGGGCTCCGAAGGCTGGGGGATTCTCTGCTGGTCTTTCCTCAGCTGCCCTCCGTCTCTGCTCCAGTGGCTGGACCTTGGAAGGCGTGGGGGGGGGGGTGTTGTCTGGGCAGGGAGGGTGGCCGTGGCTCTGATGGGGTTTGGCAAAGAGTTGACCTGCCCACAGAGGGGGGGGGAGTTGTGTGGCCTCCGTTTTCCTTCTTAGCCCTGTTTTCCTCATTGTGACGGCATCCAGAAGTGGGCAGAATATCCGCAGTGCGCCATAGAGCAGAGTTGTCCCTTCCTGTGATTTTGACATGGCATGGTTGGCATTGACTGGACAGTTGCAGCTCCATCCCCCCCCCCCCCCCAGTACAGATCCACCCCAAGTACAGAGCACGTCCAGATCCTCCCCCCCCCAAAAGAAATGCTGAGCCAGGTTCCGCCAGAGGCCCCCCCGTCAGCCGCTGTTTCCTGCCTAGCGTAGAACTTTATTAATTATTTTTGACATTGAACCACATTTTGTTGGCCCTGATGCGCAGAGCCAAACGTTGGAGCTTCTCTTCTGAGCAACTGCACACCCATCCCCCACTCACCCAGCCTGCCTGAAAACCCGCTGGGAGCCCCTCCCATCCCCTCATCCAAGTCATTGATGAAAATGTAAAATGTAAAGAAGGGCCAAGTCAGAGACCCCCGGGGGACCCTCCACCTGCCTCTCCCCATGTACTGCGAATGCACTGACAAGCCCCCGTGAGGCACAGCTGTTCCACCACCTGTGAAGCCATCTTGCAGCGGGACCACCCACCCAGGCTGCTTCTCACCAAGGAGCCCCCTGCATCGGGTGCCTAGGCGATGTTCAGAGCATTCCCTTGGCTTGCTAGTTTACTCGCTGTCACACTAACAACCTTGGTCCAGCACGACTCATTTTTAAAAAATCCCAGCTGGCTTCCACTAACTGCTGCCTTCTTCTTCCTAAACTCTTTGCATGAGGATATTTTCAAGGATCTTCTGAGGCTTCTCCAAATGCAACAATTAGGAGGGACCTCGGAGGTCATCTAGTCCAACCCCTTGCTCAAGCAGGAGACCCTACAGCGTTCCAGACAAATGCCTGTCCAGTCTCCTCCGCTTAAAAGCCTCCAGGGATGGAGCACCCACAACTTCTGGAGGGAAGCGGCTCCACTGATTGATTCTTCCAACCGTTAGGAAAGTTCTCCTTAGTTCTAGGCCAGGGTCTTAAACATAACGGGGGTTCCTTTGGGGGCAATTTGGTTGTGTGAACACCGTCGCTCCGTGGAATTTTACAAGCCAGAGAATCACCGACTTTGCTGAGTTGGAAGAGGCTCCGGAGGTCGTCTTCCATCTGTCTTTTGAAAGCCCTGCTGCCCACTCAGCCTTCACCTCTCAGCTGGAGGCCAGAAGACTTTGCCCTGGAAGCTGCTTCCCAAATTAGCAACTTTCATTCGGAGGCTTCCCTGAGCTGCTCTCTTCCGCAGATCAAACTGGAATTGGGGGGGGGGGAGGCTTTGAGGGGGAGGGGAGGAGGAAGTGGCTGTGTAGGCGCAGAGGACGTGTGTGTGTGTGTGTGTGCGCGCGCGCTGGCATCGTTCCAATCCAGAGCCGTGATGTGTTAAGACCCCCTTGTGTTGCCTGAGGCCTCCTGAAGTGGCCTGAAATCCCCGGGGTGGGTGCAGGCTCAGCCTCCTCCCCCGGACGGCCCACTTAAAAGGCCCTGTTTTCCCAAGGGGGGGGGCTTTTGGAGCTCCGGAGCCAGAAATGCTCTGACACCCCAGCCGTCTCCTTGTTTTGAGCCTGGATGCCCAGCCTGCTGCATGCCCGCACAGGTGCCCCGTTTGTCCCGTGTGAGGATCACACCGCAGGAGGAGCCTCCCAGGACACCTCTCGGTGTGGCTGTGGGTGTGAAGCGGCTGCTGAGGGGGGCATGGGGGCAAAGGAGACAGCTGGCTTTGCAGCAGGTTCTGCTTCCACTCTGGCCTGGTTCTCCTTGTGTTGCTTGGGGGGGGGGGGATCTGCTCTGGTTGTGTGGCTGCCTGAATGCAACACACACACACACACACATTGTGCAGGGTGGCTGCCCAGAATGGGCCTGGGCTCATTAGCAGCGCAGCTGAGTGGTTTGAGCTGTAAGTGACACACGGTGGTGTCTGCCCCGTTCTGAGGTCGGCCTTCAGCAGGTCATCTCCGTCCATTGATCGGCCCTCTCGCTTTGTCCATGGGCCACGCTGGGCGGGCACTTCAGCCGCTGCCTGTCTGCCCTCATTCCGTCAACCCGGCCTCTCGGTCAAGTGGGTCAGAATCACAAGAGGGGCAGCAGCCCAGGGCCTGCCCTTCCCCAGCATCAGCTCTGTTGGAAGCCTCATTTCACCCACTCTCTGCAGCCCAGGAAGGGCAGCTCATGGGGGCCTTTCCACAAGAGAGGCTGGTCGGTCAGCAGACGAAGGTGGCTCCCCTGATCCTTTGATTGCATCTGAGCTGCCAGGAACCAGCACAGGGGGGGGGGATTTGAGGGGGGGGGATAGATCGAATCTCTGCCCAGAGCTATTGTGAAAATGGCAAAATGAGTCCTGGAGGTTCTGACTGGGGCAAGGTCTGTCAATCACATGTCAGGAACCGCTGGGAAAGGGAGCACAAACGAACGGCCGAAATCTCAGAGCTTTCATATCGATCTGTCGTAAAAGGGACCCAGAAGAACCAGAGAAAATGGAGGAAACGCCAGCCGGGGTGATCTGGGCCCTCTGGGAAGAGTTTCAGATGCAGGGGTGTGTGCGCGCGTGTGTGTGTCTGCATTTATTTGTGTGTGTGTGTCTTGAAACACACTGGAAATAAAGGCAGTAAAGAAAAGATTTCCCCAGCTTGAAGACAGGGTTCCTTCCCCAAGGGAGACGGGAGATTTAAGACAAGCAGAAGGAACGATTCCTGCTCAGTGAAGCTTCGGCATGACAGCCCAGCTTGCCTTGTTAGGAAGCTCCCCATATTTCCCTGAACTCTTGTGGAGAAAAGAAGCTGCCGTGGGGCTGGGGAGAGGCCCCTCCCTGGGAGGAAAGGAGCCCCCCCTCCCCCTGGGACGGAGAGCCCCGGAGGAGCCAATTAGTGTCGGTCGCAATCCCCTGGCTGAGCCACTCAGGATACATGGAGCTGGCAGGGGCTCTTGGGAGGACCTGCATTGCATGGGGGTGGGGGTGGGGGGGTGTTCTCTCTGATCTCAGCCCCGCCCCTCTGGATTGGGCCCCACCCACCTGGCTGACCTGGCAGGGGGACTCCACTGGCTGCTCAGAAGGCCCAGATCCCCCTCCCGGTTTTGTGTGTGTGTTGCTTTAGCTCATATCTCAATCTGGCGGCAACATTAAAAAGCAGAAACCATGACACAACATGGCAACCAAACCGGGGGGGGGGGGGGGCTAAATAAGACAATCCAGTCAATTCATTTCTCCTCTTTAACTTCCTTTGGATGCCTTCAATGTGAAAAGGTTTCTCTTGTCCAGCCGGGTCTGAAGAGAGATTCGATTGCGGAGCCCCCTCTGCAGTTGGGACCTTGGGGGGGGGGGAGGAGAAAGGGGGAGGTCAGCAGCAGAGAAGCCAGCCTGGCCAGGGGGGGCGGGTTGGGGGTGAGGAATCCAAGGCTGCCTGAGCCCCCCCCTGCCTGTCTGCCCCAGGGCCGCTCCCTCTTCCGCAGCAGAGGCCCCTCCAGGCTTACGGCCTTCACTGGTTTTCCCGGCTTTATCCGGTACGTCGGATTGTGTGAAAAGAGCAGCAGGGGCTGGACTCCCCCAGCGATGCAACCTCCCGAATTTAACTAAGGAAACGACCTCCTCTCAGGGACGGGACACACACACACCCCCCCGGGCCATCACACGCCGTGGGGGGGGGACGACAGCAGACCTTCAGCTCCAGGGGCTCTGCGGGCCAAAGGACGGACCTCCTGGTGGAAGGAGCAGGTGGCAACAGGCCCTCACAGAGCGCCATATAGGTAGTCCTCCCTTAGCGTCTGCTTTGTTCAGCGACCATTCGCAGCTATGATGGTGATGAAAAGTAATTTTGCAACCAGTCCTCACATTTATGACCTTTGCGGGTCTGTAAAGCAAAGAAAAGCTGAAGTTAAATCATAAGCACAGCAGTTTCACTTAGTGACTGCTTTGCTTAGCAATCAAAGAATTATGGCCGCTACATTCCTCAGGAGGAGGGATCCCCGGCTAGCTGACCCAGGAGGCTGCCATCGGAGGGGACCTGGATCCAGAACTGGCCCCTGGCTCTGGGGGGCCAATCCAGGTTCAGTTTAGGCCAGTCAACTTCCTGTCCCCCTTTCATTCTGTCTCGGGGTGAAAAAGGCAGGTGCCCAGGGACGGGCAGCCAAGCATCAGGTGTCCGGATGGTGCCAGCTTCACCCTGCTGCCAAGCCCAGCTCACCAGGGGCTTTTTCCTGGCTGCCACATCTCGTTCTGAGCGGCTGAGCCGGCTGGAGAGATGGGTGGGCATCTGGAGGGGTGGCGAAGAGGAAGAGGAAGGATGGGCTGCCTGTGGGGGGCGGGGGGAGGGAGGAACTGCCAATTCAGGTGTCTCTCAGATCAGGCAATTAACAGACAGAACAATTAGTGCTAAACTCAGCTTGTTTGCAGACAACAAACACAGGGAGACGAAGGCGAACAATGAACAATATTGCTGCAATTAACGTTTTCTTCCACTTAACAGCTATAAAATTAGACTCTTGTGGAGAAGAGAGGCGGGTCCTCCCCACTTGCCGGGATCCGTCCTGCTGGGCCGCAGCTCCCCCAAACTCCACCTGCCCTGGGGAAGGGGGTCACTCGCTCCCCGGACTCCTCCAGGGAAGCGGCACCATTTCCCCAGAACTGACCGGGCGTCGGCACGAAGCTCACCTTGGGCTTTATCCATGCGGCCCTACCAGTATTGCTGCCCACCACATTTAAAACAATATTGAATCCAAGTTCCATGTATTTAAAGCAGCAATTAGTGAAAAACTGCACATTTAAAGGAAGGAGGCGAGGCTAGAGACCTCCAATACCCAGGAATGGTCCCGAGGGCCCTGGAAGGAATGGTCAGGGTCTCCCCAGGCCCCGTCCTCAGCCCCGGCTGTTGGGCCTCTTGAGAAACCACCCAGACGCCATGGGAAACCAACAGGCTCGGCCATCGGGCCAGACCCAACCGGGGGAAGGTCAGCAGTGAGTCAGAGGAAGAAGAACAGCCAAAGCCCCAGATGGCATGGGTGGGCGCCTGAGAAGGATCTAGGAGACCCAGTGGATCCCCAGCTGAACGTGAGCCGGCAGGGGGAGGCAGCAGGAAGAACCCAGATGCAAACAGTGGAAGCATCGCAGCCAGATTTGCGGAAGGGGGGGGGAGAATAGTTCCATTGGCCTTCAGGACGGCCCAGTCTCTCTTCTCCAGTTTGGCCACTAGACTTAAGGGAGAGACGGAGTGAGGGCTTTCGGGATGATCAGGAGCTTCAACACCAACCCTGCGAGGAAGCCTTGACCTGCCCAAGAGAAGGCAGATGGGGGGGGGGTCTGCAAACGTCTAGGACTGTCTAGGGCCAAAGGAAATTGAGAGAGGAAGAAGCGGTCAGTCCGCATGGAAAAAGGAAAGGGAGACTCGCTGCAGCCTCAGAGGACAAGAGCTGTCAATCAACAGCAGCCTCTGCCTGGAATCTCCCGAGGATTTCAGACTGGCTGGTTTCACGGAGTCAGAGATTTGGGGATCTCTGGGCAAGGGGTTGAGCCCCGCAATCTCTACCCCCTCCCCTCTAGCTCCCGTCCCCAAAGGAGGCTTCCCGGCCTGAAGGAGAGCAGGCCGGCCGTGCTTTCCAGGGCCCACAAAAGGCCCCATTGCCTGGCTCAGAGCAGGCGGAACCAGGAAGCCCCAACTCTCCTTGGGGTTCATGCCACCAGCCGGCCCTGGGAGGGAGGGGCAAAGGGGCATGGAAGAGGTTTCAGGTTTGCTCTAGTTCTGGCCTGAAGCAAGAGTCTGTTTTTTATCCTGAAACCCAGACAGACGTTACGGAAGCCCCTCAAGGGTGCAACGGCTCCGTCTCAAGCGCAAAGGACCAGTTTTAAACTCAGAAACGCTTGGGCCGCCCAGCTTCTTCCGACTGCCCAGCCCAGCGGCCTCCTCTCCTGCCTTGGAGCTTTCCACCTCTGGAAGAAATCCCGGCTTTCTCATCCTTGGGCCTCCCTTTTTCTTGTCAGCAAATGCCAAGAGACTGCAGCAGTGCCACTCTTGGTTCTGGTCCTCTGGGTTGGCTGCTTCTCTTTAATACATTAGCAGAGTTGGAAGGGACCTTGTAGGTCATCTAGTCCAACCCCCCCCCCCCCACTAAGCAGGAGCCATACACCATTTCTGACAGAGTCCAGTCTCTTCTTGAAAGTCTCAAGTGATGAAGCTCCCACAATCTTTGAAGGCAGCTTCTGTTCCTTTGGTTGATGGTTCTCCCTGTCAGAAAATTCCTCCTTAGTTCCAGGCTGAATCTCCCCTTGGTCAGTCTCCATCCGTTACTCCTCGTCTGGCCTTCGGGTGCCTTGGAGAACAGCTTGACCCCCTTCCTCCTCTCTGTGGCAGCCCCTCAAATATTGGAAGATGCTCTCCTGTCTGCCCTGGTCCTTTCCTTCCCTAGACTAGCCAGGCCCTGGCCGGGGGTGGGGGGTGGGGAGGGAGCTGCATCTGCTATCTTTCGTTCTTTGCTCCCAGGAGAAGAGAATCCCTGGAGCTCAGGGTGGAATGGTGGTTCCTTGGTGCTCTCTGAGCTTGGCTGTTTGCAGACATTTCAGGACCCAGCTAGGGAAAATGATCAGGGCCTTCGGTGTTTTAGTTCTGATTTTATTCCTACGTTATTCCTCATGTTTTTATTTGTCAACACCCAGAATGCTGGCATTGGGGCAGGGAAGGAAGGAAGGAAGGAAGGAAGGAAGGAAGGAAGGAAGGAAGGAAGGAAGGAAGGAAGGAAGGAAGATTTGATCCTGCACATGGCCATTTGATCCTTCTTCTTGCCCCTTCGCAGCCACGGCCTGGTAAAGATGGAGGGGGGGGGATGCCTGGGAGTGGAGGCCCCTCTGATGCCCCACCTGCTGGTCTTCCACTAAGGGAACTGGCGGGGGCTTTTGCTGCTCCAGTTTGCTTCTTTCCCCTCCTCCACAGCCCATAATGTGCTGCCTGCTGCTGGGTAACGGCAGAGAGGCTGGCATCATCTGGGTGAGCCTGGAGCTGCTGGCTAAGGTGGAGCAAAGGGCAGCCAGGCGTGGGCAGGGGGGGGGCCTTCTGGAACCGACTGAGCAGTCGCCCCCTCTTCATACCCAAAGGGGGGATCACCAGAGGGCCTGCGCCCAAGTAGGGCTCCCTCCATAAGGGGGGCTGTCCAAGAGGCCCGAGGGGTGTGGAGAGGGGGCCCTGCCACAGCAGCTGCAGACCACGGTTTCTCCCCGCCCCCAGTGGGGCAATGACAAGGAGGCAGCCGAGCAAGGATTCTTCAGCTGGGCTTCCCTCCCCAGGTGAGAGAAAAGGGGGCCTGGAGGGATTCCTCCTGGCTTTCCGGATGTTGCAACATTAGTTACAAAACCGCATAATTTAGCAAGCATCCAACTGGAAAAACCAGCAGCAGAAGAAAACCTTGAGTTAAAAAAGCAGAAGGTGAAAAAATTTCAGCATCTCCGACCAGCTCACAAGCCGGCAGCTGCCTCTGCAGCACCTGAGAAATATTAATTGTTTGCTTTCTTTTTAATTATTTATTGAATTTATTGGCTGCCCACCTTGCCCCGGGGTGCCCCAGGGTGGCCAAGTGCCTGAGGACTCTGGGGCACGTTACCTCTCAGTGTGGTAACTGGGTTAACCTCATAAGGAAGTAGGTTAACAAAGGAAAGTATTTGTAGCTCAGTGTTGAAATGAGGTTTCCTCGGTGTTTTCTGAGCTTGGTGGTTTCCTTGCAGACGTTTCTTGCTCAGCACTGATGATGTTACTTAGTTGGGTAATGAAACGTCTGCGAGAAAACAATCAAGCTCGGAGAGCACAAGGGACCCCTCATAACTAGGCTAACCTCGTAAGGCCAAGTGGCTGTGGAGTTTGAAACAATGTGGGTCCAGATTTTCCATTGCTGGTTCTCGGGGGAATTGCGCAGCCCCAAAGAGACTTGATGCACAATTTGGGGGTCTCGTGGGGGCTGCTGAAAGATCAGGCGGGCGGCTGTGGCTTGGAAAGCCTTTGCGTGGGCTCCTCTCGTGCACTAATTGCCTCGGACAGCAGGGCCTGAGCCTCGCTCCCCTCGCAACTGCATCCTCTAATGCCTCCAAAACGGCAGGCATTGTAATTGCTCTCAAGGGCTACTCACCACTTGCGATTGGTCAAGCAGGCCATGCTGCAATTCAGGAGTGTTCCCCCGTGTGCCCCTGTGATGCTCCCTTCCTAAGCCGCCCTCTCAGCTGCAGTTCCAGAGACCACCTGGCCTTATTTACACCTTGGCTTTACAGCACTCCCAGAGTCTGTGAATTACCCCCAACAACCCAGGGCAGTGATGGCGAACCTTTTTCCAAAGGCATGCCAAAATTGTGCCCTGGCCACCTGCGCATGCGTGCACGACCCTCACCCATGCACACGGGCACAACCCCCGCACACATGGGCAGGGGGAGTTTTCAGCCTCCACAGGCTCCGGAGGCTTTCCTGAAGCCCGGGGAGGGTGAAAATGGCCTCCGCCCGCTCTCCAAAAGGCCCCAAATCAGCTGCCTGGTACATGCATGCGAGCAGAGCAGACAGCTTGTGTGCCAGCAAATATGGCTCCATGTGCCATCTGTGGCATGCATGCCATAGGTTTGCCATCATGGACCTACAGTCCTCATTTTACTGACCTCTGAAGGATGCAAGGCTGAGTCAACCTTGAGCCAGTCAAGATCAAAGTCCTGGCAATGGGCAGAGTCAGCCTAACCACAACTCTCCCTCCCTCCCTCCCTCCCTTCCCACCTAGCAATAGCCCTTAGATTTATATACCACTCCACAGTGCTTCACAGCCCTCTCTAAGCAGTTTACTGAGTCAGCCTCTTGCCCCAAACCATCTGGGTCCTCTTTTTACAGACCTCGGAAGGATGGAAGGCTGAGTCAATCTTGAGCTGGTCAGGATCAAACTTCTGGCTGTGGGCAGAGTCAGCCTGCAATGCTGCATTCCAACCACTACACCACCATGTCCTTCCTTCCTTCCTTCCTTCCTTCCTTCCTTCCTTCCTTCGCACTTGATTTGGGTCTCCAAACTTGGCAGCTTTCAGACTTGTGGACACCAACTCCTAGAAGCTGCATTCACACAACATGTTGTGTCTGCTCAGCATTAACCTCTCTTAAGGGTGTGTGGAAGTAGTGCAGGAGCTACAAAAAAGGCACCCCTAATTAAGAAAGGGCTACGGCAGCAGGGAGGAGCAGCTGCTCCCCCCCCCCAGGGTTATCCACTGTGTCCCCCTCCTGGGAAGGCCTGCAGAGGTGAAGCCACCTGACCTTGATGGAGGGATCAGAGGAGCCCCCCCCCTCCATGGGGAAAATCAGCCTGGCTCCCCCAAGTCCCCTGGAGAGCAGACATTAGCCTCCTCGGATGGGAAGCCTTGCCTGGTCTCTGGTCAATCCTTTAGGACTGGGCTCCTGTGGCTGACCAAGGGAAGGCAGGCTGCATGGACTCAGCTGTGGAGATGCAGGCGGATAGGGAGGGGTGATGGGAGGGGGCAGGGGGGAAGAGGTGGTTTCCCCCCCCCTCGCCTAAAGCCAAGCTCTTTTCCAGAGCCCTGGAGCCAGCCAGCCACTGGAACAGCAGGGGTGGACATCCACATCCCAAGGCCTGAAATGCTGGTGGCAAACACTTTGGGCCTCCTAAAGCCCTCCTGGGGTCCTTGGAAGAGCCACCAGCAGGGCAGCTCAGCCTCTGCCAGCCCCCAACTGGTAGACTTCGCCTCTCAAGGCTCACCTTTCCTGTGGGCCTCCTGTAGCCTTTCACCTGCCGGCCGGCTGAAACCCAAAATTTTGAGTATTTGAGTATTTATTAAAATTTATAGGCCGCCCTTTTCCCTGAGGGGACTCAGGGCGGCTTACAGTCACAAGGGAGGGGGGTGCAGTATCAAAAAAACAAAACAAAATGTGAACAAAGAAAAATAGTAAAACACAACTTTCGTTCAGCAATCAAACACTCGGGCGGGTGAATTGGGAACCTATCCCCAGGCCTGCTGGGAGAGCCAGATCTTGAGGGCTGCGCGGAAGGTCTGGATGGTGGTGAGGGTACGGATCTCAAAAGACTGCGCAGCCCCCACAGTGCTGCTTAGAGGTCAGTGGGGGGGGGGGCAGCTGGCTACCCCAGAAGAGAAGGGTGGAGAAGGGTGACGTCGGTGGAGAAGGGGGAAGGAGCAGCCCAGCAGCCCAGCAGCTGCGGGACGGGGCTAGCAGCTTCCAGTCGCCCCCCCCCCCAATCTCTCCGCCCGGGTGCTCCCCTTCCTCCGGACCCAGCGCCCCTCCCCCGCTGCTCCTCGACGGCCCAGGGCGACTCTACTGGCCGGTGGCTGCCGGCTGCCTCTCCGGGGCTGACTCGGCGGGTTGCTATTTTTAGCTGCTCCGTGTTTCCAGGGGAAACCTGGTGACGCAGTGACGTCAATGCAGGTCAGGAGCGGACGGGGTGGAGGAGCCGCCGCCGCCGCCCGGCGTCCAGGCGGGGACACTTCTCCGCAGAGACGACTTCGGCCAGCGGACGAGTGGGGTCGGGCTCCAGCGGGCAGCCCTACGCCAGTCCAGCCTTCCCGGACGGGCGGGAGACATCGCCTTGCGCATCTGCCGGCAAGGGCGCAGAGGAGAGAGGTGGGCAGGGTCGCCCTCGCGGGCGCTCCCGTTGGATCCGTCGCCCCGAAGGTAGGTCCCGCGGGCCTCGGGCGGGACTGTTGCTCTGCCCGGAGCGGCCCAGGCTGCTCGCATTTCCGTCGGGACCCTGTGGGGGACAGCGAATTTGGAGAGCGCGGGAGCGGCGCGAGCGGGGCTGGCGAAACGCGCTATTCCAGAGGTTCACGAGGACTGGACGAGCAGCTCCCGGGGGGAGGAACTCGCCGGCCGCCGCTCCACGCTTTTGTCCGCTTGTGGTTCTGTCCGGCTGAGGGAGTCTCCCGTCTCCCCCCCGATGTCCACAGTCCAGCCCACCTGGCGCTCCCCCAGAAAGCCTGTCAACCCCTCCTCCACCGATGCTCGCAGAAATGGTGCCCCCCCCCGCCGCCTCCTTCCCGGGACTGGGCAGACCGGAGCTGCCGACCATGTCAGGCCGGCAGCAAACGAAGAGCCTCTTTCCGCGGCCGCCGCCGCTTTGCTCTCGCAGAGTCAGGGAAGGGCCCGCCCGCCCGGTCAGTTTCAGCACCGCGGGCGAGGACAGCTCCACGGCGGCGGCAGGAGCGGCTGCGCCCCGCCCTCGGCAGGGAGGCGCTTCCCTCGCCGGGCGCGCAGGGAGACGCGGCCGCGCCGGACACGAGCCTGGCTGCCCCCCAGGTGGGGCCACGGAAAGGCGCAGCTGGAGCGACCGGAGGCCTTGGCGGCGCTCCCTCAGCCGGCAAGCGAAGCGGGAGCCGCTCGAGCGGGACTCCGGCGGAGGGAGAGACGACTTGAGGCAAAACTCGGGGAAGACGCGCCGCCAACCCGGATCCGCCAAAGCCGCGCTGAAGCTCCGGAAAGGCTCCTGCTTTAGGGCCGGGCTGGGAAACCTGCCAGGTACTGGCGTTCAGGGCGCAATTTCTACGCGGAGGCTTTTCCTCACCTCACCCCCCGAAGCCAATTGGCGCAAATGGCCCCTGACCGGCCAGAGTCACTTCGGGCAACTCTGGGAGCGCCTGGGCCACAGGTGAAGGGCGGCCTGCAATGGGGGAGCTCCTGAGTTGTGGGGGAATGCCGAGGGGTGGCCAGCGAGTCCTCCTGGAGCCCCCAGTCCAGCCTAGAGGCAATGACAGTGGGCCTTCTGCCAGTCAGCCCTCCTCTGGGCTGCCAAAGGCCGGGCATCCTTGCCTGCAACCCTGTAGACCTGTTTTAGAGTGGCCTGTGTGTCCCCACCCCCACCCCGCATGACGTGGGTTTGTTTTCCTTCCCTGCAGAAAGTGCCACCCTGAGCAGGGCAGACAGGCAGAGAAACAGAGCGGGCTTCATTCGGGCATCTCCATAGATGCTGGCTGGAACCCGAATTGGGTGGTTGAGTGAAATGTGATTCCCAAAGTGTCATTTCTGCCTACATGGTGGGTCCTTTCTCAGAGGCAACTGGGCACCCCGTCCTCATCTGTGGGGAATCAAACATTTTGCCCAGGTGTGCAGAGACGCCTGCCCTCCATGCTGCTGACTGAAAGGGCAGTGGGGTGCAGGTGGGGCCTTTCGTGCCACTGCTTGTTCTCTGCCCCCCCCCCCCCAGCCCTTCAGTGAGGCTTGGAATGGAACAGCTCCCGCTGGATCTCAAGAGGTCCTTTCTTGACCCTCCTGCTCTTCAGTCAGAGCTGAGAGAGTCGTGGTTGCCTTGCCCATCTTCTCCTCCTGCGGGCTGGGCAGCCACAGAAGCCCCCAGGGCAGCTCTTGCAGGGCTTGGCGTTGGGAGGAGGGGGGGGCTGGCTAACCGCTCCTCTGACTTGTGGAGAAGAGAAACCACCAGGTGTCAGTCCTGCCCCTGCTCAGCTCTTGCTAACCACAGCCTCCGTCTCCGCTGAGTTTCCTTTCTCAGCTTTCTTGCAAGAGCGGCTGCCCAGCCTTCAGAGGGAGGTGGGTTTCCATCCATAAGTCATAAAGATCGATGTTTCCTAAGGAAAAATAAGCTTTTCCATAAATAAACTAAAGAAAGGGACCGTTCTTCCTTTTCCAGTTGAAATGTAAGAATGCAGCAGCATCTCAGATGCTCATTGCAGCCGAGCCTGATAAGAAGGCGGGATTCGAACCTGTGGAATCGGAATTGGAATTGGAACATCAGCCTCCTATCTGGGCAAATCGAGGCCTCTGGGGACCCCCCTGACATGGGGCTTCTGTAGGGCAGAAGCACAACCTGCCTGATTCTCAGGATGTGGGGCTGTCAGCCAGGCTCTCCTTTGAATGGCCGGCTCTCTGCAGGCTCTCTCTCTACAGGAAGTGTGGCTGCAACATCAGCCAGGCCAAAGAGATCATCCCTTCCTGTCTAGTGGACAGGAAGTCTCATTAGAATTAGAATTCTTTCATTGGCCAAGTGTCATTGGACACACAAGGAGTTTGTCTTGGTGCAGATGCTCTCAGGGTACATAGTAGACATTTGTCAGGTCTTAGCGGCTGGCTGGAGGTCCTCCAGAACTTCGGGGAGGCCCGAGCTTCCCAGGCAAATCTCTTTCATTCCCGACCATCGGAGGCTTCTCTCCAGCGTTCATGTTCGCTCATTGCATCTGATTGACAAGCCAGCTTCCCAGCCGTGTAATGGTGACGGTTGTTACCCTGGGCCCTTTGTTGAAGAGCAGCCACTTGCCCTTCCACGGACACGGAAGTGGGTTGCTCTGTGAAAAGGCATTCAGGCTAGTCAGGCCTGGTCTATTCCTAGGAAAGCCCTTCTGGCGCCTCCAAAATGCTCTTTCCTAAACACTCGGAAACCTATTGGTTAGGGATCCACTCTGGAGCATTGATCTGCAGCCGATCAGCCTCTGTAGCCCAGAGCCTCCTGCTTGCCCCAGGTTGATGGGAGGACAACCATTTGTTCTGACCGAGGCTTCCCAAGAGCATGAAGCAAAGTCCTGGTCCCAACCAAAATCCTTTTATTTATCTACTGTGAATTCTGCTCATTCACATCCAGTAAAGTCTTTCAAGGGAGGATTTACAGCCACAGACCTTATCTGGTTTGGAGAGCTGCCAGGCCGATATCTGCAGAACTTGGCAAGGAGTCTCGGAGAGTCACGAACCAATTAAGCGAACTAATTGCCTCCTGCAAACTCCACTCCCCTTTCGCTCCTCTTTTATGTCCTCTGGGAGGGGCCATTCACCATCCACCTGTGGCCTTCCTCCCAAGTCGGCTGCTGTTCTTTAGCTGTTCCCTTTGTCTGGCAACTCTGCGCATGCGCACACTGGGAACAGGCTCCAGCTGTTCTTCTGCTTCACTTACATATGACTCTGAAGGCAGCTGATAACTCCCAGATGGCCCTGGTCCCCTCTCTGCCTCCAACACAGAGCCCTCATCAGAGTCTTCCCCAGACTCCAGGACTGGCCCATCTTCCTCCCCAACCACCTCACTGTCCGAATCTGCTACCAGCTCTGCTGGCTACTGGCAGCCACAACACACTTCTCCTTCGGTCACCTGGCACTCTGCTGTGTTTCTCCAAAGCAACTGAAGAAGGGGATGGCAAGCAATCAAGGCGAGATCTCACTCAGGAGGAATTTCCACACAGTGAGAAGAATCAATCAGGGGAAAAGCCTTTGCCTCCGGAAGCTGTAAATGCTCCAACACTGGACGTTTTTAAGAAGAGGTTGAGCAACCATTTGTCTGAAATGGTATGGGGCCTCATGCCTGAATATAGTGGGTTGGATTAGAAGACCTCCGAGGTCCCTTCCAACTCTGCTATTCTGCAAATGGACTGTGTCCAGTTTAAAGTAGGATGGATTCCTTATTTTTTTTATTTCTCATGATTTGAGATCTACTTCTAGTGATGCAGCTTGAAATAGCAGTTGCCCTTTGCCCATGGCTGACTGGTGATCATTCACGTGGTCAGAAAATATTTTGAGAGGGGGCAAAATTACCCCCCCCAAAAAGAAATTAAGCTTATTTGGTCTCTTGTCCCAGCAAACGTCCCAGAGGAAACTGGCTGGACTAGGAAGCTGTCAGACGCTGCAAGAGCCACCTCTGGAAAGGGCCAGCTCTACATTTGGCTGCCCACCTATGAGGAAAGGAAAGGCGAAAGGCCCCGGTGGCTGGGACAGCAGGTGATCAAGGCCCCACCCGTTCAAAGGGGGTTCAATGAGGTGCATGTTGTCAAAGGGCGGGGCTCTGGTCACCGGGGTGTCTGTGTGTCACCTCCTCATCTATGACCCTTTGAAAACCGCCCCCCAGTCATTCCTTTGCTGAGGAAGGGGCTGCAGGGAGGAGAGGCGCTGAAGGCGAAACACAGAATCTCTGTCTTGGCATTCATTTGGCAGCAGCTCAGCGAGGAAGGAATCCTTGGGGAGAAGCCTCGGGGCCACTCGGGGCTCCCTGGATCCGGGGTTCTGTGCATGCTGGGATCAGCTCCTCTCGGGGGTTCATCTGTGCAGGGCCAGCCATACACCTCGGCCTAGGTACTCATGGACATTCCTCCGAGCGGGGGTCTCCAAACTAGGCAACGTTAAGACTTGTGGGCTTCAACTCTGGCTGGCTGAGGAATTCTGGGAGTTGAAGTCTTAATGTTGGATCCATTCAGCCGCAGAGGAAGGGGCAGAGGAAGCCAGGGGCCCATGGAGTGCAAACAGGACAGAGAGTAAAAACTCCCCAGCGACCAGCTTCCGTTTGGCCCTCCCCCTCCCATCTTTCTCTCGCCCGCAGGTGTGGTTCAACTTTAAAGGTAATATCTGCCCAGAAGCCTCTTGGGTGATAAAAGGGCCGAGTAGCCGGAAGACTCCCTAGGGATCCTTCAGCGGCAGCGGTGGCAGAGCCGGGGGGCCCTCCTAAAGCAGACCCCGGGCTGAATGCTCCGATTCCCCCCTGCTGGAGTTGGGCAGGGGAGCCTGCCTTCTTCAGCCTTGATGGATGGGCAAAATAAGAGGCTTGCGCTCTTCCTGGCCCTCCTGAGCCGCTCTCGGAATCACAGCCATGCATCAAAATTTAACAGGAAAAAGCCGAATCCATATCCACACATTAAGCACAGCACAATCAGCCAGTTCCATCCATAACAATTAATTCAGTATCATCAACAATAAAATTACTAGTCTGTAACCATAACACGTTGTGCAACAAATATCCATTGTTCACAGCTACTAAAAATGCAATTAATTTTAATTCATACATAATAAAACAATTCTACCAATAAATCAAACCGCAGTGGAGGGAGATGGCTGGGGCCTGAAGAGGCTGCTACTGCTGCTGCTGCACAGCCCCCTCCCACCCTCCCTGTATCCCATGCGCCTCCCCCTAGGCGGCCACGAGACCCCCCCCCCAATGCCCCACCTGGGAGAAGGCGGGTCCCCAGAACGCCTCCTCCTATCAAGGAGGATCTGGGAGTGGAGAAGAAACGGCGGGGGGGGGAGGGGGCTGTTCCTGCCAGGCCAGGAGCCGGAAGCCAAGACTTTCTGCATGCCAGTCAGGCCGGTTACTCTTTCCTCACCTGCCAGGCACCAATTGCCCATCTGGTGGCTGTAACAACCCTCCCTTCACAGCCCTTCGGGCATCCAGTCCTCTGGCTCTCCACCAAGCCTGTGCGCCCCGAGTGCCTCACAAGGAGGAGAGCAGACGAGAGGATCCCGGGGTCGTTTCGGAGAAGGTCTGGAGCCCGTTAGAGCCTCAACCCGTGAATCCTTGCCATCCTTCGCCAATCTCCACGGCAGCCGGGAAGGGAAGGGAGGCCGGTTTGCCTCTGCTTGGCTGTGCCACGAGCTCCCAGGCCCTCCATGGACGCCTGGTGAGGCTCAACGTCACTCACGTCTTGCGTGGCAGGGTCCCCATGGTGCAACCTGGGCTTCATGCTGGGAGCCCGACCACCCTGTCCTGCCGTGCCCCCCCCCCTTGGCTTTAGTGGGCAAGGCCCTCCCAGGCTCTGCCCAGACAAAGGGCCCTTCCGTGGCTTCCTGGCTGAAAGGCCCCTTCCTGGCAGGTGATTTGCACCAGGTCCTCCTGGGTTCAGTTGGGGTCCCTTGTGTTTCTCCTGGCCAGAAGCCTCTCCAGCCTCAGAGCCCTGGTGGTGGTGGTGGTGGTGGAGGAGGTGGTGGTGGTGGTGGGGGGGCTACAACAGCTCACCACAGCCAACTCCCTGCAGCCAACTTGCCATGGCCAATATGCCAGGGGACAAGAGTTACACTGAAATAAAAAAAAATACAGTGATCCTTGTAGGGCGGTTTATAACATTTGTAACATGACAATTACCAGAATAATAGAATGGCAGAATAACAGTTGAGTTGAAAAGGACCTTGGAGGCCTTCCAGCCCTTCCAACCCTCTGCTCCAGCAGGAGACCCTTCAGACAAGTGGCTGCTCCGTCTCTTCTTGAAATCCTCAAACGAGGGAGCACCCACAACCTCCGGACACGTCAAGCGCTCTGACTGTCAGGAAATATCACCCGCCTCTTCACTATCTGCAAAATGCTGCCTGGACCTCCCACTTAGCCCAGAAGAAAGTATGGACAAAGGAATGAAAAACCTCTGAGAAGTCCAGCAGGACCAGAACTGTCTCCTGCCACCACCACCCCCAATCCTCCAGAGCCCTACCCGAGCAACCCACGCGGTCCCAGCCCAGATCTGATTCCCAGCTGAAAAAGTCCTGGATAATTCTAAATTTTTCCTCTTGATAATAATGGCTGGGACCATGAATGCTCAGGGAGCTATGATGGGCATCAGGGTAAGGAAAATTGGAAGCGGCAGGGCATCCACTCTGCAGTGCCTGACGGGGCCACGGAGTCTTGGCAATGACCCCGCAGGGGGAGGCTGCTGAGCCCTGGCGGCCTGGGATGTCTTCACATTGGGCTTCAGCCCATCGCTTGGCTTCCCTTGGGGCCACAGTGAAGTTGCGCCCATAACTGTGAACCTCTCTTTGGTGCCAGCGCCTGAAGCTCTGTAAAGAAGTGGTGCCCAGGGATTTCCATTGCTTTGCCTTCCTCTTGCACCAAAGCAGCAGGAGGTGATCTTAACCTCTTTCTAAGATTTTCAACAATCTGTTGCTGTTTGAACATTATGGTCGATGGAGATCTCAACGCTCCATCAACGCCATCAGCCACGTTAAAACTGAGCGTGGTGTGTCCGAAGGCGATTAGCCAGGCCCATTCGGGCAGGGAACATCCTGGCACTCATTGGGCAAGCGTTGCCCTTCCCAGACTGACAGAACTCGTCCTTCGGTTGCTCTTCCACAGTGAGCCTGGCTTCCTAAGCTTGGCAGCCCTTGTGGAGGAGGCCGGGCTGAGCGATCTTGTCCCAATGGTTGCCAAGGGTCGAGAGGGAGGCCGTTGATGCCTCTTTGCCACCTTTCCTCTGCCCTCCACCAGAGCCTTTTCCAGCCCAGCATTCCCCAAAAGGAGCCGCCTGGATGTGTGCTCTCCCGGCGCACACATCGCACGACCTGCCCACCGGTCTGTGCTCTCGCCAGCCGTGTGTGGAGTGACGGGAGACTTGCTCTGGAGAGAACTCCGATGCCTGGTACTTGATCCAGCCGCCTGATGCCTAATGTATCGCAAAGACGAGCCATGTGGAAACGGCTGAGCTGTCTTGCATGCCTCCCACAGACAGGCGGAAGGGCAGGGAGTCCCACAGCTCTTCCGCAGGCCTTCAGTTTGGATGCCGGGCTGATTGCTCAACGTTCCCACCCAGCCGACTGAAAGCAGAGCCGGCCTGGGCTCCCCTGCCGTTGGCTTCGGCCCCAACGGTCACTGCTCGGGACGGGGGCTGCCGGGCAAGTCAAAGTGCTCAGGGGCTGAAGTTTCTGCCCTTTGATTGTGACTCTGGGTTCTGTGCCTGGCACAGGAGGACCAGGCTGGTCCACGGCTCCAGTCCTTGGTTGACGGTGAGTCCAAAGTTGTCTCAAGCCACAGAGAATTTGTCCTCACTGACCTGCCTCACTGGCTCTGAGGAGACCTTCGGGGGTCCCTGGCAGAAGAAAAGCACTGAGGAGAGTTTCCTGGCAACAGCTTAAAGTCTCCTCGGGGCGAGGAGCCCCCCATCCGCCAGATCTACGGCCGGTTCCAGCGCCACTGTCCTAAAAGGCATGACTCTGAGCATCGCAATCAACATCATGCTGAACAATGTGGGTGCCAGCACAGAGCAATGCTTAACACCCCCCCCCGTCACTGGGAATGCCTCAGGGGATGATCCTCCTCCCAGCACTCTGGCTCTCAGTCCAACATGGAACTGGTTTCATCCGCTTGACAGGGCAGCCAAACTTTGGAGGGGAGGGGACAGTATTGAAGGTTTTTGTGAGGTCCACAAAGATTGTACAGAGTCCACAGTTCTGCCCCTGAAGCTTCTCCCAAAGTTGGAACATAGCAAAAACCATGCCAATAGTCCTACAACCTCTGGGTCAGCCTCAGGGTGACTCTGGCCAAGCTCCAGCCGAGTGACCGGGCAATTGAGCAGAACTCCTGCGAGGCTGTTCTGGGCCTCACAGAGCCACGAGATTCTTCCGCGGCTGCCGCGTACTTGTTGAGAGGTGTCTGTGGAGATTCCTCAGCCATCCAGGGTTGCCCCGAAGGTGCTTTTTCAAGGGGCGACCGGACTTCCTTTGTTCTTCCTTGAAGACGTTTCCAGAGTCTTGGATGAGACATGAAACGTCTTCAAGGGAAAACAGAGGAAGTCCAGTCGCCTCTTGAGGAAGGACCTCCGGGCCACCCTTGTTGCAGGAGCCCTTCCCCTTGGAGAGGTAGGTGACGGATGCAGCGTTCAATCCCTGAGGAATGGATCCTTGTTTCCAAAAGACTGGAATAACCCAGGGCCACCAACGCTGAAGGTCTCCGCAGGTGGGATCCCGGGGCTCTGCCCTCGGCTAGATGGCTGGAGCGGCAGCTGCCCCGTGGGGCTGGTGATGTTGGCCTGGGGAGTCAGCTCAAGGTCAAGGGAAGATGGTCAGCTGAGGGCAGCTTCAAAGGGTCTCTGTGGGATCTGAGCCGGCTCCCTAAGGAGAGTCGTGCCATCAGCCCCGGGAGGAGGAGAAATCCCCAGCGACTGAGGCCCACGGAGAGAGCGGAAGGCTTCTAAGAATCGTTTCATGGCATTTATATCAGCGGATCTCTGCATTTTGCCTGCCTTGGCGCCCAGCCAGGCATCTTGCATTTTTCACAGTTTATTCTGGACTCTCCTACGAGCGCCGGGAAAGGCATTTTTCTTGGCAGCTGACGATAAGTGGTTCTGATGGACACGATGAAGACGATGCTTTTCAACAAATAAAGCCTGTATCTCCTCATCATTCTCATCGAACCAGTCAGGCTGCTTGTTGGGGGGGGGGGCTGGGGGGGGCCGCCTCAGTGCAGATGAATGGGCAGCCTCCCCCAAGCACTGCCAGCATCCTCAGCAAGATGTAGGTCAGCGAGCGCGGCTCCTCGGTCTCCAGCCAGGGCTGAAGCTGGGCCGGGTTCTTCAGCCTGGCTTCCTTATGGGGGCCTCCTGGGTGGGTGGGGGAGCTTCGGTCTGGATCCCGGGAGCCTGGGCTCTTTCCAAAGGTGATCCATGACCTGGATCACTCGGTCACCCTGCCTGCAACGACATCGGCCATAAGATGCCAATGCTTGGATCTGTGGGGACCGTAGGCAGGGGGAAGGCTGCGTGGATGAGGAGGAGGAGGCCTCGTGGTGCACAGGCCTTTGGGAGGAGTGGGCCCCCATGGGCCACTGTGGCCCCCCTGGCGCTCGCTCTCCCAATGCCTCTTGGCCAGGGTGCAGAATCCCAGCCAGCTCTGGCATAAAGTCATGAGGAAAGCGGCGCTGCTCACTTCTGATAGCAAAGCTCCCAATTCCTCATAGAATCGTAAGGGACCTTGGAGGTCTTCTAGTCCAACCCCCTGCTCAAACAGGGGACAAACGGCTGCCCGGTCTCTTCTTAAAAACCTCCAGCCATGGAGCCCCCAGGACTTCATTCCACTCAATTCCTCTGTCAGGAAATTCCTCCTTAGTTCTAAGTTGCTTCGCTCCGTGATGAGTTTCCGTCCGTTGCTTCTTGTCCTGCCCTCGGGGGGCTTTGGAGACAGGCCTGTCCGCTCTTCTCTGCAGCAGCCCCTCAGATCCTGGGAGGCGGCCATCAGGTCCCGTCTCCCTCCCTCCGGCCCTTCTTTTCATTAGATGAGACACCCCCAATTCCTGCAACCGTTGCCTTAGCCTCAGTCCCAGCACAATCGCCATCTTTAAGTGCCTGAAGAATTCAGCCGCAGGAATGACAGGACTGGAGCGGGGGGCCAGGCAGGCGTGCTCAGGGTGGAGGGGAGCCTCTTAGGCAGCAGGACCCGCCTCCCCCTGTGGGTCCCAAGCTGGAAACAAACCGGTGATGGGATGCGGCAATCAACAACAGCACTGCGTCGAGAACAAGCCGCACCGAGGATCCTGCAGCCGGGCAGCCCAGATTGCATCCACTCTGGGCACATTCTTTGAAGGAGAAGCATCCCCGTTTATGATGTTCTGCCTGGGCCAGAAACAGCCTCTCTGCAGTTTATGGCGATCCGTGGTTTTTTTCCTCCTTCCTGTATGAAATCCGTGGCTTCCTCCCCTTTCTCACCGCTGTTACTACCACTGATACTGAAAGCCACTATTTCTAATAGGAACCACAGTTTACTTAGCACTTAGGAACAGGGTGCACACATAAGGAAAATTCAGAATTATAATCCTGAGTTTCTTGCCCTGCTGATTCTACCCAATAATGATGACCCAGCAGCCTCCAGCCGTTTAGTCTAGAGAGAAGTCTAAGAAGACTGAATGATGCTCCCTCTGTGCCCATCAGGGTGAAGTCTGAGCGGGAGAGTTTAGAAGGCAGGACACCACGCGGGAGGGGAAGCTGAATGCAGAACTGAACCAGGAGCTGGAACGAAGAACTGCATTTCCTTCTCTTTCCCCTGTCCGGTTGAAGCATCTCCTGGGCTCTCTGACCAGCCATTTTCAATTGTTCCAAACCTGGAGCTTGCTGCAGTTTAAGAAGATCAAATGGGCCAAACGGGTTTCCTCCTGAGCTCAGGAATGGTCCCTTCGGAGAAGAACGGGGCGTGAGGTCTCCGTGGGTCACTCAGAAGGAGAGCTTCGTTCTGCTGCCGGATGTCCTCCAGCCACGTGAGGCCCATCCTCAAGGCAGGCCTGGCACAGAGGGGCTTCCTCTTCCGTCCTCATTCTGGCATGACGGAGGGCAAGACTCGTGTTGGCAAAGGAAGAAACTCATCCCAGCGAGAACTTTCCAGGGAACTTCTGGTGAGCCACGTAGTGAACAATATCTGAATAGGCTCCCAACGGTGGCTTTCAGCAATGGGCCTGGATCTCCTCTCAGATGTTCCCAAGTTCCACCAGAAATTCACTAAAGGAGTTGAGTCAGAGCTGAAGAAGCTCCTTGGATGAGAAGCGGAGAGTTTTCAGAGGGGGAAAAAGCAAGGAAGCCCAGGGGTCTTTTGGGGCGAGAAAGCCGGACTCAGGAGTGGAAACTTCTCCTGCCTGCATCTCGCCTGACCTCCAGACGGCTTCTCTCTTCTTCCTCAATTCACAAAAGGGGAGCCAACAGCAGCAGCTCGGTTTGTTTAATGACGAAGGGGGGGGTTCCTGATTACTTCATAGTAATAGCATTAATTACTACTGCATTAAGCCGGAGGATCAGTAGCAAAGGAGCTTTTTTTAAAGGGGGGGAATTGCCACCCCCCCCAGCAGAAGAAAAATTAGTCAACCAAGGCACTGAGCAATCAATTCATAAGTTAATTAGTGCACAAATTGATTAGAAAATCTCTCAGCAAAATAAGAGCTGAAACCTCCTGCTGGATTTCATTTATGAAATTCACCAATCAGCACTGAATTTTTAATTCAAATGGGCAGTTGCGAAATTGGTTAACTGTGTTGCATATTAAGGCCTCTTCAAATACTTGCTGAAACCCTAATTATTAGTTCAGTGGAGCTCAAAATGAAATGCCACTTGATTTGGAAAAGGAGACGCCCATATTGAAGGCTCCGTTTGAGTCCCTTGCCTCTTCAGTCCTGGGGGGGGAGGGGGGGCTTTTGTCTGCTCAGCGCTTCCCATCTTCCTTAGGCCCCGCCCCCTTCCGGCTGAACCCCTACCCACAGTCCTCCATTTACAACAACAGATTGTTCAATGTTACAACAGCACTGGGAAATCTGACCATTTTTGAGAGTTATGACCTTTATAGTGTTCCCATGATCATGGGATCAAAATTCAGAGGCTTGGCAGCTGCTTCATATCTATGATGGTTTCAGTGTCCCGGGGTCACCTGATCCCCTTTTCCGACCGTCTGAGGAGCAAAGTCACTGGGGGAGCCAGATTCACTTCTACTCTGCTGCTAATTTAACAACTTCAGTGTGTCAAGCGCAGGGAGTCGCACGTCCCGTGAAATAAAACCCAAGGCATCCGTTTTCCAGTCTCTTCATGAGGAACATATCACATTGGAAGGACTCGGTGCAATTCCGACGTGGTCACAATCTCCGATCCATCCTCAGGCTGTCAGTCCGGGGACCCCAAACTCCACCTTCCTCCCCTCTTCCTCCTATGGGAAGGGAGGCCACCTAGACGTAACATTCCTGCCCCCCCCCATCTCTACAGCCCCCCTTCTCAAGAGTTAGAGAGTGGCCAACCTGAAGTCAAACCAAATTCTTTTACTAGTAAACAGGCAGCAAAAAATGGCTGCACAGGTCTCATCTTCAGGTTCGACACAGTGATTTACTTAGCGACTGTGGCAAGAAAGGTCATAAAATGGGGCAAAACTCACTCAACAAATGTTTTACTTAACAGAAATTTAACAGCATGGAGGTTTTTAAGAAGAGGCTGAGCAGCCTCTGAGTCTGGGATTGTCGAGGCTCTCCTGCTTGAGCAGGGGTTGGACTAGAAGACCTCCAAGGTCCCTTCCATCTCTATTCTGATTTCTTTCAGGAGAGCTGCGCCATTTGCAGGCTGAGGAAGATCCAGTTCCTGGGAACTGGGGGGCGAGTGCAGCCCACAGAAGCTGCTCCCACTGGGGGGGGGGGCGGAGGGGTTGTCTGGGTCAGGCCTCCCTCCTGGGCTGAGCTGAGGGAAGCCGGGCAAGGCCAGGGGTCAGTCGGGGCCCCACACCGACTGTGCACTTGAAGCCTCTGGGAGGGCAGCTCGCTCGCTGCTGCTGGACTCTGCCAGGCTCACGTGGCTGTCACGATGCGGCAAGGCCGGGCCGGGGACGGGACTCACTCAGGCGCTGACAGCCTGCTTTCGACCACTTGTAGCCGGCACTGCGTCGTGTTTCTCCCCGGGGCTCCGGGCGGCGAGGGAGACCACTAGACCGTCAGTTTGCGGTTGTGAAAGAAGCTCAGGAGGCTCCCGACAGCAGCCGCGCTTCAGTTCCTGGGCGCTTTGCAGAGTCGAGCAGGGAAAGAGGGTTTGTGGGAAGGGGGAGCACTCCCTCCCTCCGAGTCTGGGGGAGCCACGATTTGGTGCTAAATCAAACGATTAATCTGTGATTATGGGGACGTTGAAGGTGGCAAAGTCTCCCTCCCACAGCTCAGCCTCAGAAGAGGAATAAAGCTCAAAAAGCAGAATTAACGGCACATTTGCCAAACTGCTGGAAGGAAAGGCAGAGCGGGAGAAGGAGGTCAGCCCAGGGCGGGAGGGACCCCTGGGGCCCTGTGGCCGGACACCAGGCCCAGGAAAGGGGCCTGAGACCTCCGGACCTCTGAGCAGAACCTGCTTCTCTGCTCACGAGGAGTTTGGACAGCCGGCTCTCCCTCCCTTCCCGCCCTCCCTCTAACTCGGGCAGAATTCCCGGCCAGGTTCAGCTCAGGGCCCTTTTGCAATGCCCCAGCCCCCCTCAGCCTCTCCGGGGGGGGGGTCTTCTAGCCACCGCAGAAGTTCCTAAGATCTCATGGGGTTTTTCCAGGGGTGCCTCCCGTAACAGCTGCCTCTCTCTTGCAGGTCAGGCGAAGCGAAGGGCTGGGAACCTCCGGCCACTGAGGCCCAAGGACGCCAGCCTCAAAGACTGCGGGAAGGATCCTGAGCCTCTTGGGGGTCTTCGTCATTTCAGCCACGCCCTTTGGCCCCCCGTGGCTGGCCACTGATTGGTGGGAGGAGGAAGCGGGAGCCTTCAGGAGAGGAAGTGCCGGTCACGGGGGATGGAGGGAGAGCCTCACCTGGTGAAGGACTTTTACAGTCTTCTGATGGACACCAGGCTCATTAGCCCCCAGCTGGGACTGAAGCAGGGAAGCACCAGCGTCTACCTGGAGCGCCCGTGGAGCAGGTTGGCCAGGCGAAGCCCCAGTCGGAGGCCACCCTGGGCCTGCAGGCACCTGTCATGTTCCCCAGGAGGCTTCTCCCCCAGGCCAGCGCTGCCCTCCTCTTCCTCTTGCCAGCCTCGGCAGGGGGCCCTGTAACCCGATGGAGATGTGAAGGGAACACGACAACCCCCCCCCCACTCAGTGTGAAGAGAATGTGCATTTCCCAGCAGAGGGGAAGCTTCTCTTTTGGGGGCGTAGCTGGTGAGGAGGGGCAGGAAACAGGTGATGGGCAGGCTGCTGCTGACCCCCTCCAGGCAGGGCTGGGCCTCCCGCAGAGAAGCAGCTGAGGATGCAGCCATGAAGCCTGGGGAGCGTTCGGAGCGATGAAGACGAGGCCCACCGGAGCAACGGCTCGCCTGTTTCTGCCTTCGCCTGCGTGGATGGATTTGGAGCCTTTCTCTCTCGGATCTTTTTGCGGTCTGGGCTTGCTGTTCCTCCAATAAGTAGCCAGGAAGCCCTTACCCCAAAAAGTATTTGCGAGGGATCACGTCATCAGACAAGAAGGGCCGGGGGGAGGGGGGCTTGGCGGTAGGTTACCCGCCTCAAAGGTCTCGCACGACAATGCCGGTGCAGGACGGAGCACAAGCTGCCCCTGAAGGCCCCCCAACTCCCCAAAGACACTTGGCTCGAAAGAGGAGCCACCTTCTCACAGGTGGGACGATGGTCAGCTGTCCGGGTGAAGGGAGGCTGCTCTGATGGTGGGGCTGCGGTTGGCTCTTGAGCCGCACTTGGCAGTTCCAATGTGAACCGGAATTCAAAAGTCGCAGGTAACATTTATACAATGTTTATACAATGTTTCTGAGCGAAGTGCACCACCTTCATCGGGACATTCTTCCCATCATAAAATAATGTTCTTTGTTCAAGAAAATGCATTGCAGGCTTCAGACGGCTGCCTTCCTTCAAACCCGAGGCAGAGGTGGGGATATGCGCTTCTCGGAGCCTCTGCAGGTGGCCCAAAGCCCAGGAATTAAATGCAGAATAAATAAAGAAATAGCGTAGCAGTTGGGATAGATGCTCATTACGGAGATATGCCTAAAGTGACTTCTAGGATTATCGTTGCATTTTGTTAGCTTCAGGCTTCCTAATTGGTCCGTCTTTCAGAACTGCATGGGAGTAGCTGGGACTGGGGGTGGGGTGGGGGGCTCTACCCTCCCCTGAAACTCCTGGGCTCTCTGGGAAGAGCCGGAGGGAGACTCTGGCAGACAGCAGAAGGGCCAAAGAAGGACCCCACAAGCTTTGGCTCAAAGACCCCCAAACGGCAATTGAAGGAGGAGTTGTGAAACCTGCAGAGAAGCCCCAGCTGCCCTGCCTTTAAGGAACTCCTGCCCTCTACGTAGTCCTGGGACACCCAGAAATCTTTTTTAAAAACATTTTCATTGTTTTTACATTCAAAACAATGCAGTTCAGGCGAAGTCACAGCGACTACACATCCGCATTATATACACCTAGCCTTAACCGTTAACTATTAGCCCACTTAGTACAGTGTCTACCCTTCTGTCCAATCACCGTATACAAAGCTTGTTCCAGTCTTGTCCCCTTGTCTTATACCAGCCATAAAATCTGTTCCAGACTTCAAAGTGTCCGGATTCCCCCTTGATTCTTAAGTTCAAGAGGGAGCCTCTCTGCTTCCACACGGGCCGAAAGGACACCAGAAGTCTTGAGGCCTAAGAAGGGCTTCCGAGGGCCAGAGGGCAACAGGTGGGCCTGGCTGGTCCTTGCGGCTGGGCAAGCAGCAATAGGCAGGAGGGATTTGAACCAGACAGAGGAGCTGAGTTGCCAGATACACATACAAACAAGGGGGGGGGGGGAGTTTCTCTTTGCCTCAGCTTTCCAGTCCCAGAATTCCTGAAAGCGCAGCCGAAGAAGAAGAAGCCGAGGGTTTGAAGGGGTCCCTCGCTGCCTGCCTGTGTGGGAAAGCGCCCCTGGGCTGCTGAAAAGGGAGGGGGACCCTCCTGCCCGCCCATCCCCAGAGACCTCCTGGCTTCTCCTGGACAGGTGAGCCCTGCCTATCGCCAGCAGCTGAAGGCCTGGGCTGCTTTCGGGCGGCTGAGGATAATCGGAGCTGACACATCTGGAGAGAAGCGGCCGAAGGGGAGCGAAAGGCTTTCTCACCCTTCAGACAAGAGGCTGCACTTGTGTGCGGAAGGTAATGCTTGATAAATGGCCTGGCCAGGAGATTTCAGGCTCGGCTGCCCACGTTTCCTCTCTGGGCACGGATGCCTTGGACAGGCAGCTGCACAGCCCGCCTCTCCCTCTGCTCGGCTGGGAGCAGCAGGGCCCTGTCCGTGGACTCCAGAGCCCATCAGGCACTAGGAAGGCACTGGGGGGGGCAGAGGGGAGAATGGCCAACAGGGGAAATTCAGGGATTTCCTGGCCTTCTGCAGGGGAAGGTTCAAGGGCTTCACAGCCTCTGCCAGCCCAGCCTTGGTCCCCCCCCACCCCCACTCAGCACACACACAGGAGGGAGGCCGCCTGGGAAGGAGGAGGAAGGTTGGATTGAAAGCCTGGAGGGGGTCTGAGGCAGCCCTCCCCCCACCTCCCAATCCTCAGGGATCCTCCTGCACTGGGCAGCAGCAAAGGCCCTTCTCCAGTGGGGCACTTGGATTGGGGGGGGGCAAGTGCGGCCTTTCCCCCCCAGGGGCACCAGGGGCCCTTGCCCACCCTGAAGTCGGCCCCTTGGTCTGAGCGCTGCCATCAGTTCTTTATTGGCCGATTTGTTACAATCGCAGCTTCCGACTTCAGGAGCCTCGAGGGGAGGCGTCTGACCTCGGGCAGTGCCTGGGCCATGGGGAGGGGGCTGCCGTCAAGTGGAGATCCTCAAGGCTCCCCCCTCCCCTCTCCAGAAGGCTGCACAGAATGGGCAGCTCTTTGGGGGGGGGCTCTCCATGGGGCAAAGGGGGTAACCTCTGCAGAGCTCTGCAGGTGAAGCACCAAAATGCAGTGGCAGATAAAACAGGGCCTGGGTTGTTGAAGGGCAGGCAAGCCCCTGGGCCAGATGCCATCCCCGGTGGCCTTCCAGGAGGTCGTGCTGCAGAACACAAGCCCAAAGGGTGGTGGGCAAGACCCCCCCGTGGCCAAATGCAGCCCCAATACAGTCCCAGACATGGGCAAAGGCCCCCATAGCCACAGCTGCTTCCATTAAGAGCCAAGGTGGCGCAGTGGTTAAATGCAGCACTGCAGGCTACTGCTAGATCAGCAGTTCAGCGGTTCAAATCTCACCGGCTCAGGGTTGACTCAGCCTTCCATCCTTCCGAGGTGGGTAAAATGAGGACCCAGATTGTTGTTGGGGGCGATATGCTGACTCTCTGTAAACCGCTTAGAGAGGGCTGAAAGCCCTATGAAGCGGTATATAAGTCTACTGCTATTGCTATTGCTATTGCTATTGCACCTACTCTCCTAGTAGGGCTATTGAGTCATGGAGACGCTTCAGGGGAGTCCAGCAGAAAAGGGTTCAAGTTCCATCTCTGCTCTTCTAGTCTCCCAGAGCCTCCAGACTCTGCATGGGACCTCCGTGGCATCTCCAGATCGGCATGGGCGGAGGTGTGAGATGACGCATCACCAGAGCAAGCAGGGAGTTTGGCTGCTTTGCTCCTCTACCAGCTCCAAAAGGAGGGGGGCTACCAGGAAGCGGTGCCCCGCCCTTGCAGATGGTCCAGGAATGCACCGGGGCCAAATAGAGACCACAAAGACAGCTACTAGGACGAGGAAGATCACATTCCCACCATCTAAATCTTGAAGGAGGTCATCCAGCAGAGAGCCAGGCAGCTTCTGACGCTCTGAAATAACCGAATAGAACCAGAGAGCTGGAAGGAGCCTCGGAGGTCTTCTAGTCCAACCCCCTGCTCAGGAAGGAAGCCCGATTCCATTTCAGACAGTCTCTCCTTCAAAACCTCCAGTGATGGAGCCCCCACAACCTCTGGAGGGAAGCCGTTCCACGGCTCAATTGTCCTCCCTGTTAGGAGGCTTCTCCTTAGTTCCAGGTCGCTTCTCTCCTTGATTAGTTTCCATCCGTTGCTTCTTGTCCTGCCCTTCAGGTACTTCAGACAATAGGTGGACCCCCCCTCTTCTTTGGGGCAGCCCCTCAGATACTGGAATGCTGCTCTCCTGTTACCCACTAATCCTTTTCACTAAACCAGACATACCCAACTCCTACCCCCATTCTCCACGTCTTTCATCCTTCCCTAATCTCCTTTTTTGCTCTTCTCTGCACTCGTTTTAGAATCCCCACCCAATGAACCACCAAGGCCAAGGAGCCCCTTCATCCAGGCTGCTCCCCAGCTGCAGCTCTGCTCTGCTCCCTTTGCAGAAGGGGAAAACTCTTTCCAGCTCCCTCCCTCCCCTCAGCTGCCTGAAGGAGTCAGGCGGGGCCTGGGCCTCCGCTACGGAGAAGCCCCCCCCGCTTCCTCCCACCACCAGCTGCAACAACGGCCGGATGGCACCTCATTAGATCTTGTCCCAGCCACCTCAAGCGCAGTGTGAATCTCAGCAATTTTATCTGCGAAACGTCAAGCGCCGCCTGTGCCCCAATGCCCTGCAGGAGATTAATCCTGTCTGCTTTTCTCCGCCAGCGGCTGAGCAGCCCCGGCCGGATTCATCACTGCCTTTCAGCTCTAATGGCTCGAAGCAGCCCTGAAGCGCTGGGGAAAGAGGCGGCTGCGAAGGCCTTGTGCCGAGGGGGGTGGGCTCTGAAGACCCCCCAGCTCTGGGGGAGGCACATCCTGGGGTGCTGTGGAAGCAGAAGAGGCCGCTGAGGACAACTCCCCTCTTCTTCCCCAGATGAGAACCTGGATGCCCGCTTAGTTCAGGATGTGACCAGAGGGGGTGCCAGGGACGGGGCTGCAGGAGAAGGCCCTGCGTGCGCCACCTGGGCAGGGTCAGGTCGCCCCCCCCCCATGTCAACTTTATATTCAGAGCTGGGCAGTTTAGTGTGGGGGTCTCCGTCTTAGAGTAGCAGAGGGCTGCTTCTTCCTTCCCTGGGCCTCAGCCTGGCGGAAACCAAAATTAAGCGGAGGGCCCCCCTTCCTTCCAAGGGTCCCCCCCCCATCATGCAAGAGATGACTCGGCACCTGGTGAAAGTTCATGGATCTCGGTCTTCTGGGGTCACATCCTACAAGAGGGGGGGGGCTCCAGTGTGCAATGGAACACAATAGTGAGAAATATTCAGCCTCTACCAACTGGTGAGGGGCACCAACATTGGCTGCACCTCTTTGGCCCAGTTAACCTCAGCTGAAACCCAGCAGAATAGAAGCCGGCAGCCGTCTTGGCTGGGAACCCAGAGAGTTTGTCCCGCAAGGGCCCTGTCCACCTTTACTGTACTCTGGGAAAGCACAGCTGGAAGGCAAGGGGAAAAGCCCAGGGAAAGCCTCTGACAGCAACATCCGCTCCCCCCTCCCCAGACCTCATCCTTGGTTGCCTCTGCCCCCCCCCCTGCAGTTGCTACAGTGATGACACTTGAGATGGAAGCTGAGTCCTTTTCCATTCTGGGTGGGGGGGGGGTTGGTAGCTGGGCTCTGGTGTTGCTCCGTGTGCTAGATATTCGCTGGGAAAAATGGGAAATCTATTCCTCTTTGATTCAAACAAACAGAATGAAATGGCGCTTTGAAAAACAAAGGCCAGCAGAGGGGAGGAAGGAGAGCAGCTGATGGGAAACAGCAGGAAGGAAAGGAGCTGGCTCTCTCCCTGCTCAGAGGCCGGGCAGCTGACAGGCCGTGCCCATCCTCTGCCCTCCGTGGGGCCCTTAAGAAGGGGCCCTGCCAGAGGCGAGCAGCACAGGCCCCATCCCTTGGGAAAATTCGGGGCAGATGTCGGCCTCCCTCTGTTTCGGCTCCTCATATCCCACCCTTTCCCTGCCCTCTTGCATCCAAGGATGAGGACAGGGCAACCCCATCCCAACACAGGTGCCAACGAAGGGTCTTTGGTGCTTTCTGAGTTTGGTAGCTTTCTTGTTAACCATCTAGGTAACCTCATCAGTGCTGAGCAAGAAATGTTTGCAAGGAAACTGCCAAGCTCAGAGACTTCATTCATAACCCTTCATTTCAATCCTGGGCCACAAATATTGTCCCTTAGTGGCTCCTGTGGGAAGGTCTTCTCCAGGCTGGTTCCAGCCTAGACAATTGATGAACTAGCCAGGAGGTGAAGCGGAGGGGCCCACAGGTGCTCTCAACTGTCAGGCAAATGAGCCCGGACACTGCAGCCACCTGCTGCTTCCTGACCGTCTGCCCCCCACCCCCACCCCCCAGGACTTGCTTGCGAGGGCATCCAAGCTTCCCCAGAAGGCTCCCCAACAAGGAGCAGCCTTTTCTCTCCTGCTCCATTGCCAGAAGTCTCCTTGCGGTTTTCCAGCAAAGGGGGAGGGGAGACTAGAGCGCTGCAAGGACCCTCATCCGCAGGGCTGGAGGGGCTTCGGAGAAAGGCACCTGAGCCCTTCCCTGGGCTCCACCTGGGGGGGGGGGAAGGAGGAGCATTCAGAGCAGGTATAAATAGAAGCAGCTTTTGGGGTGGGAGGGATGACTCTCCCTCAGTATTCCTCAGCAGCCAAGGAAGTTTCCTTGGGGCATCCCTGGGAAGCTGCTCCAGATGCTTCCAGCTGTCCTCTCCAGCCTTTGGTGAGCCGGCAGACGAGCCCCCCGCCCCCCCTGCTGGCAGGACTAGGCTCCCTCCGCCCAGCGGGGACATTCAGCAGGAGGGATCCAGGAGAAACAGTCCCACTCCAGGTCCTTTGGACGGAGAGCGCCTGGCATTGTGCCAAGGCTGAAGGCCAGCGAAGCCCTTTCGAGCCACCTTCCCTCCCTCTCACGACCCGCTGAAAGCCGCTGCGGCTGCTCGGGGCTTCCCCCGTTTCTCGCTTTCCCATGAAAGCGGTTTTCCGTGGAGAGCGAACGAGGCACTTACCAAATTATCCTCTCCATTACGCTGGTCTGCGAGCGTAATAAAAATTTCATCTCATTTATCCCACCTGAATTGTGGCTCCGGCGCTCAGAGGCAAATCCTCCGACTCGGCTCCCCCGCCCTGGGGCGCCTTTCCAGCTCAGCGCTTTCTCCAGCCTCAGCAGCGCCCGACAACGCGCGGAGGATCCGATCGCCCGGCTGCGCTGGAGGGCTGGGACACCCCCCCCCCGCCTCGGGCGTCTTCTGGAGAAGGGCCTTCCTTCTTTCTCAGCCCCGGCCGCTCTTTGGAGCCGAGGGTGGGCGGAGGTAACCGGATGAAGCGGGTCCGTTTCAAGGAAGGTTTGGGCCAGGAAGAGCAGAGTCTGCCCGGGGGCATCTGTGGACCAAACGGAGCAGCCAGCCTCCCGGGGCCCCAAGGCCTCATCATTCCCGCTGCCTCGCTCCGTCTCCAGCCCCGGCCTGGAAAGAAGCGCCGCCTCCGATATGCACGGGGACCGCCATGGCCCAGAAATGCGCTGCGAGGACTGGCCCGGCCGAGGGACCACTGCGGTGGGAAAGAGCAGGAAGGGCCCCCAAGCATAAGGGCCCCGCAGCCGCTGCCTCCCGCCAGCCGTCGGGCGGGGAAGCCGAGGACCTCCGAAGAGGCGCTGGACGAAGGGAAGAAGCTGGATAGCCCCAGCAGCCCTGGAAGAGGGGGTGGGGGTGGAAGGGACCCACACCTACCTGAGCATTTCAGCTGGCGGAGGGGGGGGGTCCAATAAGGCCTCGGAAGCAGGGAAACAAAGACCAGGCTGTGAAGGGCTTCGGAAGAGCGCTTCCCTTTGGGGAAGGTAGGCGTTGAGCGCGCTGGGAGGCATCACACACACGCGCGCTCGCGCTAAAGAGAAGCAGCCCCGAGGCGGCCTTTCCCCGCAGCCTTCGGTCAGCCATGGGGCCCCGAGGGGACCGTTGCAGAGCCAGAGTGAGGCTCTTCAGCCTGGATTTTCAAAAGCCAAGAAGTTAGTTGCGGGGGCGTTTTTTCCTCCGCCACCGGCTCCTCGGTGCCTCCGAAATGAGGCCGCCACGCGCCGTTCCCCGTGGAAGCTTTTGCCCCGACCGTCAACCCGTCACTCACCTCCCAACTTCCACGAAGGCTCTCTTGGCCAAGCCCCCAGACCCAGGGGGGGGGCTTGGTTCTACAGCTGGGGCAAGAGCGACACCCAGCGGATAACCGCTGGAATGACTGTGTTGGATCTTCTGGGAGCCAAGCCAGAGACCAGGACTCACCGGGGCAAAAGGGGCACCAGGCAGCAGCTCCTGCCTTTGTCTTGCTCACTGCTGAGCCCAGGAGAGAGTGGCCTAGAAGTGGCAACTACCGGAGGGCAACGGGGGTGAGAGAAATTCAAGCTAAGGAGAAGGAGTGGCTGTGCTCCGCTGGCTCCAGCATGGCCTCTCAGGCAGGGCTCTCCAAACTTGGCAACTTTAAGGTTTGTGGACCAACTCCTAGAATTCCCCAGCCAGCCAGAGTTTAAAGTTGCCACATTTGGAGAGCCAAATGGGACCGTCCCTGAGGAAGCAGGTCCATCACCCGCGGGGGCCAGAAGAGGCTTTGCTCAGCTCTGGATGACCCTCCACCAAACCTCTCCATGAGCTGCCTTTGAAGACCCCTTTGAAAACAGCAGGGAGCCCAAAATGCAGCTGCCCACCTTTTGCTAATGACCCTGATTCTGCACACACATTCAGGGTTAGGACAAGGCCCCTCGGCACTTTCCAAGCCCCCAACTCCAATGCTGGATCATACCGCCCTCAAGCAGGACCTTTCTTAAGTTCTAACGAGGATCCCCTCAGAGGATGGAAACAGCCTTTAAGGGGTCTTTCATCCCCTCAGGGCAGGGCTTATCTGCAGGGGGAAACCATGAACCTCTGAGGCTGATATGGAAAAGATGCTGGGCCAGTTCCAGCAATGCACTTCATGAGTGGTTTTATTGGCCTACAAGAGAAAGTCCTGTTTGTGGAAGACTTAGGAGGCTCCTCCGATGGGCAGAATATTGATGTGGAATCCTCACTTTAGGGCACAATTCATGTTACCGGTAAAGACAATTGTTTAAGTTGGGCAGAAGGCCGCTAAATGGCCCTTTCTTTTGTCCTGGAGCTGCCTGCCTGCTTCTCTACCTGAATGTGTCCCCACAAAGCTCTGGAAACCCTCATGGAAGGGCCTGGGATGCACAGCCTCACCAAATGCATGATGTGCTCCACAGGCTTCAGCTGCCTCTCCAATAGGGTTGTCCCCTTCTTCCCTGACACAAATAGTTCCCCAAAGGCTAAGCCCCCCCCCCAGCAGGAGATATGCTCCTTCCTCTGTAGGGGAGGGGCCACCTGGTCACAGCTGCATCAATGGGGGGGGGCTTTCCTTCCTCTTGGACTGGGACCTCTTCAAGGCCGAGAGAAGGTCCCTTTGGGGCAGGGTGACCCACCTCCATCCCCGGTCTGGGGCTGCTGGGCTCTCCCCTCTTTCGGATCTCTCCATGCCAAGCAAGCGCCGGCTGTGAGAGGGAACAAAATAGCTTTATCTCTCCAAAGACGATCCTGCCAGAGACAACAGCAGGGCCTGCCGGAGGTCGAATTGCAACTGACAGTTTATTTTGCCTTCTGAGCAGACTGGATCACCCTCCTTCTGACTGATCCTTGTGCTGTGCGAGTGACCCGTTTGCCAGCTCCTGGGATCCTGGTGAGCTGAAGTGAGTGATGGGAGAGAGAAAATCCTGGTCTTTGCGTGGCACCACAGTACCTTTTAAAAGCAGCCACAGGATCGAATTTGTTATACCTTTGTCAATTAATGTTATTAAATATAATTACAATACTAAAACTAATGCAGAGAAGTGGGATGGCCTAAGACATTCTCTTCCCACTTGGAAGGTTGATAGTTCAATTCTAGGTAGCAGCAGATGTTTCTCTCCTAGGACGCAAAGAAAAAAATATCTGCTGTGAACTGCATGTTGGCGTCAGGAAGGGCATCCGGCCAGTAAATGCTCAGCTCCATTCAGTTGCTCCGACTGAACCCAAATCAAGGCATTTCAGAGTTATAAAAAGAGAGTAAAACTAATACACACTAAAATAAAGATGGCAAAACAGAATGAATAAAAAAAGGAAAACATTGGAAAGACATACATAATAGAAGCAAAAAGAAAAACCCCGTAGAAATAAAGGTAAGAATATGCAAATAAAGCCAAAAGTATACAAAGGAGAGACTCCTAACCTTCATCACAACAAATAGAAATGATTTTATTCAGCTATTACCTCCTCTTAAAAGATGTCGGAAGGATGGAAGGCTGAGTCAACCTTGAGCCAGTCAGGATCAAACTCCTGGCAGTGGGCAATCAGCCTACAATGGGCGCTCTAACCACTGCACCACACCAGCTGGTGTTAGCCAGCTAAGTAACGCCCTCGGTGCCAGAAGGGAGGTCCAAATGTTTATGGGAATTGGGTTTCAGAAAAGGCCCCTCTTGCACACGGCATCTTCAAGGCCTTTGTCCTTGGAACTCAGGAGAGCAAAAGCGGGAGGCCTTTTTGAGAACAACGGGACGAAGGGACCTTCTTAGGCAGGGCTCCCCAACTTTAAGACTAGTTGCCAAATTTGGGGACCCCTGTTCTTAGGCCTCTCCCCAGGACAACACATCTGGCCTCTAGGTGGCGCTGGTAAACCACAGGTTCCTGCAATGGTCCATCACTGGCAGATCCCATTTGGACATCCAGAGCTGAACATCCCCTCCTGAACTTGTATTTTGGGCTTTGCACAAGAGGAGGAAGGGACACAAAGTTGTGCTTGAAGTTGTTTTTTGACACCTGGCAACACCCCCTGCTGTTTTTTCAAAGGACTTGCCGTTTCCTCCTTTCTAGGCCCAACTAAGTGGCCAGCCCTGGCCCTTCCCCATTTTATGTAAGCCGCCCTGAGTCCCCTCAGGGAAAAGGGCGGCCTATAAATATTAATAAAATCAATAAAAAAAAATATCACTAAATCTAACCAACTGGAGGCCTCTGATGGGACTAGAGAGCCTCCCGGTTCCTAGCCCAGAAAGGATCCTTTGATCCCTCAAGATCCCTTTTAAACCTGGAAGCTTTCTTTTAGTTTTGCAGGCCTCCCGTGCAAATGTAGAGCCCTGGTGGGACTTCTCTAAGGAAGGCAGAAAGCGGGTGGCTCCAAGGTATTTTCCCCCTGGCCGTTTGAAGGGGCTTCAGAGCTCCCAAACAGGCTTGTCATTTGGAATGAACTTAAGACTCAAAGCTCCGCTGGAGAGCAGGGATCAGCCGCGGCTGATGGGATCTTCTTCCTGTCCACAAGCAGTGGCCTTTCTTGGCTCCTCTTCTTCCCCTGTCACTCGCCCCCCCAGTTGCCTTCCAAGTGGACTCTGCGTGCGGCTGCCCTTGAAGAGCATTTGGACTCCATGACCTGCCCGGAAAGCTTTGGGTTCATCTCAAGCCACCCACAGAAGCCACACGGTCCTGGTTCTTCCTTCTCTTTCATTGCCAGCGTTAATCTGTTCATTTCTGCACAGTCTAATATTCCTTTTTAACTACCTCTCCCTCTGAGGAAGGGAAAACCAGAGCATTATAAGATATGGGGATGTTTTTGTCACTGGATAGAAAATGAATCTAGACAAAAAGAATCAGAAAATTGAATAGTTTGGAAAAGAATCTAGAATTATAGGGGAGGAGTTGAATTAAAAGACAATTGAAATGTAAAGGCAAGATAAAAATAGATTTTAAACGATGTAACTGTTAAATATGATGACACAAAGACTGTAGCCAGACGACACACTGTGAGATTAGTGATGTAAGAGGGGTGATGGAAAAATAAAAAAGCTTTTCAAAAAAATACCCCACGCAGCCCCTTTCCTTCAAGAGCTTCACTAACTACCAGCCAGGTTCCAGGTGCTGCTGGACCCCCTTCGAGGCTCAAGGCCTGGAAACAGCACGGAAAGTTCTAGGTGTCCCTTAGCTATTCTCACCCCCTTAGTTCCCCCACCCCCACCCCAAACACCTTGTTTCCTTAGATAGAAGCCCTCACCGCTGAAGACCCAGCTATGCCATCAGGCCCCTGGGCCCTCCCTCATTTAAGCCACTCGTTTCATTGGATTCAAATATTATTCCCCACTTTTGCAGAGCTCATCATTAAGTGTGGTTTTACTTTTCAATGTGGCCCAGCTGTTTGTTTTCAGCCCCGGATTACAGATGTGGAGAGTTGTACTTTGCTGAGGGCTGATTGGCTGGGTGTCAAACAAACAAACAAACAAATTAATTAGCGTAATTGCTGGCCTGTGCAGAATTAAGGTTCAGCTTGAATCTGGGTTCAAATCCCCACCTGAAGCCACTCTGGCCCAGCCGTTGTTTCCCAACCTGATGGGATTGCTGTGAAGACAGAGTTGACAGGAGAGAGGGAAAGGTAGACAAATGGCCGAAGAGCCTTGGAAAAAGCTTTTGGGAGAGAAAACCTCTTAAGGAAATGGGTCCAGGACAGCTGGGCTGGGGGCCAACCAAACAGCGGCTCAAACCCAGGCTCTGCACACAAGTTCCCCGAAGCCCCCTTGCCCAGAAGGGCAGGTTGAGCCTGCCAGGGCTGCTCTGCTGGCTGAGAGGGGCTACTGGGGGGCCCTTCATGGGAAGTCTGTCCTGGACAGGGAGCCAAGCAGAAGATCAGCCGCTCAAGCTCCACAGCTCCCTTTGGCAGGCTCACCGGATCCCAAGCGGGGGGAGGGGGGGCTCCAGGCAATCCACCTGAAGCCGGCTGAGGGACCCCTCCTGACCCCCAGCTCTGAAAGAGGAAAGCTGCCCCACCGGCTCCTGGACCAGAGGAAGAGAGGAGGGGGTCCAAGGAACCCTTCAGTCAGAGGCTGAGCTTGGACTGCAACCTCCATCGTGCCCAGCCAGCCCAGGCCCTCAGGAGGCAGGGACCGGGGAGCCCTGTTGCACCCAGAGCAGTCTCAGCTCCTCACACGAGTCAAACCGGCTGGACGAGAAAAGCCGGTTCCTGCGCCAGGCCCCTGGAGGGGGGCGGGGCCTCCTAACAGGCTGTGGGCTGTCCTCTGCCCCCCCCCCCCAGCTCTTGGACCGGCCGGCCGGGGAGGAGGAAGGGGGTCTGGCAGGTGCAGTCCTGAGAAAAGGGGGCTGGGGAGGGGCAGGGGGGCCCCTCTCCCAATGGCTGAAACGGCCCCAAAGCCCAGGTGGGGCAGAGCTGCCCCCTCATCTCCAGAGGGCCAGAAGGGGAGCATCCCCAGATCCCATGGGGAGGGGGAGGGACTCCCAGTGAAGGGAAGGAGCAGGTGGGCAGAGGAGCCCGAAGGAGGTGCTGGGGGGGGGGACTGACGAATTGGGGGCTGGAAGGGACCCAGGGGCCCTTTAGGCCAAATCCTCAGAGGCCCCCCCGAGAAGTGGCTGCCCAGCCTGTGCTTGAAAGCCTCCAGGGATGGAGCCCAACAACTCCCTGGGGGGTGGGGGTGGTTGGGGGGCATTGCTGTATGTTAGCACAGCCCAAGTGTTCTCCCCCTCCCCCACAGACACAGGCACATGTTCCAAGCCTCTCATGCAAAGAGGGCTCAGGTGAGGCCGGTCCCTTTTGAGACCCCCCCCCCCCCGTGATGCTTCTTCCATACTCTGGAGACATCCTCTGTCTTCCTCAGTCATTTAGGAATGGGGGGGGGTTCCATTCTTTTTTCCTCCTCTGATCTATTCTGTTCTAAGCAACCTTTCTGGAGGGAGCTGCATTTAAATCAGAAAAATAGCCCAAGGGCCACGGAGTCGAAAGGAGCTTGGAAACAAAATCTTCACCCCTCTTTTTCCTGGAAACCTCAGGAGTCCGGCTGCTCCGTGCCTCAGTGGCTCTCCAAGTCAGGGATCTCCTCCTTATTTCAAGCTCAGAACTCTCTCTGGATCCACCTGCCGGGTGGGTCTCGTCCTGCCCTCAGAGCTGCAGAGAAAAACTCCAGAGTCAGCTTCTAGGGGGGATGGGCGGCCTAAACTTTGAATAAATAAAAACACAAGGAAGCAACTGCCCCACTGCTGCCTTCCCCGGGGCAGCCCTTGGAGGCTGGGGAGGCTGCTGGGAGGTGAAGGATCCCAGGGTCTTCGCAGTGTTTGCTGAGATCCTAGTTGCTCTTCTCTGCCCTCCTCCCAGTTCCTCAGCCTCCTTCTTGTATTTCTGGGACAGAACCAGTCACAGGATCTCAGGGCTAATCTGATCAGGGCAGCGTGGAGCCCAGATCCCTTCCTGGCATCTCAATATTTTACCTCTGTTGATGCAGCCCAAGATTGCATTGGCTGTTTTGGCAGCTGCAGCTCACGGCTGGCTCATATGTGTCACCCAAGAGAGAATCCGCTGCCTGAGTGGATCCTGCCCTCGGCAGCTGCCTGCTGGCCCTTCCTGCTTGTTGACATCCGTGTTCTGCATTTCCTCTCCACCCAGGGTCCAATGTAGCAACGGGAGTATTTAAAGAGAGATGAGAAGATGGCCTCCTTCTCTGCTCAAAGGAAGCATCTAAGCCTGGGGTGTCAAACTGGATTTCTTTGAGGGCCGGATCAGCATTGTAATTCTCTGTGGTCTGGCTGGGGGGGAGGGGAGATGGGATGGACACCTCCTTGTGCCCCCATGCCCCATTTGGTCTGCAGAGTGCTGCAGGAGGCTGTGCAGGCCACAAATGGAGTGGGGGGGGGACGGACATTTTCGTTTCCAGGGGCACCGTGGGCTGGTCAAGAGCCAAGGTGGCGCAGTGGTTAAATGCAGCACTGCAGGCTACTGCTAGATCAGCAGGTCAGCGGTTCAAATCTCACCGGCTCAGGGTTGACTCAGCCTTCCATCCTTCCGAGGTGGGTAAAATGAGGACCCAGATTGTTGGGGGCAATATGCTGACTCTCTGTAAACCGCTTAGAGAGGCCTGAAAGGCCTATGAAGCGGTATATAAGTCTACTGCTATTGCTATTGCTATTGGTCCTTTGCTATTCCCAGGCCAGCCTTTCAGGCCAGATTTAAGCACCCCAAGGGCCGGATCTGCCCCCCCCCCCGGGCCTTTTGACACCCCTGATCTCAGCAATGCGTTCACATCAATGAGCAGATCAGTGAAGGGAGTAGATAAGTGAGGGAGTTGCGCTGAGCCAGCTGCCTTCAGGGCTCAGGACTTTCGCTCCTGGTGGAAGGGTCAGGTCACTTGTGCTGAGCCCACCTGAGCTAAACGGGCTCAGGGGACTCAGAGGGACATTTCCTCCCAGCTTGCTCCTCTCTCATCTGCTCTAACTGAGCTGCCCACAAGCCCCAAGGAGCAGGAAGGAGCCCCTGGGCCATCCACTGATCTCTCTCTTCCTTTTGGCAGAACCAAGGACAAAATTCGCCTTGCACTGAGGAAATGAGTCCGGGAGCCACAGGCCGTCCTGCTCCTCAGCCTTCCGGGTGCCTAGGATTCCCAGTTGCTGCTTCTGGAGGAAGGGTGCCAATTGAGGGACCCTCCTCCAATCCATGGACATCCTGGCGCAGAGGAATGCAGCAGGTGCCGCCTCTCAAGTGCTGCCAAGGTCGTCAGAACCACATCCAGCCCCAGCACTGCAGCGGCCCCTGGCCTAGCCCCACGGCAAGCAATGGAAGGGGGGCATCTGTTTTGACAGGGGTGGCTAAGAGCTCCCTTCCTGTTGAGCTTTCCCCTCCTCCACTCCCTCCCCCCATCCCCTCCCCGGTTCCCATTTGCGAGAAACCGCCTCCTCCGAGACAAGACAGGGCAGCGCAGCGCTCGTGTGCAGGAAAACACCTTCGAAGGAAAAGCAGGGCGAGAGGCCACCAGCCCCTGCCTTGGAGCTCCATACCCACATTGAACAGAAGGACAGTTGGAAGTCCACCCCCTGCTCAAGCAGGAGACCCCAAACCATTCCAGACAAATGGCCCTTCCTCCGCCTCTTCTTAAGAAGCTCCCGTGATTTATTTATTTATTTATTTAATTATTTAATTTGTATGCCGCCCACTCTCAAAGAGACTCATGGAGCCCCTACAACTTCTGGAGGCAAGTGGTTCCACTGGTTAATTGTCCTCACTCTTAGAAAGTTTCTCCTTAGTTCCAGGTCGCTTCTCTCCCTGGTTAGTTTCCATCCGTTGCTTCTTCTTCTGCCTTCGGGGGCTTTGGAGAATCGGTTGCCCCCCCTTTTTTTCTTTTCCCTGCAACGGTTGTTCCTATGTTTTAGCCTCCAGTCCCTAATCACCTTTGATCCGCGCTGAGCGGCTTCCGGAGCATCGGCCGGGTGCTTTAATATGCAACTCTTGGAAGGTCACGCGATGTGCGGAGACTGTCCCGGGACAATCGCCCTTTGGGCAGTAATTGCACGCTGCGCCCTTCCACCCCAGCCCCCAGGGGTGAGAAGTAAGCAAAACCCCGGATTAGCGGAAAGGGCACCATAGGACGCCCCCAGCCCTCGGCATCAGCTTCCCCTGGATCCCTCTTCATCTGAAGGGAAGATCACTTTCTCTGAAGGGAAACCGGCCCTCGCCACGTAGCCCGCCCGGGTGATTAAAAGTCGAGGGGGGCGGAATTTCGTTAAAATAAGCTTTTATCCGCCGCCCTCGCCACTGGTGTCCCCTTTCCCACCCGCCCAGCCGTTCCTCCTTCCCCGATAAAGATCGGCGAGGACCTGGAATCCTCTTTGGAGTCGAGCGAGGGGAATGGGGCGGCGCGGGGGAGGGAGGTGGTGGGGAGGGGAATTCCCGCGTCGGTCTTTCGAGCCAGAGATGTTAAATTCGGGTCTGGAGGCTCTGCGATGCGGTTATCTGAGGTCTCGCAGCCTCACATCGCATCTGCTAAAGAGGGCAAGGGAGGGGCTGGGGGGCGCGGAAGAAGAAAAGAGATGGGACTGCCGAAGGGCGCACAGGGTAGGTGGGGAGAGGAGGCGCCCCCCCACGGGAAAAGATGGACCCAGAACCTGAAGATCCCTTCCCGCCCTTTGTTCCGATTTCGGCTGGTCCGGCCGTCTCAGGCCGACCCTCCTAGGCGCCCATCCCCTGCTCTATGGATCCCACCCTGACTTAGGACAGCTTAACCGGGAAGGCGAGGGGACTGCAGAGCTCCCGTTCGTCTGGTGGGACTTTGCAAGGCTCGGCCGGTTCTTAAAGCGAATGGCCTGGCCGCCTCCAGCTGCGCGCCCCTCTTCAAAGGATCGCGTTCTCCCTGTGGGCGCCCGGGCTCCTAAGGCCAGAGGGGGTCCTGGCGGGGGGGGGCGTTTGGCCGAGACGTCTTCCCTCCACTCAGGGTCTCTCCAGCTCCTTCAAAAGTGGGAGGGAAAAACACGGGGGTGGCTTCTTCTTTCGCTCGCCCGGGTCTTCTTGGCCGGAGGGTTCGTCCGACCACCGCCTGAGCGCCTGGACCGGCTGGACTCACAGGGCTAAGGGAGCCCCGACGGCGCGGCCCTTCCTCCTCACGAATGCACCACCGCTTCCGACGCCTCTCCGCTCCGAAAGGTCCGCTGCCTTCTCCAACCGGCCCTAACCCTAACCCTTAGCCGGAGGCTGGATCGCCTCCTTCCACACACCCCTTCCCCTGAACTGTTTCGCTGCTCCGCCGCAAGCAGAAGCGGGAGACCAACTCCAGCAGAGACGCCCGCTGGGTTTCGGCAGGAAGGCAGGCAGGCCCAGGAGGTCAGCTCCGGTGTCGCTTGGCAAGGTTGTCCCAGGCGCTGAGCCCCCGGATGCCAGCGGGGTCTAGCGGTCTGGGTGAATCGGCCTTTTAACCCAGGATCTGCCCGTAAAACTGCCCTCGGCTTAGTCTGCGGAGTAGGGACAAACCCGTTCTAGCCAGCCAAAAGGCCACGACAATGCGAAACGTTCCCCTCCGCCCGCGCCCATTTCCCAATCTGCCAATGGGGGGGGGGGGGGGCTCCGTGCTTAGGGAGGGGGAAAGGGTGTCCCTAAAAGCCGCCCCCGTCCAGCCTTCAAGCCGAGTGAGTCTCCGGGGTGGGTCCCTCCTGCCGGGGTGGCGGGGCCCCGGAGCATGGGGGAGGGAGCGAGGGAGGGGAAAAGGGAGGGAGGAGGGAGGAGCCGGGCAGAGCAGGGCAGGGACGGGACGGGCAGGGCCGGGCAGAGCCGAGTCGCGGCCGGTTGCGCGTTGTGCAACGCTGCACTTATAAAAGGATCGCGGCTACGATGGAGCCTCAGAGGCCGGGGCGGAAGCGCGAAGCAGCACCGCGGGCGGAGGTGAGCTGCGCCGTCCGCAGAACCAATGATGCGCTGGCAGTGAGGCTCCTCGCGGCGGGAGCGGGGAAAGAGGGGAGCGGGTCGTGGGATGGATTTTTTGCAGCCCTTTGGCTGCCGGGAAAAGTGCCTCTGAGCTTGTGCAGAGGACCTTCTTCCAGCCCTTCCCGCCATGCTTCCAGGCGCCTCCTGGTTCCGGAACCCGGCCTCGCCAAGGGGACACTCGTGGCCCCAAGGCAAGCGGGGACCAACTTCGGGGAAGTTAGTCTGGAAACAGACTAAGCCCTGGCGCTGGATTCGCACAACGCCCTAAGCCGTAAAGGCAAACCGTCCTAAAAATAGCCGAGCCACCGCGAGGTCCTTCCCTGGCTCGGGGAAACGTGTCGAGAGAACACTGCCAGGCCAGGGTGCCTTTTCCAGGCCTCCCGCCAGCCCGACGGCCCAGCGCTCGTCGGCGGGGACAAGGCCAAGGGCCCAGCTAGGCGAGCGCGCCGGAGCCAGAGGCAGCCGGAGCAAAGCCGGGACGCCAAGATTTCATCACTTGGGCGGGGGGGGGGGCTTCGCAGCGGGAGGGCTGGCGCCTGCATCTGCTCCAGGCAGGCAGCCCCTTCTTGGGTGAGAGGGTGCCCGGAGAAGCCCGGCATCGGCCCTGCCCGGATTGCAGAGCTGGAGCAGTGCCAGGACTTTTGAAGCTGGAGCCCCCAGTCTCAACCTGGGTCCCCCCAAGAAGCCGGCAAAGGGCGTTTGGGCAGGTCCCCCCCCCCAATCTGCGACTGAGCAGCATTCCCTTCCTTAGGGCCGGATAGGGCTGAAGTGCCCAGGTGGTCGTGGGTCGGACTCGGGATGGGCCGAGGGGGGGTCCAGGAGGAATCCAGGGGCGGGGGGGGGGTGCCTGCCGATTGTGCTTTTCCTGGACCTGCTGCAAGTGCACTGTCCCCATCCCCGTGTGGTGACGGGGGAGGGGGCTCAGTGTCCAAGAGGCCAGCTCGGGTGAGCCTTCTGAGGGCTTTGGGGGCTTTCGTTTTTCTAGGGGTCAGCCAGCTGGGCAGTGGGCTTGGGCCACACGACGGCTTGGGCGGCCCCTGTCTGCTTAAAGGGGGGCCGGCCTGTCCCTGCGGGGGCCCGGGCACGCTCTTGCTCAGCCACCGGGAGGATCTCCAAGCCAATTGCCCAGGAAGCCTCCCGCCCCCACGGCTGGCCAGCAGGGGTCTCCGACCGCTTTTGCCTTCCTGCCGGCCTGGGCCGGACGCTGCCTGGAGTCTCCCTGCTGTTTATGTAACGGGGATGAGCCGAGCGCAGCTGGATGGCCACGGGCCCGGGGAGGCGCTGCCTCTGCTTGCCATTGCCGGCGCGGTGACGGAACTTGTCCCAACCGTCAGCGGCGGGGCTCATTAAGCGCGCACCACTTCAGAGGGCGCTCGGACTGGCAGGGCAGGCCTGCCCTGATTGGGCTCCCAACAGCCGGGCTGGCTGGGAGGGGCCCAGATGCATTCGCGGCCCTCAGCCCGGCGCGGGAGGCGAGGGCAAGGCAGGGCAGCCGTTGGTGTGGCCCCTGCTGGGCATAGCCCTGATCTCCCACGCAGCGGTTTTGCCACAAGCCGCCCTCCGCCTCTGCCGCTCCTGGGAAGCGGAGAAACGCCCGTTTCTGCAGGAAAGCGATGCCAGGCTGTTCTCTGCGTGCCCCGTGCCAGGGCAGCCCCGGACTCGACGGGGCTTTGGGCGGAGGGTTGAAATCTCGGGCTGGGAGGATTCTAGGGAAGAGCGGTTTGAAAAGGGGGGGGGGTTGCAGTCCGCCAGGAAGGAGAACCTCACAGGCTCCCCTCAGCATACAGTCCTGTCAACATCTCCCCCCCCCCAAGACAAATGCGCCGTTTTGCTTGTTTTTAGTGTCTCTCGTCTTTGACAAATAATTCAGCCCAGCTTCCTCAGCCACGCAGCCCCCCTTCTCTGTCCCCTACAAGCCCTGCTTGCAATGGCCTCGGATAGGGCAGGGTTGCCATCTCCCCCCCCCTCTTCCTCTCTCACCCCCTCACCCTCTTCCCTCTGGCAGCCCACCCCCCTCATTGGTCCCCGTTTTCCCTCCCCCGCAGGGCTCAAGGGGAAGATGCGCTCCCCTCGCATTTCTGTGTGTGGGTTTCTGTGGGTCTGGCTGCCCCTCTTCTACAGCCGGTCTGTGAAAATCGACAAGGTGATCGCCGACACTAAAAGCCTCACCAGGACGATCGTTGCAAGGATCCAGGAGCACCAGGTAAGAGGGGCTCCTCGCCAGCCACTGGGGCGCTCCCCTCTTGCCAGGTTGGGCTTCCCGGCAGACCACCCTCCCTTCGGGGCCCCGAGCTGACCCCAACTGCAGCCCCACTGCGCGACCGGCTTCTGAGCCCGCTATGGAGCTGCAGGGGCGCCTGGGAAGGCCAGGGAGCCTTTGCGGGCCTCACACACGCAGAGACACGGCAGCTTCTCCTGCTCCTGGCTGCGCGCCTTCCTCGTGGAAGTGCGGCTGGGCGAGGCCCGAGCACCCCAAGGCCACCCCAGTGCAGGCAGAGCCGCGTTGCTTTCACGCCGCGGAGCAAAACAGCTCATCGGGGCCAAGCCCAGCCGGTGTCCTGGGCCGGTTGAGCATCTTCGCCACAAGACGTGGCGGCTGCACAAGAAACCGTTATACCATAACTCGTCTTTCCACACCCACACGGGAGGGGACGGGGTGTGGAAGGGAGGCAGTCACCTAATTAGGTCAGTGCTGGGAAATTTCAATTGCCTCGTCTTTGCTCTGGGGATACAGCGGGAGGAGGAGCCCGGAGGTAGCGCCCCTACCCCGTCCAAGTCGAGGAGCCTGACGGTGCAGCCAGACCCCCGCCACCCCCACCCCCCACGGGGCCTCTGGGATGGGGGCCAGGGCTAAGGCTTCCCAAAGAAGCAGCCCCAGCCGGCCTTGGGAGAGGGAAGAAGGGTGCGCGTCACGGCCTCTTGCCCAGCGCCAGCCCGAAGTGGGGGGGGGGATGTCAGTTCTAGGCAGCCCCATTCAGACCGGAGGGCCCAGAAGCCACTTCCTAACAGGAGGAGGAGGCGCTGCCGGGGGACCCGGTGTAAGTGGGGTCTGAGTTCAAGCAGACGCCAGACAGGCACTTCCTTGGGCGGGGGGGTTGTTTGCGCTCCTGCCCTGAGCCTGGTTGGGCGGCGCGTGCACAGACCCTGCTTAAACTCACCGGCAGCCCCCCTGTCTCTCTGCAGTTCCCTCCGCTGAGCCTGAAGATCAACGGCCTGGACTTCATCCCTGGGGAGCTGCCGGTGCAGAGCCTGGAGGCCATGGACGAGGCTCTGGAGCTCTTCCACCAAGTCCTCTCCAACCTGCCCCTGGAGGCCCCCGTCGTCCAGATCTCCCACGACGTGGAGAACCTCCAGAGCCTCCTGCAGCTGCTCGGCTCTCACCTGGGCTGCCCTCCGCACAGGCCCGCCCGCTCCGACGCCCTGCAGAACCTGACCGAGCGCCTGGCCGTCTCTCCCTACACCGCGGCGGTGGTGACCCTGGACCGCCTCCAGAAGTGCCTGCAGAGCATCACCAAGCACCTCGACCACGTGCACAACTGCTAGGGAGGGTCCTGCCTCGAGGAGAGGGGCGGCCCAGCAGCGACACCCCTGCAGCAAAACTGGGGGGGGGGCTTGACTTGCATTTGGCAGATTCTTCCTGCCCCCGTGGCTGTTTCCCTGGTGGCCAAATCCCAGGGTGGATTTTCTCGGTTGTGGGGTGTCGCTTTGTAGGGCAGAGAATTACTGAGTATTGGTGGTGGATGATGGGGAATGGTGGTGGGCGAGTTTGTGATGAAACGTGTAGCAAGAACCCCCTGCTTCAAGGGTGGGGTGTCTCTCCGCCTGCAAGGCTTGTTGCCCAGAGAGCCACCCTGGATCTCATCCCAGGCAAGCAGGCAGTTGAGGATTATGGGAGGCGAAACACCTGGACGGAGGCTGGCGGTCAGAACCTCTGGGTAGAGCCGGGCGTTGTGGGCCTGGCCGAGCCCCGGAGCAAGCGCAGAGCTCAGAACATCTGCGTTTTGCCGAGGCAGCCCCCAGCCACGCCTGAGCGGGGTGGGTGGTGGGTGGGGCAGGGCAGGGCTCCCTGAGATTCCAGGGGGCGGAGCGGGCGGGGTTTTCCTCGGTCCACATCCGACTCCCTGGATTGGGTATCTTCCCAAGCAAAGCTTCGGGGCTGGGGCTGCGTTTCCCTTCCCCGCCTCAGAGCGGTGGCTGCGTTCTTGGTCCCCGAGATCAAAGGGACGCCTCCCCTCCTCCCTCAAAGGCAGACCTGCGTGGGCCTTTGGCTCTTGGCTCGCCCGCCGATTGAGTCAACACCCAGAAGGAGAGGATTTCCCCTGTTTTTCCCCGCCGGTTCCGGCTCCTCCTTCGTCCCCAGACTGGCATCGCAGCTCTCTTTTGGATACGGCCGGGACGGAGGACTTGGGAAGGCGGCCAGGGGCGCCAGGGGCTCAGCCCCTCTTTCTCGGGCCCCTTGCGGGGGGCGGAGGGAGACCCACCAGCCAAACCGTGCTGGGGAGACCGGCAGGGAAAGGCGCTGGGTTAGCAAAACGTTGCAGGCCGGTTGTGAAAAGCCCAATCCAGGAGACTCGATCCAGAATCCAGAAATCCCCGGCTGCGCCTTCAACCACGGCAAACAAGGAGACTCCTGGCGACGGACTTGGGGCGTTTTGTTGCAGTCCGAGGCGTCTTCGCTCTGTGTGCCTCTCAGCAGGAAGGATGTTCAGCGGGGGGGGGCAGTTAAAGGCTTTCCCTGGCAGCAGCCTCCCCAGACCTTTGAAAAGCCTGGATCATAGGGACGGGCAAACCCCAGGAGACGCGGGGAAGGAGCCACCTGGGAGGGCGACCCTGAAGCACCAGACGGGCATTGGGGTGGGAGGGCTTCCCGGGACAGCGCGCTGGCCTTGCCTTCTGCAGCCCCCCTCCCGCCATCAAGTAGACCGCCACCGGCGCTTAGTTTCGGGCGGTGCTGTCCGTTCGCCCCCCCGAACGTGAACAACCGAAGTCCAGCCCCCTGCGGTGCTTAGACCCGAAGTGGGCCTTGAGGAGGGGGGGGGACACATCCAACGAAGCCCTTCCTTTCTCCTGTAAAAAAAAGTGGCCTTTTTATTTATTTCCGTTGATTTATTTTCCACGCTGGTGGTTTTCTTTATATACCTGGAAGACTATTTATGTTTTATAAACAAACCTTCTGAATTTCTGTTGCTTGGATTCCTTGGCTGGGCAGGGAGGGGCTCCCACAAGTTGAGAGGGGGTTGTTCCCAGGGGGGCTTGGGCAAATGTGCTGGGAAACCAAAGGACTTCCTGGAGGGAGGGATCCAAACTGATCAGCCTTCCAAAAGCTGGTGGTCTTACTGATGGGTAGAACTTCAACTCCCATCATTCCCCACCAGTGCCTGTGTCTGGGAGGGAGGGAGGGAGGGAGGGAGGGAAAGCCTTCTCCATATTTCATAAAAACCAGATAGTTCAATGCTTGTGGACCTTCCTTCTTATAGTGGGGGGGGGGAGGCTCATCATCTTCAGACACCACACACACACACACACACACACACACACACACCACTGCAAGAGCAGCTACTGATGCTGAGAAGTCCTTCCCTCCCTCCCTCCCTCCCTCCCCCTCCCAGAGGCCTCTTTGCTGAGGCAGGACAAATGCCAGGTTTTGCCTTCCAAGGTCAAACTGCCTTTTGCTGAATTTTATGGCGTTTGTTCCTCCCTGCATTACGAGGAGGGTCTTGGTGACATTCTGTTGCTCCTGGCCACCTCCTTTCCCTCCAAGAAGCAGATGGAGCTTTGCAGCCTTTCTCTTCCAACACTCTTCACAGGCGCCTGGGCCCTCCTCCCGACCCAGACCCCATTGGCCAGGCCTGGCTTCAGTCGCAGGTTGACCAAGGGGGGGGCTCTTCCCCACTCCTCTGCTTCCACTGGGCTTGGCTGGTCCACCCCATCTGACCAAGAGTTTGGCCCCGGACCCCCGTTGCCCTCGGATCCATCTGTCCTGGCCGCCAATCCTCCCTTCCAAGCTGCCATTCTGCACAGGATCCCACAGGAGGACCAGCCTTTCCATCTCCATGGCCTTTGCCTTCTTCTGACACCCTGCTTCTTACGTTTTTGCAAGGCTTCCCAGTATGAACCATGCAGTAGCAGACAATAGACAATAAATGGCCTTTTCCCTACCATCCATCCATTCATTCATTCATTCATTCATTCATTCATCCATTGGTTGATTGAGTCAATGATTGATTGACTGATCCACACACACATCCATCCATCCATCCATCCATCCATCCATCCATCCATCCATCCATCCATCCATCCATCCAACGTACAAGCCACCTCTATTGTCAAACCGCTCTCTCTTTGCATCTGCCCCTCCCATCCCCCTTCCCCAGAGGCAGGCAGGTGGAACCGAGGGCTGAGAGAGGACCATTGGACCAAATCGGCTTTCCCCCTGGCCGTTGGCTTCCCCAGAAGAACCATTTCTGGTGCTCCACAACACACCCGCAACCCCCGCCCCCCTTCCCCATTGAGCCAGCCGGCTTCTTCTTGGGGGAATAAGGGAAGGTTGTGAAGGCGTGGAGCTGAGGTCAGGAAGCCTCAGGTGACCCTGGACTCCGTCAGGTCCATCACTGGACAGGTCAACAGGAAACAAGTGGGGGAGCAGCTCCCTGAGAAGCAGCAATCGCCAAATGATTGATTGGGATGATCGCGGGGGTGAGAGAAGCCCCCCCCCCAGGTCAACCTCGGCCCCAGGGTCCCCTTCCCCCTGCTTCAGAAGGGACTTGCAGCCTGGGTGGGGGTCCCGGCTTGTCCCTGCCCCACAGGCCAGCTGGGCCTCTGCCGAGTCTGCCTGGTTCGGCCGTCCTGCCAGCAGACAGAAGCCGCCCAGCCCAGGGGGAGCCGAGACTGGAGCCCTTCCTGCTTCCCCTTCGCCCGGGTGGCTTCCCTTTTGTTACCTGCGTTCATAGGAGGTTTTTCTTTTAGCTGGGAAAACAGAACATTTGGGGATTTTTTTAAAAAAACGATCAGGTTTAAAACGTGACGGATCGTTTGAGGACTCCGTGTGAACTATGATCCGCTTTCCTTTAATTAAGCCCTCCAGCCCCAGGGGGAGACACGTGAGCACGGAGCCCCTCGCTTGCCGGCTGGAGCTTCGCCTTCCGTGCCCCCCTATGGGCTTCCGGGCCGGGTGCCTTGGCAGAGGGCCTGCAGAAAGCAGGGCTGGGGGGCCTCCCAGCCCCCAGCCCATCAATCTGTCCCCCTCCTCCTCCTCCGTGCCGACTTGAAAAAGAGCAGGGGGCTCAGCCGGAGAGGCGCCTCTGCGCCCCCAGGAGGAGGGGGCTCTCTCCCTCGCGAGGGAAGGCAGGCAGGAGGGCCGGGGGGCTGGCGGCAATCCAAGGCAGCCGCACCCACCCTCGTCCTCCTGTAACCTCCCTGCGTGGCTGGCGGGGGGGGGGGGGAGACAGCCCCACTCTTCACGTTGCCGCAAGAGGCCACTTCAGGACAGATGCTCATCTGGGGGGAGGAGAACCCCCGGCTGCTAGCACCTCCCTCGTGGGGTACAGGCCCCCCATTCTGTGAGGTGTGCATGCACACTGACAAAGGAAGGTGCTCCAGGCTGCACAGCCTGTGCAAAACACGCCTAGCCTGGACCCAGAATCCACCTATTTTGAGGTTCACACAATAAGCTACACTAAGCTAACTCCCAGGAGTAGCTACACACAGGAGGCTCAGCCAATCTCGGTGCCTTATGGAATTGAAGCTGCTAGGCCCCTCACTGACAGGAAAAAAGTGTGGGATTACCCTACAAGCCCAAGGATGCGAAGGCTCTGGGACGTCCTCCAGTCCAGTCCTCTCCCCAGAGAAGGAACCCTCAAGGCATCCCAGAGAAGGGCTGCCTTTGCTTGGAGGCCTCTAGAGATAAGAGGGCCCTGAGTCCAGGAGGCAGCTCTTCCGCCCCGAGAGTCAGGAAATTCTCCCTGCTTTTCAGCCTCTCTCTCGGCCAGGGTGGCCCTTGTCCTGCCCTTGGAGGTCCTGGAGAAGACCCACCTTCCCTGGGGCAGCCCTTCAAGGCTGGGAAGGCTGCGGGGAGGCCCCTCTTCTGGGGGTTAACGATGGCCAGGGTTTTGGTTTGGTTTTGGTTTTATTAATATTTGTAGGCCGCCCTTTTCCCTGAGGGGACTCAGGGCGGCTCACAGAAAACCAGGGAGGGGGAACACAACATTAAGACGACAACATATAATAAAATCAACACCATACATTCAATATTCGGGCGGGGTAACGGTCCTTATCCCCAGGCCTGACGGGCGAGCCAGTTCTTCAAGGCTGTGCGGAAGGCTTGGACGGTGGAGAGGGTACGAATCTCCACGGGGAGCTCGTTCCAAAGGGTCGGGGCGACTGCTGAAAAGGCCCTCCTCCTTGTAGTTGCCAGCCGACACTGGCTGGCCGATGGAATGCGGAGGAGGCCCAGTCTATGCGATCTTATAGGTCGTAGGGAGGTAATCGGCAGAAGGCGGTCTCTCAAGTATCCAGATCCACTGCCATGTAGGGCTTTATGGGTGAGTAAAAGCACCTTGAAGCGCATCCGGAGATCGACAGGTAGCCAGCGCAGCTCGCGGAGGATAGGTGTTATGCGGGTGAATCGAGGTGCACCCGCGATCACTCGCGCGGCCGCGTTCTGCACTAACTGAAGTCGCCGGATGCTCCTCAAGGGCAGCCCCATGTAGAGCACATTGCAGTATTCCAGCCTAGAGATCACAAGGGCCCGAGTGACTGTTGTGAGTGCCTCCCGGTTCAGGTAGGGTCGCAACTGGCGCACCAGGCGTACCTGGGCGAATGCCCCCCTGGTCACAGCCGCTAAATGGTGGTCGAATGACAGCTGTGGATCCAGGAGGACTCCCAGATTGCGAACCCTCTCTGAGGGGTGTAAAATTTGACCCCCCAGCCTGAGTGTTGGAATGTTGGCCAAATCTTTAGGAGGGAAACACAACAGCCACTCGGTCTTTTCCGGGTTGAGCACAAGCTTGTTAATCCTCATCCAGTCCATAACGGCCTCAAGACCCCGGCCCATCACGTCAACCGCTTCATTGATTTGGCACGGGGCGGACAGATACAATTGAGTATCGTCCGCATATTGATGGTATCTAATCCCGTGCCTGCGGATGATCTCTCCCAGCGGTTTCATGTAGATGTTAAATAGCAGGGGGGATAAGACCGAACCCTGCGGCACCCCATAATTTAGGGGCCTTGGGGACGATCTCTGCCCTCCCACTAACACCGACTGCGACCTGTCCGAGAGGTAGGAGGAGAACCACCGTAGCACGGTGCCTCCCACTCCCACCTCCCGCAGTCGTCGCAGAAGGATACCATGGTCGATGGTATCGAAAGCCGCTGAGAGGTCAAGGAGGACCAGGATGGAGGGATGTCCTTCATCTCTGGCTCTCCAAAGATCATCCATCAATGCGACCAAAGCGGTTTCTGTGCTGTAACCGGGCCTGAAGCCAGACTGGAAGGGGTCTAGATAGTTTGCTTCCTCCAAGGACCGTTGGAGCTGAAAGGCCACCACCTTCTCAACAACCTTCCCCAGAAAGGGGAGGTTGGAGACCGGGCGATAACTGTTAAGAACAGCTGGATCCAAGGATGGTTTCTTCAGGAGGGGTCTCACCACCGCCTCTTTCAATGAGGTGGGGAAGTTCCCCTCCCGAAGGGAGGCGGTTACAACCGCCTGGATCCAGCCTCGTGTCACCTCACTGCAGTTAGCAACCAGCCATGAGGGACACGGATCCAGAACACAGGTGGAGGAGCTTACAGCTCTCATGGCCTTGTCCACATCCCCGGGGATAACATCCTGAAACTCAACCCAGAGCTGTTCTACTTGGTCCCCCTGTGCCTCGGCTGGAACTGCGGGTGTGGAGTCCAAGTCCGACCGAAACCGAGCAATTTTGTCCGCTAAGAATTGGGCATATTCTTCCGCTCTGCCCTGCAGGGGTTCCCCCGTCTCCCTTTTGTTTAATAGGGAGCGGGTTATCCTGAACAGGGCGGCTGGACGGGACTCAGCGGATGCAACCAGGGAAGCTATGTGTGATCTTTTAGCTGTCCTAAGTGCCCTAGTATATTCCCTGGTGCAGGTGGTTACCATTGCTCGGTTCGATTCGGACTTATCGGACCTCCAACGGTGCTCTAGGCATCTCTCCCACCACCTTCCCAGCACACAGGTTGGGCCACAAATGCCTTCCTGGGTGGTGATCAAAGCCACATCTGCCACAGAAGGTGGCACAGCCTCACCTCTGGCGGGGCCCAGTTGGGAGAGGCACCACGCAAGGGCAGGGCACCCCAGGGAGTCATCGGCTCCGTCCCTGGCAGCTTTTGTGCCTCAGCCCTGGAGCAGCAGGGTTGCGGGCTAAGGGCCCTGTGTGGACCCCTCGCAAGGGCTACCCTCCCTTGGTGAGGACCCGGCTTGGGGCCCCCGTGGCGAGCAAGCGGGGTCCCTGCAGGCCAGGATGACAGCAGCCGGTTGCCATTGAGACGCAGTTCGCGTGTCTCCACAGCAACCCGGGTCAACAGAGGATACGCCAAGCGCAGAGGCAGCTAACCCAGGCCCTCGCCAAGAGCACTTTGGCTGGCTGCCGGCCAAGGCAGAGCAGCCGGCGATGGAGGAAAACCCCTCCCAAGAGGAGGCGACCTGGGGCTGCCCCGCCTTGGCTGCCTTCCCCAGGTGGATCACCTGGCGGAGGCCCAGCCAACGGCTCCCTGGCCCCAAGCAGCCACAGCAGCACCGCTGGTGACGTGGCACAGAGCAGGACTGATTCTGCTCAGCCTGCCCCCCCCTGCTTTCCCTCCCCCATGCCTGCACAGAGAGGCTCCCACCAAGAGCCCCCTCCCAGAGCTGCCAAGCTCAGAAGTGGGGGTGAACGTGCCTGAGGTGGGGTCAGGTGGGTGGGAGGGAGGGAGGCTTGGGTGGCATCCTCCGGGTGGAGCCTAAGAGCTCACAAGGAGGGAGGTCAGATGGCTGGGCATGTTGGTGCCCAAGTTCACTTTGCCCACAAACCATCCAGCAGGGAGCTGAGGCTTCAGTGTTGCCCAGTGGCAGGACCATCGCCCCCCCCCCCATTTGCAGGGACTGGGGAAATGGGCCTGGGGACCCCATGGTGGAACCTGGACACCCCCCCCAACTCTCTGTTGTTTGGGGCTGAGAAGGACTAGACACCCAGGAGCCTCCCGGGTCCATGGAGACATCAGTGGCCCAAGGCCCAAACAGGTTGAGGTTGGCTCCCCCTGGGCAGGAACCTGCCAGTCGGCCTTCAGCCCTTGAACCAGCCCTGGGTGCTGTGCCACCCTTCTCTCAGATCTGCAGTGACTCAGTTGGCCAGGGGGTTCCTTGTCATTCAGAAGGTCTGGCAAATGTCTCTGGCTGCAATATTCCAGGGCTGGGCAGATTCTGCCAGAAAAAAGGCACCGGGCATAAGTAGCTCTAGTGCCACCATCTGTTAACTGAAAATCTGCATGCCATTTTCAGGCAGCACCTCACAAGGTTCGTCTATTCTATTCTATTCTTATTCTATTCTATTCTTAGACAAACATTGTGAGGTATGGTTCATTGACATTGCAATACCTGGAGATGCACGAATTGAAGATAAACAGCAAGAAAAAAAATCACAAAGCACCGGGACTTGCCAATTGAAGTTGAGCGACTGTGGAAAAAGAAATTGTGTATTGTCCCGATTGTAATTGGAGCCCTTGGAGCAATACCCAAAGGGCTACCTCGCTATTTCCACCTAAATTCTAAATTTATCAGACTTGAACATTCTGATTCTACAAAAAAACCTCCCTACTTGGAACACCTTATATCCTCCGACGTTACCTTAGCAGTTCCTAGGTCCTTGGTTAGGACTCGAACTGTTGAGCTACCAACCATCCTCAAAGGCTGTGAATCTCACCAAAGATTAACCAAATAATAATAGTAATAGTAATAATAATAACAACAACAACAACTCTGCCATTGCTGGTCCCAAGCCTGGATGAGAAAGGAGGAGGGTTGGGATCAGGTTGCCAACCTGACCCCATAAAAAAAAACCGCCAACCCATATAACATGGTGAAAGAAACGAATAAAAATTCTATACCGCATCAGTCGTCGCGCGGGTTAACAAGGGCCGCGGCGGATGTTGAGGTCCCTGGGCATCTGTCGACAAGTGGGCTACAAGTGGACCAGCCACCAAAATGACAAAAATAATAATGTAGATGAAAATCGTGCCATAATGGCCTGTTACTACAACTCAGAGCCAGAAAAAAGAGGCTATTTAAAGAGAATGTATGAATTATGGAAACAACAATATCCAGATTCAAATGTTAGTGAACAACGACTAGCAGATCAAAGGCGATTTATTATACGGAATAAAGTGTTTAGTGGAGTTGAACTTGAGGAAATTCAGGCAATTTGCAAAAATAAAAAAACAACATCACGAGCGGAAACAACCAATACTCAAGACACAACTAAAGACATTGTAGTAGAACTCCCAGAAGAAAATGTCGGGGAGGAAATAACACCACCACCACCAGAACCAGATATCATTGAACCAACTGATGAACTAACTCAAAAACAAAAAGAATTGAAGGACAAGATCATGGAGCATTTTCTGTCTAATGAGGAAAGGCAACGTTTACCATCATTAAAAATTGTGCCTAAGAAAATTTTGGCCCCTATTATGAAAATGGTTAATGCAGTGTTTTCAACAATCAAACCGGGATCCATCTTGGAAACGAATCAGTTAATGTACAGTGCAGCTGTAATAGTCACTAAAGAACTAGGCATTAAAATCAAAGCACCTAGTCACACAATGGAAAAAGCATCAAAGCCAAAGTGGAAAATCCGATTAGAACAAAAAGTCAAAAAATTAAGGGCAGATTCTAGCAACTTAAAGAACATGCATGACCAACGGCTTAAAAACAGCAAAATCATAGATCAGCTAATCAGAAGATATAGATTGGATACAAGAAACATCAATGAAGCTGTAGAGATTGTAAAACAGCAGATAACAGCAACAGCTAGAAAAATTGAAAGATATGAGGCATGAATCATCCAATATAAACAAAATCAGCAATTTCGATCAGACCAACGGTGTTTTTATCAAAGTCTTAATGTGAATGGTGACACCAAAAGTGAAAAACCAGAAAAGCAGGCCACGGTTAAATTATAGAAAGAACTGTGGGAAAATGCAAAGGACTACAATAAGGAAGCAAAGTGGATACATGACTTTGAGAAAAGCATTGGCAACAAGCATATGCAAGTGTTAGAAATAACAACTGAGATGGTCAAAAATCGAGTAAAAAAAGTAAAGAATTGGACATCACCTGGAAATGACCAATTGCATGGTTTCTGGCTCAAATATCTGACCAGTTTACATGCAATATTGGCCAGGCAACTGAAATTTTACAAAATGGTCAAATTGATGAATGGTTGACAACTGGAAAAACATACTTGATTCAGAAGGATGCAACTAAAGGAACAATACCTGAAAACTACAGACCAATAACATGCTTGCCAACAATCTTTGAATTACTCACAGGCATTATTGCAGATAACATTATGGATTATTTGGAAACAAATAACATCTTGCCAGTAGAGCAAAAATATCAAGCACGGAGAAGTAAAAACAATTGTCAGGGGAGAGTACACCAACAGAAATCTAAATTGAACGATGGAAATACAATCAAGGCCATAAATACTTGGGCAATACCAGTTATAAGATACACAGCTGGTATAGTTAACTGTACACAAGCTGATTTGGACATTTTGGACCAAAAAACAACAAAATCATAGATCGGCTAATCAGAAGATATAGATTGGATACAAGAAACATCAATGAAGCTGTAGAGATTGTAAAACAGCAGATAACAGCAACAGCTAGAAAAATTGAAAGATATGAGGCTCGAATCATCCAATATAAACAAAATCAGCAATTTCGATCAGACCAACGACGTTTTTATCAAAGTCTTAATGTGAATGGTGACACCAAAAGTGAAAAACCAGAAAAGCAGGCCACAGTTGAATTCTGGAAAGAATTGTGGGAAAATGCAAAGGACTACAACAAGGAAGCAAAGTGGATACATGACTTTGAGAAAAGCATTGGCAACAAACAAATGCAAGTATTAGAAATAACAACTGAGATGATCAAAAATCGAGTTAAAAAGGTAAAGAATTGGACATCACCTGGAAAGGACCAATTACATGGTTTCTGGCTCAAATATCTGACCAGTTTACATGCAATATTGGCCAGGCAACTGAATGAAATTTTACAAAAGGGCCAAATTGATGAATGGTTGACAACTGGAAAAACATACTTGATTCAGAAAGATCCAACTAAAGGAACAACACCTGAAAACTATAGACCAATAACATGCTTACCAACAACCTTCAAATTACTCACAGGCATTATTGCAGATAACATGATGGATTATTTGGAAACAAACATCTTGCCAGTAGAGCAAAAAGGCAACAAAAGAAGGAGCAGGGGCACAAAAGATCAGCTTCTAATTGATAAAATGATATTAGAAAATTGTAAGAACAGAAAAACGAACTTGAATATGGTCTGGATTGATTACAAAAAGGCATTTGACTCACTGCCACATAGTTGGATCATAAAATGCTTAGAAACAACTGGCATTAGCAAAAATATTACATCCTTTACTGAAAAGGCAATGAAACAATGGAGAACTGAGTTGGCAGTAGGGAATGAAAGCTACGGAATGGTTAATATCAAGCGAGGAATTTTCCAGGGTGATTCACTTTCACCTCTTCTCTTCATCATCGCAATGATCCCACTATCAGTAATCTTAAAAAAAATGAAATTAGGCTACCAAACAGCCATAAAAGCTGAAAAAATTTCGCATTTACTATATATGGATGATTTGAAACTCTATGGAAAGTCAGAAATAGAAATCCAATCATTGACAAATACAGTCCGAGTATTCAGCACCGATATTTCAATGCAGTTTGGCATGGAAAAATGTGCCACTGTATCCATAAAAAGGGGCAAAATCACTGCATCTGAGGGAATTGAAATGCCCAATGGCCAACTAATTAAATGCAAAGAAAATGAAGCCTACAAATACTTAGGCATTCTGCAGTTGGATAACATCAAGCATGGAGAAGTAAAAACTATTGTCAGGCGAGAGTACACCAACAGAGTTAGGAAAATTTTAAAATCTAAATTGAATGGTGGAAATACAATCAAGGCCATAAATACCTGGGCAATACCAGTTATAAGATACACAGCTGGCATAGTTAACTGGACACAAGCTGATTTGGACCTTTTGGACCGAAAAACCAGGAAACTAATGACAATGCACTACAGTTTACATCCACGTGGTGATACTGATAGACTATATCTGCCCCGAAAATCAGGTGGCAGAGGATTATTACAAGTGAAGCAAACAGTTGAAGAAGAAAAACATGCACTGGCTGATTATTTAAAAGAAAGTCAAGAACATCTATTAATCGAAGTAAAGAACAAAAATCTACTGAAGGCCCAACAGACAAAACAAGAATACAGAAAAGATGTGATAAAATCAAGAATGGAGAGTTGGCAGAACAAAGCACTGCATGGCCAATTTCTGGAAAAAATAAAAGATAAAGTGGACAGTGAACAAACTTGGTTATGGTTAAAAACAGGTACATTAAAGAAAGAAACAGAGTCACTACTCCTGGCTGCGCAAGAACAAGCTATCCGCACAAATGCCATTAAGGCCAAAATCGAAAAATCCTCTGATGATGCCAAATGCAGACTTTGCAAAGAAGCTGACGAAACTGTTGATCACATACTCAGCTGCTGTAAAAAAATCGCGCAGACTGATTATAAATTGCGGCACAATTCAGTAGCACAAATGATCCATTGGAATTTGTGCAAAAATTATAATATTAAAACAGCAACAAACTGGTGGGAACATCAGCCTGAAAGAGTCACAGAAAATCAGATGGTCAAGATCTTGTGGGATTTTCGCATACAAACGGACAAAATACTGGCGCATAATACACCAGACATCACACTGGTTGAGAAAAATAAGGTCACAATCATAGACATCGCAATACTAGGTGATAGCAGGGTCGCCGAGAAGGAACATGAAAAAATCGCAAGATACCAGGACTTAAAAATCGAAATTCAACGACTATGGCACAAACCAGCAGTGGTAATTCCAGTGGTAATTGGCACACTGGGTGCTATTCCAAAAGCACTGGAATTACATTTAAAACAGTTAAAAATTGACAAAATCACCATCAGTCAAATGCAAAAAGCCGCACTGCTTGGATCTGCACGCATATTACGAAAATACGTTACGACGTCCTAGGCCCCTGGGTGGGGCCCGACTAGTAACCAATGCCAAATCCGGCGAAACAACTGGCCGCTGTGATACAATTGTACAACAACAACAATAATAATAATAATAGTAATACAGTCTTAGTAGGTAATATGACTGTTGTGGGAATCAGTTGTTTAGCAGAGGGATGGCATTAGGGGAAAAACTCTCCTTGTGTCTGGTGCGCAGAGCCCTACAGCCGCATTTTGAGGGCAGGAGTTGAAACCATTGATGCCCAGGATAAGCAGAATGAAGCGGGCATGGGACTTCAGAGCCTGGTCCCTGCAAAAGTCCGTTCCCCCAATTTGGGAAGTCTTTTAAGGGTCACGGTTTCCACAAATCCCCCTTTCGGGAATTCCTGCCCCCTCAGCCTCTCACCCCCTGATGCCACCCCACCCCCCCGGTCTTGCGCTCTGCAGTTGCAGGGGGTGGCATAAACCAGGGCTTCTCCTTCCACACCAAAGGGGCAATTCTCTGTTTCCTTTCTGGGACTCCCCGGGGCCACCGGCCTGTGCTTCAGACCCAAGCAGTCTCTGCCCCACAGCAAGGGGAGCTGTGTGTCCCTTGGGGGCCCAGCAAGTCTTCTTCCTTCTTGGCCCCTTAGCCCAGCGTGCCCAAAGGGAGAGCCGCCCGAGGAAGGGACTGCTGGAGGCGGCAGTGATTCTCCCCAGCCTCTGCTTTCCAATGGGCAGGCACTGAACTGCGATCAAGGAAAGGCCCAGGAGGCAGCTGTCCACCCATTTGCCCCTGAAGAATTCCTGCTGCCCTGAAGAATTCCAGCCTGATATCCTGCACTGGATTATCTCCAGCAACAAGCTCAAAAGGAAACGCCGGCAGAAATAAGCAGGGCCCGGACCCCCCCCCCTCAGGTTGCCAACGATGCAGCCACCCACCCAGGGAAATCCTGCCCCAACCTGTCTACCCCAGTGGCCCTCATGGCTAGGAGGGGGGACGTGTGGCTGGCATGTGACAGGGAGCCACCCCCAGCTGGGCCTTGTGGGCACCAAAGACCCCTGCAGGTACTCCCGTGCCCAGCACTGGCCCAACCCCCACCTCCCTGAAGCCCTCCGGCCCCTGGAGGGGCGTTGGGGATGTTCCAGCTAAGTCAACAACATCCCCAGAGCTGCCCGTCTCCAGATGCCAGGCGGTGGCTTCTTCTTCTCACCATCAGAGAGTCTGTGGTGGCGGCAACAGCCAGCCCGCCCGTCATCGCCCGGCCCCCTTCCGTCGCTCTCTGGTCTGCATTTGCCTCCCTTCAGCCCTGGCCCAAAACCAGGCGCTTGGCTCTGTGTTTTGTCGGTTGGCAGAAGGTCCCACTTGGTAGAGAGGCACGGAAGTGGCTCTCCTCGTGCTGGGCACTCCAGCGGGGTCAGCCCCCTGGGAAACCTTGGGCAGAAGGGCAGGAGCTGCAGGAAAGGGCGCTTGGGCGAGGAAGTGTGGGGCAGGCGCTAGGAGGCTCTGGGGAAGGGGGCAGTCAGGTCATGGGGCTGGCTCTGCGCTCATTTCCCTGGCGCCGGGAAGGGGGGGGGACAAGCCGGGCTTCAGTTTTGCATTATGAGGATGAGACGCCTGCAACAGAAGGGGTGCCAGCAGGCAGAGGGCCAGACCCACACGCTCCTCTGCCCAAACTCCCAAGACTCAGGACATCTGCAAAGGACGATGGCGCTCTGGGTCCCAGCCCAGATGCCGGAGGTTGCCCTGACCCCTGGAGCTTCCGCCAGCCCCCGTGGCCCCCAGCCTGAACCCAGCAGCCGCTCAGACGGCTGGCTCCAACTGCTGCCATCGCCTCCTGCAGCCGCGTCACTCTTTCCAGAGGCCGCGATGGCCCAGCCGCGCTTCCCGCTCAGAGGCCCTTCGGCCACTTACTGGCATGTTGCAAGACTTTGGCTTGGCCGCCCCCAGCAGCCCCTCCCCCTCCCCCCTGGCTGGCTGGCTGGGGTGACTGGCAGGGAAGCTTCCAGCCCTCCCAGGTAGGGCTGCCCCCGTGGCCGATGCCGAGAGCCACGCCAGACCTCCAACGGCCACGTGTAGCCATCCCACAGACCCCACACCAGCCCCAGCCCCCCCCCCTCTTCCAAGCCAATGGGGCCTGGCCAGGGCCGGGTTTCTGGGATGAGCTTTGTAGTCCCAGGCATTCTGAGGAGACAGGAGGGCTTTCTCTACAAGGAGTCCTCGGCTTACGACAGTTCATTTAGTGACTGTTCAGTTACAGAAAAAGTGACTTATGACCCTTTTTCACCCTTATGGCCGTTGCAGCATCCCCACGGTCACACGGTCAAAATTCAGGGAGTTGGCGACTGATTCATATTTATGACGGTTGCAGTGCCTCAGGGTCACGTGATCCTTCTTTCCATCCTTCTGAGCAGCAGAGTCAACGGGGGAAACTGGATTCACTTCACAGCAGAACCTGGGAGGCTTTGTGGGAGCCCCCCCCTCCCCTCCCCCACACCAGAGGGACTGCTAAAAGTAACCCCCCCCCTTTTGCCCCAAGCAGAAGGGGTTCCCGACAGAAGAACTGAGCCTCCAGAAGTCGTGGAGGCTTTTAAGAAGCGACTGGACAGCCGCCGGTCTGAAACAGCATAGAGTCTCCTGTTTGAGCAGGGGGTTGGACTAGAAGACCTCCAAGGTCCCTTCCAACTGTTTGTCTGCTAAGAGCATCCAATTGGCAGCTCACAGGTTGATGTCGTGAGGTCCTCTAAGGCCCTGTGGGAGAACCTCTGAACCAGAAGCTCACGGCTTCTCCAACTGCCCCCCCCCCCCGAAAAGAGATCCTGGGAGGAGATTCCCAGCCACCACAATTGGGAGAAAGTCATTTATTAAAAGATGCCAAATAAGCAATGGACACGCCTGGAGCCCCCTCCTCCTCCTCTTCCTCCCCCCAGCAGCCATTGTCCTGCGCATCTTCCACCGGGCTGCGTTGCCAGGAGACACTCCTGCACACCTGGGGCTGGCTCAGCGCAGAGGGAGGGCTGACACCCCCCCCGCCCCTCCTCCTCAGGGCAAGGATGGTCTGGCCACAGCACTTGCCCTGCTCCTCCACAGGCACTGACCCCCACTCTGGGGGCAGAGGCCCCAGCACTTCCAGGGGGCTCTTCACCCTGCCTGTCTGCTCCGAAGTCCCGTGTCACGTCCGCCCACACACTGCCAAGGAACCTCCTCCTCTCCCCCCAAGGGCGGGACCTCCCAGCAGCCCCACCCAGATGTGGGGGGGTGTCTGCCTCTCTTCCTTGGGGAGGAGCGACTCAGTTCTCGAACCACTTGCTCTTCCTGAGCTGCAGGGGGGCCTTGCCAGCCCCCAGGATCCGCTGCTTGTACCGCTCCACCAGCTGCTCGAAGCGAACCTCCGCCCGGCCCTGTCCAGCCCGCCTCTTCTGGGGGCCCTGAGGACAAGAACGGGGGGTCAGGCTCAGAAGGCCGCGGGGGGGGGGGGATGGATGAACTGCACAGGCAGGTGGGCTCTGCATGGGAGGAGACCCCACCGACTCACCCGGGGGGCAGCTCTGGGCGGCTTCCGCTCTCTGGGCCCGGCCTTCTTCTTCTTGGGAGGGGCCCTCTTCGCTTGGCCCTTGTCGCGATTCCTGCCGGGAGGAAGCCCCCACCTCAGTGCAGGAAGCAGCCCCAGGGAAGTTCCTTCCCCATCCAGATGGCAATAGAGCAGGGAGGGGGCTGCGGGACCTCCGCCCTCCGGCCAGGGGCCCTGGAGCTCCCTCCACCACTTTACCTGATCTTGGGTCCCCGGTGGGAGGGGAGGGCCAGGACCCTCCGCCGCTTTGTGCCGTCCGGCAGCTCCACCGTCTCCTGCTCCTGGCGCGTCTGGAAGCCTGACCAGCTGGTGGCTCCTTCGGGGGCCTGAGGGTTCGGCGAGGGCCCGGGCCGCTTCCTCTTCTGGCCACTAGGCCGTGGTGGAGCCTGAGGGCCGCTGGGGCCCCCCGCCTTTCCTTTGGCCCCTGGGGCCTTCTTCGAGCCCTTGGGTGGCTTCTGAGGGGCCCCCGGCTGGCCAGTGCCGGGCGGTGGCCCCTGACCTGCTGGCCCGGCAGCTGCTTGCTTCTGCCGCAGCTTTTGCTGCCAGAGGGAGAGGAGGGTCACCCGGCAGCCGCCCAACTCAGCAGGGAGAGCAGCCTCTGCACAACAGGACGGCCACCTCCCACTGCTGGCCGCAGCTCTCCAGCCAACGGGGGGGGGGGGGGGGAGGCACCTAGTGCTGACCAGCTTCTGGAGTGGCCAACCCCCCTCGAACTCATCTCGCAGCCTGGGCCCAGCCCCTCCCTTTGGGTGCTGCAGCCGGACTCCCCTTATTCTTCCAGCAGCTCAGGATGCAAAGCTGAGGACCCCCCCCCCCCCCAGGGACCCCTCTAAGGAGCTCTAAGAGAATGGGGGGGCTGAGCCTGCCCGGGAGCTGCAGCCGCGGAAGGGGTCCCCCCGATGCCCTACCCGGCTGCGTTCAGCCCGCTGCTCCTTCAGCCTCAGCTTCCGCCCGTCCTCCAGGGAGAACTCCACAATAGGCCGCTGGGAAGAGAAGCAGCCCCGTCTTGGGCCCCGGGGCAGATGCCAAGGGGCACCCGGACCCCTGCCCTCCAGTTCCCTGCCTGGATCCTTCTGTGGGGTGGGCAGAACCCTCCAGCCCCCTTCCCTCCGCAAACGGCCCCTCTCCAGCCTTGGGGTGCTCAGACGGGCGCGGGAGCCTCAAAGAGGAAGGGGGGCTGCTGGGCCGAGCAAGAACCGGCCCTGCGGTGCTGCCGCTGGGTCTCCGGAGAAACTGAGCTCAGCCGGGCTCCTCCCTTGACCAGGCGGGGAAGAGACTCACCTTCTGGTCCCCGAAGAGTTGGGGGTTGTTGTTGACGTGGCGCAGGGCAAGCAGGGCGTGTTGGGGCTGCTGGAACTCCACAAAGGCGTAGCCCAGGGACTGGCCCCGCCCCTTCAGCTCCCGCATCACCCGGCACTGGCGGGGGGGGAGAGAGGCAGCGGGTGGGTTGGCCGCTCCAGCGCTAGAGGCTGCTGGACGCACCCGACAGGGCCAAGGGAGCCCCAGACTCTGCAGGGAAGGTTCCCCTTCATCATCCGCCTGAAACCTCGGACGTCACCCGATCTCAAGGAGCCTCTGGGGCCACAGCAAGACACCCCCCACCCACCCCTCGGGCTCCCCCACCCCTCTGGTTCAGCCATGGAGTGCCCCCCACTCTCCTGCCCTGCAGAAGCAGAGAAAGGCCAGGGGTGGGAGGGGAGCCCAGGGACCTCCACCCTCGGCCTGCCCAGCGCCGGAGCACCAGCCGCCTTCCTTCCCTCCGGCTGAGCCCCGGAAGCAGCGCTGTGGCTCTGCAGCTCCTGCCCAGCCCCCCGGGAGAAGCCCAGCCCAGCCCCCGTCTGGGCAGCAGAAGGGGGGGGGAGGCTCCCCGGAGAGGCCAGGGCAGGCTCACCTCCTTGATCCTGGCGCCAGAGGAGCCGCCACCCGCCGCCTGCAGCATGACCTTCCTCAGAGCGGCCCCATCCACACTCTTGGGCAGGTTGTGGACGCAGAGCCTCGTCTGGGAGACGAAGATGTTCTGGTCCTTCAGCTTCAGCCGCTTCAGCTCCTCAAACTGCACGGGGGACGGCGGAGACCCCGTCACTGCTCTGCCCGTCCGTGCAACCCGCCCCGTGCCTCCCTTTCCCTCCCTCCCCGAACTCCCCCGGGCGAGGCTGGCGTCCAGAGCCCCCGGGGGCAGAGAGTCTTCCTGGGCACCTCAGGGAGGCAGCCCAAGTGCCCTCAAGAGCAACGGGGGAGAACTGGCACGGGGCCCCACTCACCCGGGCCCTTTTGGCCATATCCGCATCACTGACCCCCTCGGCCGCTTTCGTGCCAGCCCGGATCACTGCAGAAGGAAAAGGAAGGTCAGGCTGACCGGGGGGGTGGGGTGGGGGCACTGGAGCTGCAGCTGGCCAGAGGTCCCAGTCCCTGAGGACTCTCCCTTGCGCCCTTCTCCTCCCCAGGCAGGGCTGTGCCCAGGATCCCCGGGGACGAGGGGGGCACCCACTCACAGCCTTCCCGGGCCAGGTAGAGGTTGCGGGTGCCGGTGGGCTTGGGGGTCTTTGGGCTTCGCAGCTGCTGGGCTTCCTCACGGCTGACGGCCAAGTCCACCCGGAGACGGCGGCCCCCCAGATGAAGCCCACGACCCTTGCAGGGAGAAAACCGAGATAAGGCACCCTGCGAAGGAGCTTCTGTGAGTTCAACGGAGGAAGCCCCCCTCATTGCCCCACGGGGTCCCCCTCTCACCTCAGTCTCCTCCTGCGCCCTCTGCAGACAATTCTGGGCAGCTTCTTGGGTGGCAAACTGGGCAAAGGCACAGCCTGAGGAGGGCAAAGGGGGGGGCATTGGAGGAAGGCAGGCAGGAAAAGCTGGAGGGGGGGCCTTCTGAACTGCCCCTGCAGGTGGGGGGGGCGCAAGGAAAAGGCCCATTTTGGCCCATGTTTTTCCTCCCACGGGGGAAGGGGGGTGGGGGCCTTCCCCGTGGGCAAGTGAGGGGATGGGGTCTGCAAGCCCCACTCACCTTTGGAGTGCTCTGTCTCGGGGTGCAACACAATCCGGACGTATTTCAGGTCCCCGAACTGCTCCAGCAGCTCCCCCAGCTCTTCCTCTTCCGTGTCAAAGGACAAGTTCCTGGGGGGGGGGGGAGCAGAGATGGCTCTCTCCACACCTGACCTGACTCTCCCCCCTGCTTCCCCCCCCCCCCCGGGCAGCTGCCAGGTCTGCCTAGCAGTTTCCGTGTTGTTGCCAAGCGTGGCCATGGGCTGCAGGGCAGGAGCCTCCTGGGGGCTCTCCCTGGACAGAAGGCCTTTTGGGGCTGCAGCACAGCAACCCTCGAGCCCCCAGGAGGGCACTAAGCCCCCCTCAGACCCACCTGAGGAAGAGAGTCCGGCCCTCTGCGACATCAGAGCAGCGCTGCTTCTGCTTTGGGCCGGGGTCCTTCCCCTCCCCTGCAACGAGAGGGAGGCAGGTGAGGAAATGGGCGCTAAAACTCCTGGGGTGCAGATATCACCCCACCTCCCCCCCCGGGACCCTCCACAGAGGCCCGGCTGCCCCCCACCCATCCCCAGCGCCTGAGCTGGACAAGGAAGGCTGGTAAGTGAGCCAGTTTTGGCAAGGGGGCCCCCAGGAGGCGTCCCTAGAGAGCCACCAGGCAGGATGACTAAACAAGGCCCCAGCAAGGGAGACATCCCCTGAAGGACCCCCGTCAGCCTCACATGGGGAACCCTTGACTGGCAACCATTCGCTTAGTGACAACAGCACTGAAGAGAGAGAACCATTTTTCCCACTTACAGCCATTGCATCATCCCTGCGATCACGTGATCCAGAAGGGTCACAAAATAGGGCAAAACTCACAACTGTCCTGCTTAGCAATGGGAATGCTGGCCTCCATTGTGGTCCTAAGTCGAGGACCACCTGTCCATGGTCGTCTTCTGCTGAATTGGCTGATTCTATGCATGCAGACCCCCCTCCCCCCTCAGCATCTGAATGAACCAACCGACCTGCCCCTCCTCCTCCTTCCTCGTTGCTCTCCTCCTCTTCTTCCTCCTCCTCCTCCTCCTCTTCAGAACTCCCGGCCTCGCCCAGTTCCTCCTCCTGCTCCGTGGAGCTGGCCTCCTGCTCTTCGTCTTCACTCTCCACAGTGGGACTTGGAGGGTCCCTAGAAGGGAGAGGCCGGTCAAAAGGGATCAGGAAGAGCGCGTTTCTGGGGGGCAAAACCGGGGGGGGGGGAACCCACTGGCTTTGGGCGAGGAGAGGAAGCTGCAGAGCTTTGCAACTGCCCACCGTCCTGGAGAAAGCCGCCCCAGCTGACCACAAGCAAAGCCCTGGCCTTGTCCCCAGCGTGGCCACCCCAGGCTCCCTGAGCCTCACCTGCCGGGCCTGCCGGGCCCAGTGGCCTCCGGCCTCCCTGGTTTCTCTTCACTCCCACCCGCACCTTCCGGCTGGGCTTTCTTCCCTGCAGACGGACAAAGCACGTGAGGAGAGCTTCTGGGCCAGGCAGCCCTCGCGTCAAACCAGAATGGGCCTTATTTGGCCACAGCAACATGCGTGAAGCAGCCGCTCCAAAATCTGGCTGCAAAACACCCAAAGTCCTTTTACAGTGAGGAGGCAAAAGAGTGGAAGAACAGAACAGACCCCCCCCCGATTCACCCAAGACGGCCACTCACCAGCAGGGATGCCTTCTGCCCGCGCAGCCTGGTACTTCTCCCGGGCCACGGCCCAATCCACGGCCACTGGACGCTCTGCAGAGAGTAAAGGGACCGCTGAGGCTGGCTGGAAGAGGGGCTACTACAGGGCCAGAGGCCCCAGACTCAGGTGATGCTTCCATGGGAGGACCAAAAGGTCACCCGTCTCTCGCCTGCCTTCAACCCCCTTAAGGGCTGCCCTACTCAGCTGCCAAGCCTCAGCAAGACGGCCACTGCAGAGGAGGAGACAGGTCACACGGAGACTCTGCTGCCTTTCCCGTGAGCAGGGCCATCGCCATCTCCCCTCCTTGCCCACTGACCCACACCGACCTCTGCAAAACAGGTCTCCCCGCAGCATGGCCCAAGGGAAATGGCAACCTGGAGAAGCCCCATCTTCCCCTCCTCAACCAGGCATCCCCCCACCCCAATTTGCCCTAACCACAGAACTTGCTCAGGTCCCCGGGAATTCCCGCCCTGCAGCCCTCGACTTCTGTAAAAACCTCAGCTTTCCCAGGGTTTCCCCCTCCCCATAAAGCCCCTCAGTGTTCTTTCCCTCAGTATTCAGCACGAGTTCCTCTTATCCAGGACCCCTGCTGACCCTCAGCCTGCACGGAAGGGAAGAGGGCAAACTCTTCCCCCAAGGCTTCCTGGCCCTCTGGGAGCCCCTCAGCATGAGAAGACGGACGGCTACCCAGACCCCGAAGAGGCTGCAGGGACTCACCTTTGATCTCCTTCATGTTCATCCCCTTCAGGGCTTTTCCCGCCTCCAGGACATTCCTGAACTGCACGAAGGCAAAGCCCCGGAGCTTCCCATCTGGAAGGCAAAGCCCCCTCTTACGCCACGCACTCACCCCTTCCCCAGGCCGGCTCCTTCCCTGCACCCCAGGAGCTGCAGCTTCTGCCCCGCAGAGGGATGGGGGAAAGGCAAAGCAGCCTCCTGCATTCACCCACTGAACCCAGACCTCTCCAACCTTTATGCCAGGAGGAAAGTAACCTGGGTGAAAGGTTAATATACGAGCCCAGAGGGAAAGAGGGTCCGGCAAGAGAGCCTTCAGCCCTGGCAAGCCCGAGAGAGGGGGGAGCCCGGCCCTCGGGCTCTTCTCCCGCAAGGGGCCAAGGACCTTCCCTCCCGGATGCCCTGCCCACCTACCGGGCTTCCTGGGCAGGGAGGCTTCCAGGACCGTCCCGAAGGCAGCGAAGGCGCTCTTCAGCTCCTCTTCCGTGCACTGCGAGGGACCACAGAAGGCGAAGGGGGGTCAAGGGCAAAGAGCGCGGGGGTCGCGGGGGGGGGGGGGAGAAGTGGTGCGGTCGCCTTTCTCACCACCCTCCAGGCCTTCCGCAAAGCCCTTAAAACCTGGCTGTTCCGACAGGCCTGGGGCTGATGAGTTCTTGTCCCCGCTCGAATGGTGTGGCTGTTGATTGTTTTTAAATTGTGGTATTTGCCTTGTCCATTTCCTTCTTTTCCTATTTGTATCCCCTATCCCCCCCCCACGACTTGGGTTGTGAGCCGCCCTGAGTCCCTTCTGGGAAAAGGGGCGGCATAGAAATATAATCAATTCAATTCTCCCCACTCCGGATGGGGTCGCCCAAAACCCGGGCAGGGCAGCCGCCCCCCCCTACCTTGAAGCTGAGGTTGCGGACGATCAGCCGGGCCTTCTTGGGGGGCCCCCTGGCCTTGGGGGGCTCCGGCGCTTCCCGGGGGGCCTCTGGGGGGAGGGAGGGAGGGAGAGAGGCCGGGCCAGTGAGGGGGAGGGAGACCCCTCCGCCAAAGGCCCGGAAGGCTCCGCAGACGCCCCCCCGAGACCGACCGCCCCGCAGCCGCTCACCTTCGCCGCCCCCTGCCGCCCTCCGCTTCTTCTTGGGCCGCGCCAGCGCCAGGCTGACCCGGCGGCCGCCGAAGGTGCGGATCTCGCTCAGGGCCCGCTGCGCGTCCTCCGGCAGGGAGAAGCTGACGAAGCCCAGCCCGGTGCACGTCTCTCCGCCTGCAACGACCAGGCCGCCCCGTCAGAGGCCGGAGCGGGAAGCGGGGAGGGGGGGTCTCTCCCGCGGCTGCCGCCCGTCCCCCCCTCCGCTCACCGGGCGCCGTCACGGCCACCGCCCGCCGCACCGGCCCCGCCTGCCCGAACTCCCGCTCCAGGTCGGCGGCGCGGGCCGAGGGGGGCAGCCCCCGCACCAGCACCGTCCGCCCCATCCCGCCGCCGCCGCCGCCCGGGAGACACGCGCGCGCCCTGGGCGCCGCCATCTTCCTCCTCCCGGAAACGGGGGCGGGCCGGCCGGAAGTGCGGGCGCCCCCTCCAGACGCGGCGGGAAAGAGCGCCACCGCCGGGTGGCGCGAGTGCGCATGCCCGGGGAAGGCGGGAGTTTCTCCCTCCCCCCCCCTCCCGCCGACTCCTTGTTGGCGGAAGGCTTCGGAAGAGGTAGCCGAGGGGGCGGGGCTCCTGTCGGGAGGGGCGGAGCCTAGGCGCGGGTTCTGCCAGCCCGGACCGGGGTTCAAGCGGGGGCTGCGCGAAGCCGCGTCCCTTCCCCGCAGGGCTCCTGCTCCGTTTGCAGCCCGCCTTGTTCTGTCGTCCCCTCCCCCTGCGCAGGTGGAAAACGGGGGGGGGGGTCAGCCGAGAGACGGGGGGGGGGGAGCTCGGGGGAGCATTTCTCTCCCAAGCGTTGCCGGGACGAAGCCCAAGTGGCCCTTCCCTTAGGCTCCTCTCTTGCCTTGCGCTGTGCGTGTGTGAGGGTGTCTGTCTGTCAGGATCCTAGTGATGGAAGGGACCTGGGAGGTCATCTAGTCCAACCCTCTGCCGGCACAAGCATCCTCAGAGCATCCCAGACAAAGGCTTGTGGGTCTGAGCCCTCTCGGGGCCAGGGAGGAGCCTCCAGAGTCAGGGAAGAAATCTCCCTGGTTTTGGGCGGGTCCCGTCCTGCCATCAGGAGCTCTGGAGAAAAACCCTGGGAGGGAGAGATGGAGGGCAGGAGCATTGAATAAATCAAACTCCCCGCTCCTGCTGCTTCCCTGGGAGAGCCCTTCGAGGCTGGGAAGGCGTCCTCTCTGGAGGCTAAAGATGACCTTCCTCATCTTCTCTGCCCTCTTCCCAGTTCCTCAGGGTCCTCCTTTTATGGCGAGGACCACAACCGGTCCCAGGGTCCCAGGGCTAATCTGGCCAGGGCAGCGTGGAGCACCGATCCCTTCCCAGAGCTCAATATTTTACCTATGTTGGTGCAGCCCAAGATCACATTGGCTGTTTTGGCAGCTGCAGCACACGGCTGGCCCTGAAGGGGTGGCTGCTCTTCTCCAGCCCTTCCTTTCCTTGGGCACAAGGGGGGGGGGCTCTAACGGTCCACATGATCCCTTTGGCTTCAGGAAACAGCGCCTGGTTTCTCAGACAATTGTAACCCGGCAATTTGTTTAGGGCAAAAGCTTCCAGTCTTGGAGTTTTCTATTGGCAAGTTGATCTGATGTGGCCCCCTCCCCCTGCGGTATTTGGTCAGGCCGTCCACTTGTACACCACAGACCAAGGAGAAGAGGGCTGCCAACACTGACCTCACTGGTTCATGCAGAGTTTGAGTTGGAAAGGCACTTAAAGGTCATCTAACCCAGTGTTTTTCAACCACTGTGCCGTGGCACACTAGTGTGCCGTGACATAGTGTAAGGTGTGCCGTGGGAGAATTACTTTATATATAGTCAATATAGGCACAGAGTTAATTTTTTTTAACATTTTCTAATGGTGGTGTGCCTCGTGATTTTTTTCATGAAAAAAGTGTGCCTTTGCACAAAAAAGGTTGAAAAACACTGATCTAACCAATCCTCGACAGTCACTCAATCAACCAGCACACTTTGAAAGCATTTGACGAGTGGGAAGCTACCGTTCCCAAGCAGAAGGTGGTGCTGATTTACAGCTTTTGCACCACAAAAATCTCTGACTGCGCCGAATCGGCCTCTTTTTCCTTTGGACTGACTGATTCCTCTTCTCCATGGAGAAGAATCTGCACCCTTTGGCCCAAGACAGTCCTAGATGTTTGCAGACCCCCCCCATCTGCCTTCTCTTGGGCAGTTCAAGGCTTCCTCGCAGGGTTGGTGTTGAAGCTCCTGATCATCCCGGAAGCTCCGTCTCTCCCTTAAGTCTAGTGGCCAAACTGGAGAAGAGAGACTGGGCCGTCCTGAAGGTCAATGCAACTATTCTCCCCCCACCCCTTCTGCAAATCTGGCTGCGATGCTTCCACTGACTGCATCTGGCTTCTTCCTGCTGCCTCCCCCTGCCGGCTCACGTTCTGCTGGGATCCCAGATCTTGCCCTGGCACACAAGGCCTGAGCGCTGGCCTTCCTCCTCCGGGGTCTGGCCCAATGGCTGAGCCTGTGTAGGCCACGTTGTCCTCTAGGGAGGATCTGTGTCTTCTGAAAACGCTCTTCCCATCTTGGCCATTTTTAAAGTTGTGGCAGAGCCTCAGCTGCTGATTTGCTGCAGAGGGTGAGTCAGAGACAAGGTGGGCAGCAGGGATGGCTCAGTTGCACAGCCACCCTGGTGCCTGTTTCTGCTTGACTGGATTGCCAATCTGGGGCTCTGAGCTCCCGCTGGGTTGCCATCTGGCTGGGAGCAGTCGCTCAAGACGGGTTGCTTCAGAAGGGAGGGGGGGGCAGAGCTTGCCAGCTTCAGCAGCGTCCATCAGAGGGCAGCAGAGCCCTGTGAAACCAGTTACTAAGCAACATGGGTTGGGGGGGGGAGAACATATACCCTTGATGGTGAACCTATGGCACGCGTGGCCAAAGTGGCACGTGAAGCCATGTTGCCCGGCATGTGTGGCCTTTCCTGTTTGTCTTCCAGCTTTCTGGCGTGCTTGCAAGTGCAACAGTCAGCTGTCCTCGTGCGTGACAGTGCCGAAAAGTGGTGTGCGCATGGATGCCAGCCAGCTGATAGTTGGGTGCACAGGCATGCTAGAACCTGGACGTTTGCCTTTTCCGGAGAGCACACGATGTTTCCGCACAACCTTTTCAGCACAAGTGCCCCCTGCCACCCAAGTGGCCCCGAGCTGCCCTTGGCCACCGCGGCTGCTTCTGGCAGATGTTGAAGCGGTGGCACCCTCTGCTTCCCTCCTGTATTTGGAATAGAGTTCCCACTTAGCTCTGGGGGCAGAAGGGTCCTTGTGGCTGCCTGGCTCCCAGAATGGCTCGGAATTGCCTGCCAGTCCAGAATGCCCTGAGGACAGAAGGGGGAGGGGGCAGGGGGGCACCCCCAGGCTCTCCTTGGCTTGCCCGCCTCCTTCTGGAGAAGAAATGGAGGACTTGCTCGCCCTTGGCTTGAACCCCTCCCCTCCCCTTCCTCTGCCCCCCCCCCAGTGTCCTGCCCTGGACATAGCTCCCCCTCTCCTAGAGGCCCCCCCCCCCCCGTTCACAGGTCCCAAGGCTGTGACCCCCCAGCTGCCCCTCCGCCCATCCCCTTTTGGAATAAACAGCTGCAAGGATCTTCAAAGACTCCTTAAGCACCTGCACAGCTGCTCCACAACCACAACGTCCTTGTGTGTTGCCGTTTGTGCAGGGACACCCTCGGCACCTGCTGCCTCCCCGATTCCCTGTCCCACCCCCTTTCCATGCACCCCCGTTCTCTCCCCCCCCCAGCCCTTGGCCCTGATTTGGAAGGGACGTAGGGCAGAACTCTTGCGGGCACCACCAGCCGCCCGGGGACCCGGCAGCAGCAGCAGCAGCGTCAGTGGCCCTGGCACCGGAGAATCCCTGGGCATCGGAGGAGGCGAAATGCCACCGGAGCCTCACCACAATGACGTGTAGGACGGCAGGTGGGGCAGTGGTTAAAGCAGCTGCCCCATGGCCTGCCTCCCTACTGAAGGCTTTGCCCTGTTTTCTAATGCCCAGAGCTGCCTCTTGTAGCACCCTGGCCTGGTATGTTAGGCATATGCAGATAGTCCTCGACTTATGGCCACAATTGAGCCCAGCGTTTCCGTTGCTAAGCGAGACAGTTGTTAAGTGAATTTTGCCCCATTTCATAACCTTTCTTGCCACGGTTGTTAAGTAAATCACTTCAGTTGCTAAGTGAATCTGGTCCTGTCAGAAAGTCGCTAAGGGGGGCCACGTGACCTCGGGACACTGAAACCGTCATAAACATGAGCCAATTGCCAAGCCTCTGAATTTTGGCCCCATGACCAGGGGAGGCTGCAATGGACGTAAATGTGAAAAAGAGCCTCAGAGGTCACTTTGTTCAGTACCATTGTAACTTTGGTCACCAACGAACGTTTGTAAGAAGAGGACCTGCTGGTGAGGCCCCCGGACACACCTGGCAAAGGGAGGCTCCCTTGGGACTCTTGGCTCTGTTGCCCACCCGAGAGCAAAGGGCACAGCGGGTGGGAGAGGAGGTGCACACAACACGCAATGAAACATTGAGCACAAAGCACACAGCTGGACTCTGGACCCAGAGCAAGGAAAGGGGGGGCGGAGGGTTAGGGTTACAGGCTCCTGCGCCCCACAAAACAAGGAGGCAGGTGGCTTCCCTGACACAAGCAGCTGTGTGGGAGAACCCCTCAGGTCTCTGACCAGCCCAGCAGGAGAGGCTGGTCAGGGCCCAGAAGGGGATCAGAGGGGGAGGGGTTCTTTTGCGGGGTTGGGAGGGTCTCACTGTGCTCCCCCTTTCTCTCTCTCTCTCCTTCCCCTGGGGCAGGATGGGGCATGAGGGCCTGAGGAGCAGGGGGGCAGACTGGCTGAAAGGGAGAAGGGAGGTTTATGCCCTCTTCCTGTCCCAGGGTCCTTTGTGCGGGGGGGGGGAGGCATCTGGCCCAAAGGGGCTTCAGGCGGACCTCGTGGGGCTCAAGGACTCCCCCAGCCTTTCCCCCAGCCTCATTTCCCAGGGCTCTGAGCAGACGTGAGTGGCCTCTCCTGGCCCTTTCCTGACTCAGCCCAGAGAGGGGGGGGAGGCCTAGAGCCAGAAGTGGTCCTAACAGGGAGGTGGACAGGCAGGTCACTGGCCAGCAGCAGCCACAAGAGGGCCTGGGAAGGGCCTCCTTTCATCAGAGGGGAGAATTCCATGGGGACCTTCCCCATCAGTGATGCATTGGCTCCTGGGGGTCTGCATCCACGTGGCCCCGTGGAGAGCTGTCCTGAGCCCCATTGGGTCTGCATCAGGCAATTGGAGGTTGCTGCCTCTTGAAGCGACGTCCAGCAAGGCTGGGGGCTGGGGAGCAGGGAGGGAGGGAGGGAGGAGGAGGAGGGAAATGGTTCCTCCCCCCTCCGCTGGCTGGAAGCAGCTGCTGCTTTCAGGACAACCGGAGCGGCCCATCTCCCACCTGCCCTCACCTGGAGGAGCAACAAGGGACAGAGGGGAAGGGAGAGGTGCCCCAAACAGCAGGCCTCCCACCTCTGTGACAGGAGAGCCGTGCTAGGGGCTCTGCGGCCAAGAAAGCAGGTGGCTTCAGTCCGGCCCGGATGCTCCTACAAGCAGTGGGACCTGCGAGGATCTGGGCCATCCAGGAGTTTAGCAACTCAGCTCATGAATCCAACTTCTGCCTGCAACCTGTCCAGGTAACCCCCCCCTCACTGAGGCTCTTGGCCTGGATGGCTCTCTTCTTCTCCCAGAGACCCCGGGCCCTTCTCAGTCCTTGGGACCCGGCCCCTGTTGTGGGTGCTGCTGCTGGCCACCTACCCACAGGCCCTCCTCCCTGTTAGCACCACTTCCGGTTTGAGACCTTCTCTCCCTGGCTGCCACCCGCCCTGAGCTGAGTGGGGAAGGTGCCAGGAGTCCCCACTCCCTCTGCTCAGACCCAGGCCCATGGGCAGAAGGAGCAGAGGCAGAGAGGCTCAGGGAGGCCTCCCCAGGGTCTGCCTGAAGCCCCTCCGGGCCAGTTGTCCGTCCTTGCCTAGAGGGGCCGGGGGAATGCCATGGTGGCCAGGGCCCTCTGGAGCCTGGCATTCGGTTGTGGATTCCAGGCCGTGGTCTGGTTCATGTTTAGCCATTCCTCCCAGGCCGAGGGGCTCCTGTTTCACCACTGGAATCCCAGGGACGGCTGCCAGGACCCAAGGCGGCAGCTGCCATAGGTCAGCCCTGGTTGAGGCCTACTGATGGGTGAATTTCTCTGGCCCTTCGGGCTTCTGGGCCATGGAGTTGGCTCCCAGTGATTCCCTTGCAGGGCCAGGTGGCATCTGCCGGGCTAGGAGCCGAGGGGTGGGGGGGTTAGCGGTTGTCCTGGCAGTGTCGTTGGGATGAATGAGCTTGATTGCCAGAGCAGCTGAGGGCAGCACCTCCATTTCCCAGGCCCCTTTGTGGGTTTGTGTCTCAGCCACCGCCTGGCTCACATCAGGAGCTGCCCATGGTGGAAGGGCTGACCTGCTCCTCAACAGCAGCCCTGCAGTGGAGGCCAGCCTGAGTGCCCAGGCTGCCACAGTAGGGAGGGGCTTTGAGGCGAGGCCTGCAGCTGAAGGAGCCTGGCTGCCCCATTAGATCAGACCGTGCCCATCCTGTCCCGCCGCAGAGGGGACCAGAGCATCCTGCTGTGGGAGGCTTCTTAAGTCCCTTCCCTGCCTCCCGGTCCCCTCCTGTTGGGCCACCCAGCTGAGCCAGGTCCCTGGCTGGGAGGCACCCCTAGCCAAGGCAGAGGGGCGCAGGAGGGGGCCTGGAGGGGCTCGGATCACCCTCGCCGGCCAGGAGGTCCGGCAGGTGGCCGCAGGATGGCGGGCGGCTTGGCAGCGGCTGTGCTGCCACCATACGCGCCTCCGCCGCCGCCGCCTCCGCTCCGCCTGGGGGCGGTTCGCGCTTGCCATCCGCGGCGGCCGCCTGGATGCGAATCCGAAGCGGTTCCCGCCTCAGCGTGGGCAGGGGAAGAGGGAAGGGGGGCGCCGGGCGCATCCCTCCGACGGCAAACGGGGAGGAGTCGCCGCTGCAGCCGCTTGTCACTCGGGCTGCTTCACCGCGGCGCCAACTGGGCTGCTGCGGAGGGAGGCAGGGAAGGAGCCGAGCTGCGGGCCGCCGCTGGTCAGAGCAGCCCGGGCGGGCCGGGCCAGGTGAGCACTTCCGGGCCCGCCGCTTCATCGGGGCCCCGACGGCGCTGCTGGGTCACCCCGGCCGAGCCTCGGAGGGGGCACCCGGGAGCCTTTCCTCGGGGGCCGCTCGCAGCCCGCGCCCTGGCCCGGCGGAGCAGGCGGGAGGGTGGGCAACGGGGTAGCCCGGGCCCCGGGGACGGAGGGGGCCGCGCATGGCTCTTGCTTTCTGGCGAGGCGGCGGGCAAAGCGCGCGCGTAGGCGAGCTCTCCCTCCCCGCCGTTGCTTTCCCTGCGCGGCTTCCTTCTGCTCCCCGGCTGCCCCCGGACGATGCGGCGCCTTCCCTGCGGGTCCCCCGAAGCCCCCGCTAGCTTTTGCGGCTTTCGGCACCGGCCGAAACTCACTCTAGCTGCTGTGGGAAGCGCGCTGGCTTTTTCTGGGCCTCGCAGGTGGGCTGCGGCGTCGTTCCTTGGCTTCGGGGTGGGGGCACGAGGTCCCTTCGCCGGCTGGTGTGAGGCACCCCCTGGACCCTTCCGTTGGGTGTCCTGCATGGGGAGGGTGGCCGGATCCTCTGCGCCGGCTGCGCGCCGCGGTCTGGATTCCGGAGCAAAAAGTCAAGCTGCGGTTCCCCCCCTCCCGAGCCCCCGGACCTCGTGGGACGCCCGATTGCAGGAGGTCCCTGTAGAACCGCAGCGCACCCCGGAAAGGAGTTGAAGGACTTCTCTGTGGAGCAGCAGCCCCCTCCCCCCTTCCAAGGCAGGCCCAGGCTAAGCAGGGGGGGGGGAGGAAGGGTCTCTCCCCCTCCACCGACGAGGCTGTGGTGGGGGAGGAACCAGTGGCCAGTCTCGGAGAGGCTCTCGGGGTGAGGCCCAGGCATGAGGCGGCTGAAGCCCCCAGGAAATCTCAGGGTAGAGCTGGCCTTTGGCCCCTCTTGGTCTGGTTTCTGTTGGAAGCTCCCTGGGGATGCCGCCAAGGGATCGAGCAGGGATCGAGCAAAAGCAACTAGAGGAGACACTCTTGTCATGGGGAGGGGGGGGGGCTGGAGAAGAAGCAGCTGGGCTCCAATCCCCTCCCTTTGGGAGCCCCCCCCAGGAGCCCCAAGGAAAGTGAGGCCCCTTGGTGTGGAAGGGGGGGAGCAGACTCTGGTGATTGAAAGGCTCTGCCAGCCTCAGCCGCCTTCTCCCATGAGAGCCCCACCCACCCACCCACAGCATCCCATTTTCTGAGGGGTCCTTCTGGCTGCTGACATTGCGTTCCTGGGGTTCCCGGGGCAGAGGTCGGCCAGGGGCTGCCCTTCCTTCAGGCTGAAGCTTCAGATAAGCCAGGCCTGTTTGATCCCCCCCCCTCCTCAGTCCCTCGCTCAGCAGAGCTCATGTCCTTGAGGGGCTCCAAGGTCTGGGTGTTGGGCTGGACGCCTTCCTCAAAGACCCTCGGGCCGTTCTGCAGAATCAGGCTGGTGGAGGAGAAGATGAGCGGTCAGCCTGTTAGGCCCGGCCGGAGGCCCTCTGGGTCAGTTCAAGTGAGGCTGGCAGGAGGAAAGGCTTCTGGGACCACCCAGCCGGGGGCTCTGCTGCCAGGGCCTGGTCTGCAAGCGGATTCGGAGGATGGAAAGGGCCCCCAGACGGTCCTTGACTTACAACCACCATTGAGGCCCAAAATTTATGCTGCTAAATTAGATGTTCATTAAGTGAGTTTCACGACCTTTTTTGCCACAGTCCTTAAGTGAATCCCTGCAGTTGTTAAGTTAGCAACATGGTTGTTAAGTGAATCCAGCTTCCCCGTTGACTTTGCTTGTCAGAAGGTCGCAAAAGAGGATCACGTGACCCACCACAGACCCACCACAGCCGTCGTAAATATGAGACAGTTGCCAAGTATCATAATTTTGATCATGTGACCATGGGGATGCTGCAACAGTCACAAGTGGGGAAAATGGGCACTTTTTTCAGTAATGTTGTAACTTTCAACCGTCACTAAATGAGCTGCAGGAAGTCAGGGACTCCCAGTAGGCAGCTATGGATCCATAAGGCCACTGACTCTCGGCTCAGCCCCCTCCAAAGGGCTTCAGCTGCAATGGGAGGGGGGCAGGGGGGCCCTTGGATAAGAGCCCGCCGGACCCTCCAGGTCTCTGCCTGCAGTTGCAGGAACCGGGGATGTGGAAAGAAGGACCGGTGGGGACACGAGAGCAGCCTTCCAATATCTGAGGGGCTGCCCCAAAGAAGAGGGGGGGGTTCAACCTATTCTCCAAAGCCCCAGGAGGCAGGACGAGAAGGGACGGATGGAAACTAATCAAGGAGAGAAGCGACCAGGAATTAAGGAGGAATCTCCTGTCAGAATAATTAAAGGGCTCCCTTCCAGAGGTTTTTGGGGGCTCCAACACTGGAAGTTTTCGGGAAGAGGCTGGGCTTTGCCTGCGATGGTCAACTGGAGGGTCTGGTGCTTGAGTGGGGGTTGGGCTAGGAGACCTCCAAGGTCCCTTCCAACTCCGTTATTCTGTCAATCAATCAATCATTCAATCCTGGCACTGCCTTAGGGACCGAGCCAGACTTCCAGTCTCTACAGGCGCTGAGGTGTTAAACAGTTGGCACCAGCAGTGGCCACACGGCCTCACAGGGCACTCGGCAGAAGAAGAAGAGCCCTGCCTGCCTTGGTGCCCGGCTGGCAGCAGATGCCCACAAGGCATCCAGGCCGGCAAGAGCAGCTACTTTGGGGCTGGGCTGTCAGCTCCATTGGCTGCTGCCTCTTCATCTGTCGGCCACCAGTGCCCGCAGAGGGAGGCGGAGGAGGTGCCAGCTGGCATTGGAGCCCGTCGCTTCACACGGCTCGGCTGAGCTGCTGTGACATCCCGGAGAGGGAGCTTCTGAGCACGGGAGCGCCCGAGGCTGGCCGGTGTCCCCGTTTCTCTGCCTCCTGAAAGACGGGTGGGCCACCAGACCCACTTCCTCACTGGGCATCCCGGATCTGGGCAGAGTGGCCGAGCACGTCCAGGGGCAGCCGTAGGGTCCTTCCACCCCAAAGGGCGTGTTTGGAGCCCCAGAGAAAGCCACTGATGGGAAGAGGCCGCTTGGGGGAGGAAGGGGCCCAGGCAGCTTAAACGCAGGGAGTAAGCGGGAGGGGCCCAGCCCTTCTCCCCCTCCCCAGTGACGGAGGCTCACGGGAGTTCATCTCCATCGACGGAAGGAACTTCTGGGGCGAGATGAAGACAGCCTTCCTCTCCCTCCTCTGCCCACTGGGGGGGGGGGGTGCTGGCTGGGACTCCTTTGCTGTTTGGTGAGGGGGGGTGGGTGGGTAGTTATAGGGAAGAATCTCCCCTCAAGGCAGCTCAGCCCAACCGACTGGGAAGCCTGGGGGAGCCTGCACCCTGACACCCCCCCCTCCAGATCGCAAGGGTGGAAAATGGTCAGAGGTTTTTCAGTGCAGTTGTAACTTTGAACAGTCGCTAAATGAATGTCTGTAAATTGAGGACTATCTATACTTAGTTCCCACCTCCCAAACTGAAGCGCCAGAGGCTGGAGGGAGGGTCCCAAAGGATGCGGGGGGCCCCTTCCGGCAGGAGGTGCTGCTGGCCGTCCTCTCAGTTGGCGCCTTCCCAGAAGGGCCAGAGGCTCTCTGGGGGGCCACACACGGGGCGCCAGAGGCTGCCACTTCCTCGCATGGCCTTTCCCAGACGGGCAGGAAGCTCGGCTCTTCTGGTCTCAGCCCCCAAGGAGCCCCCAGCCACTCTGATCTTTGCAGGCCTCCCGTGCTGGCCCTGCCCCCCTTGGTGGGTCTTCTTCCCTCCCCCCAGCTCACCTCAGCCCGGTTCCACAGTGCCCCCCCCTTCCCCAGCGTGGAATTCACGCCTCCCCTCCCCCCTCTTGCAGGAGGAGCCGCTCTGGATGCTGGAGCCGAAAGTGCCACTTCTCGCCTGTCTCCTCACGTTCCTCACATGGGCTGCGGGGTCTCCTCTCACGGCTTCCCTGGGTCTTCCAGTGGTGGGGGATGCGGGGGGGGCAGATGCTCTAGAAGGAGGAGGCTTCTCTGGCCAGTTGAGAGCAGCTTGGCTTTGGGGTGGACGCCTCCCTCTGTCCCAGAGGGGCCCTGGGCATCGGCCCTCTGGCAGAATCGGATTGTGCTGTGCGAGAACAGCAGGGGGGGCACTTGGGGGTCCAAAATGGCTCACCTTGAGGTGCTTCAGGTGACAGGTAAACGATTGCCAGAGGTTGGATGAGCCTGTGGATGCTGCTGTGCCTGTAGGATGTTGCTCACACATGAGCTTTGTCCTGGGAAGGGCATCTCTCTTGCGGGTGTGCAGAGGCCTTACGCACACCCTACGTGATCTTAACACACTTGTTCGCTGGCTGCCTCCCTACATCTCCTCCTCCCCCTCCTCCCCCCTCCCCCTCCTCCATAGCCCCAATTCATGTCCTGGTTTCATTCCTTTTGCGCTGTTCACTAGTGCGGTTTGCCCAGTGCACTGAGTGCCACCCAGGCTGGTCCTTGCCCATTTGCCCGTGGCCGGCCAAGGGAAGGAGGCGCCTGCAGCGCCTTCCTTGTGGTGGTGGCCGCCAGAGAGGCTCTTCTGCCCACCCTCCCCTTGGGGTGGCCCTGGGAGGGGGCTCAATGTTGGGGATTCCCATTGTGCTGAGCAGGCTAACTATTGTTTCCTCTCCTCTGTCTGCCTGGCTCTTTTTTCATTTGATTTGCAGGTGTCCAAATGTGCATAAAATGTGTGGGGTGCATTTATGGGGAGGAAACCTGGGCAGGAGAGGATTTAACTCTTTCCTCCCTGGCCCAGGGCCTGGGGACCATCCGTGCTCTGCCTGAAGTTGGGGGGAGCTGCTTGGAGAGTCCCTTCTGGGCAAAATGAACCCCTGGGGAAGGAAGAGCCATGAGCCCTACGAAGCGCTATATAAGTCTAACTGCTATTGCTAAGAGGCCACAACTCTAGGTGGCCGTTGGGGCCGCTTCTGGCTCTGCCCTGCACTGGGGCCAAGAAGAGCAGAGTCGGGAGGCTGCCTCCCTCTCCTGCAGGAGCTTCTACCACCCAAGCAAAGACTTGGCTGGCTGGGCTGATTCCGGACTCAGCTGGAGGGGGAGGAGGAGGAAACGACTAGATAGCCGACGCCCCCTGGGGACCCTCAGCTCCGCTTGACCCTCCCCCCTTCTCTCCCCAGATGCTTCCTGCCGGCGGCGAGACTCGCACCGAGGCCAATGTGGGGGTTCCTGCTGCTGCTGCTGTGCCTGTCCCCGCAGCCGGGATCTGCGATGCCCCCGGCCCCTGCCCAGCATGAGTTCGAGCCGGACCTGCAGAGCCCCGGCCCCTCCCCCGCCCCTTCTGCCACCCCCGCCCTGCCGCCCAGCCACAGCGAAGCCCCCGCCTTGCGCCTGAACCTGGGGCTCAACTTCCAGCTGAAGGTGCGCAGCCAGGGGAAGGAGAAGCCCCACGAAGGGCCCGGGAGAGCCGGCACCAGGCCGCCCCCGCCCCGCAGCCCGCCGGACGCCCCCGCCCACTCCCCAGCCGAAGTCGCGGGAGGTTCTGCGGGCGCCGGGCCAGCTGAAGAGCCGCCGGCTGGTCCCACGGCCGGGCCGAGCAATAGTTCCTCCTGGCCCCGCGCCTCTCCGGCTCCCCGGCCCTCCGCGACGCCCCTCCGGGAGCACAGCAGGGAGCTGGAGTTCCAGGTGGACATCGGCCTGAGCGCCGGACTGGGCCAGGAACGGGGCTCGGTGCTCGGCGGCGGCGGCGGCAGCCTCCTCCCTGCCCTGGCCGACGCCTTGGGGATGGCCGGCCAAGGAGGGGGTCCCGGTGAGTATTGCTGAAGACCTCGAGGAAGTGGGGGGGGGAGATGCGCAAATGCCGGTCCCCAAAAGGCCAGGGAAGAGAGAGTCCGAGGACCAGCGCTTTGGGGTTGCCGGTGAGGGTCCTTGCCGGAATGGCTGAACCTCCACCAGGTCCCGGCCCGTCTGGACTGGAGAGGGAGACGTGCTGTTGAGTCTCTGACCAAGTCCTGGGGGAGGGGGAGAACCCCAGACCCCTTCTGACCGCTTCCCTGCCTTGCTCCTTCAACAGGCCTCTTTGGCTTCACTCTGCCTCCGGAGCTGTGGAAGTCCCCTGAGTGGAATGGGACAGAAAGCCCCGTGGAAGAACCTGAGGACCCCCCCTCCACTGCAGAAGGGACCCTGGAGCCAGGTAAGAGCACAACTGGGGAGGCCAGGCTGCCCTAGCCCCCCTCCCCCCTTGGCTTCTTTTGTGGAGCTCCTCCTGGCTGCCAGTCTTGCTCCCCTCTGAGGAATAGGCTTTGGGTGGGGAGGGGGCTGCCATGCGCTGGTCAAGGAAGTTCTCCAGCAACACAGAAGGACCCCAGATGGGAGCGAGGTTGGTCTCCCCCTTGGAGGTTTCTCTGGATTTGGATGGTGGAGCAGTCAAGGGGCCTCTGGGACACCCCCAGGAGCCTCACCCTCCGGGGGCTCCCTGCAAACCTTCCTTGGTCAGGAAATCAGCCCTTGGGTGACTGGTTGCCTGCCCATCACAGAGATTTCCCAAGTGGTTTTCAGATTTGATGAGGTAGGTGGGTGGGTGGGTGGGTGGGTGGGTGGGTGGGTGGGAGGGAGGGAGGTAGGGAGGGAGGAAGGAAGGAAGGAAGGAAGGAAGGAAAGCAACCACTAAAGAGAGGACTTCTGGTCTTTATAGCAATTACAGACTGCTTAAAGCCACTTCCTTGGTTCTGAATTAATAATGTGTCTCCTTCTCCCCGTATTCAACTTTTATTAATCAGCAATTCCCTGAATGAATTGCCAGTTCATTTTTTAGGAAAGAGTCCATAAAGGGCTTCTGGTCTGTTATAAAAATAAAGAAAGGCGTGAATGTAACCATTTCTGCAAGTTCTTCACCCTCCATTCCTCCATTGCCACCTTCTGACTTTGCACATGGAATATCCTGGCTGCATCCAGTGGCCTCTTCTGACTTGGCTGTCCTAGTAAGAGGAATCCTGCTTGCCAGTTTGTAAAACTCTGGATCATCAAAGCTTTTTCGTAACTACATCACAAAATGTCCCTTCACGCTTTTTACATCTCCAAGAACAATTGTAAGAGGATTTTGCTGGTGAGCGAAGCAAATGCACCTTGATTTCTTACCCCTCAGTGGCTTTGCGCCTCTGTAGTTGGGGGAGGGGGTTGATGGGGGGGGCTGCTCACCATGCAGGAATTTCCCCAGGAAGAAATGTCCAGGCAGCACAGAATCCCTGGGAGGCTTCAGGTGGGAGCAGGATTTGAACGCTTCAGAATGCCAGACCTGAATTCTAGAGCATGGAGGCCCTGGGGGCCCTGGGGGCTCATGCCCCCGGATTGTTGCGGCCCTTCCATGCAACAGCATTGGAGTGGGGTGGGTTGTGCTTGTGTGTGCATGAAAGCAGGGGGTCCAATGCAGGGCAAGAGAAGAGGGGGAGGGGAGGGCCCTGCAGGAACTGCCATCCGCAGCCACTTCGGCATCAGCACCAGCAGCCTGGGCACCAGAAGGCCAGATGGGCAAGGCGTGCTCTTGGGCTTGTGTCCTTCCAGTGCTCGCATCTTCCTTTGCCCCAGTCGCCATCCAGCCTTCCTCCCTGGTTCCCTCATGGCGGGGGAGGGGGAACAATTTAAAAGAACCCCTAATTGAGCTCAGGAAGACGGGTGTTTGTTTATTTAGAATGTAAGTGCGGCTACCCATCTCAAGCGTATCTCATTAAGAACAATACATGTCAAGGCGATGTAAGAACCCACGACCCATGAAAGTAGCCCGGTCCAAGGAAATAGCAAGTGAGGCACCACCTGGCATGCAGCCTCCTGACAGACAGGCGGGCACATGCCCCCTTCTGGGCCTCGCCCACCGAAGGAAGCAGCTGCTGTTCTCCTCAGCTCCACCAGAGCCCTCCTCATCCTGGACGATGGGTGCCAAGGGACATCAACTTCAAAACAGGCAGCCGGTGCCACCTTAGGTGCCCAGAGCTGGCAGAGGAGTGCCACCTGCAACCCTGTCACTGCAGGTAGGAGCTGTCTGGAGAGCAGCCTGATGGAGGATGGCAGCCCCTACGTGGGGAGGGGAGCTTCCATGCAGCTGGGCCTTTGCCGCCTTCTGATCAGGGGCGTCTTGAGTGCCAGGGAGCAAAAGGGACAAATGTGGAAGGACGAGGCAAAGCGGAATATTTGCGGCTGAGCAGGATTGTCCTCGCTCTGGCCTCCTGGGCGACCGCCATCTCCCTCGGGTTCCCTGGGCTCTCTTGGTGGGGGCCACTCCCATGGGTGGGGAGGTTCTCTGAGTCAACTGGACAGAAGGTTCCACAGGCTGCTTCCATCACCAGAAGCGCCTGGCAACCTCGGAACACGAAGTCTGTTTAAGAACCCGCTTTACTGGGCACTCTTCAACCTTCAGAGATGGATGCTACCAGCAAGCCTCACCAGATCCCCCCCGAGATGGGGATCTATGCTGAAAAGCACAATATCTTCCAGATCATGCAGGGCCTGATGGAAGCTCTCCTCGTGTCCCGGCCAGCCAAGCCCATTGACTTCATGATAGAACATCTCAAGAAGAACAATGAAGAGGTGCCAAAGGTCTTCATTGTGGGGCCCCCGGCTTCTGGGAAGACCACCATCGCCCGCTGGATTTGTAAGCACCTCAGTGCAACATATCTTTACCCCAAGGACCTCGTGTTCAGCAAGATGCTGAAGAGGGCCAGGGAGGCCGCGGCGTGCCAAGCACGTGGGGAGAAGATCCCCGATGAGCTGTGGGCTTATCTCCTGCAGGAACGCATGAGCGACGTGGACTGCGAGGCCTTGGGGTGGGTGGTGGACGGCTTCCCCCAGACCAGGAAGCAGGCCCTGGAGCTCCAGACCCTGGGTGTCCTCCCCCGGCACGTCGTGGTCCTTTATGCCCCGGACTCCGTGCTGATCGAGAGGAACCTGGGCAAGCGTGTGGACCCCTTCACACAGGAGGTCTACCACACCACCTTTGATTGGCCGGTTGACTTCAACCTGCAGAAGCGCTTGGTGAAGCCAGAAGACACCTCGGAGCAAGCCACCGCTCGGGGGCTTCTGGAAAGCCACCGCAACATGCCCGGCGTTATCCAGACCTACCAGGATTGCCACAAGGCTATCAACGCAGACCAGCCCTGCGTTGACGTCTTTGCCCAAGCGCTCAATTTTGTGCAGAGCCGTTCACGCTCTAACGCCCCCTTCACTCCTCGCATCTTGCTCCTGGGGCCTCCGGGCAGCGGCAAAAGCCTGCAGGCAGCTCTGCTCTCCCAGAAATACGGGGTGGTCAACATCTCCTTCGGGGACCTCCTACGGGAGAAAGTGGCTGGGAACACGGGTGTGGGGGAATTCATCAAGCCCTTTTTCGAAAAGGGGTACCCCGTGAACGACAACATCGCCTTGCACGTCCTCCAGGAGCGGCTGGAGCAAGCCGACTGCCGCACCTACGGCTGGGTGCTCCATGGCTTCCCTCGGGATGTGGACCAGGCGCTGCTCTTCCGGCAGATCGGCATCGAGCCCAACCGAGTCTTCTTCCTCAACCTGCCCACCGAGGTGGGGCTGCAGCGCCTCTGCCAGCGTGCCACCGACCCCGTCAGCGGGGAAAGGTACCACACCATCTACAAGCCGCCTGTGGAAGAGGAGGTCCACCAGCGCCTGCGCCGGCACCCCAAGGACGACCCCCTCCAGGTGGAGCGCAAGACGGATATCTACAGCAACCAGCTTCCTGACCTGGAGGAGCACTACGAGGACTCCATCTGCCTCAACGCTGACCAGGACCCCTACACCGTCTTTGAGTACATCGAGAGCTGCCTGGTCAAGCCCCTGCCCATCTGTACGCTGTAAGGCCCGAGAGGTGCCCCCCCCCCACATCCCGTGGCTTTGCCAGCATCACCCGGGCACAAGCTAATGTGCTAATGAGAGAATAAAAATATTTTGTTTTCATGTGGAAGCCATCTCTAGTTCTTGCTTAAGAAATGCCTCGCCCTGGGTCAGCCACGATTCCCGACTCCTGCAAGGCGCTGCTCTTGGTGCGCATCTCTGTCAACTGGCAGGAGGCTGGAGGACAGGAGAGAGACTCATTCTGCCTACCTTCCTTAGGACTCTTAACTCTACCCGTGTTTTGGACACCTGCCCTAGCAATTAGTCACATCTTTCCCCCTGAAACCTCAAAGGGTGGGCCCAGGAAACGGGCACCTGACCCTGTCAGCAGAGGCCGGTCCAGCTGGGGCGGTTTCTGTCCAGTTGGCAGGGAAGGAATGGGGCTGAATCACAGCAGGGAGCATCGGGCTCTCCTTGCCATCCTCTCTGCCCCCCCCCAGCCCCCTTTCCTTCGTTTGTAGAGGGAGGGGCAGATAACCACAGAAAAGCTGGAGTCGTTTTCCAAATTTGCCATCTCCCCCCAGCTGGGCTCTGCTGATGCGGACACGGCACTCTGAGGGCTCCTGGCTGCTACCGAGATCAGCGTGGACTTGCCCTTGTGGGGGGAAGGGGGCAGCTGAGCTCCCCCCCATTTGGCCGGCTAGCGTGGAATTCTCAGGCCAACCTTCTTCTGCCCGTCCACTCCAGGGCATCTCTTCCAATAATGGAGGGTTTGCTCTACCCTCAAATCGGGGGGGGGGGAGGGGGGCTGTGGATGGTGCTTTTGAGAGCTTCTGCAAAGGCCCTGGGTGGACAGGCAGGAGAGGCCCCTTGCTCTGCTCCCCCCCATCTCCCAATAGACCGAACAAGACACCTTGAAGGGACCTTGGAGGTCTTCTGGTAGCCCAGCCCCCTGTTCAAACGGGAGACCCTGCACCTCTCTGGCCAAATGGCCGTCCAGTCTCTTCTTAGAAGCCTCCCGGCTCACCTTCCCCCTGAACGCAGCTGGGAAGATTCCTTGGCTTCAGCTCCTCCATCTTTCCGCGGCTTCCGTGCCAGAGGTTCTACTCGCCTGGATGGTCCCTGCTGGATCCCATCTCCCAACCGGCCGCTACCCAGGACGAGCGTCTTCTGAGAGCAGGAACCAGGCTGAGCCCTGGAAGGCCAGGCCGGCCCTCGGGAGATCTGAGCGTCCCAGCTGCCTTTCTCCTGAAACAGGGAAGGATGCTGCCCATGCGCTATTGCGACATTGGGACGAAGTGGAAGACGCGGCACCCGGGAGGGCAGAGAGGGGGCAGCCCTGGTGGCTCTCCTTCCCACCCCCCTGTTCACCTCCCTCTTCCAAAAGCCCCAAGGGGGGGGTCAGCTTTCTTGGGGTAGCAGCCTTGAGAAGAGGCCGTCCCTTCGTCAGGTTGACTCCCCTGTCCGTCCCCTGCAGTGACGGTAGAGCAGGTGGTTTCTGCCCAGAGATTGTAGATTCCCAGGACGGGAAGGAACCCAGAGGTCCTCTGGCCCACCCCTGTCACAGGCAGGAGGCCGCAAAGGAGACCGGCCCCACCAGGCCAATCAGACAGAGAAAGAGGCTCCAGGGGAGAGAAGCCTGCTAGTCCTTGACTTACGACATTTTAATGACCTTTCGACAAGAGTGTTGGGCAAAGAACTTCACACTTAACGACCGTTGCAGCATCCCCCTGGTCACATGATCAAATTCAGATGCTCGGCCCCTGACGGTTGCATTGTCCTGGGGTCTCGTGATCCCCGTTTGTGACCTTCTGACAAACAAATTCAATGGGGAAGCCGGACTCACTTAACAACACTGTTACTGACTTAAGCACTGCAGTGACTCACTTAACATCTCTGGGAAGAAAGGTCATAAAACGGAGCAAAACTCATTTACCTTAACAAAGGAAATTTGGGGCTCAATGTGGTCGTAGTCAAGGACTGCCTACATTTACGATTCAAGTTTGAAGTTGCAAAGGCCTGTCTCCCCCTCCCCCCCCCTGGGATCACCTGGCCACATTTGGGGCACGGGGCACCCGGTGGGTGTTTGTGGTGACCCAGAGTCACGTGACCACAATTTAAGCTGCTTTTCCCGGAAACCGCCATTCGCTTCCGGTCTCCGCCAGAGAAGGTCCCCGTAGGGCTGGCTTCACTCGGCCGCCTCGGCTCTCCGGCTCTGGCATCCCCTTAACCACCATTGCAAAAGGAAGTGGTAAAACTCAGCACGGTCGTATGATGACCTGCTTAACGACTGTCATGGCTTGCGACTGTAATTGCGGGCTCAATTATGATCGTACTTCAAGGACTGCCTGCAGGAACATCGTCTTGCAAGGGGGATCCGGCTTCTCCTCCTCCCTCCTTGATATTCATGTAGATTATTGGGGGGAGGGATGTCTAAGACATTTTTTAGTGTGTGTGGTGTGTGTGTGCGTGTGTGTGTGTGTGTGTGAAGCCTCCTTTTTCTGACCATGAAATGGGCCCCATTTTCCTCGGGAAGGTCCTCCATCCCCCCTGCCCTGCAACCGGGCCCTCGATGCCCAAAAGCCACGGTGTGTGAAGGCTGTGGCTGATGGGATTTGGGCAGCAGAATTCTTTCTGGGGAAAGGAAAAGGGAAATGAGGGGGGGGGGCTGCCTCTCCTCCTCCGCTTTTTTCTTACAATCTCTTAAATTGCAGGAGAAAAACACCAAGTGGGTTTTGTGGCATTCGCACAATACACTTAACTGAAGCCAGCCTTGCTCTGTCCAGGAGTTCAGTTCTGAGCAGCTCAAGGTTGACTCAGCCTTCTGTCCTTCCAAGGTCTGTAAAATGAGGACTTGGATTGTTGAGAGCAAGAGGCTGACTCTGTAAACTGCTTAGGGAGGGCTGGAAAGCACTGTGAAGCGGTATATAAGTCTTAAGTGCTATTGCTATCCTCTTATTTATTCTCTCCCCCCCCGTCTCTTTCTCTTTATCTATCTATCATCTATCTATCTATCTATCTATCTATCTATCTATCTATCTATCTATCTATCTATCTATCTATCTATCATCTATCTATCAATGACCTATCATCTATCTATCTATCTATCTATCTATCTATCTATCTATCTATCTATCTATCTATCTATCTATCTATCTATCTATCTATCTATCTATCATCCATTTATCTATCATCATTATTTATCATCATCCTCATCCAATTAATACAGCCCTGCATGGCAGGAAAAGGGACTCCTATCCCGCGGTGCCTTTTGCCTGCTCCTCTATGATTTACCTGCCCCACAGGCTATTTCTGGGTTACCAGCGGTGCAGCCTCCAAAGTGGATCTTACTCGGGGTGTTTCCTTCCTGCTCACCCTCCTCCCTCCCAGGTGCTTGTCAGCCCAGCTGATGGATCACAGCCCAGGAGGAGGGAGGGAGCAGGAGGAGAGCCCCCTCCCCAATCCTCCTCACTGGCGGTCTGTCAGTCTGGCTGCTTCTGGTCCTGGGGCTGGAGCGCTAGGGCACGACTGGGTTGGAGCCCCTCCCTGGGGGCTGCCTGTTCCTTGGGCAGCCCAAGCAGATTGTCCCAGCCTTGGGTCCCCCTCCCCACACTTCAGGAGAAGAAGGGTGGCTGCTGAGTGGCAGCCAGGCTAGGAGGCCCCAGAGGTCTGGGGGGGGTGGGGGGCGCGGAAGGGTGGCAACGGGCGCGTGGGGGTGTTGTGGGTGCAAAGAGCCAGGGCACTGGCATTGAAAGGTGCTGAGAATCAGGAAACCGTTTCCAATTAATTAATGTCTGAGTGAGGAGGGAAGAGAAGTCCCCTGCCAGCCTTGCCCATACCATGCAGTGGGTGCACAATCTCTGGCTGTGCCCCCAGAGGGCAGGCAGAGCTAGGAAGACAGCTGGAAGGTTTCTTCTCCGAGCGGCCTCCCCCTTCCTGGATTAACCCTCCCTCCCGTCTTCTCTCCCCAGGACCGGTGGAGTCCAGCGGCAGCCCCACCGCCCCGCCGGGCAGCGAGGAGGCCTTCGTGGCGCTGCCCGCTTGTCTGCCCGACCGGCCCGACGCCTGCGGCTCCCCCCGGCCGGAGCCAGGCACACCCCAGCTGATGCCGAGCGGGCCCCTCTTCGTGCAGCTACACTCGGAGTGGACGGCGGCGCTGGCCACCTGGGGCCCGGCTTGGGAAGGCCACCTCTACGGCGCCGGCGCCCTCTTCGCCCTGCTGGCAGCGTTGGCCCTTCTGGCCCTTCTGGCGCTGCCCTGCCGCCTCCGCCGCCTGGCCGCCCCCGAGGGCCGCCTGCTGGCCCTGCTGCTCCTCCTGCTGCTGGGGGCCGGCAGCGCCCGGGCCGGGCTGCTCTTCGGCCAGGCCGACGGGCGGCGGCGGGAGCGGCTCCCCGCGCTGGCCGTGCGGCTGCTGCGCGACCTGCCGCTGCCCTGCCTGACCTCGGCTCTGGCCGCCGCCCTGCTGCTGCTCTCGCGGCGCCCGCGGGCCAAGCTCTCGGCGCGCCCCGGCCTCCGCGCGCCCTGCCTTCTGGCCCTGCTGCTGCTGGGCCACTTCTCGGCCGCCGCCGGCGCCGTCCTGGCCGCCGAGCGGCTGCCGGTGCTGCTGCTGGCCTCGCGGGGGCTCTTCGCCCTGCTGGCCGCGCTGCTCTCGGCCGCCCTGCTGGGCTGCTCCTGCTTGGCACGGGGGGAGGCGGCCCAGATCTACGACCTGCGCCCCGCCCCGCCGCCCCCGGCCTGCCAGGGATCCTTCGCCAGCGGCCGCCGGTGGAGCCGCGCCGCCCGCGCCGCCTCGACCGCCGCCGCCTTCGGGCTGCTGAGCGCCGGCCTGCACGGCTACTCGGTGCTGCACGTGCTGGGCTACGGGCTGAGCCCGGCGCTCTTCGGGCCCTGGCCCTGGTGGGCGCTGCAGCTCTCGTGCCGGCTGTGCGAGGCGGGCGTGGGGCTGCCGCTGGCCGCCTTCGGCCTCTCCCTCACCTGCGGCTGCTCTGCCGCCGCCTGCTGCCGCCGCCTGGCCTCCCGCCCGGGCAGCTCCGCCGCCAAAGCCCCGGTGCTGCCCAGCAGCCTCCACTGGGCGCTGTCCCAGCACGAGAAACTGGTCGGGTGCGGCGACTCGGTGGTCCGTAGCCAGTCCGACTACCTCCCGCTGTGCGCTGGGCCTCTCGACGCCCCCCGCGCCGCGCCCGCCTGGTCGGTGCTCAGCCTGACCGCGGAGGCGGCGGATCCCACGGCCGACTTCCAGCCGCCCTCGCCCATCGACCTGCGCCGCAGCATCGACGAGGCGCTGTCGAGCGAGGGGCTCCTCGGGGGCAGCGGCGCCTTCTCCGCCTGCAGCATCCTCTCGCTGGCCTCGGCCCCCGAGCGCCCCCTGCCCCGCGCCGCTTCCTGCCTGGAACTGGCCCCGCTCCGGCCGCAGGACGACGGGGCGGCCGCTCTGCAGCCCCGCGGGTCCGCCACCCGGCCCTCCTCCACCGCCAGCCCCAGCAGGAGCGCCGCGGGGCCTTCCCCGAGCCGCGCAGGCTCGCTCCCGTCTTCTCCGGTTGCCGGAAACCCAGGCGGGAGCCCGCTCGAGCGCTCCAGGGAGTCCCTGGCCTCGCCGGGGCAGGCCGGAGGGGACGCGGCCCTCACTGGGGAGGAGCCGATGGCCGATGCTGTCAGTGTTGGCAGCGACACCATAGATTTATAACCCCCTGGATGGACCCCCGCCCCGAACCTCGGCTCTGCGGCTGCGGCGGGAGGATGCGCAGCCTGGTGACCCCTCCCGCCCAGGCGGCCGTGCAGGGGCAGAGGGCTCTGGCCTTCGGGAGCCGCGCTCTACCTCCCCCCCCCCCAGGGCGTTTGCCTCCGCGCCAAGCGCCAGATCAGCAAAGGACCCGGTTCCTAAAACCCGCCAGGCTCCCCGCAACTCACCCAGCTCCTCCCTGTGCAAACACGGCTGCTGGGTCTTCAGCGGACCCGATTAAACGTCTTGCGGGAAGAGAAGCGAGGAGTCGGCGTTCTGCCGTTGCACAGCCGCCCCCTCCCCTCCTGCTAGCTATTTGCCCCTCCCCCTCCCCTCCTTGCTGGGGACCCGGCCAAGGTGGCCCTGAAACGGCCCCCCCTTCAAAGCCAGCAAAAAGAGCGGCGACTGGTTTTTTTTTTTTTGGCTGGGGGGGAGAATCCAAATCCCCCACTGGATCCTCCCGAAGCTCTGGAATTTTAATAAAAGATTTTATGGAGAGGCTGCCTGTCTTTGTGCTTGGAGGGGGAGGGGCTCCTCTGCTTGTCCTGCCCCTTTTGGAGCTCAGAGCCTCCCCCACCCCAGGAATACCCACCTTTGGGGCCCTTCAAAGGAAGAGCTGCCCACCCTCCATTTCCCTCAGAGCCTCTGGGTCCTGAACACCCTTTGTCATGCCCCCCCCCCCCCAGTAATTTCTGGACAAGGCAGGCTAAAGTGAAGGTCGTGAGGTTGGTAGAAGCCATCTTTGCTTCCCCCCCAAAACGCCAATGGCTCCGGGATGGCTTCCCAAAATTCAGATTTAGTCCCAGCCACAACCAGGCCGAATACCCACAATCCTGAGTGCCAGCCAACACATCCGATTGAGGCAGAAGGAAAAAGCCCTGGGACAGAACTGGAGGGTGCTGGGCCCGGTTGGGGCAGCCCACCTGGGGGGCTGGCTGAGGACCAGGCCAGCGGCTGCCCCATCTCTGCTGCTCTCTGGCTTCCCTAGAAATGGGTGTTTGTGTGTGTGTGTGTGTGTGTGTGTGTGTATCTGCTTCCCTTGGCCAAAGGAAACCAAAGGACAGTGAGGCCGGACACACCAAAGCTGACCAGAGCACAGAACAACTCAAAGAGGCAGTAAAAGATGGGGAGAGGCAGAGACCCGGCCCACAGAACCCCCAAGAGTCGGACATGATGGAAGGGAGACCATCCCCCTCATCACCTTGCTAGCTTGGCCAGGGGGCGGGGGGGGGGCACAAGGGCTGTGCAGGCCGAGGATGCTGGATGCTGCAGTCCTGAAGGTGGAAAGTTGGGGGGTCTTACTGCCCTTCCATCTGGGAAGGAATCTGGGGAGGGGGCTGTCAGGTTCTGCAAGCAATCAGAGGGCTTCTCCTCCAAAGAGCCTCCCTGTGTCCTGACTGGGGGGGGGGAGTCCCAAGGTGTGGGAGGGTCATTATGATGTGGACTTACATTTCTCGAACCATCCAAATGGATTGAGGAGATTCTGAAAAGCCACCCCCTCCCTCAAATGCTGGGCCAGGGGAATGTCGGATGGGGGGGCTCGAGGGGACTCTCTAGCCTGACTCCTGGTCCCCCACCCCATTTCTTCTCCCCTCCCCACCCCAATTCCAGCGCAAGAACCAGCAGAGCCTCTGAAATGACACTCCGCTGCTTTTATTTACGAATAATACAGGAGGTGACTGTGGGGCCTGGCATGCATGAACATTACAGCATTGGGAGGGAATCCCGGGTTGGGGTGGGGGGAGGGCTGCCCCCCTTCACAGCCCAGATCCTCTTCCCCAGAGAAGCACGGAGGCGGCTGCAGTGGGGGCCGGAGAGCCAGCACTAGAGGGCCAGGGGCTGGGCAGAAGGGCTTGGACTGAGGCTGCCCCCACCCACACCGTTGCAGCTGGATTTGGTCCCTTGCAGCTCTGTCCACCTGGGCCCACCCCCTCCCTCCCCAGGCCAGCAGGAGGGCAGCAACTCCCCCTCAGCTGCCATCCAAGGGCCCCCCCTGAGGCCCTGGAGGCTGGCTCCAGCTGCACCTGCCGGGAGAGGCGCTGTGCCCAGGAGGGGGAGACCGGCCAAGGGCCCACCTGCAGGCTGGAGGCCAGGCGCTGGGGGAAAGCCCAAGAGGGGCATTCATCCCACCCACCCCCAATTCTGCCCACCAAGTGGAGTCAGGCACAGCACCGGGCGAGAGGCCTGATGTGCCGCCAGCAGGGCAGCCCGAAGGACAAGTCTTGGGCCGCAGCCAATCCAGGGGCGAGAGAAGAGGTGGGCACGCTGGTGGGCTTCAGCAGCGGCCCCTGGCAAGGGGGCCCGAGCGGTCACTGGCCACTGCTCTGGAAGTTGTCCTCAGTACAGCCGCTTCTCGTAACTGCAGGGGGGGCAGAAGGGAGAGGAGGAGGAGGAGGATCAGCCCCCATCCGGCAGCTGTAGGGGGAGACCTTTTCCCCTGAAATCAGTCTCCCAAAGGGGGGGGGAGAAGCAGGGAGGGGGGGGAGGAAAGCCCCAGGGTGCCATGCAATCCCCCAGCTCTCCTCCCGAAGGGCTTGCTGGGACTCCCAACCCTCACCAGGGAAGTTGGGGGGGAGGGGGAGACAGCAAACCAGGCGGGGAGCCAAAGGAGGGTGGGGGGCAGCAGAGACAGCTCACAAGGTCAGTATGAGAAGCTAGGGAAAAGGGCTCCTGTGGGTCTCGGACCCTCAGCCCATAAGAGAAAGGTCCCTTGGAAAGGAGCCACGAGCCCTCCCAAAAGAATTCGGGAGCCCCTCCCAACACCCCCCCCCCCATGACCACAAGGGACGAGGGGCACCAGGCATCACAAGGAGCAGAGCTTGGGCTGAGCCCCTGCCAAGGGAGCCCACCCCCGGCCAGGCAGGCTGGGGATAGAGGAGGCATCAGGTCTGGGCAAGGCAGCACCCACTTCGCTCCTTCTTCTCCCTCAATCTCCTGCCCCCTCCTCTTCCCCCCCCCCCAGGCAAAGCCACCCTGGCACTCCTGAAATCACCAGCCCCCACTGCAGATGGCACTCCCCCAGCTCCCCCAGCCACAGGAGGGGCTCCTGGCAGAGACCAGGGCTGTGGGGAAGGAGGGCAACTGGCCAAGCAGGGCAGGGGACGGGCTGTGCAAGGGGCCCAATCCACCATCCTGTGGTGATGGGCGGAGGGCAGCACTGACCCCCATCCAGAGTGGCTCGGAGTCAGTTACTTACATGGCAGAAACGTAAAGCTACAGGAAGGCAGTGGGGGGGGGGGGCGGGGGGAAGAGAGAGAGAAAGGGACAAGGTCAACGTGTTCTCCTCCTTCGAGGCCACCGTCACCACACCAGCCACCGGCCTGCTTGCTAGCTGCCTACAGCATGCCCAGGGGCCCCAGCGCTGCCCCACTAGCAGAAGCCCCTCGGCTTGGCCTTCAGCCCCCCCCCTCATCCTTCCTGCAGCCCTACGCCAGAACTCACAGCCACCAGCACATAGCAAGGAAGAGCCTGTGCCAGGCCAGCTCGGGTTGCCATGAAGGGCGGGTGAGGCCCCTGGGGCTCCCCTGCAGGGCTCTGGCGTGCCTCCAGAGGGTCCCTCAAGCCCCCCCCCCCCTGGAAGGACAGCCCCGAAGCTGCTCACCTTCAGTGGGCACTGAAACAGGGGCAGCTACTGGATGACCAGTCAGGGTTGGGAGAGCCAGGTTTGAGTTTAGGGGGGGGGGAGACTTTGGTCAGGGTCTTTCTCTCTCTCTCAAACCTCCCTCCTTTTACCCAACTGCCACACCCCTCAAAAAGGATCAATGAAAAAGACCCCCCCCCCCCGGTTTCCTGCTCCTTTGCACAAGGCACCCACAAGACAGGCTGCTTCACGGCTCTTCCTAGGCCCCCAAATCCTAGATCTAGGGACTTGGGGGGGGTGTCAGCCAAATAGAGGGAAGCTGGGGCACCAGGAGGAATAATTAAAGGGCTCCCCCCAAGGACGCAAAGGTTTTGGGGTTCTCGAGGTCTCTTCCTACAGGAAGCAGAAAAAGGAGGGGCAGAAAGACACCCCCAAAGAGCTTCCTTTTATAAATGGCAACCGTCCTCTGCCCCCCCTCCCCCAATTCCACTTGGGGAGGAGGAAAGTGGGACCAGGGCCAGCAAAGCCCTCCCTGCAAACCCCAATTTCTCTGCCCTGCCAGGACCTGCCGGCCCTCCTCGGCTCTCCGGGTGGCTTCTAGCAATCCCCCCTCCAAACGCCACAGCCCCGATCTTGAGCCTGGGGGCCAAAATGAGGCTGTCCGAGGAGGAGCCCGGAGCCCCCGGGGGGAGCCAAGCGGAAGGCGCAGGGCAGACCTCCTGCAACGGGAGCTCCCCCACCCCCAGCAGAAGCTCCTTGTGGGGCCTGATGGGCTTTGGGGTCCATGTGCTTCATGGTATGGGATATGTAGTGCCCATATGGAGAAAAGGCCTCGGGACAAAGTTCCCTAGATTTTTACTCTGCCCTTGGGGGGAAAAAACGTCACCAAAAGCCCCCCAGGTTCTCCAGGAAGGAAGGACAAAAGAGGAGGGGATGCAGTAACTGGCCCTGAAGACTTCCTTCTATCCACAGGGCTCTCCAGCCCCCACCCCCCAAGCAGTTTACAGAGTCAGCCTCTTGGCCCCCAGCAATCCGGCTCCTCATTGACTGAGCTCAGTCAACCTGGAGCCGGTCAGGATCGAACTCCTGGCAGTGGGCAAAGTCATCCTGCAATCCTGCCCTCTAACCACTGCGCCACCACAGCTCAGAACTCTCACGCTTTGATACCCTGTGCCGTTTTTTAAATTCTTCCCTTTCAGCCTAACCCCACACCGACCTCTGCCCCCTTCTGAGCACGGCTGGAGAAGAGACCGGGGGGTGGGTGGGGGTGCCACTCTAGCCGCCCCCTCTTCCTCCCTTTGGTGGGGTGAGGGGAGCCCACCCTCAGGGGGTCTCCCTCCCTGGAAGCTCTGCATGCAGGGGAAACGCCAGGGCCTCCTGGGGCCTTGCAGGGAATCGCCCTGGGGGTTCCTGAGCCCCAAAAGACGCTGCCTGAAGGGCCCCCTAAGGACGCCTGCTCAGCCAGATGCCCCTGCCCTGAATCGGGGAGCCCCGGGGGGGGGCAGGGGGGAGTGCCAGCTGTCTTCGAAAAGGACTGGCTGACGGGCAGCCGAAGGGAGGCTGAACTGATCTCTTCGGACACAGGAGGGGGGAAGACCGGAGACCCTAAACGGCTGGTATAGGGACAGGTGAAGTGCCTGGAGGAGGAAGGGGGGGGGGGAGGGCAGGTGTGCAGGTGCCCCCCCCACCTGCCCTTCCATCTTCTGAAAGAGACCCCCCCCTCTCCCCCTGGGCCTTTTCCTCTGGCCAGACTGAATCAGGCCCAAGGGGGACGGGAGGGGGCGCCTCTCTCTCCTTGGACCTCAGGCGCCCCGCAAGCGATGCTGCTCCAGCAGACCCACAATCCCTCTGCAGCTGGAGGGTGTGCCTTCCACACAACAAGCGCAAAGCAGCAGAGAGCCACCGGGGCCACTAGGCCCCCCCCCCTGGCCAGGGAAGGGAAAGGAGGGCGCCCCCTGCAGGCCCTTGTTCCAAGCGACACGGGAAGGCAGCAACTCTGAGCATCGGCCAAGGCAAAGCCCAGCGGGCACCTTTGCCTTCAGCCCCCCCCCCTTCTGGTGGTCAAGCAGCAGCCCCCCCCCGGCTATGTCCCAAAGTGGGGATCTGGGCGAGAGGCAAGGAGGCCCCGCCCACTCCCCTTCAAGCACCCAAGGGGGGGGGACAAGGGTTGTTTCTGGGGGAGGGGGCTATTCCCCCCCCCCGAGGCTGGCAAAGGCCTGGGCACCCTCCAAAAGCCAAAGGGAGCTTTTCCCCCTGGTCCTCCACTCACGAGCCCCCGGCCTGGAGGGGGGGCAGAGGAGGGCTGTGCACAATGGGGCCCATGCAGTGGGGGAAATCTAGTGCAGGCGCCCAGAGGCACCATCTGGGAACAGGTATTCTGGGTGGGGGACAGGACAGCCTTGGCAGCTACTGGGGGGGGGAGGGAGGGAGGGGGAGAACGAGGGGGGGGAGCAGAAGGGCACGGCGACCCATTGCAATGGACTGGTTTGGGCATGGGGGGGAGAAGGGGCAGGGGGGGGGACAGCTCCTTGGAAGCAGGGGAGGGGGGAAGGGGGTTCAGGGCAGCAAACCAGCAGAGAGACTTACGAGTGGAGGCCATGGACCCCCCCCTCAATCTGGGCTGACATCGTCCTCTTCTCAAACTTCAGTTCCCCTGAATACATCATGGAGCTGGGAAGAGAAAGGGGAGAGGGGCTTAGCGGGGCTTCCTTCTCCCCGAAGCCCACCAGGAGCTCTGGGCTTTGTGCAGAGGGGGCACGGGGGATACTTGAGGGGTCTGAGCTATAGCAGGCTCAAACTTCCCAGCCACCTTGGAGACACAGAGAGAGTGAAAGAGACAGACAGATAGAATGGGGGGGGGGAAATCAATGGACCCCTGTCTAAGGGGGAGCCCCCAGCCAAGGGCCCCAAGCCTTGGGGGGGGGGGCAGTGAGCTTTGGCAACATACGTATGGATGGAGGGGGCAACACAGGGTGCAAAGAAAGCTGACCCGTTTCATGCTGGGGAGGGGGGCAAGAAGGGGAGAGACAGCCTGGGAAGAAGAAGTGGGACTGCTCCCCGCAGGGGCCTTTGTGCCCCCCCTCCTTCCCAGGCCAGGCTCCTGCAGAGAGGCTCTGCCTGGGGCCTGAGAGAGGCTGCCTGGATTTCAGGCCACCCCGTTCTCCTTGCATTTCCATTGGGGACACTTCTACGCTGGGGCCCCTGCCACAAAGGGCCCCTCCCAGGACCTCCTGCTGCGGGAGGCTCCCCCTCCGCCTCCCTGGGTGCCCTGCCGTCCCCGACGCCTCCCTTCGTCTCCTCCCATCTGCGGCCGAAGGCGGCCGCCCCAGCCCCGGGGGTCCCAGAGGGGAGACCCCACCCCATGGACTCACCGCAGAACGGAGAGGCTTCTGGCGCCAATGTCCTGGCAGCCGTGCTGGATACCAGCAATCAGGTATGGCACAAACTTGTGGATGGAGCCCTTGTCCTGGATGGAGCCGGAAACCCCCTGTGCCACCTTCACCTTGTCCCCCTCGCTGCAAGGCAAGGCAGGGGGGGCGCTGGAGGGCAGTCTGGCCAGCCCCTCCCCTCCCCCCCCAGATGCGGTGGGGCTGATGGGCCAGCCATCCCAGGGCAGCAGCTCAGCTGTGGCACTGCTGGCAAGCTAGGAACCCTCCCTCCTGAGCTGGAGCCCCCAGGCCCTGGCAGAAGAGCCCCCCCCTTTCGCAGGGGCTCTCTTGGGGCAGCCCCTCCCTTTCCTCCTGCTGCTGTTGCCATGGGGGCCCTTCCCCCCTCCCCTCCCCCCCCACCTGAAGTAGCGTTTCTGGCTGCTGCGGTTCTTCTCCATGGCGTCCAGGGAGCCCATCCCCCGATACTTCTTCAGCCGCACTCCGTCGGAGAAGAAATACTCCCCGGGGGCCTCTGTGGTGGCCGCCAACAAGGAGCCCATCATGACTGGGGGGAGAGGAGAGGGCTGGAGGTAGGGCTGGGGGCCACAGCCAGGGGGCCCTGCCACTAGGGGGTGGGGGTGGGTGGGAGCCCCCTCAGGCCAAGCCTCCCTCCGGCCGGGGTCCTGGGGGCGCTCGGGGGCCAGGCCCAGCCACCCTCTCCCACGTCAGCCTCCAGGGACACGGAGGAAGAGGTGGGGAGAAGCCCCCCTGAGCTGCGCTGAGAATTGGGGGGGGGGCTTCAGGGCCCAGAGCGAGGCATCACGAGCTCAAGGGGAAAAAGCTCTTCCCATCCAGAGGTCATTTTCAAAGGACGGACATTCAAGGCCTTCACTCAAAGGAGGCCCGCCCTCTGCTGGCGGCCTGTATGCACGCAATGCCCGTTGGCAGAACAGGAGAGAGCATGCGAGCGCACGCATGTATTGTGGCAGCACTGATCCCCCTGTCCCGGAGCACCATGGCTCAGGCCTTTCTCCCCCTCCCCCTCCCAGGGGAATCCCCCTCACCTGTGGAGGCCCCCAACGAGAGGGCCTTGACCACGTGGCCCACCGTCTGGATCCCGCCATCCGCAATCACAGGCACCCCAAACCGGCGGGCATATTCTGCCACTTTGTAGACTGCGGTGCCCTGAGGCCGGCCGCACGCCATCACTGAGGGAGGGAGAGTCATAGGCAGGAAGGGCCCACCGAGGGTCCGGCCCAGCCCTCGGGCCCCCCGGCAGCTCCAGAGAGCCACCGGCTGCAGCCAGGGAAGCCCAGGCGGCTCTGAGCGGAGACCCAAGGAGGAAAAGAGGGTGATTGCGTTGCAGTCTCCGGGCACGGGAGCGCCAACCTTCCCAGCTCCTGGAACGCTGCAGCCGGTGCCCCTCCAGGCTCCGCCCTCAGGGCCCACTGCCAATGGCAAGAACGGCCTTCTGAGCATTTCACTCGGCCTCGCCCAGCCCTGCTGACCGGCAGACCAGTCGGGAGGTAAAGGCCAAGAAAGGGGCTCTCTGGCCTTTGCTGGCGGGCAGGGGATTTGGGGCAGCCTCTCTTTCGCCTGCTGGCTGGGCAAAGGCCGGCCCCAGAGGGTCACCAGGGCTGCCTGGGGGCTGCACGGAAGGCTGAGCCCAGGGGGGGCCGCCTCCAGGATCCCGGGGAGCACCTGAGGAATTCGGAAGCTGCTTCCTCCGAGGCACAGGGAGTGTCCACCCCAGACTCACCTTCCTGTGTGATGCAGATGGAGCCGCAGCCCATGCCCACACGCAGGGCGTCCACGCCAGCGTCGATCAGGTTCTTGGCCTGGGCAGCTGTCACCACTGTGCATCCCGTAGGACAGAAAGCAGAAGGGCCCGTAAGACCCCCCGAGCAACAAAGGGCCTCCCCCCCCCCTCAAGGGCCCCCGGAGGCCACTCTAAGGCTCCCTTCTGGTACAGAGGACAGACACCCCCCCACACACACACACTCTGCAGCCTCCCTGCCCCCCTTTGGGCACAATAAAGCCAGAAAATGTCAATGCAGGAATTTCTGCGAAGTCACTGAGTGCAGAGAGCCAAGAAGCTCTCAGGAGGCACTTCCAGAAACAGCTGTGCACAAAAGCCCCCCCCCCTTCTCTCTAGGCGGAACCCAACACTTTCTGCGCGTCCTTCTTGCACCAAAGGGACACAACGGCCAAAGGAGGCCACTCCGGTCCCTATCTAACCTGTCCGTCCATGCGTTCATCCATCCATCCTTCCGTCCATCCATCCATCCGTCCATCGGTCCATCCATCCATCCATCCATCCATCCAATCCATCCATCCATCCAATCCATCCATCCATCCAATCCATCCATCCAATCCATCCATCCAATCCATCCATCCATCCATCCATCCATCCATCCAATCCATCCATCCAATCCATCCATCCATCCATCCATCCATCCATCCATCCATCCATCCATCCATCCATCCATCCATCCATCCATCCATCCATCCATCCATCCATCCATCCATCCAATCCATCCATCCAATCCATCCATCCATCCATCCATCCATCCATCCAATCCATCCATCCATCCATCCATCCATCCATCCATCCATCCATCCATCCATCCAATCCATCCATCCAATCCATCCATCCAATCCATCCATCCATCCATCCATCCATCCAATCCATCCATCCATCCATCCAATCCATCCAATCCATCCATCCATCCATCCAATCCATCCATCCATCCATCCAATCCATCCATCCAATCCATCCATCCAATCCATCCATCCATCCATCCATCCATCCAATCCATCCATCCATCCATCCAATCCATCCAATCCATCCATCCATCCATCCAATCCATCCATCCAATCCATCCATCCATCCATCCAATCCATCCATCCATCCATCCATCCAATCCATCCATCCAATCCATCCATCCATCCATCCAATCCATCCATCCATCCATCCATCCATCCAATCCATCCATCCATCCATCCAATCCATCCATCCATCCATCCATCCAATCCATCCATCCAATCCATCCAATCCATCCATCCATCCATCCATCCATCCAATCCATCCATCCATCCATCCATCCAATCCATCCATCCATCCAATCCATCCATCCATCCATCCATCCATCCATCCATCCAATCCATCCATCCAATCCATCCATCCATCCAATCCATCCATCCATCCATCCATCCATCCATCCATCCATCCATCCAATCCATCCATCCATCCATCCAATCCATCCATCCATCCATCCATCCATCCAATCCATCCATCCATCCATCCATCCATCGGTCCATCCATCCATCCATCCATAGTTGCAGACGGAAAAAAGCCTGATGCCGAGAGTTTTTCCTCTGACCGTGAGAATTCCCACGGGGGATTTTCTAAACCAAGGGAGGTTCTGGGAGGAAACCCGGACTCTGCCAGGGGATCCAATGATACCTCCGCATATACTGGCACTTGTTTATAAGCCCATCGGGGGATCAGGTGACCCTTGAAGTTTCAGCCAAAACACGCTGTGAAAAACGTGGGCCCCCCCACGGACAAAGGCCACCCACATTTTTCATGGTACTTTGGTTAAAAATCCGAGGGTCGTTTCATCTGCCGAGAGGGCGATAGGTAAGCGGAGCTACTCCTGGACTTACAACAGTTTCTTTAGGGACTCTTCAAAGTTACAACACTGAAAAATATGACACGCGTTTTTACGACCGGCAGCCCCAGGGTGACGTGGTCACAGTTCAGACGCTCGGCGGCCGCTTCTTAGTTATGGGCCCCCTCAGCTGGGGAAGCAGCCTGGAAGCAAGGGGGGACCCCAAAGGCCATGTCCCCCCCAGGCGCTCACCATTGCCCCCCACGACCTGCAGCTCCGGGGCTTTGTGCTTGATGTAGTGAACCATGTCGATCTGGTAGACGGAGTTTCCCTGAGAGGAGTCCTGGGGGGGGGGGGAGGAAAAGAAAGGACCACTGGGCACCCCACAGAAGCACAAGGCAAGCGGGGCTGCCTGGCCGCACCTACCCACCAAGGGCAGAGAGCAGCAGCCCTTCTTCGGGTGCCAGGCCAGGGTGCCAGCAGACCATGCCAACGTAGCCTTGAGAGGGCCAGGACGGGAATCCCTCCCCCGGAACAGACCAGGCTCCTGGCTGCAGAGTTCTGCCTGCCTTAAATCCAGACAACCCAAGAAGCGGCTGGCGGGGGGGGGGATGCAGGAGGGGCTTCCAGGCCCTAGACTCGTCCACCTGAGCAGCGGAAGGGGACCTCCGTGAGCCTCACAGGCGGGAGCAGAGCTCAGCCTACATTCCGGGGGCTCCTGAGGGGACTCAGGGCAAGCTTTCAGCTGGGGGGGGGGGAGGCTTAGGCCTTCCAAAGGCTGCTTTTTGGGGAGATCTTCTGCTGCCAGGGATGCCAGATTCGCTTTTAAATGGCCTTTTGGCTTCCCTTGTTTTGGGGGTCCTGAGCAAAGGAGACGAGTCGCCCGGGGGGGGGGAGTTTCGAACCCACCAGCACCACCACGTCCACCCCGGCCTGCACCAGCAGGTCCAGCCGGTACTTGTCGTCCTCCCGGGTGCCGATGGCTGCCCCGCACAACAGCTGCTTGCGGGAGTCCTTGGAGGCCAGAGGGTAGTCGCGGTTCTTCTTCAGGTCCGTGCGGGCGATGATGGCCACCAGCTCATCCACCTCGTTGACGATGGGCAGCTTGCCTGCAGGGCAGGAGGGCCAGGCGCTCGGTCAGGCCACGCCCGGGAAGGGGGGCGGCCTCCCCTCCCCACATCTTCCAGGAGAGGGCGGGGCAGCCTCCGAGCCCCCCATACCTTTCTTGCTCCGCTGCAGGATCTCGTTGGCCTCCTTCAGGGTGACGCCTGCTGGGGCCACCACCAGCTCACTGCGCCTGGTCATGACCTGCGGAAGGGGAAGGGGGGCGGGGCTGCAGCCGGCCTACTCCGCCCCTGGATGGCAGGATGCCGGCGGCTGATTTAGGCAAGGGGAGGACCAGGCCAATCAGGCTGCTTTGCGATTGGGGGGCAGAGAGTGATGAGGACAGCGCCTCCTGAACTGGGCTCAGCAGGGGCACCAATCCAGCCGGGCAGCTGCCCCAGAGGAGGAGCTGGCTCTTGCTAGTCCCCCCGTCCCCCTACGCCAGAGGGCTTCTGACCCCTGGGAACCCTGGGGGGGGGGAGGGTCGCTGCCTGACCTCACTGAGAGGGGTGTTGTAGTCCTTCTCGGACAGGAAGTCGATGTCCCTGGAGGTCACCATCCCCACCAGCTGGCTCTCCATCTTGCCCGTCTCCGTGATGGGGATGCCCGAGAAGCCGTGCCGGATCTTGGCCTCGAAGACGTCCCCCACAGTGTGGTTGGGGCTCAGGACCACCGGGTCGGTGATGAAGCCTTGCTCAAACTTCTGTGGCCCGAGGAGGAAGAGGGGAGGCCTTTTCTGCAGAGCTGGCCCTCCCCCACTTGCCCTCTCGGCTCCCCTCCCCGCCCTTCCCACACGGGGCAGCCTGGCAGGCGGGTCTGGGGAGGGGGCTCCCGACGCAAGGCCAGCCCTCTGCCGCCAGCGTCCCTGGGCTTCTCCTGCAGCCCCAGCCCATCCCCCAGGCCGGACCCCACAGCGCCAAGGGCCCCCCTCACCTTGACTTTGCGGACTTCGTTGGCCTGGAACTCCGGGGTGCAGTTGTGGTGGATGATCCCAATGCCCCCCATCAGCTGCAGGGGGAGAGAGGTGGGAGCCCTGAAGCCCCAAGGCCAGCCCTGCCCTCTGGCCCCACATCCCCATGTGGGGGACGTCTTCGAGGCCAAGATCCGGCACGGATCCGGCCCCGGGAGGAGCCGACCCCTGGGCAGACCCACAGCAGGCGCCCCACCAGCCCCGCGAGAGGCTCACCGCCATGGCAGTGGCCATATCTGACTCGGTGACGGTGTCCATGGGGGAGGAGATGAGGGGGGTCTTCAGGGTGATCTTCCGGGTCAGGGCGGAGGTCAGGTCCTGCAAGCAAAGAGGGTCAGCCCAGCCTTCTGCCAGCCGGGGGCGTCCCGTTCCCCCCGGTCCTCTCCCAGGCCGAGCTGGGAGGCTCCCCCGGAGAGAGATGGACACAGATGGGTGAGCAAAGCCCGTTCCCACCCTGGGAGCCGTGCTGGAGCTCTCAAGGCAAGGGAGCCGAAGAGGACAGCCGGGGCCCCCTTGGACGGGCTCCCCAGAGGCCCCGCGGGAAGCCACCTCTGCCAGACTCACCACTTCGTCTGCCGTGAAGTCGATGAAGCCGGGAAGGATGAGAAAGTCACTGTGGGGAGAGACGGAGGGCTCACCCGGGGCCACAGGCAGCCCAAAGGGGAAGCGGGAGGGACACCAGAACAAGCAGCCGTGGTGCAGTTTACAAGGCCGTAAAGGGCTGGGGGCCGTTTCAGCTCATCTCCCCCCCCCCCAGCCTGTGCTTTGAACCAGGCCACAGCCGGCAGCTGCCCTGTGATTTCCCTGCTTCCCACGGCGTTTAACACACCCCCATGTTTTCTATCTACTGGGTGGTGTTCAAGGCGGCGTCCCCTCTGGACTGGGGATCCTCCAAAGGGCTTTGAACTTTTATTTAGCTTTCCAACAGAATTGTGCAACAGAGTCCATACACAGGAGAGGATGCCAGCAAGCCAGAACAGAGTGTAAATCCTCAGCTAGATCAAAACTGCGGAGGTTTCCGTTAGAAAACAAAGTGGATCCAAGCCAGGCTTTCAAACCCCGGAGGAAGCTTTCCCAAAGCCCCCCACCCCCCAATTCCAAGAACTCTGCATCGCCCCCTTCTCAATTTGACCACATGCTCAGCTTTAAGGCAGAAAAGCAGCCCACCTTCTCCCTGGGCAGCCCCGGCCCTCGCTGATGATGGGCAGACTTCCTTGGTGCAGGGACCAGGGGGCTGCTCCCCCATCCCTGCAGGCACACACACACACACACACACACACACACACACGCGCGTTTGATCAGCCTGGCTCAGCCCCCCCACAACCTCCGGAAGAGCCTTTGCCACAGCAGCTGACCCATGGGCACGCCCAGCACAAGCGAAGGCCTTTGGGGCAACACAGCCTGACCCAGATCAGGCCCTCCTTCCCACACACACACACCAGGATGACTGACGGACCCCCCAGGCTGGTGTGAGTGGGCAATTAAAAGCTCACCCGTCCCCCTCAACCCTCCAAGAAGCGGCTCTGGGGATGCCACCTGCCAAAAACTCCGTGCCCCGGAGGATGCCAGGCGGTGCTCAGTCATTAAGCATTAACCGAAGGCTGAGAAGAAGCCGGGGGGGGGGCAGCTCAGCAGGTTAAACAGCAGGTTGTTTAAACCTGCAATTAGGGAGGGGCTTAATGGGGAGGACTGAGCCAAGCAAGAAGAGGCTCTCAGAGAAATTGGGACTCTTTTCCTGAAGCAATTTAGGAGACTTAACCATGAAATAGGAGCCAAAATGTGGCTCCGCAGAGCAGGGAGGGGCTATGCAGCCCCCCCCCTCCTGGGTTCAGGATTTCAAGAGAGCAGGGGCCCAACTCTGCAGGGGGCGTGTCTGGGGAAGGGCCCCCCCCACTTCTCTGGTCCCTGCACCCAACCGCTCTTGCGGCTCAGAGGAAGCGAATTTTAACATTGGTTTGTCAGAAGCAAAACAAATTTCCGTTCCATTATGAACCTTGCTTGGCGGAGCAGAGAGCACCGAACTGAAAGTGAAAACAGAGGAGGAAGCCGCCACATAGTCGGCCTTCGGAGGGGCCCCCAAGCAGACGGAGGGCGAAGGCCAACCGGGGAAACAGATGTGAAAGGAGCCGCAAAATCAGCAACACAAGTTAGAAAACTCCGGTTGCTGGAAGATCCACCCCGCACTCCTGTGTGCCCCCCCCCCCGCATCTCATTCCCACCCTTGGGGAAACCCTTCCAGCTCCTCCACGCCTTCTCTGTCCCCAAAACCAGGGCCAAGGAAGGGAGGCCCCCCGTCAAAAGTTTGCACAATTCCCTGCAAAGCTAAGAGGACCCCCAGCCTGCCTCTCCTCCCCCCAACTGCTGTGGTTCTGTGGCTGACCCTGCAGGAGACCCGCCTTCCAAGATGCCGCAGACGTTCCAGCCAGACCCCCTTTGTGCCACTGCATCCTCCTGCAGGAAAGCAGCCCCTCGGGAGGAGGGCGGGGTCCCTCCTGCACCGCCAAGCAGGCTCAGGGCGCACCCCGACTCCCTCCACACACGAACCCTTAAGCAGACTAAGCGGGCGCTCAGGGCACCAGGCCCAAAGGGGGCACCACAAAGTTGAGAAAGAAAAGGAAAACCAGTGAAAATCTGTATAGGCTCTACAGGTGGGGGGGGGGGGCACCAAGATCTGTCAGTGCTTAGGACACCAGTGAGCCTTAACTCACATGGATGGGATGCCACAGAGGCAGGAGGACCTGGGTGCCTTTGCCAGCCTCTCCTGCCCACGCTTTGCAGGGCACCTACGGCTCACAACCCTTCCTGCACAGGCCCAGCATCTCAGGAAAAGGGGCCGGGTCAGCAGAGGACCCCCCCCCCCCCGCTGCCTGCCTGGATGGGGTCAGCCCAGAAACAGGAGACGGCCAGGGCTTAGCTAGAGGTCTGGGAGGGTTGGAGGGGTGAGATGTACCATCAGCTGAGCAAAGGGGGGGGGAGCTTCGGCCCACTCCAGCCAAGCGGTCCTTTCCAGGGGGAGAGCTGGGCTGCCCAGGCGGGTGGGCGACCGGTGGCTGCAGCGTCCCTTCCGCGCCCGGCCTCGTTCGCCCGCAGGCCCTTGCCCGGGCTCGCAAAGGAAGGCCAGCGCCCCCTCCCCCCCCAGCCCCGGGCCGGCCGGAGCGTCCGCGGAGCTTCCCTGGCTCCGCAGAGCCACGTGCGGCGCCATTTCCTCCCGGGCGGCCGCCGCTCCTGCGACCCCCGCCCGCCCCCCCCCCCGCTTACTTGTAGGTGAGCCCGTCGGCCACGGCGAAGAGCTGCTGCGCCGTCAGCCCATCCTCGGGGACGTAGCCGGTGCCGCCGCTGATCAGGTAATCGGCCATGCTGCGCAGGGAGGAGGGAGGGAGGGAGGGACTGTCAGTCTGCGCCCCCCCCCCAAGACACGCCGCCTCCCCGGGACTCCCCCCCCCCTCCCCGGGCGGCTCCCCGGGTGCTCCGACGCGCAGGAGGCGATGCTGGCTCCGCGGCTGCTGGGCGGGGCGGCTCCACCCGGCCGCCCCCGGAGGAGGACCCGGCGCTGCCTGGCTGGGAGCCCCCCCTGCCCCCCCCCCCGCGCCCCCTCACCCACCCGGCCGCCTGGGCTGCGCTCGGAAGGCGGGCGGTGGGAAGGCTGCCCCGCTGGCCCCGCCGCCCGCTCGCATCGCTGGGCTGAGTTCCTGCTGGCGCGTCAGTCCCGGCGTCCCTTGCAGCGCCCGCCCCCCCCCAGCGCCCCCCCCCACGCCGTACCTGAGCCTGGGCGCCCCCCGCCTCCGGGGAAGGAGGGGGCCGCTCCGGCCGGGAGGCGGTGGGGGCTCCGGGCAAGGCCGGCGGGGAAGCGACGCTAGTGCCCGGGTTTCCCTCTGCTCCCGCCGAGCTTCCTGGCCGGAACTGGGGCTCAGTCAGCGGACTCCGAATCAGCTGGGCGAAGGCGGCTCCCCCTTGCCTGGGCTGCCCCTCCCGGCCCTCCCCCGCTCTGCCCAGGCCTCTGCTGGGGCTCCCCGGGCTGCGGGAGGGGCTCTGCCCAGGGCAGGGGGGCTGGAGCTGCTCCCCTTCCTTTGGGGGGGGGGGGCTGCTCTTGCCGACCCTTCCCCAGGGGCCTTTCCCCACCACGCGGCTGCGGTGGGCCCATGCTTCCCAGGGAAAGGTGGGGGGGGGGAGGCAAGCCCTTCTGCCAGCCCTTTCCTGGCCAAATTCAGTTTTTGTGACTTTTGCCTTGATCAGGTTGTGGCGGCTGCTTTTCTCTCCTTCTGGGTCAACCCAAAAGAGAAATCCAGGAAGCCCCTTCCTCATTCCATCCTCCAGTGGCAAGGCCTGGGGGTTTTGCTTTGCCAGTACAGCCCAGCCCATCCACCGTCCGGCTGAGGGGGGCAGGGGAGGGGGGCAGGGCCTGGCATCTTCCCCTCTGTGTCCCAGCATGGCACTTGGTGCCAACCAGCTCCACCTCGGGGTTCATGATTCCCAGCTGACCTCCCCCCCTTCCTGATGGGCAATGGCCACCCACGAGCTCATCCGGACCTCCTGACCAGGGCATGAGAGAGAGCCAGGCTCAATTAAACGCCTGCCTTCCTGCCTCACCAGCCCCGTGACTCCCATCGGCTGAGAGTCCCTCCGGGAGGAACGCAAAGACTGGCACTGAGGCACCAGGACCACATGCCTGGGAGGGCTGAGCTGCCACAGGTTGGGGGGGGGGCTCCAGGAGGCAGGGGGGGGGGGTAGGAAGAAGCCTTGCTTCCCCAAAGGGCGACAGCTTTGATCTGGGTGCCAAGGCCCAGCGCACAGGGGAGCCAGGAGCGGCTGGGCTGGGGCCAGGGGCCGCTCTTCAGGGGGGCAGAAGGCTGCAAGCACTCCCCAGGGGGCACAGGCCTAGTCGGTGGCACAGAGCAGCAGCAAAGGGCCTTTTCCAAATCCTGGGCCAGGCAGGCCATTGCTGCCCTGTTGAATCCTGGGAACTGTAGTTCCAGGCAGAGTTGCTTGAAAGAACCCACCGCATTTCCCATCATGCTCTTGGGTGGCAAAACAGGAGACCACGCCATGCCACTCCCTCGGCCAAAGGAGCCGCTTTGGCATGAGACGCAAGGCCGGCTGGAGGGACATCCCAGCAGAGAAGCTTCAGCCCAGCCCTGATCTGCCTGGAACTGGGCTCCCCCTGAATGGGCCAGGAAGATGAGCCAGAGGTTTTCCATTCAATTCGGAACAGCTGGAGGGGACCTTGGAGGTCTTCTAGTCTCGGCTCTTTAGGGTGCCTTAAAATCCTCAGCAAGAAAAGGCAAGGCACTCTGGCGATGCTCAGAGACCCCTGTCCCTCTGCTGGCCTGGAGCCTAGTCCTACCGCTGGCAGCAATTTGGAGATCCAAGAACTGACAAGTGAGGAGCTGTGCCCCCCCCCCACGGAAGACACCAGGAGTTTGCCACCACGCAGTCCCCCTTGGTTGGCTGAAGCGAAGCCCCCGGGGTGGGCAGGTGGCAGCTGCTCTACTGTGGAGAGTGCGGAGCAAGTGGTCCAAGGGAGCCCTTGTTGCCCACAAACGCTGATGAGCTGCTGTGCCCAGGCAGAGCCTGTCCTGGTGCCCACCCCCAGCCGCTCCTCCCTCATTGAGTCCTGGCAGAAGAGGCAGCCCGGTGCCCAGGACCCCGGGATAATGGCCTCCCTGCAGCCTGAAGGACCTGGGGGTCATTGCGGATCTTCAAAATGAGGGGGGGGGAGGAATAGCTTCAGGACTGTTCAAAAGGTGCCCCACCCAGAAGGATCCCCCCATTTGTGCCCCAAGGCTGGAATTTACTGGGGCCTCCCCTCCCCCCCCCACGTGGTGTGTTGGGGCTGCTGCTCCATCTTGTGATTTGGCCTCCTGAAAAAGTAAATTGGGCTGAAAAATCCCGGTCAGCTGATGAGGTTTGGGACGTTTGGCTTCTCGCATGGGGAAAAATTAAGTGCGCCTCTTGATTCGGCCTTGAATTCGGCTCTTTGGTGGATGCCGAAGATTTAATCAGCTGATGGGATGGGAAGTAGCCCTTCGTGGTAGCCGGAACACGATTCGTCCCTGCCCTGCGCAGGTAGGCAGCGATGTGTGTGTAAGTGTGTCCATGTGTAGATAGAGGCTGGGCGGGTGTGTGTGTGTGTGGGGGGGGGGGAATCGGAGCTCCGCTCTTAAGCAGCCCGGACCTTCCAAGTGGCCCAACCGCTGAGCCTACTTCCTGCAGCAGATGGAAGCTGCTATGTCTGAAAAGATGGGGCTTCACCTGATTCGGGGCTACCCTACACCAGAGGACTCCAAACCTGTCAACCTGACTTGTGGACTTCAACTCCCAGCATTCCCCAGCCTTTCCTCTGCCATACATTCATCTGCTCAGGACTCTTAGCAGGGCTCTGGGCGCCTGCTGCCCCCTACTGGCCTAACCGAAAACCTGACTCCAACTCTCCCAGGACGCCTCTGAGCAGAGGCCAACTGGAGAAGAGTCCGTTTTGGGGGTAGGGGGCCTGGAGGGTCTTAGCTGGCCGTGGCTGGTCAAAAGGATCACAGATCTTGACCCTGTGTTCGGTGCAAGTCTACGCTCAGGATCACCTTTGGAAGAGGAGCAGGGAGGGGAGGGGGTGTCTCAGGCATTTCCCCCTCCCTTGGAAGAGGGCTCTAAGCCCCCTCCGCCCTCGGGGAAAGACATCCAGGGGAGTCCCTCTCTTCAGGCAACCTTAAACAGTTGGAGCCCTTGAGGTTTAACATGCCCTGTTTTCCATTGAGGGAGGGGCCGAAGCTGTTGCTGCCCTCAGCACTCCCTTGGGTGCAGCCCTGGACATCAGTTGAGAGGCTGCTGAAAACCGAAGGACCCCTGCAGGCCCTTCCTCTCCCCCAGCAGCCAGGAAAGCCCCGGGGAGCTTTGGGGCTCCTCCCTCCCCCCATCCAAAGGATCTACTTGATCTCCAGGCCACTCCCCTCCCTCCTGAACCTCTCCCACCAAAGCTTTTTGCCGGATTGACCTGCAGGGGATGGGGAGGCCCCGGCTGAAAGCCTGCAGATGGCAGCAGTTCATGTCCACAAACACACACACACAACCTGTTGCCTTGAACAACCTGCCTAGGTAATTACACCCCCAGGGACTCCCCAGAGCCAGCAAAACAGCCTTGGGGCCCAGCAACCACAGTGGCTGCTGTTTGCGTAGCTCCCTTGGAGGGGAGGGAGGTACCGGTGGCTGTGTAGCTCTCCAAGGCCTCCCTTCTCGGTTGGGGTGGAGGGCTGAGTTCGGGGAGGCATCCTGGGTCCTTCTAGCATCTCCTGGTCCAGCCCAGCCCAGCTCAGCCCTGGCTCCAGCTTTGGAGCCAAGCAGATGGGCTGTGGGGGGAGGGGGGTAATGGGGCAGGCTTCTGCCTCCCTCCCCGACTGCCCACGGGTGGCATCGGGCAGCTTAGGAAGAGAAATAAATAAGTGAAACTCTCTGGGAAGCTGGCAAAGCCCAGGAGGAGGAATTTTGGGTGGTTGAGACAACAGAGGCTTGTAAAATTTGGATGGCAAAAACCTCAAAGTCTGCTACATTTCAGCTAACGGGTGGGACCCCCACCGGCCTCCCCAGGGCAGCTGCAGACCCCCGGCAGGCAGAAGAGTGGGGCAGGGTGCCCCTCCCACTGCTGAGCCGCCGATTTCTGCCCTGGGCTTTTCTGCGGCTGAGCCGGTCCCTTCAGGCTTTAGGGATTAGCAGCCGCACGTCACTCCCTGTCCTGAGGCAGAAATAGCCCCAGGAGGAAGCCGCTTTGCAGGGGCAGGGCAGGGCCACCGGCCGCTCAGAGCCGATGCCCGTGGGAGGGTGCCCGGGGTGAGGCCAGGGCAGGCCTCGTGTGCCAGGGGCAGCGGGCACTCTGACCGGCAGGGGTGGGGATCTGCAATTGGGGGGCATTGTCAGGTCAGGGCATCTGCAACACCCCTCAGCCGCAAATTGTGCTGCTTTTGCTTCTGGGTGAATCACAAGGAATCACAGCAGCTTCAAATGCCTCCTGAGGTCGTGGACCAAGGCTGGGTTGAAGACTTGCGCCATGATGCCACCCACCCACCCACCCCACCAGTGGGTTGTGATCCGCTTCTCTTGGGGCCCTGCCATTGACAGAGATCACCAGATCTCAAGACCGGATTGACCTTGTGAAAAGGCTCACAGGATCTTCCAGGCCGCCTGTCCTGTTCTCCGGCCCCCTCCCGCACAGAGTGGTGACCCAGCCTGGGCCACCCCCCGCAAAGGATCAGAGGAAGCTGCACCCTCCCTCACCAGTTTGGCCAGATCAGTCTGGGGATGATGGTTGCTGATGGGATGTTCTTTTGACTGGGAGCAGGGACCATCCATCACGGGGGGTGGGGTGGGGTGTCTGGAGAAGAGAGGAGAGGCCTGGCCCTTCTCAGAAGCCCCCCATCCCTTTCCACCAGAGAGATGGGCCTCCTTGTGGCCTGGTCCAGGGCAGGGTTCAGCAGCTCTGCCCTCTGGGCTCGGACCCCCCCCCCCCCCGTCAGTGTTGGATGTGCAGTTTGTCTGACTCTGGACTAGGTGAGCCATTATTGTGTCCCCCACCCCACCCCCAGCCTCCTGCCTGGATCTAAGGAGCCCCACTCCAGGGATTTCAAAGGCTCTGGCATTGCTGCCCTCTGACCGGCCTCGCCAGGCGAGCCCAGCCACCCCCTTTCGTTCGCTCCCTGCCAGGCTCTGTTGCATCAGGGCAGGGTCTCCGTGCAGCCCCCTCTCCAGTCAGCTGGGCATCTCAGGGCCAAGGGGCCGGCAGCTGCACCCCCGTCCACAGTTGGGTGCTGTGGCCCAAACAACAGCCCCCCCCCCAGGTCAGCCAGGCAGGCCACGCCCTTTGGGCCTTGACTTGACGAGGCTTGAGGATGGGCGTCTTTGGTGAAAAGCAGCGTCCAATGCCTGCCCTCCCCTTGCAGAACGGACACATTCACACATGCAAAAGCACAGGGGGGGCTACAACCAGGGTCCTTTGTCCTGGGGGGGGGATCCACCTTGCAGGGGTTGGCAGAGCTATGCTTGGTGTGTGAGAAGCTGGCAGTGTGTGGGGTGGGGGTGGAACAGAGCCCCCCCCTTCTGATATTTCTATAGGCCAGAGGAACTAAACTTGTTTCTAACAAGTCGCCAAACTTGCCTTTTTTAATTGCAACCGGTTGCAGGGGAAACCTCCCCCCCCCAGCTGAAAATGTGGGAATTCCAAGATAGCAAATAAATCTTTTTTAAAAAAAACGTTCATCGAACCAGCTCTTTGAAACCAAAGTCTTTGACATTTAAGGATTGCTGCCTGCCTGTCTAGGGCAGGGGGTCTCCAAACTCGGCATAGCTGGGAATTCTGGGAGTTGAAGTCCACAGGCCTTAAAGGAGACCCCTGTCCTAGGATTAACTCCCAAGGTCCCCCCCCCCCCCCCCCGGCCTGAGAGTGGAATCCTGCTGACTTGCTCTTGGGCTGATTCTCAAGGGGAGCAAAGTTTCAGACCTTATTCAAATGCTCTTCGTTTAATAATGGCGATTTCTCTGTTTTCCATTCAGCCCCAATTCAGCCTCCACAGGGCGGCAGAGAAAGGGGGCATCTCCCCAATGGGTTCCTGCAGGCCTGCTGACCCAGACGGGCCCGTGGCTGCTGCTGCTGCTGCTGCTGCTGCCGCCCACTCGGCTGGACTCTCGGCAGCTTACAAAAACAACAACACGACGCCTGGAGTTTGTGCCGAGGGGTTTGTTTGCCTGGCGCTCCGTCCAGCCGGGAAGGACACGGGAGCCCAGCGGCTGGCACAAACAACCCCAGCCAAGGTTTACTGATGGCCGGGAGTTTGACCCTGCCCGTCCAAAGGGTTCACGGCAGGCCACGCTCCTTGGCACAACAAGCAGGGGGACAGTCCACGGTGTGGTTTGGGTGCTAGTGGGCTGCTCCTGGTCCACGGAGCTGCAAGGAGGGGGCTCCCAAGTGGGCTGCCTTGAAGGGAAGACCCTGCCTGTGGGTGGCCCCGAGTTCCAAGCCCACTTGCCCCCACTGTGGCTGGGCTCACACAACGTAGTTAATCCTACCACCAGCTGACGAAGGGTAACCTGCCAAGCCAAACCTATCTTGACGTAAACTACCAGTCCTATTTCTGCCTGGACTCGCATCTCGTCTGAACCCACCTTGATTCCCCCCCAATCCCTGGTTTTTGCACCCCAAACCTTCCTGCAGCTGAGCCACCGTGCAGGTTGAGGAGAGGCTTGGTGCGGAGATTCCCAAAGGGTGGGTGGGCTTGAGGTGGGAGATTCCTTTGGCCTCTGTGATTCCTCTGACTCCCTTTGTGGTTCCCCAGCCAGGTGCTTCCCTCCAAGGAGACCAGGGGCAGTCCATGCGTGAGTTAGCCTAACCCTACCCCCCCCCCCACGAGCGCCCCAGGCAGAAAGGAGGACTAAGGGCCTTGTCTCTCCCCTCCTCGTCCTGTCCTTTTACACACACACACACACACACTGCTCTGCCTCTTCCTCACTAGTCTGCCCGATTTCTGGGCCACCCATTAGGGGCCAGGCTAGCAGCCCCACATCAGGATCAGCTGTGCCAAGGACACCTGCCTGCAGCAGGGAGCTGGGTGAGGAGCTGCCGCTCAGGAGAGCCAAATCTGCACTCAACAATGACAGAAGAGAGCGGAATTTAAGGTGGGGGGGGGAGGGTGCCTCCCCTCTTACCTGAAGCTCCTGAAATGCAGAGAGAGGCACCCAGAGAACAGCTAGTCTCTCCTGGATCCATGTACCTAACAAAGCCCTCTCCGTAAATCTCAGGTGAAGCACAGCATCACACACTGTTGGGCCGGATGGTCAAACAGGGTTCCTGCCTGCGTGTGCCCCCCCCCTTGCTTGGACTCAGTGCTGAGCCTTTGGGGAGGGGGACGAATTCTGACCCCCTTCACAACAAGAGCTGCAAAGGTGGGGGGGGTCTCCTCTGCTCCCCAAGAAGGGATTCCCTCAGAAAAGGCTGGAGGGGGGAGGGGAGGCAGCAGCCACTCACTCCGGGTTTCCCAGCAGCTGGCATTGAGAGACGGGCTGCTCTCCAAGCGGCAGGATCCATCCATCCAAGGAAAATACGGGGAAGATTATAATATGCTTTCTAAATCCTCGGCCCAGCGGATGCCCAAGAGATCCGCTCCGGCAAAGGCAATCCATTTTCCCAGGGCTCACCGGGCATCGATGCCAGGGCTGCCAGGGAGAGCCGGCGGGTTCGAGCCTGCAGCCTTCCCTGTAGGGCTGGCTGAGAGGCTCCCGTTGCTTCCAGCGCCTTTCTTGCCCTCCCTGCTTGGAAGCCTCGCGCGGCGCAGAACCCCCGCGAGGCCCGACGCGCACCCATCGCCCCGCGCCCCTCGCTCCGGAAGCCACGGGCCTTGGAGGGGCCCAGGAGGGCCGCCCGCTATCGCTCGGTTGCGCTCACCTCTCGGGTTCCAGACCGGCCTGACAGAGCCGGGCGTTGTAGCGCTGCGCCGCGGTCCGGTGCCCGGTGTGGAGCGGCGCACAGCCGGCGGAGTCGAGGCTCGGCGTCCTGGGGCTGGCTGGTTCTTGCAGGGGCCCCACGATCAGGCTGTAGTCGTAGGACGCCATCGCCGCCTGCCCGTCCATGGCCACGGCCCCCTCGACGGCTCCGGGCAGCCCAGGCGGCGGCGGCGGCGGCGGCGGGAGACGCGCTCCGACAGGCATGGCGTTGGGCGGTAGCGTCCCGGAGGGTTTCCACGCCACCCGGCCCCACCCCGCCCCGCCCCACGGTCCACCTCCCGGGCCGGCAACGGAGGGAGAGGGGCTGCCGGGCTCAGTTCTGTCCGGCTAGAGGCAGCTGGCCACCCGCCAGACCGGCTCTCGAGCCCCGGGTGGGGCGAACAACAGGCAGCCCTCTGAGCATGGACAAAGTGCGAAGCCTCTCTGCCCTGAGCTCGGGCGCTCCTTTCCCACCGGAGGCCCTTCCTGCCTTGCCTGGGAACCCCCAGGGCTCTCGGGTCACTTAGGGAGGGCAGCCCCTCCCCCTCCGCCCGATTTTGAAGCCGGGAGAAGGGTTGCTATAGGACCGGTGATTATGTTGATTAGTATCCTCGTCCCGCGGAGGCTTTATTCCTTCCACGCCGCCCAGAGTCCCACGGCCGCGCCCTTAGCGCCTCCTCGATGCCCCAGCCAGCCTCCACCCGGCAGGTGCCCGGCTGCTGTCTAAGGCGCGCCAACCTCGCCTCCAGCCCGGGGATTTCGCCCCCGCGCGCCCTTTCGCTTTCCCTTGCCACGTTTCGCGGCAGGGCACCAAGGTCGCCCGTCGCCTTTCCGGCCCTGCCTCCCGGGCAGGCAGCAGGAGGCCGGCAGAGTCGCCCGGCTCCTCGTTTCGCCCCCCAAGTACCCGGGCCGTTTGTGGGGCCTCCTGGGTCCCCCGCGCTTGTAGGGCTGCCCGGGGAAGAAGGGGCTGAACTGTTTCTCCGCTTCCTTCGCTTGCGCTCCGCAACGAAAGTCTCCAGGACGAATCTCTGACCCGTTGCTTGAAATAACGTTGCCCCCCCCGAAAACCCCGGGTAACCCCTAAGCTCAACTCCGAGGCCGGCCGGTGGCCGCCTGCCCCAAAGCGCCTCGCCGGCGGAGAGCGGGAAGCGCCGGTTCCTCTGTCGGCCCGGACACCCCCTCCGCCCCTCCTGCCCGCCCCCCAGCAAATATTTCGATCCCGCTGCCTGTTTGCGGGCGCCGTCCGGTTGGGAGGCAGCCTCTAGTATTAGCCCGGCGGAGTCCGGGGCTCCGAGCATTCCTGCCGGCGGCAAGGCCGTGGGGGCGGGAGGAGGGGAGCCCGGGCGCCCCACTCAGCGCTCTCGCGACACCCCTGCCTGGCTCGGTCAGCCTCCAGCGCGGGGCTCTGGCGCCTGGAGCCCAGATGGGGCGGCCGGGGCATCGGAGCAGGCTTCTCTTCGGGCTTTCTGGGGGAGCTGCGCTTTGGGGGCGAGGAAGGGCCAGAAAGCTGCTCTGGAGCCTTTCGGGGCTTTCCTTGCGCCCACATTTCTTTTTAATGCCCGGACTGTGAGACTGTGAGACCAGCAGCCTCCGGTCTGCCTCAGGATCAGAAACCCCCTGGGGTCTGCTCCTGCACCCTCCTCCCGCCTTTGGCCTTCTACAGGAGCCCCCCCCCCCCCGCGTTCCTTTTCATCCTTTTCATCAGCCTCGGGAACCCCACAAAAAGCTGGCAGGTGGGTTGCAGGTGGTCAAGTGACCCTTCTCTCAAAATTGGGGCATGGGGGGGGGGTTCATATTTCTTTGGCTGTTTTTAGATTGCTATTTAAATTGATAATTGTGGCCATGTTTGTATGCTGAGTGTGATGTGCTAACATTTCTGTTAAACAAAGAAACAAACAGCTGGGGGAGGGGGGTGTTCCCCAACTTTCTCTCTTGCCAGGAGGGGCCTTTTGGCAGCCTCAGGGTGGAGGCATCCCTGGGTGGCAGCGGATGCTGAAGTCCCCGAGAAGAGGGCCAAGGATGCCCCCTGCTTCTCCTTCTCCCGCTGAAGGCCTTGGGGACTCTGTCCCCTGCCTTGCCCAGTCCAGAGGGGTCCCCGTAAAAGGGCCACTAGGCCCCCGCTGCCCCTGTGATGATTGGGGGGGGGGTTGCAGGCAAAGGGCAGCCTTCCTTCTGCAGGCCCAGAGTCCTGGGGGAGGGGGGGTAGCCACCCTTGGGGAGACTTTCCCCAGCAGCCCTGGAGAAGGAGCAGCTCCCCCACCTGGCATCTGATCTGCCCCTAATGGTTTCCCCTCCTCTTGGGGTGTCTGTGAGAGCGAGAGGACAGAGAGAGGGAGAGAAAGCAGAAGGAGAAGGGGAGAGGGAGGGAGGGAGGAGGGGAGAGGCGGGGGGGGGGATAGAAGAGTCTGGCACTTTTGTCCTCCCCAGGACCCACAATCCAATAAAAAGGCTCAGAGCCAAAAGACCGGCTGCTTCCTGAAGTCCCCTCCCCCTGCCAAAGGCAAGCACGGACGAGAGGCCGCCCATAATCGAACTGCCCCCTTCAGGACCTGGGGGCCCCGTAGATCTGCTTGGCCAAAGGAGGGGGGAAGCCAGGGACCCACTCCTGAGCTCCCCCCCACAAAAAAAACTCTTGGTCTTCCTGCGGTCACAGCACAGAACCTCCCACCTGCGATGGCAGCTGATCTACAGCAGGTGGCAGGCTTGAGCAGGCTTCTCAAAACAGTCAAGCAGGACTTGACTCTGGATGGAGCAGAACGTGGCTTGTGGAGCAGCAAACTCTCGTGTGGGCCACACAATTGGCGGCTGGCATTTTCTTTTTGGCAAATTCGTGGAGAAACACTGCCATGGGATGAACACCCCTGCAGATATCTCAGCAAGCCTCCCTTTCGCTTGGATTCCAACCCAGGAGGGAGCCCCCCGCGCCCCCAAACGGTTGGTGGTTCCATGTTCTCAGGAGGCGGCCAGAGAGAAGTCATTTCGGGTGGCATCAGCAGGTCTTCTGATCCCAATTTGTGAAGGTTAAGAACTGGTGCCAAGGGGAAGTGCGGAAACTATGGATAATTCTAAACGCCCCGAGGAAAAATAGTCAACTAACCATTTAATTGAATTCAACCCTTATCGGATTCCAGCTTCCGCAGGAGGGGAGCAGCCAAAAGAGCCCCTGGATAAGCATGAATGGCCGCCTGGGTTCCGATTTGCCTTCAGGAGGTTGAGGCCAGGCAGGAAGGACCAGAAACCTTGGAGGGGGCCCAGAGAACCCCCCACCCCCATTGTTAGAGGAGGGAGTCTTTGTTCAGGGGGGCTGTGCTGCTGGGGCAGCCACCGTCTCCTTTTGGCCAGGGAGCAGCTGATTTGGGGTCTCCAGACCTTTCCCTTATTTCCCCTCCCCCTCCCTCAGGGTCCGGGCCGCCTGCCTTGGTGGCCAGCAATGCTCCTCTTCGGTGGGGAGATGATTTGGGGTGCAGGCATTCCTTGACATATGGCCACAATTGAGCCCAACATTTCTTTTGCTAAGCGAGACAGTCGTTGTGATTTTTGCCCCATTTGATTGCCACAGCTAGTAAATGAATCACTGCAGTTAAGTTAGTAATACGGTTGTTGAGTAAATCTGGCTTCTCCATGGACTTTTCTATCAGTGCCTGTATTTAGGGGGCAGGAATAGTGTGGGGATCGAAGGGAATGGAGGAGGCTGGCAGGAACTAGGAGCCAGGCCTCCTCTTAAGCTCGGCCCCAGCCCTGTTTGCCTCTCTGAGGCTCTTAAACCCTGGCCTCAGCAGCGGTCAAGGGCCCCGTGCCTTGGTTTCGTTTTCGTTTTTCACGATTGTGTTTAAAATATTTTTAAAAACCCAACATTTTGGAACCATTGATTGAGGTGGGAGGCTAAATAAATTGAATAAATAAAATTAAAAGGCTCGTCCGCAGAGCAGCTGGAAGGGGGGCCGCCCCACCCAGAAGAGGGGAGGGTCTCATTGGTGGGCTGCTCCGGCTGGTGACACAGGACTTTAACCCTTCTGCCCTGGAAGATGGGGGGGGGGGCTTGGGTCGTCTGAGCCTGGGCCCGGAGGGACCAATCCTGCCTGCCCCTTTAGTGTAGGATACTCTTTCTTGTCATTCTACAAAATAAATACAACGAAATTTGCTGCTGATCTGACAGGAGAGGAGCCGCGATTTGAGTGTGTGTGAACTGAGCTGAGGACCAGCCATACAGAGAAAGAGATGCTTTCTCTCTTTAGTTTCCCCCGTGTCTTCTTCTAAGGCCCCCGTCTTGTCTGTGGAGCCCGTGAGTGGGCCATGACAGGGAGACTGGATATGCAGCCTGGCCCTGGGGTCAAGCCATGAGGAAACCCATGGGAGTGGGGTCTATGGAGATCCTCCGTCACTCAGCTGTGGCTTTTTCCCAAAAGTTAAGGCCTGTTTTTTCCATCTAGGAAGGCGAGTGAGGAATGTTGGGGGACACATAGCTTTTAAGCTTTTTTTTTTAAATCTATGATGGTGCTGTTGAGATTGTTGTTATTTGGAGGTCTGGATTTGTAGGGTATTTTAGCTGAGAGCCCCCCAGAGCCCCTGAGAAGGGGGGGGTCATAGAAACATACAGTCAATAACTGAGTCCTTTCCCCCTCCCCCTCCCCAGAGGAAGACCAGAGGTAAGAATCATAGGTGATTGTCCAAATCTACCGAGAAACTCCTCATAGGCAAGGCCTACACCAGAGGGGAGGGGTCTCCCTGCAGAGGCCATGGGTTCGCCCTCTTGGCCAGAAGAACCTGAAGAAAGGGTCTCTCGAAGTCGGTCTAGATCACGGGTCTCCAGCCTTGGCGCGTTGAGGACTTGTGGACTTCAACTCCCAGAATTCCCCATCTCCCTATCTGAGCCATCTCCCGTCTTTCTGACCCAAGGGGAGGGAGAGGGAGGGAGGGGAGGGTGTCACGGTTCCACCACAAAAGCGCGGTAGACAAAAGCGCGTATGTGATGTCATCACAGCGCGACGAAAAAGATCGAAAAATGTAAAAATAAAGCGAAAACCTTACCCTAACCCCCCCCAAACCTAACCCTAACCCTAAACCTAAACCTAACGCTAACCCTTAACCTAACGCTAAACGTAACGCTAACGCTCTAAACCTAACCCTAACCCTAAACCTAACCCTTACCTTTATGTGAATCGGCTTGCTGTAATTTAATTTTTATTTCAATTTTTCGATCTTTTTCGTCACGCTGTGATGACGTCACATACGCGCTTTCATCGACCGCGCTTTTGTGGAACGCGGTTTTGACGGGTCACAGGTGTCACGGGTGTGCACTCACTTCCCTGGGCCTCCCCTGGTCCAGATCCTCGTGTTCCCTTCCATCCTGGGCACAAAGTCCTGGCCCTGATCGCCTTCTTAGCACAGAAGTTATCTTTTATGGACCCGAGTTGAGGGTTAACCTGTTGTGTAAACGCAGCCTTTACAAACTGCCAGGATGTCTGTTAATGGGGAGGGGGGAATGGTGAGCCATCGGACCTCCCTGCCACTTGGGGAATTCTAAGGGCAACCCAATCCATGCCAGGCTGGCAGTCCCCAGTGCTCCAGGCTGGGCTCTGGGCTCTGCTGCCATCTCGATGGAGCCAGCCCTTCCACTGCCAGTGTGACATCACAGCTTCTTCCAGGTGGCACCCCAATGCCACTGTGATGCACACAGCTCTGCTCTGACCTGTTCCACGCACTGCTGAGCCAGCTGCCCCCCCCTCGCTGAGTCAGTGCTGGCTGCTGCTGCCTGGCCAGCTAAGGGAGGGCCTGGGCATGCCTGGCTCCTTGAGCCCAGCTGCCCTACGTCTCATGGCTAGTGGGCTCTTCACTGGCAGCAACCCAGACGCTGGCAGGGCACTCGGCTTGGAGGGGGGGCTGCTCTGCCAGCTGATCCGTTCCCCAGATTACAATCTCTTCCCCAACTCAGCAGTCTTTGAGAGCAACTTCATTCAGGTTTGTGGGCTGGGTGGGTTAGCGGAGGGAGCCCCTTTCCCTGGTCCTGCCTGAACAGGCCTAGGAGGCCGGCTGGGCTGGGTGTGGAGCCCAAGGTGCCCACTTAGCCTTCTGCCTTCAGGGCAGAGAGGGTGGCGCAGCTGGTCGCCCCTCCTGCTGAGCACACCTCTGGGAAGGCCGAGCGGGGAGGGTACCCGCACTCGCTGCGCCACCTGGTGGGATCAAGGGGCCGGCTGGATTTGGTGCCAATGGATTGACTGGATTACTCAGGAGGGGTCTGGCCCTTCAATTAACCCAGGGGTCTCGGGCGGGCGGGGAACGGTTCCCACAGGTCACAAAGAAGGGGAAATGGATAGGCATCACCCACACACCCACCATTGTGACTCTGGCAGTGACCTCCTCGGATCCCTGCCTCCCTCTGCCCAACGTGCTCCTGATGGCGAACCAACGGGCCCCACCTCAGAGGGTCCACGCGGGCAGTCCCCAGCTGTCGCAAATGGACCTGACCAGGTGACGTGGGCCCAGGATCAGGAGGGGGGCATTGGGCCGGGCCTGTCCCTGCCTGGGCTGGGTCAGGATGGCAGAGGCCTTATGGCAGAGGCCTAGGGGGCCTTCCCAGCACCCCGTATTCCTTGGGACCTCCTGAATGGGTCATGCGGCAGCACCATTCGCACAACCTTTGAGGGGACGCTGGGAGCCCCCAATACCCCAAGCCGGAAACGGCCACCCGCTAGTTTGGCCTAAGAGGAGGGCGATCATGTGAACAGACCCCCCCCTCAATGTTGTGCAAGTCCTCCCCTCCAGCTGCTCCTCTAGAGAAGGAGGAAGGGGCCCAGTGCAATCCCTGCCCCTCAAGGGCTGGGAGGGGGTGGACATCACCCAGAGCCCTGTTTTGGGCCACCCCAAGTCCTCCGTGGCTGCAGAGGCATTCTGGGGCTGATGCCCGACATCCGCTCTGTTTGCGTGACATGCTTGCTCAGGGTTACCTGGGTCAGGGTTTATTCCTTTCCTGGGAAAGGAACTGGCTGCAGGGAGCAGATTTTTGAGACTTGGGGAGGGGGGGGTTTCAGGGGGGGCCTGCTTGAAAGAGGGCAGCCAAAGCCTCCGTCCCCAGCCAAGCCTTCTCCAGAGTCCCCCAGACCCACCCCAGGGGCCCTTGCCCACCTCCCAGCCCCGCCCGCCCCCCTCTCCTGGAGCTGACTGCCTCCCTTGCTTTGCCCAGGCTGCTCCCCCTCCGCTACGTCCGGCTCTCTGTCCACAACGCCAGCCAGCGCATTTTGCGTCTCCAGACGGTGACCAAGACGGTGTATTACCTGCAGCTGCACCACGACCACCCAGAGGCCGTCTTTGGGCTCTGGAGCCGCCTGTCCAACATCCTGCAGAACGGCCTCTCCACCACCACCAAGGACCCGGCCATCCCCATCCACCACTGCCTGGTCTCCAGCCGCAGCAGCAGCGTCTCTAGCATCGGGCCCTCGGTGGAGGTAGGCGGCCCCTCAACCCCAGGAGGGACCTTGGAGGTCTTCTAGTCCAACCCCCTGCTCATGTCAGTCCAATGGCTGTCCGGTCTCTTCTTCAAAAGCTCCAGGGACGGAGACCTCCCCCCCAACGCCTGTTCCACTTGGTTAGTTCCCTTCCATTGCTTTTCGTCCTGCCCTCTGGTGCTTTGGAGAAGAGACTGAGCCCCTCTTCTTTGGGGCAGCCCCTCAAATACTGGAATGCTGCTGTTACGTTCCCCCTTCGTCCTTCTTTTCTCTAGGCTGGCCAACCCCAAAGGCTGCAGCCGTTCTCCGTATGCTTTGGCCTCCAGGCCTTCCATCATCTTAGTTGCTCTTCTTCCCACTTTTTCCAAAATCTCAACATCTTTTTTGCAATGTGGTGACCCAAAACTGGATGCGGAATTCCAGTCCTGGCCTCACCGAGGCTTTAGAAAGCGGCACTAATACTCTGCTGAAGGGCTGCTTGGTCCTGGGGAGGCGGGGCAGCCGGGTTCAGTGGCTGCCGTGAGAAGCCGCTCTGGGAACATCCCTGCAGGCTGTGGGTGGCTTTCAAGGAACCAGTGGCAGGAGAAGGACGGCCTCAAGGCCAGTCAGATGCCCTTCTGCCCCTGGCTTCATGCGGGCTTTGGGTTTCAGAGATCATCAGAAGGGATCGTCTCTCTTGGCCAGCATAGCAGCAATCCGTTATGTGTGTGTGTCTGTGTGTTTGCATGTGTCTCCTTGGTGCTCTCTGAGCTTGGTGTGGTTTTTGCAGACTTTTCATAACCCATGTACGTAACATCATCAGTGCTAAAAAAGGGAGTGGGGATTGCTTTATATACCACTTATATCCTGTGGGTGTTGTTGGAAGTGTTCTTGGTTGTTCCCTTATTAGGCAGTTTCTTACCATTTGATTTTCTGAGTTGGCAGTTTCTTGATTCCTCCAAGCACTGATGACGTTCCTTTGTTGGGTCATGAAATGTCTGCAAGAAAACCACCAAGCTCAGAGAGGCCCCCACAGTCCCCCCCCCACTCTTCTCCAGAAACCTTCCTCCCTTCTAGCACTGATGACGTTACCTAGTTGGGTCATGAAATGCCTGCAAGAAAACCACCCAGCTCAGAGGGCACCAGGGACTTCCACAGTTCAAACCCGGGCTACAGATCTATTCCTTGGACAGCACCACTCCCTCAGCTGGTCCCCCATCTCTTTCACGGGGCGGCCTGCTGAGCCAAGACCAAACCACCCACCCACTGTAGCTGAAGCTAGTTATGGTGCAAAGAAGCCTGGGCCGCACTGCTCCCTTTCCTCCCATCTCCCAGGGATGGAGCTGAAGCAGGGCGGGGGGGGGGCGGCAGCCTTTGGGGGAGCAGGACGTCGGTTGCTCCTCTCTGGGCTCATGGAATTTGGGGGTCTCCATCTAATGCCAGCCTCTCCCCCACCCACAGCGCTCGGATACGGTGGTGAGGAGCACAGGGGTGACCAAGAGAGTGAGCAGGAAGGTGTCGGGTAGCCCCACCCACTTCCCCCCAAGTCCCAAGCAAATCCAGGAAAAGCCTCGGAGGTAAGTGGGCAGATCAGCCACCACCACCCTGCTCCCCTCCCCCCCCCGCTCCCCTTCCCCCTCTCCCCTCCCTCTCACCCGTCTGTTTGGGTCAAACCTGTGAATTGCATCCGCTTCTCTCCTACTTTGGGGCTGAAGCCTGCTTGTCATCTCCTCCTCTGCCACCTGGGTGAACCATTTGGGGACCTGAGACAGGCTCTGCAAGGCAGGTTCACTCAGGCTGAGGGTGGCTTGACAGGGCAGCCACGGACAGCACATCCCTTCATTCACCGGAGGCTTTTATTTATCCTTATTCCCAAGTTTGCTTTCATCTGAATTTACATGCTTGGGGTGGGGGGGAACGGCAGGGTCGCTTGCTAGGAGAGGAGCCACCGTCTGAGAAGGGCCGGCCATGGGCGTGGGCCATCCTGGGAAGGAGGCATGGGGGGGCTGGGTGAGAGTCAGGAACCCCCCCCCCCCCAGGACGTGCTTTGGCGAAGGAAGCGCCAGCGCAGGCTCCCTTTCCCCCATGAAAGCTCCCGGGGCAATCCGCCACAACCTGGGCCGGGTGGAGGTGCGGGGGGGGGACTTGCGGAGGGTCCCTTCCTGACCGGCCTCTCCTTCTGCGCCAGAGTCTCCTTCCAAACGCAGCAGCAGACCCTGGAGGACACGTCGGGCGTCTCCAGCGACATTAAAGGTGAGCACCGCGCGACAGGCATCCAGGCGGGCGGCGGAGCAGGGAGATTTTTGCCCCGAATGCCGGAGCGAGAAGGGCGGGGGCGGCCCTGCAATGGCACAAGGCGGCCACCCGGGGGCGCCCCGACCCACCGCCCTCCCTTCTGCCCGGCAGTCCTGTACTACGACCTGCCTCCGCCGCTGGTGTGCGCCCGCTGCAAGGGCCGGCTGCCCAGGAGCGAGCCGCGAAAGTGCCGCCTGGACGCCCGGCCTGCCGATTCGGACGTGGAGCTGGCGCCCTGGATGGACCGGAGGACCCACGGGCTCTGGCAGCAGGAGACGCCCACCTGGCTGCAGCCCCTCTGCCGCCTCAGCAGCCTCGCCGCCGCCGGCTGGAAATAGGCCGGGCCGGGCCGGGGCGGGACCCCGGCTGGGGCGCACGGCCGCCCGGACACGCCGCCGCCGCCCAAGCAGGACGAGAAGCGACTGGCGGGGCCAAAGCGCGAAAGGGATAAATAAAGCTGCCGGCTGGACCCGACCCAGGAGTGGAGCCCGCTTGCAGAGGAGGCGGGGAGGGCCGACGCCGAAAAGCCCCCCCCCCCCGGTGCCTGGGTCCAGGGGCGCCCTGGAGCAGAAACCCCCCCCCCCCAGAGGGGAGGGAAATGCACCCGAGGGCAGCTGACTGCTATATGAGCACAGCCAAGAGGCGGAGGGGGGCTCTAATAGCCCCCTACTCTTACCAGCCTCTCCCCGTCACCTGGATATGGTACATCAACTGTTGAGGGGAGCCCTCTGAGTGGACCGGGGTCCCACACCCAGCACCCCAGCCTCAGGGGCCCCTCACTTGCCCAGAGTAGGTGTCAGGTGCCCACCAAGGTGGCATCCCACCCTCCATGGTCTGCTTTTGGGTGGGGGTGGGGGACGTTGGTGGCGAGGCTTCGTCCTGAGCATCCCCAGAAGATGAGGGAGAAAGGAAGAATTTGGGGGCCAGGAGGGGGCTTGGCCGGGGCCTGGCTTTGGAGGCAGGGGCTGAGCGAGGCACCCCCACAGATGAAGGGGTCCAAATTTGGGGAAGGGTGGCTGGAAGGGCAAGATGCTGCTTTCCCCATGACTGTAAAAGTCCCCACGGCCGTAAGGTTAGGGTGTCCCCCCCCTCCCTTTCACCCCCCCCCCAGTCATCCGAAGGAAGGTCCAGCCAATTGGGGGGCAGAGTGGGAACCAGGGCCTGCGTGAGCCTGCGGAGCCTTGAGGGCAGCTAGAAAGGAGCTAAGGAAGCTTAGTGCCATCCGAGACATCGCTGCCCATCCCGAGGTCAGGGGGCCTGGGAGACGGAACCGACGCTCGGGACCCTCCAGCGCAGGGAGAGCTGCCAGAGCGCCTCCTTTGAAAGGGCCCTGGACAAGGGGGAGACGGCCGGGGTGGGGGGGGCGGGTGGGACAGGAAAGGGAGAGTTAACTGGGAAGGTTTTGTGTGTGCAAAACCTCAGTTCTGGCTTCCATCTCCTGTAACCACTTGGCTTTTAAAAGAAAGAGAGAAATAAAAAGAATAAAAGTGCTGTAAACGGAGTCCAGAGCCTTCCTTCCCTAGGAAGCCCGGCTGGGGCAGGACGGCCGCAGGGCTCTTCGGGGGGAGTGACCGCAGGCAGCCCAAGGAGGCCCCTGGAGGAAGGGGACAGGCCCCTCTGCAGACCCCCAGGGGAATTCTCTGGCGCTGCAAAGCTCTCCAGCTTTTGCAGCTGAGCTGGGTGGTCCTGCCTGGCCGGGAGCCTCCCCGCTCTGCCCTCCCCCAGCCAGACCCCTCCCCTGCCGGCTGTGTTGGCTCTCAGGCTCCCTGCTGGCTTGCAGTTCTGGGAGGGGGCACCAGGTGCTGCCAGGCCCCTCTTCGTGATGGGGCAGACCCTCCCCCTGGGCCAGGAAGGCCAGGCACCACCTGTCTGAAAGCTGAGCCTGCGGCTTCTCTCCCAAGCAGAGCCTTCCACTGGCAACTTCCCTCCGTTCAGGCATCTGGAGGGCCCTTCTGCTGGTCTCCTGCCCTTCCCACAAGCTGCTCCAGGCGTCTCTTTCTGGCCTTCCTCCCCGTCCCCAGGATGGAATCTCCAGACGTGGCAGGCTGGGTCAGGCGGGGCCGTCCCTCCTCCTGGGTGGAGGAGGAGGAGGAGGAGGAGGAGGAGGAAGAGGAGGAGGGGCGCCTCTTCAGCAGCCGATCCTGCAGCCTCAGGAATAAATCCCCCCAATTCCCCATCTCTCTATGTCTAAGGCAGGTTGTGCAGTCCGGCATTTTCCTCCCACCTTCTCTGGTCTCAGGCTGAGCCGCCTGCCTTCCCTTGAAAACCTCCAGGCCTTTGGCACGAAACCAACTCAGAATAGAGCTGGATGGGACCTTGGAGATCTTCTAGTCCAGCCCCCCGCTTGAGCAAGAGACTCTACCATAACAGACAAGTGGCTGTCCAGTCTTTTCTTAAAAGCCTCCAGTGATGGAGCACCCACAACTTCTAGTGGCAAGCTGTTCCACTGGTTAATTGCTCAAACTGTCATCCTTGGTTCGCTCCTTGATTAATTCCCATTCACTGTTCCTTGTCCTGCCTTCAGGTGCTTCAGGAGAAGAGGTTGTCCCCTCCTTCTCTGGGGCATCCCCTCAAATACGGGAAGGCTGCTATCCTGTCCCCCCCCCCCCCGTCCTTCTTTTCTTTGGACTGGCCCAGTTCCTGCACCCGGTCTCCATGGGTTTTAGTCTCCAGTCCCCTAATCGCCCTTTAATCAGCTCCTCCTGCCTCTCTCTGCTACTGGAGATGCATCTGGGGGATGGGGATGGGGATGGGGGGGCAGGAACCCTTCCAACAAGGGCAGGACCCACCCACCCTGTTCCCGTCTCCTCACCTTTCACCTGGGGTTAATGTTGGGCTGTTTCCCCCCCTGGTGCCCCTGGGCTGGCTGGTGTGCAGTTCCTAGAATCCCGAAGCAGCACATCTGGAGCACATCAGCTTGGGGGAAGCTGCCCCTCCTCTTTGAGGGAGAGCATTTTATCTCCCGCGCTTTGGCACAAACAGGCTGCGGAGCATCCGAACTCTTGTGCTGCACTCAGGGGTGGAGGGGTGAGCCTCACCCCCAGGGACCTCCAGCCACTTGGCTTCCAAGCCCATTTCTGTTCTTGCTTCCCCCAAAGAAGCTTTTCCAGGAGGCAACTGGGCGTTTTTGGTTTCTTTCCTTCTTCGGACGCTTCTTCAGCTCTTCCTGGATGAGAAGCAAAAGGTTTTCAAGGAAAAAACTGAGACGGTCCAGTTGCCTTCTGGAAGGTCATCCGTGGGGCCACCTGGACCCCAGAGATGGAGGCTCCCCTTGGAGGCTCCTCTCCTCCTGCCTCCCTCCACTTCAAGGAGCCCTGAGGGGGGGGGGGCTTTCCACTTGTCCTCCCTATGTGGCTGCTGGGGGGGGGGAGAATTGGGGGAGGGGGAATGTTTCCTCTTGCTCCTGGGTTTCCTGACTGTCTGGGATCTGTCCTCAACTTACAACGGTTCATTTAATGACCTTTCAAAGTTACAACAGCACTGCAAAAAGCGACTGAGGGCCATTTTTCACCCCGGGGGCTGTGGCACCATCCCTGTGGTCAGGTGATCCAAATCCAGACCCTGGGCAACTGACTCGTATTTATGACGGGGGCCGTGTCCTGGTGTCACGGGAGCCCCTTTTGTGACCTCCTGACCAGCAAAATCAGTGGGGACATTGAAGAACCAGGTCACTAATGTCACCATCGCGGTGGGTCATGTAACAACTGTGGCACGAAGATGGAGCAAAGCTCACTGAAGAAACGCCTTGCTCAGCAGTGGGGAAGTTGCCCTTAATTGTGATTGTAAGTGGAGGCCCAGGAGGGGTCCCGGCGGAGAGTCCTGGCCCCACAGAGGCCTCGTGAAGCTTTGCTGATACCCAAACAAGGGGATCCCCCCCCCCAACCTGCAGCTAGTGAGCCAGGCTGGGCTGGGACTCCCTCAGGAGGTGCTATGCCCACCCTCAGCAGTAGCTGGACAGAACAGAGCAAGGCCTGGATACGGACAGGGGGGCTAAGCGGGCGGTTCCGAGCACCCACATCCACTTACCCACCCCACCCCACCTCAGCCCACTGCGTCCTGCCCTCCCCCCAGGCAGAGCGGGAGGGAGTTGGCTTCTCAGCAGGAAGGAGGGAAGAGCAGGGGAAATCCATCAGTCGCTGTAGCTGAACCTTCCCACATTAAAACCACGAAGACAATCCAGCTGTTCCAAAGCCAAATCAAGCAGCATATCTTGAAGCCAGACCCTTCAGCGTGCCTAGAATCCAGCTCTCGCAGGATCACACGGCACGTATTCCTCAGCCAAGGTGGCTGGACTTCAACTCCCAGAATTCCCCAGCCAGCGTTTTAAGTCCGCCCACTGAAACTGGCCAAGGGTGGGAAGCGTTGCCTAGGAAGAAGGGCCTCTGGCTGGATGAAACCTGGTCTGTTTGTGCTGTGCATTCTGGGTTGGAGCTTACATAAGGCCCGGAGTTGTGTTTTGAGCAGAAGTTTGGGGAGTTGGCAACTCCGAGCGCAGCATTCCTGCTCCTCTCCCGCCATGTGGAGTTGGAAGGATTTTACCCTCAGCAGCCAGGCCGCCCTGCAGCTGGGAAGAGCTGAGCTCCCTCGGGTGGAGAATTGGACCTCCTTCCTTCCCCCTTTCTGGGGTGGGGGCAGCGGGGGAGGAGGGCAAGACCCCTCCGAGGGAGGCAGGGTGCAAATACATCAGTAGAAAAATAATAAAGTAAATCCAAGCACTGGGTCTTGGGACGGAACGCTTGCAATTGTGTGTTTGGGCATTTTATTAGTTTATGAAAATATGAAATGCAGAGGGACAAATGAAAACAAGGGGAAGAGAAAAAGGAAAGGGAAATGGGAGTTCCCTGCAATTGTGATGCACAGCAGAGCATGGCTGACGTGGCTCCCAAAGGCTCCCACCTGGCCCCCTTCTCTCCCCCTCCTCTTCTCTTGCCAGGGATCCAAGCGCAGGCCTTTCATGCGATGGGAGCGCTGGCAGCTGAAGGCCTGGGTGGTTGCGTCTCCTGCCAGCAGGCCCCGGTGCCAAAGACGGTGTGTGTGTGTGTGTGTGTGTGTGTGCATCTCCCTCCCCCTTTTCTTGCACACAGAGCCCCCTCCCTCCCTGCTGGCCAAGTCAGGAAGAGCCAGGAAGGCAGAGATTTTGGCTCCCCTCCAGCTGCCTCCCCCCACACTGGAGAGGGGCTCTGGGGCGCTTTGCATGAAGAGGAGGGGTCCTCTGAAGAGAGCTTGTGGGGTGTGGGAGTGAGCCCCGAAGCCCTGGGGAGATCAAGGGTCCCGGAGCGTCTCCAGGGTTCATCCAGAGAAGCCATTCGAAAGGCAGCCGCCTTTCCTTCCCTCAAGAGGGCCGAGCCTCATGTAGGGATCCCAAGGAGGGGTTGCCGCCCTGAGAAGGCCCCTCCTTTTATCCTGCGTACAGGCTGTCCTTGACTTACTTTGTGGGGTGGCAGCTGTGTGCTTTTGACCCTGGGGGCAATGCCCTCGCTTGGGAGGCTGAGTGAGGGTCTCCAGGGAAATGGCCCCAGGGGCCCCAGGGTGATGTTGCAGAAAGAAACTTGCCAGGTTTTGCTGCCTTGGCTTGCTCTAGGGCTGCCCCCTTGCTTAGGCTTCCTTGGAAGTCAACCCCATGAAACTCCCTGGGACTTTGGGGGCTATTTGTCCAAAAGAGCTTCCCCATTGTCCATTGTCCAGAGCACGTAGGAGGCCCTTCGCCTATTGCAGCTCTTTGGAAGGGGAGAAGACGCCACAAGAGCAGCTTTCACTGCTTAAAGGTCTGAATACTTGACATAGAATTGCTCCCACAAGGACCATCTGGGCTGCCTCCGCCAGAGACAATGGAGACGGACTGAGGACCCTGGGGCCAGAGAAGCTTCCGGGCTACATGTTGTTTGCAGTGGCAGATGCTCCTGGCCTCCCCGTGCCGGTCGAGGGAGAATGGGAGGCGCGGGGGGGGCACTTCATCTGGCACCAGGTTGGCCAGGGTGGGAAGAAAGGACTGGTCTGGACTGGGCACTGAAGGCCAGGAGCCCTTTGCTGCCAGCTGCAAGAAACCATCTGGGCTTCCTAAGCAGAATGTTCTGAGTGATCCGGAGGCTTTGGGCTCTCCGGATTCGTCCTGGGTTAAAACAAGGCGGCAACATCTGGTATTTTGGAGAGCTGAGAGTGTCCTATTGGTGCCTTATCTTCTCACAACTGGGAAGGGAGATAACTCGTCATCCTGATGTTTGGAAGGAAGCTACAGCTAACTGGGGGGGAGGGGAGATGGGGAACAATGATGGTGCTGGTGGCATTTTCAGGCCCGTCGCCATTCCTTCATCTTTCAGGCTTCTCTTGTAACCACCAAGCCTTTGGTGGCAGACTTGAGGGCAGCCACAGCGGGAAAGCCCGAGAGAGACTCCACTGCAGAGACCTTCCCTCTCTCTTCCTCTGAAGCACAGAGACGAAAAACCTGAGCTCAGTTAAGATCACGCTGACAGGCGAGATAAGCAACATTAGCCCATCAATTCCTCTCTAAGGCGCCTGGTGAAAGTGGAGATCGGGATGTTGTAGGACTTCAAAAATCCTCGGAGAGGCAAATGGGGGGTTTCCCACGGAGACCTCAGCAGCCACAGGGCTAAATGTCTATGGAGATTCTTGGTCATCCGGGTCACGGTTTGAAAAGGCAACTGGACCTTCTTGAAGATGTTTCTTCAGTTCAGAACTGAAGAAGCTTCTAGGATGAGAAGTGACAGGCCTTCAAGGAACAACCAAGTCCAGCTGCCTTTGAAAGAGCTCCTTTGGGGCTCAGGGCTGAGCTTCATAGAGGGTTTTTGACATACTTTTGATATATTGATATATTGGCACCCACCCTCCAAAGAAGCTGGGTAGAAGAGTAGCTAAAGGAAAAAGATTTTCTTCAGGACCATCAACTCCTCCAGGTAGAGCCAACTTCTCCTCTGCTTTGTCCCGATTGGGACCATCTTATGTGTGGAGTAAGGGATAAGTTGGGGGGGGGGAGAGAGAGAGAGAGAGAGAGAGAGACAGAGACAGAGAGACAGAGAGAGACAGAGAGAGACAGAGAGAGACAGAGAGAGAATTTTTCCACAGCCATCCCCACCCTGTGGAAATGCTTCCCCAGATGTTCCATTTGCAGTATTGCTGCGCAAACCCCCCCCCCCCCCATTTTTCCTTCTGGGCTTTGATGAGCTGCTTAGATTAGGCTGAGCTGCCATAAACAGTTGTCCGGCTTCATTGATCATCATTGCACGGCTATTGGCTTCATGAATGTTTTGAGGCTGATTTGGGGGCCCTGGGAGCCTCTGTGAGCCAGTTTGGCAGGGCGGAGCCAGAGAAAGGATGCCGGAAGAGCCACGGGGAAGGAGGCTCATGGGGAGGATCATGGCAGGACAGACCACTTCAGGCCTTGGCCCCATTCACACCGGTCACTGGGAGGAGCCAAAGAGCACTTCAGGCTGCTGGGCAGTTTTTCACGCCCAACACAGGAAATGCCTCCTCCCCTTTGTGGGAGCCCCCCCCCCCACTTCACCCACCCTTAAAGTGGGCACATTCTGTGCTGTCTGCACCCTTGCCTTTCCTGGAGGATTTCTCTTTGTTTTGAAAAACCCCACCTCGGGCTGTCTTGGCCAGCAGACCGCCTCTCCGTGGGGGGGGGGGTGCATGTGGAAATGGGGGCTCCGGGGGGCGCTTTGGGGCCCTGAGCCTGCAGCCAGCCTCCCTTCCATCTTCCTGCCTGCCACGGGGCTCCCGATAAGCAGCGGCGATCCCAAACTGCTGCCGAGGGGGCCACCCCGTCGGAGCTCTCCGTGCGGGGGAGGGGGCGGCCCTGACAGCTGCCGGGCAGGGGCGGGGCAGGTCGGCTTATAAAGCCCGGGGAAGCCGCTCCTCTCTTCTTCTCTCCGCTTCGGCTGCTCAGGGCTTCCTCTCCTCCCGGCGCGACAGGACCCCCGGTGAGTGCCCTCTTCCCACCCATCGGGCCTTCCACTCGTCGAGCCAGGGGGCGAGTGGAAGGACCCGCTGTTTCAGTACGAAGCCTCCCGCATCCGGGCCATGGCAGGCAGGCTCTTCCCGGCTCAGCGGGGCAAGCAGCAGAGGCTCGCCTTGGGGAGCGGGCAGCTGAGACCCCAGGAGCAGCCCGCACTAGCCGCGGCGGCCAAGCCTGGCCAAGAGGCCCGCGCGCTCGGCTGGCGGAGGGTGGGCTCTTCCGTGGCTTTCCCAGCTGCATAGGCCCCCCGTCCCCCTCTCCAAACACTCCCAGCGAGTAAGGTCGGGGAGACGCATCTGGAGGGCGCCAGGGCGAGGCTCGGTTTCTACCAGGCGTGGCGGGCGCAAAAGCAGGTCCCCTCCCGAGACCCCCGGTGGAATCGGGCTCTTCGAGGCTGCGCCTGGCACTCTCGGGATTGAGCGCCCTTCAGCCGCCCGGTGGCCCAGTTCCCGGCCCTTTCTGCCCACAGGGAGGGAGAAGGGAGGAGGGGCGCGTCCCTACTTGCCAGCCCCAAATCAACTCCAGCTGCGCTTAGCGCGGCTGGAGCTCAGCACCTCGGAGAGATCCAAGAGAAGGCAGGATAGAGCTCAGGCCCGGAATGGGCCACTTCGCCTCCGCCACATGCTGGCGCCCATCTCGCCCCGATCTTCCAGCCAGAGCCGACCAACAGCGGGTCTTTAGACTGAGCTGGCCTCCCGCCTGCGCTCCGCCGCCAACGGAGCCCCGGCCCTCCGCCCTCTCGACCCGGCCGATTCGTCTAGGGATAATTTTACCGGGAGGGGGGGGCGCTACAAGGGACACGTAGCCGCACCTCCCGGCAGCCAGTCTGGAGGGGGGGGGTGTATCTGTCGAGCCGTGATGGCGCTGGGGGGGAGGGGGGTGCGGCTCTGGGATGGGAAATACCATTCCTTTCTATGGGACGGGGAGTGTCGCACTCACACCCCCCAGACACGCCTCTTGTTTGAATGTCCTGGATTCCTTGTTGACCCCTGGGAATTACCAGGAAAAACAGAAGTTTCATAACGAAGGGGTGGGGGAATCTATTTCGGCCTCCCTGGGGATGAAAGGCAAGCAGAAAAGTTCCAAAGTGCCCTGATCCTCTTTGACGCGTGTCTCTTACTCGCTGGTGCTTCTCCTGCCTCCAGCCTCAGGTTGAAATGCGTTGGTCTAGGTCAGTGTTTCTCAACCCTGGCAACTTGAAGATGTCTGGACTTCAACTCCCAGAATTCCCCAGCCAGCATTCGCTGGCTGGGGAATTCTGGGAGTTGAAGTCCAGACATCTTCAAGTTGCCAGGGTTGAGAAACACTGGTCTAGGTAGATGCCCAGAACACTGAGCCGGTTGAGCCCCCTTTCCTTGGTGGGTCCGGATATCACTTTCAATATATGGGTGTGTGCACAGTGTCCCTACGTGTGTATCTTTTCTCATGCAAAGAATATGAACTGAGTGTGCAAATCACAGCTGCAGAAAGTTATTTCTAAGGCTGAGTGCATGTTGTGTCTTTTTAACCTGCTTTGTCGTTCTATTTTAAATTTTTTTTAGTATTCAAAATTGTTTTTATGTAAGCCGCCCGGAGTCCTTCGGATTGGGTGGCATATAAATTCATTAAACTTTGAACTTTGATTTCAAGCTGTGCCAAAGTGGCTGCCGCTGTTGCCAAGAAGCTACTGATTTACTCCTGACTCTGAACGCATTTTCCCCCAAAATAAGACAGGGTCTTATTTTCTTTTGACCCCCCCCCCCCAAAATAAGCGCTTGGCCTAGTTTTTGGGGAGCTCTCGTCATTTTTGAGATGCAGGAGGCGTTGAGCGTGGTCACCACAATGCTTTGTTGGAACATTTTTGGGGAGGGCTTGTTTCAATGCATGCGCTCAAAAGCCTGATTGGGCTTATTATCCGGGGACGGGTCATTTTTGGGAAAACAGGGTAGGTAACATAAGGAAAGGATCCAGGAAAGCCAACACCACCTGCAGACACCCACAGGGCTCCGGATAAAACCTTGTGTTATTCACGACATGCTTTTTTTTCTGCGGCCCCTGAGCCCAACTATGTTACTATATGTAATCCAATAACCCAGAAAATCCAACTATTTTTGAGTCACCTTTCCAGAAATTGTGGGGTGCTTGGAGCTCTCGGAGGTTGGTGGTTTTCTTGCAGAGTCTGTAGAGATTCTCAGCCATACAAGTCCTGGTCGTCCCAAAGGTGTTTTTCTCAGGAGACAACTGGACTTTCCCACCCCTCCTTTGAAGGGGTTTCGCTTCTCATCCAAGAAGCTTCTTCAGCTCTGACTGGATGGTGGGGAAATGGAAGGATTGATCCTCCTTGCAGACGGCTGGGCATTTGCATCCTTTTAGAGCAGTGATTCTCAACCTTGGCCACTTGAAGATGTCCGGACTTCAACTCCCAGAATTCCCCAGCCAGCGAATGCTGGCTGGGGAATTCTGGGAGTTGAAGTCCGGACATCTTCAAGTGGCCAAGGTTGAGAAACACTGTTTTAGAGGTTCCTCTGTGTCCTCAGGTGATCTCTGCCACCTGAGTGGTTTTCCTGGTTCCTGCAGTCTGCAACTTTTCCTTTCATGCGGAGATTTCATTACCAACAAGCACTGATGATTTTTCCCTAGTTGGGTCCTGAAACGCCTGAGGAAACCCACCCCCCCCCCGCGTTCAGAGAGCACCAAGGACCCCACAGCTCAACTCTTGAGCTACAGATCTTGTGCTCTGTCGGTTTTCAGAAACTATTCACGATGCTCCTACGTGCATTTATAGTATTTCAAGCCAAGGCTGGTATGAAAAACACGCACAGCCCTTTGGTGACATGGTGAAATGGCACTTAAAGAGAGCAACAGAATGCTCTTTTTACCTTCTTCCTGCCGCCCCCATTCAAATTATGGGAAAGGGCTGCTACCTGTCTCCATCTCTTCCCTTCACTCTAAACCTACCTGCCCAGGTGATGTGGCAGCCGCTGATTTCTTTCTGCACTGCTGGGGAGGCTCAAATGCTCACCTGAGGCCACTGACACACTGTCCTTTTGCTTTTGTCCCCAAGAGAAGCAAACCTGTGAGGATCAGGACACAAAAACTCAGAGCGTCTTAAGAGCTCGATTCAAAAGCTTCCCTCTGGCTACAGGGCCGAGGTATCACTTCACCCCCGTGGCCAAGAAAACGGTGCAAAATTAACAAATGTCTCACTCAGCAACAAACATTTTGGCCTGAATTGTGGTCGTTGAGTTGAGGACTATCTGCGCTTTTATTCCTGCACGAGAAATCCTCAACTTGCAACCGTTTGTTTAGTGACCAGTTACAATGGCACTGAAAAAACCCGGCTAATGACCGGTCCTCACACTGGTGTCCAGGCATCCCTGCAGGGAGCTTGGCAGGCGGCCGATGCATTTCCCAGGGCCGCCTCTGGGTCCCATGAGCTCCGCTTTCTGACAAACACGATTCACTTAACAACTGTGGGGAAAAAAGAGTTGTAAAATTGGGCACGAGTCATGAAACAACGGCCTCGATCCTGGAGGCGCTTCGACGGTTACAAGTGCGAGGTTTCGGTTATTTTTGCACTCTTTTATGACCTTTCTTACCACGGTCGTTAAGTGAACCCATTGACTTTGCTTGTCAGAAGGTTGCAAAAAGGGGATCACAATTCCAGCCATAGATACGAGTCAGGCGGCAGGTCTCTGAATTTTGATCCCGTGGCTAAAAGGAAGCAGCAAAGGGCAATCATCAAATAGTTGGAAGTTGAGGATTCCCAGTATACTTTATTTGCTGGCCGTTTTATCCTTCCGAAATTCTTCCCCCGAGATTTTTAGGACCATCAAGTAGAAACTTCTCCCTCTTTTGCCTGGAATGGTGCAGGCTTTCCTGTCTGAGCAGGGGGTTGGACTAGAAGACCTCCAAGGTCCCTCCCAACTAGGTTCTTCTGTTATTACTCTTAAATATCATACTGAATATTTTCCTTTGAATAATTCCATTAAGAAAAATAGAAAACCCATGAAAGGTTACAAGCCCTGAAGCAAAACGAAAGGTTTTCAATCAAGCTCTAAGCCCCTCTGTGTTTTTGTGCCCCTACAGTCCCTCGGCCCTGATCCCCACAGTTTCCTTATCTCGGGGAGTAAAACAAAATCCTCATAACTTAGCCACGGTTTCTGTGCACGAGTGTATCAGGGTCCCATGGCAGCAAAGTGGAGGGTGGTGGGGAAATAAAAAGACTGTGAAGGTGTGGAATTACATCAATTGCCTCAGTGGAGCATTTGAGCACTTTCGGCAGTGCAGAAAGAAATCGGCTGCTGTCGCACCTGGGCAGGTAAGGTTAGCGGGAGGAAAGAGATGGAGACTCATAAGAGCAGAGAAGCACAGTCCCTTTTTCTATTTTCTAGCAGGAAGGCCTGATGGGGGGGGGGCGTCCCATCCCCCCCCCATGGAGGCTTCCATGCTCCCCCTCCCCTTCTGTCCCCTCCCCTCACGCCTTCTCTTTCCTTATGCAGCAGCTCTCGGAAGCCTCATCGGAGGATGGGCCCTTTCAGCCTTGGCCTCCTGCTCTGCCTGGCGCTTGTGCCCTTCGCAGCTGGTGAGTCTCCTCTTCCCCCCTCCCCATAGCTGAAAGAGGGGAGGGGGCTCCCCCGGTCCTTCCTCCCATGGGTTCTGCAGTTCCACTTCCTGGCAGCAAAGCCACCCTGTGGGCATTCGGGGCCTCACCCCTTTCCTGCTTTTGCAGATGCCCAAGCTGACCCCTGCCCTGGCGGCTGGCTCTCCTACAATGGCCACTGCTATGGCTACTTTGAGCAGGAGGTGAACTGGCAGCAGGCGGAGGTGAGTCAGGGCAGGGGAGGGAGGCCTGGCACTGCCAGGGGTTCAGCCTCACCCACACCCTGGCTGCTGAGGGGGCAATGCCAGGGGAAGGAGACCCAGCTTCTCCCGCTGGCTGGGGAGTTCTGGGAGTTGAGGTCCACCCATCCTCAAATGACCACGGTTGAGAGCAGTTGCGGTTGTGCCACTTCGAGGGCAGGCAGCCGGCTTCCTCCGCAGCATCTCTGCCGATCTCCCCCCACTCCAGGCCTTCTGCCAAAGCCACAATGGCCACCTGGCCTCCATCCTGACCCGTGAAGAGCACCAAACCGTGGCCGACTTCCTGACCAAGGCTCAGTGGTGGGAGCGCGAGGACGTCTGGCTGGGGTTCTTCCTCCCCTCCAACGTGAGTGACTGGGGGTGGCTTGTGGCGCCCCCTCCCCTCCCCCTGCTTCTTCCTCCACTGACCAGTCTCCACGGCTTGTGCCTCTAGAGCCGGACCTGGGCCTGGGTGGATGGCAGCCCCGTGGGCTACACCGCCTGGGAAAAGCATTACCACCGCTCCTGGAAGACTTGCGCCGCCCTGGATGACTCTTACGGTGAGGGCCGGAGGGCGGGGGAAGGGGCTCCCATCTCCATAGTGCAGACCCTCCCTCGGAAGGATGCCCTGGGCTTCTGAGTGGGACTCCCTGCCCCAAGGAACTGCACTGAAGTGGGGCAAAAGGACTCCCATTGAAGTGGCCTCTGAAGACCCTCCCCCAGTTCACAAAACCAGGAGTGGGGACCGCACAATACCCCGACCACAGTTCAGCCCAAAATGTCTGTTGCTAAGTGAAACGGCTGTTGAATGAGTTTTGCCCCGTTTGACAAACTTTTTTGTCAGTTGCTAAGTGAGTAAGGCTGGCACCGTGCCAAGACATTTGCAGAACGCCCCCCTCTCCGCCTGCCCCCTGTAGTGACAGGCTTCCCGTCACAGGTGGCCAAGGGTCCATCTGGGCTGGGCGAGGGACCCCAACCGCTTTTTCCAGACCTGACCCCCCCCCTTTTTGTTTCCAGGGTTCATGCTGTGGGACGACGATTCCTGCTACGACCGGAACCCCTTCCTCTGCAAGAGCTTGGCAGCGGCTGCCCCCACCCAGGCCCCCCAGGGACTCCAGCCCTGAATCTGCCTCCACCTCCCACGGCCAAGGCCCAGAGCCCCCCCTGCCCCTCTACCCGCCCCCCCTTCCTCCCACCAAGGCCTCGCTCTCCCCAGCATCTCCCAATAAACAGCTTCTGAGCAAAGGATCTGGCACTCAGCCGCTGCACTTGCAGGGGGGGGGCAGGGGGGAGATCCTACCCACTTACCCTCAACCCCCTCCCCCCCTGACATGGCAGTTGAAGGCTGCCCTCTTGGGGCGCTTGACTTTCTCGCAGGCTGCGCTCCATCAGGTGGGGTGGGGGGACAGCATCTGCCGAACTTCTGTCCTTGTCCAGGAAGATGCCCTCTCCCCCCAGCCCCTCTGGAGGAGATGCCCATCGCTTAGGAAGGGAGGGGGGGGCACAGGGAAAGCACAGCAACCCCCAGGCAACCAGGAAGGCCTCTGGGTCCGGGCTGACGTTCGCAGTGGGGCCTCTGCCCCCCCAAGAGCTTCACCAGAAGGATCCCCCCAGGCCAAATCAGGAGGCTTCACACAAGGGGGTCCCTGAAGTGCTCCTCCTTTATGAGGGACATCACGGGGCAGCCGCTCTGCCCCCCACTCCCCGCGAATCCCCGCTGCACCCACAGTGCAGCTCTGCAGGGCGGGAGACGCAGCCGGCCGGCTGGCACCAGGCTCCACGATGCCCGGCGTGGCTTCCCCGAAGGCGGCTGCTGCTTCCTTGTGGCTCTGGGCAAAGCCCCCCCGGCTCAGCGGGCCTTTTGCCTGGGCTGCATGTCCATCAGGGCGGCTATGTCCACCATGGCCTGGCGGATGTTGGCCCCAAAGCGCTTCGAGTCCTAGGGGGGAGGAGACGGGGCATCACTCAAGGCAGGAGGAGCAGCCCTTGAAGGCCACAGAGGCAGCCTGGGGGAGGGGGATGCTCCCTGGCCCAGAGACACCCCTGCCCCCCCCTCCCCCGAGAGTGGCTCTTGCAAAGGGGCCGGGCCCTGGGCCTCCCCCAGTCCACCCGCCGTTCCTCGGGGCACTCACTGTTTCTGGGCTGGAGAACTTGCTGGAAATGTGAAACGTAATCAGCTTCTCCCCAGCAATGATATAGGAGACCCCGTAGCCATCGTCCGCCACCTGCAGGGGGGAGGGACGCTGAGGGCCCCACACTAAGACCGGAGGTGTGGGAGGAGCCCCTGGTCTGCCTTGCCAAAGCCCCGCCTTCCCTCCCCCTTCATCTCTTTCCCCTCCCTCCCGCCCTCTTTCTGGCTCTTCTGCCAGCCCCTCCCGACTCTGGCACTCCTCCCTCCCTGGGGACTTTGGCCCATCCCTCTGCACAGCCCCTGTCCCTTCCCTTCTTCCCACCCCCGCCGTCCGGCCGGCCCCACTCACTGGCCCAAAGCCCCCGCCCGAGGAGACGTAGTCCGGGTAGGCCTCCAGGCTGAACATCCTGATCTGCTGCTGGGGGGTCTGGCTGGTGGAGAGGCGCCAGGGCTCGGACAGCACCTGGGGGGGAGAGGAGGGTCACCCCAGCAAGACCAGCTTCTCTTCCCTCCCAAACCGCAGCCCACAGGGCAGTCACTCGCTCAGGATGGCTCAGCACAGAGCCCCCTAAAGCCTGGGGCCACACGGCCAGGACCCCCCCTCACCTTGTCCAGAAAGGGAGACTTCACACCCAGGTAGCGGGACATCACGTAGAGACAGAAGAGATGCCGGTCGATCCCGGCCCCCGTCATGGCCAGGCGGTACATCTGCTGGTGCTTCTCGGCCGCTGCCTGGAAGAGCTGCAGGCGGTCCGGGGGCTATGGGGAGCCGGGGGGGGGGAGAAGGGAGTGGTGCCCAACCTGAACAGCTGTTTCGCCTCCCCAAGGCGGGCAGTTCCAGGCACTGCCAAGGCGCCACCTGTGCCGGAGGCCTCCCCTTCTTCATCCTGACCCTGCCTCTGTCAGGATCCCACCACAAGCCCCCTCCCCAACTCCCTCCGAGTTACGAAGGAGCTTCCCTTGCTTAGGGGGTCCCACGGGGGCACAATTTCCATGCTCAACCTTTGAGCTCTGAAGTTTCCCGCCTGCTCTGCCCACCCATCCTCGCCCCAGAAGCCCCCCGGAGTTCAATCCCGGCCTCTGCATGCCCTGGGTGCCCACAGCAGAAAAGCTGGAGAACCTCCAGGCTGCCATCCGTGGGAGCCCCTGGAAACACAGCCTTCGCCCCACCCCTTTTGGGGAAAGCCCCCCCCCTCTTCCTGGGGTTGGGCGGGAGGGGCCGTTTGCCCCCCTCCTGAGGCTCTCTGGGGCTTCTGAGGCCCCCCATGAAAGGCAGTGGGGGGCTGCAGCTGGGGCCGGGGGGGGGGGGAGACTCACGCTACACTTGGGGTCGCTCATGCTGCGCACGAAGGCCGTGGCCTCCCTGGTGCAGGAGCGCACGGTCTCCGTCCGGCCCTCCCGGAAGAGCCGCGTCATGGAGGCCTCGTAGGTGAGGCAGAAGTGGCCCCTGTCCTGCAAGGGGGGGGAGGAGAGGGCAGGAGGCGGGTGAGGAGAGCACAGAACCTTCCCCATCCCCGCGGCTCCCCCCTGAGCTCCCCTTGGCAGCCGGGCTGCCCTGCTCCCCTGGCCTGAGAGCCCGGCGCCCCCTCCCTCCTCACCCGGAAGTGTGCCAGCTGCAGGGCGATCTGGATGAAGCTGTCCGGGCTGGTCCGGCACTTCTTGATCAGCCCTTTGCCGAAAGCGCTGAAGCAGAAGCAGCAGAAGTCCACCTCGTCCGCCAGCGCTCGGGCCTCGCCGTACGACGCATCGATGGCCTGGATGCACTGCGGGGAGAGGCACCCTGAGACGGGGGGCAAGAGAGGGGCATCCATGGGCCCCCAGGGGGGATCCCTCCCTCCCTCCCTCCCTCCGTGCAAAATTCCCCACCCAAACCCTCACCCGGTGCCCGCAGATGCCATTCCGGTCTTTGTAGGGTGCAGGAGAAGCCAATAAACCACCATCTGGCTTGCAAAGCATTTATGGTGGGCTTCCCACAACCACAACCTCCCATTTCACCCAGAGAAGCTCTCCGCTGTGCCAGCTTGTGCCAGCTTTCTACAAGGGCAGGATTTGCCCCTTGGACCAGCCCTCCAAGAAAGTGGGGGGGGGGCTCTGGCATGGAGGCTTTAACGGGGATCCCTGTACTCAGCAGGAGGCTGGACTGGATGGCCTCAAGGGTCCCCCCACATGAGGAGCCTAAAGCTGGGCAGAATCTCTTCCTTGCAAGGAGCCCCCCAACAACCTTCAACCCCCCTCCCCCCAAGGATCTTTTCAGGAGGGAGACTGTTGTGTGGGGGGGTCTCCCACTTGCTTCCTAGGCAGAGTAATTCTTGGGAGGGGGCTGTGGTACTAAGGGAAGGATCCACTCTCTTCCCTCTGAGCCCCTTTCAGGCTCCCCACTCGGGACGGCCCCCAGACCCACCTCTTCTGGAAAGTCCCACAGCAAGCGCTGCGGGGGGAGCAGATCGGTGTTGGGCACCCCCTGGCAGTGCCCGCCATTGCAGTAACCCAGCAGGAGCTGGTCCGTCGCCAGCATGAACTGGGCAGGGAGAGGAAGGAAGGAAGATGAAAGGAAAGAAGATGGAGGGAGGGAGGGAGGAAAATGAAGGAAGGAACAAAGGAACAAAGGAAAAGAAAGGAAGGAAGATGAAGGGAGGGAGGGAGAGAAAGGGCACCACAGGGTTAGGCAGCCTCCTTTGCCTTCCACTCCCCATCCCATCAGCCTCAGCCAGTCTGTCCCCAAGCGGTGCAGAGGTCATGGACAGGCTGTGGCCCTTCCGGGGCCCCCGGCAGAGCCCCCCTCCCCAAGGGGACCAAAAGGGCCGCTCACCTCCCAGAGGTGCCCCATGACGGGGGCGTCGGCCCACGAGTGCTCGGCGTTGCCCCCCAGCTTGCCGTTCGGATAGACCACCAGTGTGAAGGACTTGTCGAACCACCTGGGGAGGAGAGCCCAACTGCACCAAAGCCAGCAGGGGCTCCAGGAAGAGGCCCTCCCCTCTACGGGGGCCTTGGGGGCAGGGGAGGAGAGGCACAGAGTTCCCAGGACCAAGAGGCCCCATGCTGAAAGAGGGTCCGGCTGCCCCCCACCCTCCTTCCTGCGCCCTGCTTGAGCCCCTAAAGGAAATCTGTGGGGCCCAGGATGGAGAGGGAATAGTTTGGTCTAGTGGTTAAAGCACCAGGCGAGAGAGTGACCAACGGTGAGTGCAGGCCTTGCCTTAACCACGAAAGCCGGTTCCTCTCTCTCGGCCCAACCCACCTCGCAGGGTTGTTGTGGGGGGGAAAGGGGAAGGAGGAGGGGGAAGGAAGGGTGTGGGATCGATTCAACCGCCTTGAGCAATTGGGGAGAATAGCAAAGGGAACCCCAAAGTAACCCCCCAGTGCCAGCCCAGCCCAGCTGGGGCCGGATGCCTGCGTGCCAGGGATGCCCTCACCGGTCGTAGCAGCGCCCGTGCAGGAGGCTCTTGGCGTAGTCGCTGAGGCTCTCCTCCCGCTCAGGGCTGAAGCCTTGCGGCTCTTCGTCCAGCGCCAGGAAGAAGGCGGCTCGGTCGATGCAGTCCAGCGATGCCCTGTTCTTGCCCCGGCTGAAGAACTTGGCACGGGCCTCAGCCCAGGGCACCCTGGAAGGGGCAGGAGGAGGAGGAGGGGGGGGCCCGGCTGCCACGCGTGCCTCCAAGGCAGCCCACACTCTGGGGCTCAGAATGCACGCGGGCACCCCTTGTCGTGCCCGCTCCTCCCACTGTGTGTGGGGGGGTGCCCCCTCCCTGCCCCCCTCCCGCACGGGCTACCTGCTCCCCGCAGTGAGGGCTGCCAGCCTCAGCTCCCCCGGCTGCGGAGGGGAGGGGTCGTCCAGGATGCGCTGGAACTGCATCTCCAGGTCCCGGGGGGGCAGGTGCTTCCCCCCGTGGTAGAGCCAGACTTTGAAGAAGCGGCCTCTGTGGAAGACGGCCAGGTGCCTGCTGTCGGCCAGGTGCAGGAGGGAGTCTGGGGGTGGGTGGGGGGTGGGGATGAGTGACAGGTCTCTCTCTCTCTCTCACACACACACACACACCCTGCGGTCCCTGAAGGCCCAGGGGGGGCTGACCTCTGGCTGGAGCGATTCTGCTCCACGCTGACCTCCAAATCGCCCGACCCCCTTCCCCCCTTCCGGGGCTTGGAAGGAGGAGGAGGAGGGTGTGGGGTCCCGAAGTCAAGGGTCAACTTTCTTGCCTCTGAGATGATTGGCCAGCCACCTCCAACCCTCCCTTCCCCCACCTGGGTCAGTTCCTGATTCAGGTGGTCCTCAGCTTATGTCCCTCCATTGAGTGCCCCTTCAAGGTTACGATGGGAGCGCTGAAAAAGTGCCTTATGGCCGTTTTTCACCCTTGTGACCCCCCTGCGGCCTCCCTGGGGGGTCACAATCTGGACGCTTGGCGCCTTCCTCCCCCAGCGCTGCCCACCTGCCTCTTTGCCAGGGATGCGCGTCGTGTTGAACATCCGTTCCATCTGGTAGGAGCACATGGGCACCACGCCCAGCGCCATCACCTGGGGGCAGAGAGAGGCCGAGGGGTTCGGGCTCAGCCTGGCGCTAGAGGAGGCCGGAGCCTGGGGGCATCTGAGCAGAGAAGGGGCAGTGGGCAAGGGGGGAGGGCAGAGGAGTAGGCAGTGAACTCCCCCTCCCCACAAGCCCCTTTCCCCATGGGGGCCACGACTGGCACCAAGGCAGCCAGGAGGATTTCTCTTCCCAGCAGAACTGGGGGAGAAATGGATCCTTCAGTTGGGGGGGGGCTAAAGAAGCCCCTAACCCAGCCAAGCCCCCTCCCCCAGAAGCCCAGGGAAGCTCTCTGGATGAGGGAAGAGGGGATTTGCCAGGGGGTGGGCAGGACTTTCTGGAGGGGGCACATTTTCCTCCAGAAGGCTTCTGGGAAAGGGCTGTGTGGGGCCCCTTGTAAGACCCCCACCCCCAAAACTTCTACTCACAGGCGCAAGCTCTTCCCGGTCCAGCTGGCGCCGGTACTTCAGGATGGCGTGCACGCAGTTGCCCGCTCGGGCAGCCTGGATGGGCGTGGGGGTGATGTAGAGAAAGTCCTGTGGGGGGGGGGAGGGCGGAGGGAGGGAGCAGCTGATGACCTGGCAGGCAGGGGGGGGCCTCCCGCCAGGCTCTGCCCCACGGAGCCCCCCAGCGGCTGAGACTCACCATGAGGTAGTAGTTGCTGTTGACCATGATGGGGCCCCTCCCTCGCAGGTAGATGTACTCCTCCCACCAGTCGCTCACCTGTGGGAGAGAACGGCTTCCTTGGGGGGCTGCCGGGGGGGACCCACTCTCCCACGGGAGGCTCCCTCCACAGGCTGGGCTCCAAGGACCAGGGGCCGTGGGGGGAGGAGGGGGGGAGGAACTCACGTAGTTGGTGGCCCACCAGGACTTGAGGACTAGGAACTTCTGGAGGCGGGAGCCCACCTTCTGCTGGAAGTCCCTGGCCAGGACCTCCATCTGCTCAAACTTCTCCTTCTCCAGCAAGGGCTGCACAGACTCCAGATACTGCAGGCAAAGAAAGGAGCAGCGATTGGGGGTGTGCGTTCTACCATTCCCCCCCTCCTAGGCCCAAGTGAACCCAGAGACCTTGCCCAGAGCCCCAGGCAGCCCCTGATTTAGCCTCCACGGACAGAACTGGGAGGGGGGTCTCTTCTCTCTGGGAATATGGAGCCCCCCCTTCAAACTGGGACATGACACTCCGGGTCTGTTGTGGCTCCCCAGCCCCAGCCAGCCAGAAGCAGCAACTGGGGCACTGCCTGCCCCCCTCCCTCTCTCCCTCCCCCCCCAGCAGGAAGAGGCAAGAAACAGGGGCTGCAGGCAGCCCCCCCCTCAGACATGGCAAAGGCACTTAGGGACCCCCTCCCTGCCCCCATCCCATCAGGGACCCTTTAGCCCCCCTGCCCACCCTCAAGGCAGCACCCCATGCTCCACACGCCCTTCCAGTTCAAGGCAGCCGGGCCCTCCTCCTCTGTGGGGCCGGGGGGGGCAGGGCGGAGGGCAGCCCCTTACCCTCTGGATGGTGTCCTCCACGCGGGGCACTGGCAGCTTGGGCAGGGAGGTCTGGAAGCTGTAGAGCAGCGGGTGGCGCCCGGACATGACCTTCACCAAGGCCTGCAAGGGGAGGGCGGTCAGGCAGAGAGGGGAGGGGAGGGGCCCTGGGCAGCCCCACCACGCCTTGGCCCCAGCCGGGCCCCCTGGCCTTGTGGGGAGCCGGAGGGCAAGGCTTCCCTTCCCCTACCAGGGAGGGGTCCCACTCGGGCCCCGGGGCCTCCTCACCACCCAGACTTTGGTGCTGAAGCTGGTCTTGCCATGGGGCTCGAACATCCAGCCGTGGTAGGAGAGCAGCACCTTCAACATCTGGCGGCGCAGCCAGATGCCCAGGACCCAGGCGCCCGTGGAGAAGATCAGGGCACTGAGCAGGGTCTGCTGGCGGAGGTTGAAGTAGCGGCTGCAGCTGGAGGGACACAGGGGGAGGGGGGGTTTCTGGACGGTGGTCCGGGCAGGCCAGGTGAGTGGCTGGAGGGAGGGGGGCGTAGGAGAGAGCAATGTGCGGGTGGGCTGGGCTTGATGACCTCTGAGGTCCTTTAGGGCTCCCGAGGGCCCTGCTGCCCCAGGAAATGAGGAGGAGGAGGAGTTTCCAGGCTCAAGGAGGCTACCTGGTGGGCCAGCAGGGTCCTTGAGGAAGGGGGTATGGTTGCCTCCAGGAGTTCCCCCGCCCCATGGTCCCTCCTGCCCCAAAGGACGCCCTGAGCCCTTGAGAGGGTGGGAGCTGCAGCTGCAGGACCCCAGGGTCTTCCCACAGCCCCCCCCATCATCCCACCTCAGGAGGCCCCCTGCAAGCCCCACTGCTCTGGAGGGCTTCCCCTGCCAGGCCCTGGGAGGGGGGGGGGCGGGGACTGGGGCTCACCTGGAGAGCAGGTGCCTCTGGATTCTGCTGATGGCCCCCCTGGAGAGATCCACGTGGACCCACGTGCTGCCCACGGTCACGGCAGAGATGGCCAGCCAGCCGGAGGGGGAGCCGGGATACACCCCAGTCAGGAAGCTGTTCTGTGAGATGGGGCCTGTCAGGGGGAGGGGCTGGGAAGGCCGGGAGCCCCCCGCCCGCATTTAAGCCCCCTCCCCCCGGCTCTAAAGACAACCCTGCCTGCCCCTTCTGGCCGAGTAAAAGCTGGGACAGCAACCACACAATTGGGGTCCCGGGCAAGGAGGGGGGCCGTGGGGCCACCCTCAAACCCAGCCCCAGATGCCCGGCCTGCCAGGGGAGGGGAGGGGGCTCCCAGGGGGGCAGCCAGGCCAAGGTCCGGCCCCTTGCTCACCCTCAAGGCCAACGGCTCCACCCAACCCATGGCGTGGGGCTGGCCCAGATTTTGCCAGGACCCCCCCCCCTTGCCCTTGTGCCCCCCCACCCAGCTGACCTTCAGCCGGATGAAGCGCTTCTTCCAGGAATGGAGGCCCGAGAGGTAGATCTGCTTTAGGGCTTCCTGGCTCAGCCGGAAGTCCACCCCGTCCGGAGTGACGGTGAACTGGAAGGCCACTGCCTGGTGGGCTTCTGCCATCTTGCCTGGGAGGAGGAATTGGGGCGGGGGTCCTCTTCACCCGGATGCTGCTCCGTCTTGGGAGCTTCTTGGTTCCCCTCCCCCTCCATTCCAATCCCATTGACCCCGGAAGGAAAGAAGCACAGGGCCTCCTCAGAGCATGTGCAGAGTGCCGCCCTTCTGCACTCCTTCTGTGGGTGTGAGGGGGGGGGCTGGCCAAGAGGGTCCCCGAGGGCCCCAGGGCCGGACTCTGCTCAGCCAAAGGGGACCAGGGGGTGGGGTGGCATTCTGCCTGGGAGGGGGTGGTGAGACCTCCTTGGGGGGGGAGGACAAGGGGGCCCAGGAGACCCCGGAAACCGTCCACCCAGCTGGCTGCCAGCCCAGGAATCGTTTCTCATCACAGGACCCCCATTTTCTCCCCTCTCGGCCCCCAAATTGGAATCGTCTGGAGCAGGGTCTCTGCTGGAGGCCTCCCTCCCCTCACCGGCCTCCCCACCCCCGCCCACGAAGGTCCATGGATCCCAGCTCAGGGGTCTATGTGGGTCTGCGCTAGGGCCCCCTCCAGTGAGCCCCCCCCCCATCCCACTAACCTGCTGGGTGTCAGCAGCAGCCTCGAGGTCTAGGGCCTGGGCAGATCCTGGGCAAGGGCTCCCTTCGCTCTCTCTCTTCTGCTCCTCTTGGCCCCTAGATCTGTGGGGAGACAGGCGGGGACCAGAGTCAAAGCTGCCCTGAGGGCCTGGGGGCAAAGCTTCCCTTCCTGTGGGGCCTCCTTCACCCCCACATCCTTCCCCCCACCAGCTGATCTGCAGCCACCGTCTGTTTACACAAGGAGCCGCTTGGCTGGAGAGGCTGTTTCCGTCATGTGAGGCTGGCATCCCAGGCTGGCATCAGGCACAGGGGGGGGGTGCCCTAACCAGGAGGGAGAGAGGGAGGGAGGGGAGGCCCAGCTGGGAGGGAGAAAGGCCCTCCGGGACCCTGGTGACAGAGAGCCCCCCCTGCTTCCCCCAAGAGCAGATGAAGTGCCTCCCCTTCCCCTGAAGTCCTGCCGGGTATTTATTATTTATTCGGTTTAAGGTCTATCTTAGTGCCCCCAGCCAGAATTCCCCCCTGCATCCCTGCTGCCTCCTCTTCAACCCACCCCACACCAGGTGGGAAGGGAGGGAGATGGGGAGGGGCAGCAGGAAGCCACTCCAGTTGAGGTCCCTCAGGGACCCTTCCTTCCTTTTCCCTTTGTTTCTTCCATCCATTCATCTCCCTCCCTCTTTTCCTTCATTTCTTCATGTCCTTCCTTCCACCCACCTCCCTCCCTCCTTTCTTCCATCCACCCCCCCACCCTCCCGTCCCTCCCTCTTTTCCTTCCCTCCTCCCTCTTTTCCTTCATTTCTTCCTTATTTCCTTCCTTTCATCCTTCTTTTCACAACTGGCCCAGCATTTCTGGAGGTGACTCAGAGCAGGTCTGAAGCAGAGCCTGGCAGCAGGTGCCCCAACCTCTGCACGCCCCTCCCCGGACCCTTCCTCAATCCACAGACTTCTGGAGTGGACTTTCCTTTGCAGCCCAGGGTTTTTGGGTGTCCCCCCGCCCCCATCCTGCTGGAGATCAACAAAAGGCTGTCACCCAGCCAGCCCGCCTCTTTGGCTGCACCCCCCTCAGGAAACAGGAGTCCCGGCTGTCCCCGGATTCCGCTGGTTGAGCAAGACCCTACCCAGGGATTTCAGGCAGACCCCCGCCCCCCCTCGGATTCTGCCAGCGCAGCTGCCCTAGGAAAGCCGCCTCCGGCCGCTCCGCTCCAGAAGGGAAGAACCCTCTCTTGGGCGACAGCTGGGGGGTCTCCAGCTGTAACAAACGAGGGCTGTGGGGGGCGGGGTCTTCAGGCATCCAAAACCCTAAAAGGAGCGAATCTTTTGGAAGAGCGAATCTTCGGACTTTGGCCAGAGAAGCAACCAGGCGCCCAACCTCCGTCTTTTCAAGGTGAAGGAGCTTTGGTCTTAGGAAGGGGGGGGGGAGACTCACGGGCATCTTCGGAGCCCCTCCCCCCGGGACACTTGGGCGGCTAGGGGCGGCGGGGAGGGAGGGGGCCCGTCGGGGACTGAAGGACTCCGAGGGGGAGGAGTCCGGCTGGGCTGGAGCCCCCTCCTGCCTCCCCGGGCGAGGCACGCCGCGCGAGCCGAAGGGCCAGGGACCCCCGCCCCAGGGCAGCCCCGGATCTCACCGGCCGGACGGGGAGCCCGCTCTGTCCGCGCGGGAGGAAAAGTCCGGTTGCCCCGGCCCGCAGACTCTGCCTTCCCCCTGGCGGCCCTCCTGTAACCGGACACCCGGCGGGGGCGGCGGCCGCCCTAGTAGGGAAGAGGAAGCGGGCGGTCCCTCCGGCCCCTCCCCCGAGTCTAACCCCTGCCCGGCCCGTCCAGCGCTTCAAGAGGCCCCCTTCGCCTTCTACGAGGGTGGGGGTGGGGGCGCCTTCGGGCGTGCTTGAGAGGAAGCGGGGCGCTTACGGGGATCCCCAGGCGGAACCTCTACTCGAAGGCCCCCCAGTCGGGGATCTAGGCTCTCCCACGACGGTTCCCCCCCTCTTGGGTTGCTGGAGCGAGGAAAATGGGGCGCCGGCCGGGACTCCGCAGCCGCTTTGCCCGCAGGACGGAGCGCCCCACCCGCCTTTGCCGCCTCCGCCACGTCGCTCTTCGCCTGGCCCGCCCCTTCCCCATTTTGCGCCCCGGCCCACGGGGGGGCTTCTCCCTTGGGGCGGGGCCCTGGCGCCCAACCCCGCGCGGGCCCCGCCTGTAAACTGCCGCCACTGCCGCCCCCTCCCCCTCTCCCGTTGCTCTCCCCCGGCCGTTGCGCGCGGCACCCTCAGGATTCCGCCCAACCGCCGCGCCGGCCGCGGTTCCGCCCGCCCTTGTCCCGTCCTGGCCCCGTCCCCACCAAGGGCGCTTTGGCTCCCTCCCTCCCTGGCCCAGCTGCCCTTCGCCCGAGGCACCGGCTTCCCGACGTGGCTGGGCGGCATCTGACCCGACTCAGGGTGGCAATGCAAAGACCCGGCGCCCCCCTCCCCTCCCACTGGGGCGTCCGTAGCCTCCCTCCACAGGCTGCGCCGTTGGGGGCCTTGCGGGCCCTGGGGAGACCCGCCGCCGCCGCCTCCCTCCGGCCCTGTCCCCCTCTCGGGTCCTGTGGGGGACGCCGGGCGGACACCCCCTCCTGGAAGCCCCAGGCTGCATCCCTGGGGTTGGCCGGCGCAGGGGCTTCTCGGGTGAGGAGCGGGTCCCGGGCGGCTCCGCACATACCATTTGGGCTAAAGGCATCGGGGTGCAAGAAGCACCCCTCTTGCACAAGGAATCTGCCAGGACAGAGAAGGGCAGAATTGCCACCGGCTCCTTCCACTGCAGGCTCAAGGTCAGCTGCAAATGGGGGGGGGTCCTATGGCAGGGAAAGGGGGGGGTCTCAGCCCCCCCCCAGCGGAGCCCCTTATCTTGATGCACTGACTGGGCTCATCCTGAGCCATGGTTCCATTCCTTATCCATTTCTTGGCTAACCAACAAGCCAGGCTAAACGCTGGAACCTCTTGGGTGGGTTTCCAGGCAGCAGAGGCCAAGCGAGGGCTGGTAGTAGGGATGCGCCCCCCTGCCTGGCATGATAAGGGCAGAATCGGGGCGCTCCGCAGATGCTCTGCTGCAAAACGTGAGGCTGCTGCTGGCGGGAACAAGGGGGCTGTCCTGCCAGGCCGCCTGTGCTATAAATAGGGGTTGGAATTTGGGTGAGAGGTTGCCTGGCTGGGAGGAGGGGAGGACAGCTGCTGCCCTGGGCTGCCCCCCCTGCTGCCAGGTAGCCAGCCTCCCCCCCCCCACCCTCTCCTCTCTGGTCAGGCAACAGAGCTCGGCTAGGGTTTCATGAGTTGTCTGAATTGCAGCTGTCCAGGTCAGGGGTCGGGTGGGGGTGTTCAAGAGGCCTGGCCTCTACATAGACAGAAGGATGGGTGCCCCCACCTCTGGACACAGCCCATTGGGTGTCTGAGATTGTGGCCTCAAATACCCCTCCCCCCATAACTGCAATCGGCTGAGCGTGGGGCCCCACCAGCCCCAGGCCGGAGTGGAGCCCTTGCCTTGGGTGGGGGAGGGGAGGGGGGAGAAGAAAAGAACGAGAAAACGAAGAGAGAAGAAGCAGCAGCAAATTGAGAAGGAAGGAGAGGCAGGAGATCAGAGGAATTCCTGCTAAGGTTACCCACAGGAATTCATTTAGTGACCGAAGTCACAACGCCATTGGGAAAGGCGATTTACAACACTCACAACAGCTGCAGCATCTCCACCGTCACGGGGTCAAAATTCAGATGCTGGGCAAGTGACCGATGAGGGTCCTGGGCTCCCGTGATTCCCTTTGGTGACCTCCTGGGAAGCAGGGTTCACTTCACCAATGTTACTCACTCAACAGCTGCGGGGATTCACTTAATAACTGTGGCAAGAGAGGTTGCAAAAGGGGCAGAGCTCACTTTATAACAGCCCGACCTGGCAGTGGAGATGTTGAGCTCAGCTGTAGTCATAAGGATGGAACATGTGAAGCCGTTGCCCAGCGTCCAAAATGGGGTCGGAGGTTGGTGAAGCATCCGTCAGAAATCCAGGACTGGGCCTTGAGTAGCTCTGGACGGTGGATAAGGGACCGGTTGCTAAGCGAGGACTCCCTGGATCTCACTTGCAATTATTAAGCCCATTTTCTCTGTCAGAGCCGAGGTGGCGCAGTGGTTAGAGTGCAGCACTGCAGGCTACTTCAGCTGACTGCAGTTCTGCAGTTCGGCTGTTCAAACCTCACCGGCTCAGGGTTGACTCAGCCTTCCATCCTTCCGAGGTGGGTGAAATGAGGACCCAGACTGTGGGGGTGATATGCTGACTCTGTAAACCGCTTAGAGAGGGATGAAAGCCCTATGAAGCGGTATATAAGTCTAACTGCTATTGCTATTGCTACTAATCTCACCGGCTCAGGGTTGACTCAGCCTTCCATCCTTCCGAGGTGGGTAAAATGAGGACCCAGACGGTGGGGGCGATATGCTGACTCTGTGAACCGCTTAGAGGGGGCTGAAAGCCTTATGAAGCGGTATATAAGTCTTATTGCTATTGCTAAATGGCCCATCTGGGTCTTTGGGAACAGAATGGAATAGGAATAGAAATGGCGTGGAACAGAATAGAACAGGACAGGACAGGGTAGTAATAGTTGGAACGGGACCTTGGAGGTCTTCTAGTCCAACCCCCTGCTCAAGCAAGGGACCCCATATCATTTCGGACGGTTGGCGGGCCAGTCTCCTTTGGAAAGCCTTGAAGGCCCCACAACCTCTGGAGGCAACTTCTGTTCCGTCGGTTGATGGCGAGGTCTCCCTCTTGGGAAGTTTCTCTTCAGTTTTGGTTTGCTTCTTTCCTTGCTAAGATTCCAACCATCGTTTATCGTCCTGCCTTTTCGTTCTTTGACCCCCCCCCCGTCTTTGTAGGAGCCCCTCAGATATTGGGACAGTGCTGTCCTCCTTTTCACTAGACGAGACCTCCCAATTCCTGCCACCGTGTCTTTTAGCCCCCAGCAGCCCCCCAATTATTTTGGTTGCTCTTCTCTGCACTCTCCCCAGAGCATCTCTTTAGTATCACGGAGACCAGGGCTGGATGCCATGTTCCAAGTATGGTCTTATTAAGGCAGTGTTTCTCAACCTTTGGCAACTTGAAGATGTCCGGACTTCAACTCCCAGAATTCCCCAGCCAGCAAATGCTGGCTGGGGAATTCTGGGAGTTGAAGTCCGGACATCTTCAAGTTGCCAAGGTTGAGAAACACCGTATTAAGGCTTTGTAAAGCAGTAGTAGACTGTCATCTTGACTCTATCCCTCTGTTAACGCATTGAATTACATTGGCAACCGGCTGAGCCATTGGGACCAGTGGCTCTGTGACCTCTGTCCACAGGTTCCGCTGGAGGGGAACATTCAGTTCTCCTGCTGGCTGGTGGGGTTGTGTCCACTCTGGGGGGGCGAGTGCGTACTTGCACACCTCTGTTCTTGTTAACGCAACTGTGTGTTGGGACTTTGTCAACCCACTCCGTGTCTGAGAATACAGCTAACCTGTCCTCTTCTTCAGGTGACTCGGTCAGTCCATTCCGGACCTTGGAGTCCATCTCTGAATCCCCATAAACTGGAGCTGAGGAATTGGCCCTTCCTTCCCCTCCCCCACAACTTCCTCCAGCAGGGAGCACCCCCCCCCCCCGGATCCAGCCCTGGGAAATTAGCAGGGGCTTCCGTCGATCCGCTGGGGCAGCCAGATCCCCCCACCTCTACAACATAGGCAGGGCGCCCCCCCCCCCAGTCCAGTTTGTGGTCAAGCCTTTGTTCCTCTTGGGGAGGGAGAGGGGAGCATTTGGCTGCCCTGGCCGAAGGATGCTGCGGCTGGACCACAAATGCAAGAATCCCCCCCCCACGCCCCCTCCCAGACTCTCCACCTTCAGACCAGCGGTGGGAGTCACTTTCCCTACTGGTCGGCAAATGTGAGCGCGGGTGCCGCGTCCGTGTACGCGCACCCCCTTCTGCGCATGTGCAGTGCTCACGCATTATGTCGGACAGGTGGGTGGAGCCTCCTGCAGCTGCTGCTCCTGGTTTGCCCGAACAGGGAGAGAACCGGCTGAGTAGCCCCTCCGCTTCAGAGCCCCCTCCGCCCTTCGGAAGAGGCTGGGAAGGTGAAGCCCCCCGGAGTTCCCTCCAATGGCGAGATTCCTTATTTGTCCGCAAATAAAACACGCCTGGTGAAATGCAGCTTCCCACAAACGAATGTTGTTTTTTTATTCTGTACAGTGCAAAGCCTCCGTCCAGCCCTCTCATGCTTCTGGGAGGAGCTGCGCTCAGAACGGGCAGCAGAAAAGCTCGTGGGGGGAGGGGCATCAGAGTCCTCCATGCTGGACATTTCATGGATTTATTAGCCCAGAGTAGAATTAAGAGGACAGATTGGGGCCCGCTGAGTCTCATGAACAGTGGCCTGCAGCCAAAGCCAACTTTCCCATCCTTTCTGGAACCGTCTTTACCTCTGGAGGACCTGGGGAAGGGAGAGCAAGGCTTCCCGGGTCCCAGGAGGTGGCAGGGCTTCATTGGTGGGGGGGGACTTGGCACACATCCCCTCCAGAAATGACCGGAGACAAGCGGCCCTCCAGCTCTCTGACCTGCAGAGCTTTGGAGGCAACGGACGCCGGCTGGCAGCTGGAAGGGCCCCCGAGAGGCTTCCTCTACCGGCTGTGGCTTCTGGGTGGCCTTCGAGGGCAGCCCCACCTCCAGGGCATCGCAGTCCTCTGTGAGGGGAGCTGAAGGCCGAGGGGGCAACTGGCACACGGGGGACGAAAAGCGCAAAGGTTCGTCTTGTGGCAGGATGACCCTCCCCCACCCCAGCTGCACCCCAGTCTGGAAGAGGGAAATGGGGCCCCCCACAAGACCAAGGATGGGGACACAGCTGACCCAGAGGGGGGAGGGGCATCACACAGACCCAGGTGTGCAAAGGCCACAGGTGGGCCTGGTTGGTCACTTGCACCTGGGGCTTCCTGGCGGAGGCTTGGCCTGGAAGGCAACCCCCTCCCTCTCCCAGCGGTTTCATGCAGATGTTCAGCAGGAGAGGGTGGAGCTTCGGGCTCCGAGGCGCCCCACACGAGAGGGGCTGTGGACATGACGCCCTTTCTGTCTGTCAACCTGGACTGCAACCGAGGAAGGCACTGACCCCCCCCCCCAAGCTGCTCCAGAGGAGGCTGCCCTGCACGGGTCACAGCAGCCCCCAAACCCCAGGTTGGCCGAACAAATCCAGGCACCACATCCCTGAGGCAGATGTGCAGAGAGTGTGTCTTGCAGGAGGGCTGACCAGCCACCCCTCCAGTCTTGGTCCCTCAGTTCCAGCTGTCCGATATGCCAGCCCTGGTCAGGCCAGTTCATGGCCGCTGGCCAGCCTATGGTCACTCTCCCCTGGCCTTCTGCTGGAAGTAGGCCTCAAAGCGGCACTGGGCGTATTCCTGGAAGGAGGGAAGGAGGGACAACAAAGTGACTCACCTTCCCGGCCCACTTTGGTCTGGGGAAAGGGAGGGGCAGCCCTGGGATCCCTTAGGGTGCCCCTTTGTCCCTCTAGGGGCGGCCCTGGGGGGGGGGTGAGATGGGAGCCCTCGGCACTCACCAGGTAGCCAAACTCAATGGTGGAGATCTTGGCCTGCAGGATGGACCAGAGGCCCCAGAAGAAATGGGAGGCCAAGGTGAACCTGCAGGGGGTGGGGGAGAAAGAGTCAGCCGGGGAAGGGAGGGAGGGGTCTGCCATTCGTGCTTTTTCTCACTGGGAGCATTTCCCAGGGGAATGAGGGGCAGACCGAAGCCCCTCGCAATGCCCCCCCCTCCCCGCCCTCAGAGGAAACTGTCACAGCTCTTGACTCCCAACCCCAGGAAATGCCGGCTGCCGCAGCGGTTCCAGCCACCCCCCCCCCCACCCACAAGACTGACCGGCTGATCTCCAGAAGCATCTTGGCCTCCAGGCGCTCCTGCTCCTCCGGCGAGGGGGGGTCGGCCTTCCCACCTGCCTCCTGCAGGTAACACCGGATGAAGTGCAGCTGAGGGGAGACGAGAGAGGTGAGGCCAACCGCATCCTGCTGCCACCAGGCACAGCTGCCGAGACCCCAGGGACAACTGGCCCGAAATAAACAGGGGCCGGTGCTAGAGACCCCACGGAAGTCGAGGAGGAAGCAGCTTCCGGCTGGGCTGGGCAAAGGCCTCCCCAACCGGTTCCTAGCAATCCCTGAAGAGTCGCTGCTGCTCAGGAGGCCAAAGGTCCTCCTTGATGCTCAACTGATGCCCCCCAAGCCCTCCCCACAATATAAGGAAGATTCCAGAAAGGGGGCAGAGAAGAGCAACGAAGGTGATTAAAGGAGCTGGAGGCTGAAACCCTTTGAAGAACTGTGGCGGCAATTGGGCATACCTAAGGAAGAGGAGGACTAGTGTCGGGCTGCCCCAAAGAAGTGGGGGGTCAAGCTATTCTCCAAAGCACCCAAAGGCAGGAGGAGAAGCAACGGATGGAAGTTGACCAAGGAAAGGACCGGCCTAAACCCAAGGAGGACCTGCCATCAACCAGAGGAAAGGCTCCAGCCATTGTGGGGGCTCCATCCCTGGGGGCTTTTAAAGAGAGGCTGCAGGGTCCGAGATGAGGGCTTAGACTAGAAGACCTCCAAGGCCCCACCTAAGCTGGGAGTCCTGGGGAGCATTTAAACTAAGACCCCCCACAGCAGAAGGCAAGACCGATCCAGAGATCCAATTATAAACTCACTAGCTCAAGTCCCAATCGGCCAGAGAGGCCGGGGGCCGCCTGAGCTGAGACCAGGGCTCTCCAGCCCCCCCCCCCCAGGTCACTGCTGCTGGGCCACCCAGTGTGGGAGGAGAGGCATCCTTGGAGGAAGGGGGGGGCAGGTGAGCAAGGCAGGAAGGGAGAAAGGAGGGCTGCTCATTGGGGCTCCTGTGGCAAGGCCAGCCCTGGGCTTCTGGCCATCGTCTTCCTTGGAGGACAGAAACCCTAGAAGGGCTGGGAAGGGGGAGCTTCGCTCTCACCACCTACGGCTCTTGTCTACAGGTGGCCGCATTATTTCTCCTCCTTTCCCGAAATGTATAAAGACGAGCGCATCCTTCAGACCCTGGGAGACCCCCCCTCCCTCCCGTTATTTCTCCAGGCTGCACTCTTCACCATGAGCCCCACTGGAGCCAGGCTGGAGGTCGGAGGTTGGGGTCCTGCGTTTGATTCCACGGGCCTGGTTGACTCCGGGGATGGGCAGCGATGGCCTCTGCGTGACCCCTGGACTTCAACTCCCAGAATCCCTGAGCCAGGCCTTCTGCCGTCCCCTCCAATCCAGCCCCGCCCTCCCCCCAGGGCCGTTACCTGTTGCTGGCGGCTGGGGTACTTCTCCAGGCTGGCTTTGTAGAAAGGCCACTCATCGTGGGCGTAGCTGTAGACCCACTCACAGAAGTGATTGGCGAGGTCAAAGCCCCTGCAGGAGGAGGAGGAGGGGGGGGATGGTCTTTGGGTGGCCCCTGAACCGGCCCCTCCCATTTCGTCCCTTTGACCCGGCTGCGGAGGCCGCCCTACCGGTAGTTGTAGCTGCTGTACTCAAAGTCAATGAGCATCAGCCGGTCTGTGGAGGAGGCCTCGCGCCCGGCCAGGAGGAGGATGTTCCCTGCGTGGAGAGTGGGGGAGAGAGAGGGGAGAAAGGGGAGTTGGCCATTGGGCCAGCCAGGACCTCCTTCCAGGCTTCTGCCACATGGCTGGCGAGGGCCCCCGCGTCTCTGCCGCCCTCACCTTCCTGCACGTCATTGTGGCAGAAAACCACGGGGGACGGCGTGGCCTCCAGCAGCGTCCTGGGGAAGAGGAAGAGAGAGAGAAAAGGGGGAGGGGCTTTGCACAGCTCAGCCCTTTTCCTTCCTGAGGGAGGGGCCCACAAGGCAGGAGGGTTGTCTGCTCAAGCCGTGGGGAGTGGGGCTCCACGACCCTCCCAGTCTTTCCATACAAGGCGGCCCTTTGGGTGTGGGACCTGGAAGGTCCCAACCTCTGAGTCCACCGGCAGCACTTTTCTGATCCCAGGGGGAAGAGGGGGGAGACTACTGCAGAATTGGCAGGGAGCCAGGGGCCGAGACCCAAGGGGCAAGTGGTGGGTGGCCCGGAATCTGGCAGCCCCTCTGGGCCTCTCTCTGGGCTCACCTGAGGCTGTGCATTTCGGCCTCCAGGTTGTAGGCCTTGAGCCGGTTCAGCTTGTGCCGCTGGGCCTCCTGGGAAAAGGTGAGTTCAGAGATCTGCTTCAGGTACCTGCCGGGAAGGGAGGAGGGTGAAGGGAGGGGAGGCGGCCTCTGGAGTCCTGGGCGGGGCTAGAGCAGCCCCAGCCCCCTCTGCAGCCGAGGGGCCACCCACCTCTCCATGGTCCCAAACATCCACTTCGGCTCCTTGTTGAAGGGCATCACCATGCCATGGAAGCGGGCCATCTTCACCGCGATCTCCCCCGAGATGCTGGGCTCCAGCAGGTCCTCCGTGACCAGGCGGCGGCTCTGTGGGGGGAGAGAAAGGGCAGCCCTGAGGCCGGGGGTGGTGGCGGCTGGAGAGAGTGGGGGGCTCAGAGCCAGTGGGGAAGCGGGTGGAGAGGAGGGGCTGCAGGGGGCCACGGAGGGCCCTGACCTCACCTTGATTGAGAAGCCCCCCACAGACTCTTGAAAGCAGGCCGGGAGCCAAGGACTCCTGCCCCCCACCCCCGCTGACTGCACAAAGCCGCCCTGAGGCCCAGCCGCCCACCGCTTCGCTTCCCCAAGTCTTGGGAGGCTGTTTCCCCAGTGTGAGAATTGAGGATTTCGGTTGCTCTTCCTACGTTTCCAGGGGGGGCTGCTCCTTTTTGCCTGTTTCGTGGCTTCGTTTTCTATCTTTTTGAATTCAAAGTCATCCAGAGTCAGAAGTTGAATAAAGTAAAAGAAATAAAATTCTAGACAAAGCAGAGCTACGTCCAATTCGGACTCCAGTTGAAACCTCCGCACGACGACGTCTCTCTCCCACAGCAACTCCTCCCTAGGGAGCGCTTGGGTGGGGCTGGGGAGGGCAGCCTTGCCCCTCTGCCTGGGGGGGGGGGCTGAGCGCTTTAAAGCAAGGACGGGAGCCGAATTGTGGACCCAGGGGCAGAAGGAGTTGGCAGCCCCCCTCCTGTCCTCGCCTCCCTTTAGTTCTTCACCATTTTCTAAAATGGGATTCTGGGACTCAGAAGAAGAGAGTTGGAGGGGACCTTGGAGGTCTTCTAGTCCAACCCCCTGCTCAGGCAGGAGGCCCTGTACCATCCCAGGCAAAGGAGGAGGAGAAAGGAGCCCCGGCGGGATCACCGTGTGCCTGGAAACTGTGTTGGGAGGCAGTGCCAGGCCAGGTTCAGCCCCCTGTTGCCTGCCAGGGAGGGGAGGGGGGGAGGCTCTACCGGGATGTATTCCTCCAGGCGCCCCTGTGGGAAGATGCCATACAGCCGTGGTCCCAGGGCCCGCTCGGCCAGGATGGCGAACATCACACTCTCCAGAACCAGCGAGTCGACCCCCTGCGGGAGAGAGAGAAGGGGGGGGGGGAGAGTTGGAGGGGCTCCAGAGTAAACCTGGGCCTGAGCTGCCCAGCCGGGCTCCAGCAGGCCAGGAGCCAGAAGCCTGGAGGCTCTTGGGCATCCCCAGACCTGCAGTGAAACAGTCCTGAAGGGGGCGGTCAAGCGGTCATCAGTCCACTGAAGCCAGTCTGGGAGAATCCACTACCCAGGAGCGGCTGCTTCAGCTCTTCCCTGCCAGGGGAGCCCACGGCCGGGAGGGAGGGAGATGCGCAAAGTGGAGGCGCACAACCACTTGTGGCAAAGCCAGAACGGCCCTCCTTGGGCGGCCATATCAATTTTCTTAAGTACAGGTAGTTCTCAACTTATGACCAAATGCATGTCGCTAAATGAGAAATTTGTTAAATGAGTTTTGTCCCATTTTATGAACTTTGTTGCCAGAGTCATTAAGTGAACCACTGCAGTTGTTAAGTAAACAACATTCCCTCTTGACTTTGCTTGTGGGGACATGAGCCGGGGACACGGCAACCGTCATAAATGTGAGTCAAGCATCCAAATGTACCTCCCTTGACCACGGGGATGCTTCAATGGTCGTTAAGTGTGAAACATGGTCATAAGTCACTTTTATCAGTAGCTCACCTGGAGGATGACGCCGTAGACGCGGAGCAGGACCTGGCGTGGCTCCTCCTGGGCGGAGGGGATGTGGTCCGGCAGGGAGCATCTGTAGAGCAGGTTGCTCAGCCCTCCACTGTGGGGGAAGCAGAGACGGGCAGGTTGGGGGGCAGCCCAAGTGGGGGGGGGGCTGGTGGGACAGGACACAGGCAGCATCCCAGGGGAGGCAAGCGAGGGGGCTGGACTGGAGGACCTCCCAGCTCCCTTCCCACTCTGCCACAGGTAGTCCTCGACTTGACAAAGGCCACACTTAGCAACAGGAACCTGGGGCTCCGGTGTGGTCGTAAGGCGAGGACTACCTGTGTTCTCCGTACGCGTGGCTGTGGCGCCTCTCCCGGGGCCAGGAGGGCAGCTCCCGCAGCGGCTCCCTTTAAGACTTCCGGACTCCAACTCCCACAATCCTCCGCTGGAGGGGCTCCGGGGGGGGGGGGCGCCCTGGTCAAGGGGCCGAGGGGCTCCGGCGGGAGAGGCCGGCGCTTCTCCCGGGGGAAGCGGACTCCCAGGGGCGGGGCGGATGACGTCACGGGCGGGTGACGTCACGGGCTCACCTGACCGGGACGATGCCCAGCTGCTCGGGGGCGGCCAAGCGGCGCCAGGCCCCGGCCAGGAACTCGCGGCACCAGAGGAAGGCGCGCAGGCGGGTGGCCGCGGGGACGGCCGGGGAGCCGCGGGGCGAGCGGGGCGCTGCTCGGTCTCCATCCGGCCCGTCTCCCTCGGGCGCCTCCATCGCCAGCAGTCGACCGATGGCCGCGCCTCCCCCTTGCCCCGCCCCGCCGGCCCCGCCCACGCGCGCTCCCATTGGCCGGTTCGGGCCCGGCACAGGGGGGGGCGGGGCAAGGGGGAGGCGGCGGCCAATCGGAGGACGTGACGTAGGCGGGTGCGGCGCCAATCGCGGAGCGGCAGAACCCGGCGAGGGTGAAGGTCGCGACACGTGTAGCGGCGTTTGTGTAAACGCGCCTCCGGGTGAACTGACCCGCAACTGAGGGTGCGTTCCTTGGAAAAGGCGGCTTAGGCGGCTCCGCGGCTTTACTCGGGCGAAAAGAATGGGTGTACGGGCGCCGCGGAACAAGGGTTGTGCGTCCGCTCAGGGCAGCTCCCTTTTTCCGCCCGGTCGGCCCAGGAGGGCGGGGGGGGGGGGGTCCGCTGCCAGTTGGACCAGCCTGTCCGCTGCGGGGCGGAGCCTCTTGAAGGGGGCGTGGAACCAGCTGAGACCCACCCGTGTCTGGGGCAACCGGGGGTTTGGAGAACCAGAACGCCTCCCGCGAAGGAAGACCCGGGCTGGGTCCCCCACTGCTGTGCCGGGCTCAGCCCCCCCCCCCAGTCTGCTCGGCGGAGGGGGTGGGAGGGGGGCAGGGGATGGGCTGGGGTCCTTGGAGGGAAATTCCCCCCGGAGATCCTCGGCTTCAAGAGAAGAGAGTCGCTATAATTCAGGATTGAGGCACAGAGTCCCTGGCCCGCTCTGAGCTGGGTGGTTTCCTTGCAGACCTTCCATGACCCTGCTAGGGAGCACCATCAGTGCTGGAGGGGGGTTGCTCTGTGTTTATACCCCAAAGCAAGGAACTGCAAGTCAAGCAAAAGAGCCCCAGACAATAAAGAAGAGGCCGATTGAGGAACCAAGGAAACCCTCCTGCCAAGGCCCACAGGGGGAGCCACCAGTATAGGAAGAGAGGGGAACCCCCCCTCCCTTCGAGCACCGGGGATGCTACCTAGTTGGCCCACGAGGCGTCTGCAGGGAAACCGCCCAGCTCAGAGAGCTCCAGGGACCCCCATCCTCGGCTTCCCCTGACCTCTGATTGTCTTGTAGATGCCAGCAAATGTGGAGATCAAGGCCCGGGTGCAGGATCTGGCCCAGCTGATCCGCAGGGTGGAGGAGCTGAGTGGATCCCCAGGCTCCCTCATCCTTCAGACGGACACCTTCTTTTCTGTTCCCCACGGGCGGCTGAAGGTTCGCGACTTCAGAGTGAGTAACCCAGTAACCGAGCGGGATGGGGGGGGGGCCTCACCTTGCTCCCCCCCCTTTTGCCCCTCGAGGGAGCCTCTCCAGCTCTTCCTTCCAGGATGGGCCCATTAAAGGGCAGTTCCTGTTTCAGGACATTCTTCCTCCAGGCAGCTTAGTGGGACAGACCCTCCTCCTCCCCCCCTTCGGAGGATGAGCGAGACTCCTTCATCTTCATCACTCCCCAAATTCAAAAAAATCTGCTAAGCGGTTTCCCGCCAGGCCTTCCAGTCCGTTTTACACCTGCATTTTCTCTGCTGCTGCTGCTCAGGGATGCCCCCCAGGGCTGCCTTTCAGAATAATCAGAAGAATCTGCTTATTTTGCTCTGTAGGTCTGACCCTGATCCCTTTACCAGGTGAGGCTGACTCTGGACCCACCTTTTCTCTGCAGGATGGCCACGGAGAGCTGGTGTTTTATGACCGGCCGAACACAACAGCCCCTAAGCTCTCTCATTTCACCACCTCTCCCACCAATGACCCCGGAGGACTCGTGGTAACTTCGCCCGGTGGACGGGGAAGGGCTGCTTGCTGTGGGAATGGCCCTGGGGGGCTGGTTTGGGGGGGGGCAAGGCTTTGGAAAGCTCAGAACGGTCATTCTGGAGGGGAGCAGGACCCATCTCTGCTTCCAGCATCCACATGAATGTTTGAGGCTGTCAGACCTGCCCCCCCCCGCCCCCAGTCCCTGTGGGGGGAAAAACCCCTTGACTCCATGAGGCTGAAGCAAAAGGCTCTTTTACTAAAGGAAGTCAGGCTGGATCTCCGGGTTTCCTGCGTGAAAAGATACAGCAAAGTTTCCCTCCTTCCCTCCCCTTATGACCAGCCCACATCTGGCTAATTGCAGCTGTCTAGGATGTTCTGAGAAGTTTTGGGGCAATTCCTGTTCTTTCTCAGGGTGCGTGGCCTTGGTGCCCGCTGGTACAAACTGCTTCCAGGCCTCTGTGGTCACCGGTTATCAGCTGCTCCCCCCCTTCCCCATCACGCAGCGGTTGCCCATTTGCCCCCTCCCCCATCCAGCCTTTGACGGGAGGATGCTGGGCCCAGCAGACCTGAAGCTTGGAAGTGCCCAGTTCCCATGCGAGGCCGGATCAGGAGGTCATCTTGTGTGAGACTCTGTCCCTCCTGGAGATGGTCAGAGGAAGCTGGGTCAGCCCAGGCAGGTCCTCGTCTGTGCTGGCCACTTTCCTCCGGGGCCGTCCACGCGTTTCCGGGACGTGCATCCGATTTCCTCTCCTGCCCTGGTGCTCTTCCAAGGCTGCCTCTTCCTCCCCATCTCCCATTGTCCATGCAGGTTCTTCGTCATGCAGGTTGTCCCAAAGGGGCTTTTTCAAAAGGCAACTGGAAGTTCTTGATTTTTTCCTTGAAGAACATTTCTCTTCTCACCCAAGAAGCTTCTTCAGTTCTGGACATGTTGTTTAGCTCTTCAGAACTGAAGAAGCTTCTTGGGTGAGAAGAGAAATGTTCTTCAAGGAAAAAATCAAGAACTTCCAGTTGCCTTTTGAAAAAGCCCCTTCCTCTCCCACTGCAGCCCATCTGCTCCCGGTGACCCCTTGGGCTTCATATCCAGGGACAGAGAGGGGGGGGCTGAGGCCTCTTAGAAATGGGGGCTGGGACATGCGATTCACTGTACGACCTCTGGTTGGTGAATGAATGTGCAGCCATGCTGGCCTCTGACTCCTCTTTCCCCGGCCCAGGCAGTGCTGTCCCAGGCGCTTGGAGAGCAAGGAGTGGTGAAGAAGGCACGCCATCTGTACGTGGTGGGCCAGACGCGTGTCCACGTGGACCAGGTGGAAGGACTGGGCGGCTTTGTGGAGCTGGAGGTGAGGAGCAGCGCTTGGGGGCCTTTCCGCCCCATGAGCTGAGCCCCAGAGCAACGGGGGTTTATCTAATGGGGGTTGGAAGAGTTGATCCACTTTAGGATGTCCTGGGGAGACCTTCCCACTTGGAATACCAAATCCAGTTTTGGTCGCCACGAAGTAGAAAAGACGTGGAGACTCTGGAAAGTGCGCGGAGAAGAGCAAGAAAGAGGATGAGGGGACTGGAGGCTAAAACATATGAAGAACGGTTGCAGGAACTGGGCATGGCTAGTTTAGTGAAAAGGAGGACTAGGGGAGACATGATGGGAGTCTTCCAATATCTCAGGGGTTGCCACAAAGAAGAGGGAGTCAAGCTATTCTCCAAGGCATCTGAGGGTAGAACAAGAAGCAATGGGTGGAAACTAATCAAGGAGGGAAGCAACTTGGAACTGAGGAGAAATTTCCTGACAATGTGGAGAATTAACCAGCAGAACAATTTGCCTCCAGAAGTTGTGGGTTTTCAAGAAGAGAGTGGACAACCATTTGTTTGAAATGGTACAAGGTTTCCTGCCTTAGCAGAGGGTTGGACTAGATGACCCCCAAGGTCCCCTCCAACTCCAACTATTTATTTTTATTTTATTTATTTTATTATTTTATTAGTATTTATAGGCCGCCCTTTTCCCCGTGGGGACTCAGGGTGGCTTACATAAAATAAGGAAGGGAGGGTACAGACAATAAACACAAAACAATACATAAAAGTAAAATAGTAAACAACATTCATTCATCATTCGGGTGGGGATAGATTATCTTTATCCCCAGGCCTGACGGGCTAGCCAGGTCTTAAGGGCTGTGCGGAAGGTCTGGACGGTGGTGAGGGTACGAATCTCCACGGGGAGATCGTTCCAAAGGGTCGGAGCTGCCACAGAGAAGGCTCTCCTCCGTGTGGTTGCCAGTCGACACTGACTGGCGGATGGTATTCGGAGGAGGCCTAATCTATGCGATCTAATTGGTCGCAAGGAGGTGATTGGCAGGAGGCGGTCTCTCAAGTACGCAGATCCACTACCATGGAGGGCTTTATGAGTGACAAGTAGCACCTTGAAGCGCACCCGGAGATCAACAGGTAGCCAGTGCAGCTCGCAGAGGATAGGTATTATGTGGGTGAACCGAGGTGCACTCACAATCGCTCGCGCGGCCGCATTCTGGACTAGCTGAAGTCGCCGGATGCTCTTCAAGGGCAGCCCCATGTAGAGCACATTGCAGTATTCCAGCCTAGAGGTCACAAGGGCCCGAGTGATTGTTGTGAGGGCCGGTTCAGGTAGGGTCGCAACTGGCGGACCAGGCGAACCTGGGCAAATGCCCCCCTGGTCACAGCCGTCAGATGGTGGTCGAAAGTCAGCTGTGAGTCCAGGAGGACTCCCAAATTGCGAACCTTCTCTGAGGGGTATAAAATTTGACCCCCCAGCCTGAGCGATGGAACACTGGTCGAATTATTGGGAGGGAAACACAACAGCCACTCAGTCTTCTTCGGGTTGAGTACAAGCTTGTTAGCCCTCATCCAGTCCATAACGGCCTCAAGACCCCGGTTCATCACGTCCACCGCTTCATTGAGTTGGCACGGGGCGGACAGATACAACTGAGTATCGTCCGCGTATTGATGGTATCTTATCCCGTGCCTCCGAATGATCTCACCCAGCGGTTTCATGTAGATGTTAAATAGTAGGGGGGATAAGACCGAACCCTGCGGCACCCCATATGTTAGGGGTGTTCTGTTACTCTCTTCTGATCCTTGGATCTCTATTCCAGGGAGCCAAAATCCAGATCTAGAGCAGCCTTGAGTGGGGAGGGAAGCAAAGGCAGGTGATCTGGTAGCGGCAGGGAGATCCGTGCAGGAACGGGGGGATGGGAGACTTTGGGGAGCGTGATGTTCCCAGGGAGAGTCGGGAGTCCAGGACTGTGAGACCAAACAGTTGACCAGACGGACAGACTGACAGGCTCCTCTGGTTCTCTCGGGTTGCTGGAAATTCAGCCTCGGCTGCTGTTCCACTTTCAAACTATTATGATCAAAGATGAGCCACAAATTGTGCAATTCAAACACGAAATGAACACTGGTGAACAAGTTGCTGACAGCAGGATTAAAATGAGTTGGGGTGTTTCTAGGGATGTGGGCAGAAGAGGTCATTGGTTGCTCTTTAGGACGGTGGTTCTCAACCTGTGGGTCGGGACCCCTTTGGGGGTCGAACGATCCTTTCACAGGGGTCGCCTAAGACCATCGGGAGTCACACATTTTCGATGGTCTTAGGAATCGAGCCACCAATTCTATGGCTGGGAGTCACCACAACATGAGGAACTGTATTAAAGGGCCGCCACATTGGGAAGGCTGAGAATCTTTAGGAGACTCTGCCGTTGCTGGATGGTTTATAGCTGTGATGATGATGAAGAGTGAAGAAGTACATCCATCCTCCCATCCCTGGGCTCCCCAGGCGGTCTTTGGGCAACCTTGGGTCAACCATGTTCAACTCATTGAACTGGAGGTGGACCTAGCGGGCTCCCAAGATCCCTCCCACCCCCCTAACTCTGGGGCTGCCGTGGGGAGGGTCCGTTCCTCCCTGCCCCTGCCTGCTCCCAGGGCTGGCATGGAGGCTTCCCTGCCTGGCTCCTCCCTCGTCCCTGAGGGCCGGAGGGAGCAGGTAAACATGCTTCGGCAGGGGCCCACGTGATCTTCCAGGCAGTCAAGGAAACAGGTGGAGGTTTTCCTGTGGAGGACGGGCGCTTGCTCACTCGCTCCGTCTCTCTCGGGAAGAGCCGAACGGGGCTGAAGAACTGGGAGGAGGAGGAGGAGAAGAGGGACAGGCAAGCCAGGGTTTTGTCGGCTAAGGAAAAGCCAGTTTTGGCAGGGGTGGAAGCCCCTTGAAGACCCCTGCAGGCGGGCGATGGAGGAAGACCACCAGGCCTTCCTCCATCGTGCAGAATTCCCAAGGGATGAAAAGGCCCCAAGCTGCCCCAGGGCTCTGCTAGCCACGAGCCACAGTTGGCTGGCTTTTATCCAGATCCCTGGCGAGCTTAACAAAGGGGAAGCCCGTTATTGCCACACATGTAACGTGCCACATAGAGAGGGAGAGAGCTACGCACAGGAGGATTTGGAGTCCCAAAGGGTCCCCCCCCCCGGCGCTTTTGCTGAATTCGAACCTTTTTGCATTGGTTATTGCAGGAGGAAAGGGGTGGGTGGGGGAGGGGCTGGATCCGAAGAGCCTCCTAATGAAGCTGCTTCCTGTGCTGGGAGTCCTTGACTTACAATAGTTCATTTAGTGACCATTCAAAGTTGCAGCTAAAAAGTGACTTATGACTGTCTTTTCACACACACGACCAGGTTTCCCCGTGGTCACGTGATCAAAACTGGGGCACTTGACCACTGATTCATATTTATGACGGTTGCCATGTGATCCCCTTACCAACAAGCAAAATCAGTGGGGAAGCCAGATTCACTCAACAACCGTGCTACTGACTTAACAACTACGGTGATTAACAACCAAAAGGAAAAGGGGGCAAAATTGACTTAACAAATGTTTCACTTAGCAACAGAAATTTTTTTGGGGGGGGGGGGTCAATTTTGATCATAATTCGAGGACTACCTGTATAATAAATGCAGATATGAAAAGCGGCCGGTTGGACCACATGTGGTGCTTGTTGAGCTGAAAAGCCACATCTGGGGGGAAAACATTGGGGGGGGGGGAGGAGGGTGTAGCCATAAGAGCCTCTCAAAGAAACCAACTTTTGCCCATCTGAAGGGTTTCCAACCTTGGCAGCTTTAAGACTTTTGGACTTTAACTCCCAGCATGGTGAGTTCTGGGGAATTCTGGGAGTTGAAGTCCACAGGCCTTAAAGTGCACAAGTTTGGAGATTACCCCCCCCCCCCACACACACACACGCACACACACCCTGTCCATCTCATATTGTTGGAGATGAACGTGGTTTCACAAGGCGGCTGGTTGCACATTGGGGCTGAGGGGCTTGCGGCGTGTGTCCCATGGTCCTCTCCCTCCCTGCAGGTGGTCTTACAGGAGCAGCAGAGCCCCCAGGAAGGCAGGGAAGTGGCCTGGCAACTGATGAGCAAATTAGGCATAGAGGAGAAAGACCTCATCGGTGGGGCTTACCTGGATCTTCTGCTGGCAGGTGGAGAAGCCCTGTGATGGCTGGAGGACGTCTGGGGGGGGGGGATAAAATGCCTGGGATGCTGAGGGGAGCCTCTTTGGGGAGAGCAGGAGGTCCCCCCTCAATCATATCAAATTAAAAGGTGCCTTGGCCCAGAACAGGATGTCCAACCTTGGCAACTTTAAGACTTGTCTAAATATCCACTGTGGTGCATCAGAACATGTGATAGCCCACCTCACAGGGAGGTTGTGGGGAAAATGAGAGGCAGGAGTTTTAGGCATGTTCGTCCCCTTGAGTTGACCAGACTAAAACACGCAAGTGAAGCAGCAGAGTCAGAGGCACCTGGTGGAACCCTTGGGGCGGGGGGGGGGATCAGTGGGGTGGACAGAGAAGAGATGACACTCAGCTCAACAGCCACTGACCCCCCCCCCCCAGTGTTGACACCAACACGAAAGAGGAAGCAGCAGTCGCCTCCTTCATACATAACAGCAGTTTTCCAACTTTCCACAATGTGTTGTGTTACCATCACACAACACCCTAGGCCAGTGGTAGTCAACCTGGTCCCTTCCGCCCACTAGTGGGCGTTCCAGCTTTCATGGTGGGCGATAGGAGTTTGCTGTAACTCTGCTTTATTAATTTTATAAAGTAAAGTTACTTCTCTACTTTATAAATCACCATTACTGTGGAACTGTGTTGTCATATAACTCCTTGTGTAGGTGTGGGTCACCCATGGCCTAGTGCATAACAGGGCATGCGCAGCCACGCTGAACCACATAGGAAAAAACAAACTCCTAAAGAACATAACATCCTGATAGTTCACTCTAGATGTGCCTTACCCAACGAGGGCCAGGATTTGACCATATATAGACAGAACTTCCCTGAGCAGTAGATTAGCAATTGTAGTTTGACAGGCTGTCTTAAATCACATGCTGATTGCTCCTCCTGCCTTTGTCCTATCTCAATAAAAGGGGCTCCCAGACCCCAATCTGGGTCGCCTCATCCTGAGAAAGCTCGTGTCCGTGTCTTTTCTCAACATTGGCCTCATGAGCGAACCACGGGTACATCACAGAACTGGTGGGCGGTTAGAAAATTTTAATACTACCAGAAATACAAAAGTGGGAGGTAGGTATAAAAAGGTTGACTACCTCTGCCCTAGACAATTATAAGGAAAGGGCCTGAGCCTGTGGGTCTGCTTGATAGATTGATTTATCCTACAAGCGCATGTATCTTCCATCTGCCAAAGTGAACTCTGGCAGGTGAACAAAATAAAAACCATCATTCAAAACTCTGTCGCACCAATAAATGAAGACATCATCCATACATCCACCAACACCCCACCCCGTTTGTTTGATCCTGGGGAGGGCCGCCACCTGCCCTGCCTCTATTCACGGGTGTTGGCACAGAGGGTTATGGGTCTCTGCGTTGGAGGGAAGCTGCAGCTACTGGGACGCTGGCTGAGATGTTCTCGGAGACGTATGTGCCAACTATGAATCTGACCCTGGCCTGCCACGCCGGTCCCAATGCCCTGAGTTATCATCCACAGCCAACGTGGCCAGTCTAATGCCAGTCTAATTCTTTCAGTGTCATCCCGGAGTCCTTCGGGATTGGGTGGCCTATAAATTTAAGAAATAGAAATAGTCAGCATGGCACGTGCTGCAGAAAGGGGCAAAGCAGAGGCCTCCTGGAGCATCAGGTGCTGCCCCCCCCTTAGATAAGTCGCCACAATCTTCTGCCCTTCAAATGCCCACTTTGGACTTCAGAGTAGCTGGCTGGGCATTCTGGGTGGCATTCTGGGGGGAGGCTCTTTGTCCATGCGTCTCTTCTCTTGGCTCACAATCCCTGGGAAGGCAACATGCAGGGTCTGTGCTTTGCCCTCCATTGGTGGCTTGCGCACTGTGTGGGCTGCCTTAACAACCAGGAGCCTGGGCTACGGGGCAGGGCCTGGTGGAGAAGTCCCAGGAGCAGCAGGGCCTGGCTTTAATTGCAGTTTCTTTAATTGGCTCCCTGGGGTGGGCTGGCAGGGAGGGAGGGAGGGAGGGAGGCCTCCTCCTGCCACCCTGCTCAGCCTGGGTTAAGTCTGGCCTCTCACCAGGCAGATGCTGCCAGGGCCTGTTGTGGCACCTCCTCCCTACCCGGTGGGGACCTTTCCAGCTTCCACTGTCAGCCCAAAAACGGACCTGGCAAAGCCTTCTTGCCGGGGCCTCGCTTTGCTCCGGAGACGCCCCAGACAGCCCCCTACTCCCGCGGAACCCGCCTCCCTGGCCGCCCGCGATAGCCCTCCCGCTTCAGCGCCCGACGCAGGGACAGCTCCTGGCGATCGCCCTTCAGCACCAGAGGCGCGGACAGCTCCCCGCCCCGCAAGTCCCGGCTCTGCCGCCCGCGCCGCCCCCGATTGTCCGGCCAGTCCAGGGCTCCCCCTGCCCGCCCCCCGCTCCCTCGCCTGCAGCGCCCTCGTTCTGCAACCGGGCGCCCAATGCTTTGTTTTGGCGCCGGGCTGGGGGCGCCGGGAGGGGCCGCACATTCCCGCCGCCGCCTCCCCCGACCAGGTAGGGGGGAGGTGTCGCGCCGCGCATCCGCAGTGGGGAGGGGGCGCTGTGGAGCCTCGCTCCGCCTCGCCCCTCCTCCTGCTCCCCCGAGCCGCCTCCCGCCGCGCCGCGCCGGAGCACGACGGGCTGGTGGGTATTGGCTGCGCCGCCCGCCCGCCCCCCCGCCCGCTTCCCCCGCCCGCCGCAGCCAGGGCAGGCGCAGACCCCCCTCCCGCGCTGTTTACCCGGGCCCGGCCGGAGGAAGCGCCAGCGCCATGGCAGCTGCGGCTCTCGACACCCTCTCCCGGCAGCATCCGCAGTGAAGACCCGCCGCCGCCGCCGCCGCCGCCGCCCCAGCCGGCCGGGCTTCGCCGCCCCTCGTCTCGCCTCGCCCGCGGCACCTCGCCTCTCGCTCGCCTCGGCTGGGCTCGGCTGCGCGGCGGTGCGCTGCGCTGGGGCCGGAGAAGATGGCGGATCGGGCGGAGATGTTCTCGCTCTCCACCTTCCACTCGCTCTCGCCGCCCAGCTGCAGGTAAGGCGCCTCCGCCGCCGCCCCCACTGCCCCCGCCGCCGGCCTCCGCGGAAGGGCTGAGCCTGGAAGGCCGGGGCTGCTGGGAGGGAGGGAGGCCGGCCGACGCGGCTCCGAGAGGCTCCTCGGGGCACATCCGCGACCCGGGCGGGAAAGCTGGGCCTGGGAGCGGCGGCCGAAGAGGTTCCGCTGGCTGAGCGTTGGGCGGCTCCTCGGAGGAGCTGGGCCTGGCCCCCGCCGGCCTCGCGCCACAGCCGGGCCCTGGACGCGCCTGCCCGCTTGCCCTCGGACGCCCCGTCCGCTCCTGGGACCCCTCCTCCCGGCAGCCAAGGGGGCCGCTGGCCGCTCCCTGCCTGCCCTTCCAAGAGCGCTGCGCGTGACCGCTCCCCCGGGGACCCTCCCTGCCCCCCTCCCTTGCCGTCGGGGTGGAGGTGGGGGGCGGCGGCGCTCGGCCCAGATAAAGGGCGAAGCCGCTTCTCCTCCCGCCTGGAGGCCGCAGCAGCGGAGGCATTTCGGGACTTTCGGGGTGCCGCTTCGTCGGCACCCATCCGGCCGCCCTTCCTTTCATGAAGCAATTGCCCACCACTCGGCGGCTCTGGAGCGGCCTCGGAGAAGCCGGACCCCGCCCGCGGCAGCCCCCTCGGCTCTTGCTTGGGCGCCCTTCGTCCTTCCCCGCCCAGTGGGGAGTTTGGGCCTCTGGTGGGGGGCGCTTATCCTGACCCTCCTTCGGAGGGGCAGCAGGCCAAGCGCTGAGCTTGCTGTGGGGTCAGTTAAATGGATCCATGGAAAGGGCAGGAATATTGTCAGGGGGATCCGGGCCTCCTTGGCTGCTTCTGGATCTCTTCTGGCTGAGCAGGCGTCCTGGAGGTCTGCTTCGGCACAAAGGGAGAGGTGGGGGGAGGGGAATGAGATGAAGGCCAGGGTGATGGGGTCTTCTGCAGGCCTTTGGGAAGTAGAGGGACCTGGGCTGAGCCGCCCCACTGCGCCCCTCCCAGGATGGGGCTGGCATGGCGCTTCCTGGCCTCCTTAACTCTCAGGGCTCTGGCCTTGGCCAACTGCCGGTCACCAGGCACCTGGAGGGGCCACCGAGTGTGTGTGTGTGTGTGTGTATTTTGGAGGCAGGAATACAATTGAGGGGGTGGGTTCCATGGTGCCCCTGAAAGAGAAATGGGTGCCACAAGATGGGAGGAGCTTTGGGTTGTCTTTGGCCTTTTTCTCTTTGGGGGGGGGCAGAGTAAGGAGAGAAATGGCTCTGGCCATGACCATCCGTGGGCACTTTAAGGGGGACTCAGGGATGAAGGGGGAGATTCTCACACCCTCTTTCCAGAATCCAGGACACTTGGAAAGACATAACCTGGTCAGTCGTTGCCTGTAGAGGATGCATACGTGTATATAGGTACATGTACATCCCTACAGTACACTTGTATGGGCCGAGAGCACATTTAAGGGACCCTCAATAGCAGTCTTTCATCCAGCTTCTCTGCTTCTCTTGTGCTTGAGCCATGAAGAGGGCAGCCAGGAATGCCAAGAGCTTTCTCTGTGAGGAGCTACTCAGGACCAGGAAGGGGAGAGACATTGCTAGATCCCTGGTGGATCCCAAGTGGATCCCTGCCCCTTAGAGCAGAATCTTGACCTTTCTGCTCTTTTCCTAAAGACTTTGAAAAATCTGGTTTTTCCAGCAGGGCAAATGGTGAACTTACTGGGATGTTGATATTTTTCATTTTTATCTCCTTGGGTGCGGTGGCTGTTTTATTGCCTTGCCCCCTTGTAAGTTGCTGGTCAGCTGGATGGCCATCTTTTCAATCAATCAATCAATCAGGGCCACTCTATGTTTTATTTTACTGGCCACGGGGGCATAACAAGAAGCAGGGTCCTGCTACTTTGTTACCCCAGGGCATGTCTGAATGTACCCATGGTGAGAAGGAGCCCCATGGGGTAGATTCAGAGAGGGCCTGGGGCAACAAGGAAGAAGGAGAGAAGCAGGGCCAGAAGGAGCCGGAGAGCTTCAGGTGCTCATCGCAGCCCCTCCTGTCCCAGCGCCACAGAAGTCCTGCTCCGACCCTGGGAGGGTCTCCCCATGGGGTTTGCCAAAGAGATGCGTGCAGTGGGGTGGACCTGCGTGGACCCCCCTCTGCAGAGACCATCTCATTCCGCCCACAGAGAGGCATCATCGGCCAAGAGGAGATCCAGAGAGGTTGGAGCACCCCCACCACTCTGTTGCGTTGGTGAGACCCCGTTTCACTGAGCAGACCCAGGCCTTTGGCTTCTTTCTTGATTCCATTTATATGTTGCCCATCTCGCACTTACCAGCATCAGGGCATCCCCACATCGTGTCTCCAGAATTTGGGGGCTTGGCACCTGGCATGTTTTTACGATGTCCCTGGAGTTGATGGGGGTTTTTAAGAAGAGATTGGGCAGCCTCGGTCCTGAATGGCATCGGGTTTCCTGCCGGAGGGTTGGACTAGAAGGTCTCTAAGGTGCCTCCCGGCTCTGATTCTGTCACAGTCACGCCTCTGGGGTTGTCTCCTTTTGTTTGTGATGTGCATCTCTCTAGGGGGTTGATCCAGGCTGGATTCGCACAACATACTTAACTAACTTGGGTTTTGCATATGCACATCCTGTCGAGCTGCAAAATACCGAATGGGCTCCAACCTGCTTCACGGACAATCCAGCTGCAGCCAGAATGTCTTTCGGTGACCTGGTTTAGCTGCTGTGAGAATGTGGCCACTGGAGCCGCTTGCCCTGAAAGCTGATAAGTGAACAAGCGCAGAAACCGAGTCAGGCCTGGCCCAGCCTGGTCTCTGCTGAGTTTAAGCAGGGCCTGGAGCTCCCAGGAGCAGCCGTGTCCTCAGGAGCCCCCCCCCCCCCCCCGCTCCTTCTTAGCAATAGCAGTGGACTTATATACCGCTTCATAGGCCTTTCAGCCCTCTCTAAGTGGTTTACAGAGAGTCAGCATATTGCCCCCAACAATCTGGGTCCTCATTTTACCCACCTCGGAAGGATGGAAGGCTGAGTCAACCCTGAGCCAGTGAGATTTGAACCGCTGAACTGCTGATCTAGCAGTAGCCTGCAGTGCTGCATTTAACCACTGTGCCACCTTGGCTCTCCATGTTGCATGGAAGGAAAACATGGAATAGGGGAGACACAAGAGCAGCCTTCCAGTCTATGAGGGGCTGCCACAAAGAAGAAGGAGTCAAGCTATTCTCCAGAGCACCAGAAGGTAAGGAACAACGGGTGGAAACTGATCAAGGAGAGGAACTGGGATCCATTGGGATTTTCTGAGGGGCTTCATAGCATCTCAGCTCTCAGCCTGCCTCTCTACCCAGGGAAGCTCTTTAAAGCCAGGGGAGCCATCCGGCGGCTTCCCTTCCCTGCAATTGTGGTGACATTCAGACCACAACACGTAGTTAGAGCTGCCCTTTGTGTCCCTATCCGCGTCCACTGGAGGACACAGTTCATGTTGCTAGTTCCTGGGCAAGAGCTGTTTAATTTACTTTAATCTCGCATTTTATATTTTAAACTTTATGTCCCATAGTGGGCCTTATTTTAATTGTGATGCCTCTGAGATGAATAAACATGCAGCTCTTTAAAAGACAACGAATTCTGAAATAATTAAAATGAAACCAACCCGGAAACAGCCCTAAAATCATTATTTAACCCATTCCGGAGGTTTCTCTTGGCGATTCCGCAGAGTTACCCTTTGGTAAGATAGGCAGCCAGCACATTTGATAGATGAATAAAATACCCATTCATCATTTCTGAACATTTTCCTCTCTGTCTGCCAGATCTACCCAGCTGCACCTTTGGTCCAGAGGCTGAAGGCTCCTGGATCAGGACTTCTTTTGATGCTTCCCCCCCCCCCCAGGGACTCTTGGAGTGACCAGGATTGGCATCTTGTTTTGGGGGGGGGGTGTCAGCTCCACTTGTCCTCTTCTTCCTGGCACCCCCTGCAAAGGGGGCTGCAGTCCTGTAAAGGCCAGGGACAATTTGGCTGCCACCATCCCAGATGCTCATCACTTTCCCTTGCCCCACCCCCAGGGCTGGCAGGGCCTTCTCTCCGTTGGCCCCTGATGGAGCATGATTGCTTGTCAGGCGGCCTCTAGGGCAGGGGCCGAGAACCTTGGCCCTTTCATGACTTGTGGACTTAAACTCCCAGAATTATTCCCCTTCCATGCTGACTGAGGAATTGTGGGAATTGAAGTCCACAAGCCATAAAAGGGATTCCACCTGAGGTATGTGGGGGCCAAAAGGGGTTGACGTGTTTCCCCCTAAACTGACGGCTTAGAGTTACACCCATGGGAGGGACTGTGCCATTACTATAGTTCCCATCATCCTCTTCCAGGGAACTGAAATACATCCGAGAGCTCAAAGCCATGTCCTGATTTTGTTATAGAGAAGGAGAAGGGGGGGGGGAGTCTGGGCAGTTGCATACAGTTTCCCAGGGGGGAGGCAGCCCATTCCAGAGAGGGGCCCAAGACAAGAGACTGCACAGTCCCCAGCTAGATGGGGAGGAAGGAAGAAATTCAGGGTAGCCGCGCTGTAGAATCTCTCATATCTGGTATCTCAGAAGGCTGGAGCTTTACTCTGGCAAGAGTCCGTCTGTCAGGCGCAGGTAAGCAGAGGATTGGATTTCAAGGGGTTGTCTTGGGCGTTAGGCCTGGGAAGCCCTTGGAAGTGCTGGTACCCCGGGGCAGAGAAGCCCAGCAGGGCTCCTGGGCCTCCCCTACGCAAGCAGCTCAGCAACGCCCACCGGAGATTCTAAGGTGGAGACCCACTAGATCTCCTGTGCCAGGCCAGCTGTGCCCGGGGCCTCTCCTTGGCAGCTACAGATGGGGAAGGTCGCAAGGTCGGCCTGGGGTGGGCCCCCCCTCTTGTCCCTGAGGACAGCAGCTGGATGGGAGGGGTCAATGCTGCCCTGAAGCTGCAGCGGGGGCAGAGCAGGTGGCTTTGCCTCGGGGTGCCCTTCCGCTCGACATGGGCACGGCGGAGAAAAGCGGCTTTGGCGTCTCCCCAGGGGCCGGTCCCCGGTGCTCACCAACTCAGTGTTTGCAACGGATGGGCTGCTCTGGACCTTTGGAAGGCGCGTTTCAGCAAATAGAAGTGCAGCTGTGGCCGATTCTGTGGGTCTCCAGACATAAACAGCCCCCTGAAGCTGAAGTCCTGATTCTCATTGGCTGAAAGTCAGTTGGACTTCCCTGTGGTGAGAAGTGCTGAGGTCGCAGCAGCTCCTGGGAATCTGATCTGCATTTCAGATCAGGACTCTGGTTGGCTCTTCAGGCAGGCCAGGATGGGCAGCAGGGCCCCCAAGCAGCCCCCCCCGCACCCCACAGAACGAAGGGGGGGCTCTTTTGAATGGTGGCCTTGCTCAGTTCCCAGGGCTGAGCCGTCCTTCCCTTTCTCCTTGACGGCCTCTTCAGTTGCCCTGTGGTCCATTATCTCCTCATCCTCCAGGCTTTCTTTAAAAATGCAACACTAATGGGATGACGGAAAGGAGTCGGTGAACAGGGGAAAGATAGAATTGTGAAACCTGATCACGTACTCGGATCACAAGGGCTCATAAAGATCAGGCACTTTACGGGATCTCGGATCACGTATTACATGCTAAGGAAACAGGGTGGGGAACGTGGGAATTCAGCCCAAGTCAGAAATGGGAATTGGTTTTCCTCCTCCCTTCCTCCCTTCCCCTCCCCCCTCCTTGTCTCTTCTTCCCTCCCCCCTCCCCCCTCCCTCCCTCCCTCCCAGTTGCCATGGCCTTCCCTTGGCCCCGCCCCCTGTGTTCTGCTCCTTCTCTGACCTGCTGCTCCACCTGAGGGCCAGGGTGCTCCCCCTGCAGATGCATTTGGCCTGGCCGGAGAAGAGCAGCTCAGTGCCCCAAAGAGGGAAGCCGCAGAGGGCAAAGAAGCCGAGGTCAGAGAAGGCAACCCGGAACTGGGGCAGGAGGACCGTCTGGGTTCGGCCCCCGGAGCTGAGAGCGGCCTTGTTTCCTTGCGTTCTGGAATAACGGCCGTTCCCTCGAAATCAGCACAGAATTGCAACCAAGCAGGAGTTGGGCTTGTAAAAGACCCCAGTGCTGAGAGGGAGGGAGGAGGGGGCTCAGGCACGGAGGCCGACTGAGCACCCCTGAATTGCATGGCCAGCGGGCTGCTCCGAATACGATCGCCGTCGTGGCCAGTGCAGGGAAGGAGGAGGACCAACACAGCAGTTCCGCATCGGAGAGCGGCTGCCTCCCCACCAGTCAGGAACCAGGTGTAGAAGGAGCTGCTGGCCACGTTCCTCTCCTGTCCTTGAGCAGCTCCTGGGTGGACAGTGCAGCTGTGCTGCCCCCCTGCTGACCTTGGTCCAGCTGGGCTGAGCGACAGGGATTAACCGCAGGGGTCTTCCAAGAACCTCTGGGCAGACTTGAGTCTGGGTCTGCCTTGCTCTACTCCAGAGCTCCCCAAACATGGCAGTGATGGCTGGGGAATTCTAGGAACTCTTCAAGTCCACAAGCCTTAACGTTGTTAGGTTTGGAGAGCCCTGCTCTGCTCCAGGGGTGGGATTCAGCAGGTTCTGACCACTTCTGGAGAACCGGTAGTGGAAACTTTTGAGTAGTTCGGAGAACTGGTCAATGCCACCTCAGGCTGGCCCCGCCCCATCTATTCTCTGCCTCCCAAGTCCCAGCTGATCGGGAGGAAATGGGGATTTTGTAGTATCCTTCCCCTGGGTGGGAATTCCTCCCTCCCTCCCTTCCCCTCCCCTGTATCCTTCCCCTGCCACACCCACCAAGCCACACCCATGGAGCTGGTAGTAAAAAAAATTGAACCCCACCACTGCTCTGCTCCAACACATGGCTCAGGCCCCACACTGGTCCTGTTGGAGAAGCCAGGCGAGGTCTTCCCTCCCACTGTTTTCCCAAGCCAGATGTGGCTTCGATCACCACGGTCCCTTCGGAGGGCTTGTATTTTTCCTGCACTGGCACCATTGCAGGATTTGCCTGGGAATTCCGGCTTTCCCACCCGAGCCGTGTGCTGCTGCGCAGGGAGCCAAACAGCTGAAGCCTCTTCCGAGTTCACTCCCCTGTTTCATCTTTCAGGCAGAGATCAACCTAGAACGGAGGAGGAATTCCCTGACAGTGGGGACAATTAATCGGAGGAACAAATTGCCTCCAGAAGTTAGCAATAGCAGTTAGACTTATATACCGCTTCATAGGGCTTTCAGCCCTCTCTAAGCGGTTTACAGAGTCAGCATATCGCCCCCAACAACAATCCGGGTCCTCATTTGTGGGGCTCCATCACTGGAGGCTTTAAAGAAGAGACTGGACAGCCACTTGTCTGGGGTGGAATAGGACAAGGGTGTCCAACCTTCAGAACTTTCTGGGACCTCAACTCCCAGGATTGAGGTTCACAAGTCTTAAAGTTCCAAGGTTGGACACACCTGGTGTGGTGTCTTCCACCTGAGCAGGAGGTTCGACTTCTAGAAGATCTCCAAGGTCCCTTCCAAGCCTGTTATTCTGTTGCCCCAAGGTCTGTCCATCTGGCCAGAAATGTGGCCCCAGAAGAGGAGGTCCCTTTCCTCTGCTGTTCTTCCGGCCTCCTTGTTCCCTATCGCGGGTGGCACGGAGAAGGTCGGCACGACTGGCGAGGGCACTCTGCGCATGGCCACTCATCTCTCTCTTTGCAACTGTGTGGATTTTCCCCACTTGGGACCTGGCGATCATTCAAGGAGCTCATCTCGGCATCAGCTCAGCCTCCAGGATGATTGCTCGGCTTTGCAAAGGAGGCCTTTTATGTTTAAGTGGTTGCAGTGCCCTGCCAGCCTCGTAAAAGGGGCAGGAGAACCATCTGGCCTCCGAAAGCAATCAGAGAACCCGGGTGGGGCCCGGCTGGTGTCTCACCGGATGGGATGCTTGGCAGGATGAAAGAGGAGGCTGTTGCAGGACCAGCCGCTCTGCCAGCTTATGGCCTCCTCTTAATGCACCCGACCAACTTCCTGTATTTCAAATTCAGTTCAGGGCGATTATGGTTGGAGTGAGTTAATAATTTAAAAATATTTCCAGGATCTCACGACGCCACTTCTGCTAAAGAATGACTGTCCATCACTCCCGAGGCTTCTTCATCTTCCTCAGTTTAACAGAAGAGCAGAGTTGGAAGGGAACTTGGAGGTCTTCTAGTCCAGTGTTTCTCAACCTTGGCAACTTGAAGATGTCCGGACTTCAACTCCCAGAATTCCCCAGCCAGCGAATGCTGGCTGGGGAATTCTGGGAGTTGAAGTCCGGACATCTTCAAGTTGCCAAGGTTGAGAAACACTGTTCTAGTCCAACCCTCTGCTCAAGCAGGAAACCCTATGCCATTTCAGACAAATGGCTGTCCAATCTCTTCTTTAATATTCCCAAAGTTGGAGCATTCGCAACTTCTGGTGGCAAGCTGTTCCACTGGTTAATTGTCCTCACTGTTAGGAAATTCCTCCTTAGTGCCAGGTCGCTTCTCTCCTTGATGAGTTTCCACCCGTTGCTTCTTGTCCTGCCTTTAAATGCCTTGGAGAATAGCTGGACTCCCTCTTCTTTGTGGCAGCTCCTGAGATATCGAAACACTATCCTGTCTCCCCTGGTCCTTCTCTTCATTAAACTAGCCATGCCCAGTTCCTGCAACGGTTCTTCATATGTTTTAGCCTCCAGCCCCCTAATCCTCTTCTCAACATCTTTTTACATCGTGGTGAGCAAAACTGGATGCTGTGTTCCAGGCCTTTTAAAGTGGCCCTAACACTTTACGTGATCTTGATTCTGTCCCTCTGTTAATGCAGACCCTCCCCCTGCCCCCCTGAGGTTGCCCGTCAAAGGCACTTTGCTCCTGGCAACACACAGGCTGGCAGTGAGCACTGGGTAGGCAGCCAAAGGATGCTGGAGGACCCCTGGTGCCTCCTCTAGAACCGAAGGCAGCTGGTGCCTCTCAGGAGCCGGACGGAGCTCGGCTGGGGCCCACAACTTCCCAGCTGCAGCCTGAAGCAGCTTCTCCTCTGGCTCCTGCTTGCCTTGGCACCGTGGCTGGCCTGCTCCCTCACCCGACCCTCCAGGGAGGACCCAGAGGCCTTAACTGGTCCTGGGCACGAAAGGGTGGCGCCTCTGGGCCTCCCGGCATACCTGCCAAGCATTTCAGAGTCGGGTGAAGGGCACAGCCTGGAAAAACGACGACGTGTCTTAAGTATTGACAAGGAGAGAGCCAGGATAGGTTGAATTGCTGGGAAGGGCGATGACCTCATCCTGCTTCTGGGTGCCGGGGTGATGCAGAAGCCTCTGGGTTGGCAGGTGGGCGACTGGGAGGGGATGGCTGGGAAGACGGAGAGAGACAGGGGAAAGGCCCCAGCGGGAGGGGAGGCTCTTCGGGAGCAGGAAGAGACGTGGGCCTTGATTGGGGTAGCAGGTTTTGGGCAGGTGGCGACTCTTGCCCACCTCAGTCTGCCAGCCCCCGTGAGCTTGGAAGATGGTGCCACTGGCCATAACATCCGAGCAGAATGAAAGGGCAAAGGAAGACGAGGGAGGGGCAGTTGCGTTACTCACAGCCGTGAGACAGAGCTCTGGATGGAGGGGGGGTGTCTCCCCACCCATGGAGGGAGGGGGCCATCGTGAGCCTCACCAGGAAGGCTCCAGAGGGTACCCAAGATGGGTCAGCTTGTGGGCAAGATCCCCCCCCCGGGTGGGCTGGCAAGTTGCCTTACCTGAAGCCTCCCCAAGGATGGGCAGAAAAGGGCGCCTGGCCCAAACCCACCTTTGGCTCTGCCAACTGCAGACGGGGCCTGGGGGGAGGGGCCCCCTCCTCCCCCAGCTGAGCTCCAAGCACAGAGGCTGCCCTGCTCTGGGCTGGGCCTGGGGGTGGCCCAGGGAATGGAGACCCTGATAGGAACCGGCTTCCTGGCGGTTCCCCCCCCCCCAGATCTCAGCTGGCTTCTCAGGACCCTCCAAACTGTGGGTGGCCCTTTAAGGCTCCCCGAGCCCCTTGGTCAGAGCAGCTGCTGGGCCACCAAGAGGTCATCTGGCTCTCAAGACGCCAGTGGTGGTGCTGCTGACGGAAGCATTTCCCCAGGAAGCCCAAGTGACCCCTCCCTCCGTTCTGTGCATTTGGCCAGCACAATGGCTGGGCCTCCCCACCCCCTTGAAGGCCTGGGCTGGGCCCCTCCCCGGGGAGCCTCCTCCAAGCCAGGCCTGGGCCTCCCAGGGCCTCTGGCCCACTCCAGCCACATGGGGGGGGGGGGGCTTTGCTGCAGTCCTGGCTCCCCATCTCAGTGACATGATTTGAATGTACAGATGAGGGCAGCATTTCTGGCTTTCAAAGGACGGTTTCCATAACAACCATGTTCTCATCAGGTTGCTTAACTCTTCCGCTGCTGGACCAGCCTCTCCGCCTAGGTGGGCTTCCCCCAGATTGGGTGTTGGGGGGGCCACGTTTGGCTGCCCCTCCTCCATTTAGGTTATGTGGGGGGGGCATCCAGAGAAGGAAGCCGGGGCAGGGCAGGAAGCAGGCTGAGCCCCCAGGAAGCCTCAAAGGCCAGGAGGTGCCCAGGGAGGGCTGGGGGCTCCAGCAGAAGAGGCTCTGAGGTGCCCCCAAGGACTCTCTAATCAGCCGCCAGCTCAGCTGTTGCAATTAAGGCTAATTGGGAGGAGGCGGGCGAAGGGCCCAGCCGGTCTCCTGGCAGGTGAGGGTGGGGCGGGGAGGGGGAAGGAGGGAGGGAGGGTGAGGCAGCCAGGGGTTTCTGGGCCTCATGGGGTCTCCTGCTGATTCCCTTGCAGACCCTCCCAGGACATCAGCCTGGAGGAATTTGACGATGAGGACCTGTCCGAGATCACAGACGATTGTGGCATCGGCCTGAATTATGACTCCGACCACAATGAGAAGGTGAGAGAAGCCGAGGGTGGGGTGGGGGGCTGGCAAAGGGGGGTAAGCCCCTCCCCTTTTACACAGGGGGGCCCCACAGTTGCCCGACCTCCCTGCCCCCCCTCTTGCTCCAGGACCTCCCCCTTGATGGCCGCCTCCATCAACCCTCCCAGGAGACCCCCAGGGGGGAGGGGAGGGGGCAGGAAACCTGCTCTCCTCTTTAAAGGGCAGCTGCTGGGTCACCAGAGGCAGGGGGACGGACGGGGAGCCTGGCTGGAGTCTGAGCTGTGTGTGAGGGTCAGCTGGCTCTTGTCCCTGTCTGGACTGGACCTTTGGGTCAGCAGCAACAAGGAAAAGAGGATTGAGGCTCAATGTAAAGACCCCCCACCCACCCAAATTGGTCTGGGGGAGGCTGTGAGCAGGTGCAGGCAGGGAGGGGACCCACCAGCAGGCTGAATTGGCTCAGGAGGAATCCAGTTCTCCAGTCCAGTCCAGGCCATGGAGCCCAGTGGCCTCCTCCCCCTCATTCAGGAACGTGGATTCCCTGTCTGCCAACCCAGATCTCTCCCCCTCCCTCCCTCCCTCCCTCCCTCCCTCCCCCTCCCTCATCATCCTGGTCCTTGGGGAAGACCAGCTGCACTACTTTAAATGCAAAAGCAATAACAATATATTAAAAGATCCCAGTAGCTGGGTCTCCTGTGCCCCCAGGCCCCGCAGGGAGGCTGCCAGACAGACAGATCAGCCTGTTTGCATTCAAAGCGGCTGGCTCGCCCGGCCCCTGCCCCCCCCCCGGAGTTCCCCTTTGCTTGCCTGAAAAAGCAGCCTGTCAGGCAGTGATTAGCAGGACCTCCCCCCCCCCCCCGCCATGCAGGGAAGGGGGAATGCAATTCCCGGGGCTCTCCAAGGAAGGTGGGGGCTCCTGCTGGGTCCTTCTTCGAGGGGGAGGGGGGTGAGGAGAGCTGGGTTCTTCCTCCCATGCCTCCCCATGGCTGCAACAGTTTTGGGGCTGTTACTGGGCTGCTCTTGGGGGAAGCCGGGGTCCTTCTTGGTCTTTGGGCACCAAACCCACCGATTGGCCCCGTTGTCCAGTCTCTGCTGGGAGGGTTAGGATGCCCCCCCGGCCCATTGCCCCCCCCTCCTCCTGGGTTGCTGCTGAGACTTCCATCCAAAGGAGAGGGAGGGGGCTTTCCCTCCCCAGGAATGAGACCCCTGAATGAGCCACCCCTTCCTCTTTTCTGCCTTTTCTGCCCCCTCTGAAGCCCCCCAACCTAGAGGCAGCCTCCAGGAGGAACTGGGCTGTGCAGTTCTTGGCAAGGCCAGTCCTCCACCTGGCAGGAGGGGCTGTGGAGGGTTTGGGGCTTGAGCCCCTCTGCTTGTGAGGAGGGGGCTGCTCACTTATGGCCCAACCATAAGACACCCTCAGCAGCCTCTGCCAGCGCAGGGCAAACCTTTCCTCCTCACCTGTCTGGATGCCCCTAAGAACATGAGTCAGATGGGGGGGGAGCTTGCAAAGGGTCTTCTGAATGGGGGGACATGAATGCTGCCAGTCGGCCTTCCTGAGGGAGGGGGCCCAGCCCAGTGGAGAGAGTCCCTGCAGGGCCCTTGAGCTCCTCCTTTGCTTTCCCCCAGGACTGCCTGGGGCTGGGTAGGGGGGAGCAGCCCCACCCCATCTGCACCTTCCAGGAAGACTTCCAGGAGTTTGAGATGATCGATGACAATGAAGACGAGGAGGAAGAAGAGGAGGAGGAGCTGGAAGAGGCCCTCCCCTCCCCTTCGGGGTCGCTGATACCTTCGCCCACCCCTGAGGACCCCCAGAAGCTTCGTCCCACCACCCTCAATTTGACAGTCACAAGCACCCAGGTGAGGCTCTGTCTCCCCCCCCCCCCCGCTGGGCTTGGCTGGGGCAGCGGAACCCAGGCTGAGAGCGGCCGCGGGGGGGGGGGGGAGCAGCTTTGTTCTCAGAAGGGGGGGTGGGGGTGGGATGAAAGGCGCATCCAGTGCTTGGATGGGGAGCCGAGAGGCTCTTATGCAGGGAGTCCTCGACTTACAATAGTTCACTTAGTGACTGCAGTTCCAACAGCTCTGAAAAGGTGACAGGGGCGTTTTTCACACTTATGTACTTGAGAGACCGCCTCCTGCCAATTACCTCCACCCGACCAATTAGATCGCACAGAGTGGGCCTCCTCCGAGTTCCATCCGCCAGTCAGTGCCGACTGGCGACTACGCGGAGGAGGGCCTCAGTAGCAGCTCCGACCCTTTGGAACGATCTCCCCGTGGAGATTCGCACCCTCACCACCGTCCAGGCCTTCCGCACAGCCCTCAAGACCTGGCTAGCCCGTCAGGCCTGGGGACAAAGATAATCTGTCCCCACCCGAATGATGAATGAATGTTGCTTATTATTTTACTTTTTATGTATTGTGTGTGTTTATTGTTTGTATACCCCCCCCCCTCATTTTATGTAAGCCGCCCTGAGTCCCCTCAGGGAAAAGGGCGGCCTATAAGTATTAATAAATACTCAAAATACTCAAATTATGACCGTGGCACCCTCCCCGTGGTCCCCTGATCAGAATTGGGATGCTTGGCAACAGACTCACAGTTACGATGATCGCCGTGTCCTGGGGGGGGGGGGCTCATCTGATGAGCGGAGTACACAGGGAAGAAGCTTTGGCTCACTTAACAACTGCAGGGACTCACTTAGTAAAGGGGACAAGAAAAGTCATTGTGGGGCAAAACGCACTCAAGAGCAGAAATCTGCAGTCCGATTGTGGGCGTAGGTCGAGGACTACCTGTACCAAGAGCGGGAGATGTGAGAAGGAAGAGGCTGCCGGTCGAGTGGGGCTGGGGGCTGGGAGGACCCTGAGCTGCTCCAGGCAGGAGGCTACCCGGGGCGTCTGCAGGCGGCCAGGGCTTCGGGGCTCCTGCCCCACTTAGTGGCCACGGAGGCTCCAGCAGCCGTTCTGCATCATGAATAGGGCAAAAGGTGCAGGACAAGGGGGGAGGGCGAAGGAGGCATCACCCTCCCCTTCTGGAGCCCAGGCAGACGCCAGAGTGTTTCAGGGCGGGCACCAAGGGCTCCCGGGGGAGGGGGGCTCCTCAGAGGCTGTTGGGGACTCCGGGGGGTGGTCAGGAGAAGGCGTCCTCGGCAACTGGCTGCAGCCCCCCGTGGGGCAAAGGACAGAGTGGGGGTGCAGGTCTCCTGGGATAGCAGGGGGTTGGACTTGTTGACCTCCATGGGCCCTTCCAATTCCCTTAAACCAACTGGGGCTGCCTCATTGGCTCTAAGTCCAGCTGCATTCATTGGGCTTGGTGGGACCACTGAACGGTGGGGCTTCCAGGCAGCCCAGACCCCACGTAGCAAAGGGGCTTCTCCGCTCTGGTTTTCAGAAATGTATTTTTAAATGGGGCACCACTTGCTGAGAAAGAGGGCAGTGGAGCATGGGGGCATCGCCAGTGAGTGGCTGGGTGGGTGGGGGGAGGGCTTCTGTCCGCCAGTTCAATGGAGCCCTGTGGGGAGGGGGGAGTGACTTCCTGGGAGGGGCTTCCTCTGCCAAGAGACGGAGCCCCCCAGGGTGGGACCGGTAGACACAAGATGTGTGGCATGTGGGCAGTCAAGGCAGCTGGCCTTGCCAAGGTCATTTGGACCGCGGCAGCTGCCAGTCTCTCTGAGGACAATGGCACAGGAGGTGCCCACCCTCAGGGCCTTCCCAGGAGGGGAGACAGACCCTCCAGCTCTCCTTTGGCCGGGCTCGACCTCTGCACGGAGCCACCAAGGGTCCCTTGTGCACCGAATCGTTCACCGCGGTTGACAGGGAGAGGATCTCGCTTCACAGGAGCCGCCCGGATGAGGGCTCAGTGTGAGGTCTGAAGCCAGATTTGGGGTCCCTCAAACCCTTTCAGCATCTGTAGCAATTCCAGAGGCCCACCTTTGAGCTGGTGCCCTGCTATTTTCCTCTCCCCACTGCTGCTCTCCCCACAGCCCCTCCTGGATCCCCTTCTTGGTTGGAGCCCTCCCCCAGCTCTTCACAGGCTGAAGAGGCCACGTGCCCAGAAAGGGGCCCGGAAAGGACATGAAGGGGGCTCAGCCCCAAACCCCTTTGCCCCGGCCTCTGAGTGAACCTGATTGCAGCCCTTGGGGTGGACATCCAAGGGGCAGAGTTGACCGCCTTAGCCTTACAAATAGGTGCCAACTCCCGCCACAACTCCCGTGTGTATCCCAAGCAGGGTTACCTTGCGCAGATCAGCAGCCCAGGCAGGAATTATTTTATTGATTGATTGATATGGCCGCCCACTCCCTCTAAGGGACCCTGGATGGCTTATAATAAATAAATGAAGAATGATGGAGAATAAAAGTCATTCGGTTGGGTCACTGAAAGCCACGCAGAGCCTTAAAAAAAGCAGTGAAGTGTATCTCCTGCTGTTTGACTAAGACCCCCAAGGGGCTCCTCCTTATTTGTCAAGGCAGCCCTGAATCTCTTCTCTAGGACCCCTTTTGAGGTGCCTGGGTGTCCCCCGAAGCCCACAGCTGGGTCTCTTTCCCGGCTGCCTGGTCTCCCATGACCTTGACGCTGCTTAAGCTCCTGCAGGATTTTTGAGCAGTTCTCCCCCTGTCACAGGCCCATCACTAATCCCCCCCCCCTGGGATTAGGGCTCCCCCTTCGGGTTTCTAATCTGCCAATATGTGAATTTTCAACTGGTTTCCGACTGAAGCTCTGTTGCCAGGCTAAGCCTCCCTAGGAGGAGACTGCTGAGCCTTCCCACTCCAATGGGGGTGGGGGCTGATCCCCTCCCTCTTAGCAGCTGGAGGGGGGGGTCCAGATTGAGCCCAACACTGATGGGGGATCTGTAAAAACTGGGCATGGTTGACCTGGAGGAAGCATAACATTAATAGCCCTACAGATAAGACACGTTTCTGATGCATCAATCCTACCCTGACATCAGGGCGGGGAGGGGGCACGGCTGGCTCAGAAATTCTGGGAGTTGGGTGCCCCAGATATCTCCTCCGTACAAGAACCTGATGCCCAGAAGAGTTAGGCCAGTTGTGGTCATTAATAATGCCAGAAGGCTCCGGGAGCCGATGGAAGACCCACTGAAATAGGGTCAGCAACGGAAGGAGACCCAGCCAGAGTTTTAGCCAGCAAATCTGTAGAATGACGTTGTATAGAAGCCAAAGCTACAATAAAGAAGCACGATAGGAAGAATAACAGAGTTGGAAGGGACCTTGAAGGTCTTCTAGTCCAACCCTCTGCTTAGGCAGGAGAACCTGTACCACTTCAGACAAATGGTTCTCCAACATCTTTTTAAAAACTTGGAGCATTCACAACTTCCGGAGGCAACTTCTGTTCCACTGGGTAATTGTCCTCAATTGTTAGAAAATTCCTCCTTCGTTCTAAGTTGCTTCTCTCCTTGATGGGTTTCCATCCTTTGCTTCATTTCCTGCCTTCAGGTGCTTTGGAGAATAGGTGGACCCCCCTTCTTCTTTCTGACAGCCCCTCAAATACTGGAATACTGATAACATGTTAATCCTGGCACTTATTTTCATTAAACTGGACACATCCAGTGGCGGCATTTTTTAGAACAGAGGCAATTTGGCAACTTTAAGACTTGTGGACTTCAACTCCCAGAATTCTCCAGCCAGCATAGCTGGGTGTTGAGGTCCACAAGTCTTAAAAGTTGCCAAGTCTGAAGACCTCTGCTTTCGAATGTGGATACCTCCAACTTTGGTGTTGGAGCGGATGCGTGGGAATTCCACGGACGGCCAAGGAAACAAACCAGCAGATCATCTAACCAATCAACCCCGAGTTCCAGAATCACGGAGTTGGATGGGACTTTGGAGGACTTCTAGTCCAACCCCCTGCTTATGCAGGAAACTCCCTCTCTATACTAGCACTGAGGGCATTACCTAGTTGGGTCATGAAATGTTTTCAAGAAAACCACCAAGCTCAGAGAGCACCAAGGACCCCTCATTTCAATCCTAAGCTACTACAAATATTCTCCTTGATTGAAACCGATTCCATTTCAGACAAAAGTTTGTCACTTAATGTACAGACGGCCATTCTTCCTACTTCCTATTCAGCACTGAGTCTGTATTAGAAACTCACTGCTGCTTCTTAGCCGGTTTTGTGCCTTTAATTGCTGGGATCTTTTAATTATAATAAAGAACAATAAGTAAGGAAAATATGGAGAATAAACAAGGAACTCCCACTTTACAAGGAAAAAGCGGGCACCCAATTGTACTGGCCTGGGGCTCAGAAAGATGGCACTGTTGCCACCAACAAAGCTGCAGCAGCTGGCAGGGCATCCTCTGGACCGCTGGACACGGGACACAATGCGGCCGTTCAAGGGGCTTCTTGCAGTTTGTAAGCAGGCAGGGAGAAGACGGCTGGAGCCGAGGAGGAAGATCCACTTTCTGGATCCTGGAGGTGGAGGGGTGCTTAGCCCCAATCCTTTTAAGATAATGTCTGCTCAGGATCTTGCAGTCCAGGCCTCATCAGGACAGGAAACAAGAATTGCCAGATCTGCAACCAGGAGGCAGAAAAACCCTGGATCTCGTGATGAGAAGCGAAACATCTTCCAAAGAAAAATGCCCAGAAAGTCCAATTGCCTCTTGAAAACGCTCCTCTGGGACAACCGTGACCCGCATGATGACGGAGAATCATCTCCGTAGACGTTTGCAGTGGGGAAGTGACTCCTTTCCTCTCCTCGCCTCCCTTGTGTTTTAAAGACCTGGCATTTGGTGAAGGCCTGGTATTTAGAGAGGGAACAGGAATTATTAGAAGAACCCAGTAATTAAAGCCACGTAACTGACTAAGCAGCAGCTTCTTTCTAAGCCCAAATCAGTATTGAATGAGGAGGAGGAGGAACGTCTGATTAAAGGCATTCGGGGTTTGCAACCTTCCCAGCCGAAAGGGACAATTACGGACACGTAATTGTAGCTAAATCACAACTGTAGCATCGTGAGAAGGAAATGTAAACAATTTGGTGAGGATCCAGTGAGTAGGGAAAGACATTACTGTCTGTTTTATAAAAACGGTATTTAAAAAAGGAAGAATAACAGGGGGGCAAAAGCCGTTGCTATTCCAACGTGTCTGAAGTTCCCAAAAGTGATGACAGGTTGTGGAAGTTGTTAGACGAACCAAGAGGCAAGAAGGGTGCTGAGGGCTGGCTGGGCACAGAGCGAGGCAGGAGGGACTTTAGGGAATTCACTTAAAATCAACGTTTGCTTGAGGGTTGATCAGTCCTTTCTTCGTCTAAGAGTTGCATCACACAAGCAGTCAAAGAAACAGCGGATTAAAAAGATGGAACGTCATCCTGGGTGACCTGCTAAGTTCTGCAGATAATATTCTAGCACAGGAGGCTTCAAACTTGGCAACCTGTCCAAGACCTCTGGACTTCAACTCCCAGAATGAGCCCACGAGTCTTAAAGTTGCCAAATTTGGAAAGCTCTGTGTCTAGTGGAATAATTGCAACCCTAAAGCTAAAGTCATAATATTGTTCAAATCACCCCAAAGATAAAAACCCCAGCTGGAGACACTCTATTGCATGACATTATATTCCACCAAACATTTCAATTCTGAATTTAAAAGGGCTGCGGGAGATTTTAGATTACATTACCGTTGGAAGGGACCTTGGAGGTCATCTAGTCCAACCCCCACCAGACCCTACACCATTTCAACAAATGGCAGTCCAATCTCTTTTTTTATTTAAACAGCTTTTTTTTCATTTTTGAACGAAGACAAACAAACATAAAAATAAAAAAACCATCTTCCTTTAAAAATTGTAGAAAGTGTGTCAGTTGATTAGAATATTTCCATGCATCTCTTCCATAGTCACCACCTGCTTTTCATATCAAATCACATGTTTTAAATTCACATGGATCCATGTATATCACAATTATTATATCTCAACCTTAATTCGGCTATAATTGTTTTTACATCCTTTTATATATAATATTCAAAATCCAGAATAGAATTATATGATAACATTCTATTAAAACATCCAATCACAATACATCTTTATAACATATTCTAGATAAAGCTTTTAAATCTCCTCTCATAATCTCCATGTGTTTATATAAAATTTCATATTATCAAACTAATATATCTATATGTATTGCTATCAATATTAATCATTATTTAACTATAGCTATTGTCACTTCATTTTATACGTACCACTAGTAAACTAAATTTAGCTTAGTTTTTATTATACATTTTCATTGCATCATCCTGTATCTTCCAGTAATAGTGCAGTCTTAGAATTCTTCCCATTTGTAGCATTAATATTCTACTTACTTTCTTAATAAATCTTGTATGAACTTCTCTTCGCAACATGTTGTTCCTTTCGTATCTCATAAAAGCTTGAAACCCAGCATCTGCTCTTTCCGTCAGCTTATCTTTGGTTATCACTGGTGCTTCTCTGAAGATTTCTCTCCTTATCTCCGTCAATTTTCCTCTCTTTCCTTCTTCTGTGCTTTGAAGACTGGAGTAGAGTTCCAATCCATCCATCTCCCCTTTCCATATTCCGCTCTTGCCATTACCAACCACACTCACTTTGTTGTCATTATCCACAGTTTTCTTATCTCTTTGCTCATTTTTTTCTTCAATTTTTTGAACTCTGTCCTCCACTTTCTTCATTTGATAAACATCCTCAGTTTTTTCATCAAATTTTTCTGTTTTGTATTCCATATTCTCCAATCTCTTTTCAATTCTCTCTGTCACAACTAATAGATTTTGAATTTCAAACATAATCATTTGCAATGTTACAGTTTCTTTTTCCTGCTGAGCCATTCTTCCAATTTTGCAGGCACTGCCACCATAGGATTCAAGGCTATTTTAATAAACTTCAAACAGGTTCATTTATTATCTTTCAAGTCCAAATGTTGTCTTCCCTCCAAAAGCTAGTGATAGAACTCCCCAAAAGCACCTGTATAAACAACTTGTGCCCTTCCTACTATCACTGTCAGTAAACAAACTGAAAGAACCTTGAATCTCAAGTGATCAAAGAGAAAGAAGAAAAAACAATGTATCCAGCCTCCAGCCTCTAAGTGCCCACCTTCAGGGCCTTCCCAGGAAGGGTTAGGGTTAAGGTTTTCCTCCTGTTGTTACAACCCTCTTTATAATCCTTCTTATTATCTTTTTTATATTCCAAGCTTAAGAAAGAAAAAAACCCTTAAATCGAGATCAAAAACAATCCAATCAATCCAATCAAGCATTATTTAAAAAAAAGAAAGAAAAATTTAATCCATAGGTGTAAGCAAAAGTGAAAAAAAAGAAGAAAAAAATTAACCATTCAGTTTAAAAAAATAGGGAGTCTTTGCAAAAATTCCACCCATGAAAAAAAATTAGAAACAGGATAACACACTAAGTTTAATGTAGATTAATTTCGCCGCTTACAGTCTTCTATCTTCAATTTTAATTTAACTTAATTTTTTTGGGGTAGTCTCTTTTTCTAATAATAAAATTTACTCATCAATTCGGCACACTTTCTCTTTTTGCTTTCTTCCCATTGGGAGCTGTCCCAACTTCAGCAGCTTCATTAGCTGCGTTTCTGTCGTTGGAAGAAAAGGGCTATTCCTGGATTTTTCAGGGACTTTGCAGTGTCCCTGAAATCAGCAGGAGGTGCTCTTCTCACTCACCGTCTCTGCAGGACGGTTTAGGTCCAAATGGACCATCCAGCGGCAGAAATATTGACTGCTATCTCGGAGCACCAAGATCTCATGTCATGCGACATCAGCCCCTTTCTCCCAATCTCTTCTTGAAAGCCTCCAGTGATGAAGCTCTCACAACTTCCGAAGGCAGCTTCTGTTCCTTTGGTTGATTGTTCTCCCTGTCAGAAAATTCCTCCTTATTTCCATGTTGAATCTCTCCTTGGTCAGTTTCCATCCATTGTTCCTTGTTTGGCCTTCAGGTGCCTTGGAAAACAGCTTGAGCCCCTCCCTCCTCTCTGGGGCAGCTCCTCAAATATTGGAAGATGCTCTCCTGTCTCCCCTGGTCCTTCTCTTCACTAGACTAGCCAGGCCCAGTTCCTGCAACTGTTCTTCATATGTTTTAGTTTCCAGTCCCCTCATCATCCTGGTTGCTCTTCTCTGCACTCTTTCAAGAGTCTCAGCATCTTTTTAATAATGTGGCCACCAAAACCGGATGCCGGACTCCAGGTGTGGCCTTATTAGGGCTTCGTAGAGTGGTATTAGTACCTCCCTTGATTTTGATTGCATCCCTCTGTCAATGCAACTTAGGATTGCATTGGCTTTTTTGGCTGCAGCCACACGTGGCTGGCTCCTCTTTAGCTGGTTGTCCACCAAGGTCTTGGAGCAGCACCTGTGTCCTTGCCAGCTTCCATGGAGTCCCAGTTCTGGGGCTTCCCCGGTTCTGATCCGGGGCCTTGAAGGCAGCCAAGCTGGGAAGAGGTAAAGTGGGTTCTTTCCTCTGAGATGCTGTCCACTGAGTTGCTCTGTTCTTTTCCTCCCCCGCCCCCAGGATTCCCTCAACAACAACAACAGTGACCACAATGTGGCTCCCCCCCTGCAGAGGGCCACGTGGCAAGAGACCCTGCTGCACTCCTCTTCGTCCTCCTCTTCCTCCTCCTCGGTCTCCCACGCAGGTAAGGTCTCCCGTTTCTTCCAGAGGTCCCAAAAGATCCAGGGTGGCTTTTCGTTTGGCCCACCGGGGGTCTGCTCAGATCCTGGTTTCACAGGGACCTTAACCCTCCTCTCTCAGGAAGAGCCCCCGCTGGGGAGAGGAACAAACATCAAATGGTAGTTTGAGAACCAGTTGGTCTATTTGATCCAATTCCCCTGCCGGCCTCTTCTGCACATATCTCTGCTGGGAGAGCCCCAGAAGCCGTGGGGGGGGGGGTCTGGGAAAGGCAAAGGGGCTGTTTGAAGCTGAGCGACTGCCCCTCTCCTGCCCCCCCAACAGGGAGAACGGTGGGCAAATCTACCGCTTGACTGACCCAGCTGAGGCAGGGGGCCCAGCCAAGTTCAGACACTGCCTTCCTACCATAGCTGGCAGGAGGGTGGGGTGAGGATCAGTGGTGGTGGTGGGGGCAGCACGCTTCCCTGCTCCTCCTCCCCCCTTCCATCCATGGGGGGAGGGAAGCACTGAAGTGCATTAAGGGCATTTCAGGCCTTCGCCCACCAGATGTTACTGATTAAAAAGGAGGGCTGGAGATTCCCTCTGGATTGTGCTAACAGATTCCTTTATTTTGGGTAAAAACAATGGGGGGGTGGGAAGATCCCCTGGACACTCATAGGATCAGAGGCTGCCTTTGATTCAGTTTCCAGACTTTGGAGAAGAGGGCAAAACCTCGGTTGAGTTTTCTAAGGCCTAAATGGAGCCGCTCTCTTTCCTCCGCAGAGCGCCCGTCTCCCCTGCACTCCTGTCTCCAGGACGGACCCTGCAGGGACCTCCAGAGCAGCAAAGGGCCGGCCGTCTCCCAGGCCCCTTGCAAGGCCCCACTTTTTGATGCCGAAGGCAACAGCCAGGTTCTGCAGAGAGGCCCCCCTGCGGGGGAGGATTATAACATGAACGTTGTCTCCAGTGAGGCCAGCCTGCAGCCTCCTTCCGCCTTGACCAGCGCAGCATCTGGGAAGCCTCCGGAAGCTCAGAGCAGCCCTCCGCCCCTTGGTTCCATCTCCCAGCCCCACAGTCGCAGCCCTCCCAGGTCCCCTGCCACGGAGAGCTACTGTGCCCAGTTTCAGAGGGATGCTGTGGCGTGCCAGGAGAAAGAGGAGAGAGCCGGCTTGGCTGGGGACCCAGCAGGGCATAGATCCCCCATGGGTGGGGTCCATGCCGCACTCTCTGAGGGTGAGCCTACCAAGCGCCCCAAGGATGGTTCTCCCCAAGAGTCTGTAGAACCCCACACAAGCCCAGTACGAGAAGCGGTTGCCCCACTGAGCTCCGAAGGAGAGGGCCCTTTTCAAGGACTGCCCTCTGCCTCCTCCGATACCACGTCTCCCTCCTCGGACCCTGGCATAGAGGCTGATCTCACCAGCCGGACCTCCAAGGCCTTCCCCCTGTGCACCCAGCACTGCGAGGACCTCAGCTCCCCCAGCTCTGACTCTGACGTGGAGGGGGAAATCGAGGCGGCCTTCGCCTCTAACGGGAGCCGCTTGGCTAGCAACATGATCTCCAGCATCTCCGAAACGGAGCTGGACGTGAGCAGTGAGAGCAGCAGTGGCCGTTCCTCCCACCTCACCAATTCCATTGAGGAGGCCAGCTCCCCGGGCTCTGAGGCAGATCTGGAGGCCGACTTGGACGCCCGGGGCATGATGGGCCTGAAGGATGCCCTCCTGCTGGATGCCAAGAAGGAGGAGGAGGGCACACAGCTGCCCATGGAGGAGAGCCTGGCGCCGCTCAAAATAGAGGAATTCTACGAAGACCCCTCAGTGCCCGTCGACCAGACCGAGCTGCCTCCTTCAGGCCATCTGGAGCTGGAGATCAACCCTGACCACAGTCTGGAGAGCCTGCGGCGGTCCTTCTACCTACCAGTGGGGCGCCAGCTCCTGCGTGATGGGGCGGAAGAGGAAGGGAACAGTGAGGATGATTCTGAATCAGACTCGGAGTCGGAAGCTGACCTGAGCGAGGATTCGGACTCTCCGTGGCTGCTCAGCAACCTGGTGAACAAAATGATCTCGGAGGGCTCCTATCCCATCAAGTGTGCCGACGAATGCTTCCCGGCTGCTCACTCCCTCTCTGACACCATTTCCCCGGCCTCGGACCTGGAGCCAGAGATGCCCAGCGAGGCCCTAAATGACCCCCGGCCCTGCCCCCAGCAGAGCATCGAGCTGGTGGACATGGAGACGCTGCGCTGCTCGCTGCAGGGGGCTGAGGAGGAGAAGCCGCTGGGGGCCCAGCCTGCAGTGGAGAAGGGCCCTCATGGGGGGCAGATGGGGCCCTACCTGCTCATGAGCAACTCCACCAATGACGTCATCGCGCCTGTCTTCCCAGGGCGGCCCTACTCTGGCTGCTGTGTCAACCCTGTTGCTGCCAAAACCTTCCTCTCCAGGGAGCCCCCCGGCAAGGCCAACCCGGCCACAGAGGAGGAGGAGGAGGAGGAGGATGGTGCCATCGACGGGGACCTGGACTCGGGCATCTTGGAGGACAACGACATGATCGACGACATCCGGTTAGAGCCCAAGGAAGGCCTGGATGTCTCCACCGCCAAGACCAACCGCTGCTTCAGCCTGTCCTATTCCCCCGAGGAGGACGCAGTGCCCTGCCGGGGCAGCCTGAAGGGGTCCCCTTTCGACCAGGAGCTCTCCCTCCCGCCACCCGCGGTGATGCTGGACGACTCCCTGGCCTACGACTCGGTCAAGTACACCCTGGTGGTGGACGAGAACACCCAGCTGGAGCTGGTCAGCCTCAGGCGATGCACCTCCGTACTGAGCGACGACAGCGAGCTGCTCCGCGCCTGCGACGCCACCGACCCGGAGGATGCCGGCAGTGACTTTGGGGAAGGGCTGGGGGCTCCTGACGGGCGCAGCTCCTCCTCGGAGGACTCCTCCCCGGAGGCTGACCTCCACTTCTCCAAGAAGTTCCTCAACGTCTTCGTCAACAGCACCTCCCGCTCCTCCAGTGAGTGACGGGGGAAAGTGTGGGATGGGGGGGGGCACTATGGCCCTCAGCCCCTGTTGGGCCTTTGCATTTACGAGTTGTCCTTGACTTACAACCATTTGCTTAGTGACAGTTCAAGGGTACAGCATCACTGAAAAAAGTCTTATGACCGTTTTCCCCACTTACGACCATCGATTGGCAACTGACCCATATTTGTGATGCTTGGGGGGGGGTCACTTGATTCCCTTTTGCGAGCTGCCGGCTAGCGAAGTCCGGGGGGATTCCAGAGTCAAACTGTGTCGCTAACTGAAACACAGCAATGATTCACTTCAAGCAAGGAAAGTTGTAAAAGAGGGCAAAACTCACTTAACAAATGTCTCACTTAGCAACAGAATCTCAGGCTCAATTGTGGTCATAAGTCGAGGACTGCCTGTATTTTCTTTGGTCCCCAAAACTCCAACCTTTGCCGCCTCCCCCAACTTACTTTGCTGGCCCAGCCGGTGCCTCCTGCTGTGCCTTCCTGATGGGCCTTTGTCCTCCTGGGGGTTGGTGGCCTCCCCTGCCCTGGCTGCCCCCCCCTCCCCATTTCCTCCGATTTGGCTCCCCCAGCGCTGCCTTGTCTGCCCCCAGGCACAGAGTCCTTCGGCCTTTTTTCCTGCATGGTGAACGGGGAGGAGAGGGAGCAGACCCACCGAGCTGTCTTCAGGTGAGCTGTGGGAGGAGACCCTCCTGGGCTGATCCAGGCAGGGAGGTTGGGGGGAAGGCAGAGGCCCCGTGACCAACCGGGTTCAGCCTGTGGAGTCGGTGCCCCCTTGGCCGCCTCCAGGTAGGACAGCAAGGAGCCTCAAGGGCCCCTTTGACCACCCTCAGGGGACCTTCCTTCAACCTGGATTGGGCCGGTCTCACTTTACGCCTCCTTTAAGAGGTCTTCATTCTCCGTGCCAAACGGGGTGGAGCGTCCACGGAGATCCTCCAGGTCACGGTGGTCCCAAAGGGGCTGCTTCCAAAAGGCACCTGGGCTTCCTCGGGTGCCCCCTTGGGAGCGCTAGTGTCAATGGCTGTCGGCCGGGGCAAAGGGGAGTGGAGGGGGCAGGCTGGCCCCACAGAAGGAAGCCGGGGGAGGGGGGGGCTCCTGAAATCCCCCCCCCGGGGCTCTTCTCTCTTCCAGGTTCATCCCTCGCCACGAAGACGAGCTGGAGCTTGACGTGGACGACCCAATCCTGGTGGAGCTGGAGGAGGACGACTACTGGTACCGGGGCTACAACATGCGGACGGGGGAGCGTGGCATTTTCCCGGCCTTCTACGCCCACGAGGTGGTGAGCCAGGCCAGGGACGTGGCAGGTACGTCGCGGGTGATGGGGAGGGCGGAGGGGGAGAACCGGCCTCTCTTCCCCTGTAGCTGTTCACGGGGGGCGTTGCAGCCACCCAAAGAGCCTCAGAGCGCCCGCTGGGCACATTCTCCTGCTTGGCAGCTGCTTGGCCCTGGCTGGCTGGCTGGGAGGAGGGAGCAGCTCTGCGGGGGGTGGGGGGAGATGCTGCGGCTCAGAAGTGTGCGGGGGCGGGGGTGAGGCAGGAAGGCAAGGGGGCCAACCCTCCTCCCATCTCCACGGTGGGCTTTCCAGAGACACACCCCAGGGGTTGAGAGATGGGGGAGGGTCTCTTGCCTTGAGTGCTGACCCCAAGGACCAGCCACCTCCTCCCAATGTGCCCCCCCTCCCACTGGTCCTTCTGGCCGGCTCCTGTTCAGCAGCAGCATAAGAGAGCCGGAAGGGGGGAGAGGGCCAGAGGTGGGAGAAGCGTCCCTGCGGGAGGCCAGATGTGACTCCGGGGTGTCCCTTGCAGGGCTGAAGCGGAACCCCTGCTGGGTGGAGCACTTCAACGTGCAGTTCCTGGGCTCGGTGGAGGTGCCCTACCACCAGGGCAACGGCATCCTGTGTGCAGCCATGCAGAAGGTGAGTGCTGTGGGGCGCTGCGGCTGCCTCAGTGGGGCTGGGCCTGCAGAGCCCTAAGCGGGAGTCAGTGCGGCACAAGAGCCCCCTTCCCAGAAGACCCCGCAGCCCTCCTTTCCCAACTCCGCTTCCTTCACGCGGGGAAGAGAAGACGGTCTTCCTGCAGGGGAGACCCCAGAACAGCCCTTGGAATGTAAACGCCATCATTCCACTGAATTTCATCCAGATGACGGTTGTCCTCAAGAGTAGTTGGGTTTCTTGTTTTTTTTCTTGGAAAACATTTCGCTTCTCATTCAAGAAGCTTCTTCGGTTCTTCAGAAGCCAAGAACTTCTCCAGAACTGAAGAAGCTTCCTGGGTGGGAACTAAAATGTCTTCAAGGAAAAACCCAAGAAAGTCCAGTTTCCTTTGGAATTCGCACCTTTAGGATTACAGTGAATTATTTTTAAAAAAATAATATGAGTGATGAATAAAATTAAATTATGTATGAGTGGTTACTAGCGTGGCTGAGCCTATGGCCGGATATTTAGATCACAGCCATTGGGCAGCACTGCCCTTAAGGGGATGTAGTTCTTAGAAGGCTTCCAGGGCACCTTCGGTCACAACAGGACGTAAAGTTGGTGGGATGTTCCCACAGTCCCTGTTAATATTATCAACCAACCAATCTATTGCCAATATTGCAGGGGTGAAATCCAGCCGGTTCTGACCAGTTCTGAAGAACCGGGAGAGGAAATTTTGAGTAGTTTGGAGAACCGGCAAATACCACCTCTGGCTGGCCCCGCCCCCATCTATTCTCTGCCTCCCGAGTCCCAGCTGATCGGGAGGGAAGGGGGATTTTGCAGTATCCTTCCCCTGCCACGCCCACAGAACCCGTAGTAAAACAAATTGAATTTCACCACTGCAATATTGGCAATAACTATGGATCTGGCTGAGCTCCGCCCACTTCCTCCTGGGGAGATCAGAGCTGGCGGGGGGGGGAGGGAGGGGGGGCTCGTATCAGGCTTCCATTTAAAGAGACCTGGGCTGGGATCTGCCCATTCCTGGTCCCGTCCTGATCCCAATGTCAGAACCATCTCTGACCAATTGCTACCCAGGTTCCCACGGCAGATTCTGGAGGATTAGACTGGGAGGGGGGGGGGCTCCTCCTTGGGTGTGGATCTTGGTCGGTTGGCCCCCCATTTCTGCCAGTCCTTTTTCAAGGCTGGTTGTCTTCTCCAGCTGGCTGGGTGGAGCCAGTGCTGGCAGGAAGCCTTGCGTGATGTCCCCATCCCTGATCCCAACCCCTGGTTATCCTGGCCCAGCGAACAGGCTGAGGCTAGTGAGTCCCGTGGGGGAGGGTCTTCCGTGCAGGGTCCCGCCTGCCACCTGCTCCTCTCTGCAGATCGCTACCACCCGGAAGCTGACCGTCCACCTGAGGCCTCCGTCTACCTGTGACCTGGAGATCAGCCTTCAAGGCATCAAGCTCATCCTGACTGTCAATGAATACAGCCAGGAGGAAGAGGTGAGGGTCTGCCGTGGGGGGGGGGCGTTGGGAATAGGGCAAGGGGCTACTCCCAAGCAGGAGCCAGCCTCCTCAGCTGCAGGTGCAACCCTGCCTGGCCCCTTCCTCCACCTGCGGAAACTCTCGGCTCGCCTGCTCAAGGGTCCCCACAGGCTGAGCTCAGCTGCTTGGCCTGGAGAGGCTGGTGGGCCGAAGGGGCAAACTCACTTTGGCCAGCTGGCTGATTGACCAGGCAAAGGATGGCGGCTGCAGGACGGCCTGGTCCAAGGCCAGGAGGGCTTGGCAGGGAGGCTGGCATAGCCATTCTGCTCCGACTGGTGGGAGGCTCAGGGCGATGCCCGTCCCCTTGCCATTGCCCAGCCCTCGGCCAGCCCTGGAGAGGAGGGCAAACCTTTGGTGGGGCATGGCTGCTCTTTGCCCTCCCCACGGATGGCTTGGATTCCTCTCTCTATGCCACCTCTTTGTCCCAGGGCTTTGCAATGGGCAAAGGGAGGGCTGTGTCCAGAGTCTCGGGACCATGTTGAAGCCTCTGGGGCACCACTCTGGCTGGCTCTTTTGCTGCTCGGCCCCCAATGCCCATGCCAACCTCCATGGATCATGCCGGGGGGGGGACACACGTAGCCTCTGAGTGGGCAAGAAGGCCAGGTCAGATGGGCAGCCCATGGCAGAGACTCCGGAAAGGCCCTCCTACCCAGGGCTGGGCATGGCTGCCTCATCACTGCCATTTCCTTCCTCCCTTCCTCCCTTCCTTCTTCCTTCCTTCCTTCCTCCCTCCCTTCCTTCTTCCTTCCTTCCTCCCTCCCTCCCTTCCTTCCTCTCTCACTCCCTTCCTTCCTTCCTCCCTCCTTCCTCCTCCCTCCCTCCCTCCCTCCTCCCTCCTTCCTTCTTCCTTCCTTCCTTCCTTCCTTCCTTCCTTCCTTCTTTCCTCCTAGTTGGAGCGCTGCAGCCATTTCTTCCAGATGAAGAATGTCTCCTTCTGCGGCTGCCACCCTCGAAATAGCTGGTGAGTGGCTCCTTCTGCAAGGGGTGCCTGCTTGGGATGGCACGGGCTGAATGGGCAGGTTCTGCCCCCATGGAGGGAAGGGCACAGGTGGTGGTGGGGGCCTCTCTCTGTGCAAATGGGCCACTGGAGCCTCTTGTGGGGCTGCTCGCTCCCTGGCAGCTGCTGGCACTGCTCAGCGAAGGCTCTGCGGTGGGAAAGGTGGGCACACAGAGCCGAGCCGAGGGGGCAGCGTTGGCACCGGCCAGTGGCCAGACTCTTCCGAGCAGCCAGCCTGCCTCCCTCCCTCCCTCCCTTCCCCCGGCCCCTCCCAACTCCACAGACGGGCCCTTTAGCCCTCCCCCTTGGGGGAGCCGTGGGGCTGCTCTGCCCGCTTGGCCTCACCACCGCTGCTCTCCCCCTGCAGCTATTTTGGGTTCATCACCAAGCACCCCGTCCTGAGCCGCTTCGCCTGCCACGTCTTCGTCTCGCAGGAGTCCATGCGGCCTGTGGCCGAGTGTGTGGGGTAAGTGGGGGGAGGCGCTGCTGCAGCCGGTGCCCCCAAGGAGGCGGAGGGGGCCCAGCAGCAACCGGCAGCCCAACCCCCCAGGGCACAGCAACCCTTCGGGTGGGAGGACCCCAACTGGCAAGATGGCCCAAGTGCCAGGTGCCCAGGTGCCTCGTCCAGCCACGAAGGGAGAGCAGATGCCCCCAGCAATTCTGCCCCCTCCCCTCCTTTGCCGGGGTGCCTGTGGGGCTGGGCCGGGTGAAGATTCCTACGGATCCTGCTGGGCCCCTCGAGAGGAGTGAGGTGGGGTCCTCTTGGGGGTGCAGAGCCATCTGATTCGGATGGCACCAATTCCGAGTCCCCCCAGCCTGTGGTTGCCCAAAGAGGTGACCTCACCCAGGGAGGGGTCTGCATAGCAGCAGCCCCTCCCCTGGCACCTTATGGCACTGGGCAGCCCCACATCCCTTGCAAGACTGCTGGGACTTGGCCTGAAGTGGTACCCCTGGTGGGGGTGGGAGCGAGGGCTGTGGGAGACCCCCGTGACTCCTGTGGACATGTGGGGCCAAACTGCATGTTTTTTTTCTTGGGGGGGGTGGAGTTTGGCCTCCTTTAAAGGAAGGGGGGGGCCTGGACGTGTGCATGCATGCCTGGGTTCTCCCCTTTGTCTGGGGGCTCCCAGGTAAGTGGGGGAGGGCAGGCATGTGTGGCCTTCTCCCCCACTGAACAGGGGTACGACTAACTCAGCTCTTCCTCCTCTTTGTAGCCGCGCCTTCCAGGAATACTACCAGGAGCACCTTGAGTTTGCTTGCCCCACAGAAGACATTTACCTGGAGTAGGACGTGAGCTGGAGGGCGGCCCCTCCCCCCTCCCCAGTTTCACGCCCCTCCAGAGAGACGGACCAGAGGCCCAACTGCTGCCAGGAGGCCCAGCCCACGACTTCCCTGCACGCGGGGGGCTGGCATTGGGGGGCTCTGAGGCCCAGGCTAGTCTGGTGGGCATCTTGCCCCCTCTCCCCCTTTCCTAATTCCCCACCCCACCCCCAAGTCCCCATGTGGCCAGGGGAGCAGCCGGAGCCAGCCTCCCAGAGGGCGCTTGGTAGGTAGGGGGGAAATGGGGGCGCGGAGGAGGAGGGGGGCTGTAGCAGCTTTCATGCTTGTTTGGGGGTGGGTGGGTGGGGGCTTCCCAAGAATTATGGCCTTTGTATGAGGTCCTTGTTTGGGCTGGAAGGAAGGCTGGGAGGGAGGCCCAGCATGGAGGGCCCCTCCCTGGAAGAAGCTTGCCTGGGGAAAGGGCTTCCACCTGCCAGACCCCCCCTCAGCCTCCCTTCCGTCCTTCTTTTGGGGGAGGGCACTGCCTCCCCATCCTGCTCCCTGCCTCCTCCCGGCTTTGCCTGGCCTCGATGCTCTGGCTCCCCCCTCGGCCAATCGGTTTTTCAGGAAGAGGGGCTGTATGTGTGCGCACACCTCCCCCACCACCTTCCCCCACCCCCACCCCATATTTCCCTGCTAATTCTCACCTGCCAGGGGCACAGCTGAGTTGGGGGGAGTACAAGATGGAAACCCCCTCCCCCCCCCGCATGCAGCATGGCAGCCGGGAACCCAAAGGGCATTTCTGCAGGCAGCTCCTTGGCAGAAGTGGGGAAATGGGGGGGGGGCGCAGGGGGCTCCTTCCTTCCCTCTGCTCCTGCTGTGGCTAGAGGGCCCCTTCTGGGGAGAGTGGGGGGGGAGGCAAGGAAGGACTCTTCCAGGCATCACCCTTTGGAGAGAACCCAGGAGCCCTAGTTTTCTTTCGCTGAACCCCCAGGGCCCTGGTAGAGGGTCAGCCCGGCTGCAGGGCCCTCCCCGGCTCCCCCCGCCCCCCCTGCTGTGCCTGGTGAATGCATCCGCTTGCCAGCCCACCTGCCTGGACCCGGTGGGAGCTGAGCGTTAGTGGCCTCTGCTGTCTGTTCATGTAGCGATATATTTATCCGTAACTTCACCCACCAGGAGCAGCGCGCTGTACATAGGGACCCTCCCACTCACGGCCCCCTCATGAGTTGGACTTTCAATAAAATATATGCTTGGTGTCACCAGGGGGGCTGTGTGATTGCGGCGCTTGGGGTGCGGAGGGAGGATGGCTGCAGGACCTGGGCGTGGCTAGTGGGGAGAACAGGAGTAGGGGGCACAGGGTAGCAGTCCTCCAGTCTCTCAGGGGCTACCCTGAAGAAGAGGGAGGGGGCTCAGCCTCTTCCCCAAAGCCCCCGAGGGCGGGACAAGGAGCAAGGGATGGAAACTCACGGAGGGGAGAAGCAACCTAGAACTAAGGAGAAACTTCCTGAGAATGAGAAGAGTTAATGAGCAGAACGGCTCCCCTTCGGAAGTTGTGGGGGCTCCAACACGGGGTGGGGTGGGGCTTTTAAGAAGAGGCTGGGCAGCCACTTGTCTGGAATGGCACTATAGAGTCTCCAGCTTGAGCAGGGGCTGGACTAGAAGACCTCCAAGGTCCCTCCCAGCTCTATTCTGATGGATTGATCGGCCTGGCCTGAAAGGCATCTGGGCTGGCAGCTGCTGGGGGTGCCAGGGGCAGAAGCCCTTGCCTGCCTCCAGGGGGAAGGGCCATGGGGGCACCAGGGCACATTCATGGGGGAGGGGAGGAGGCCCCATGGGGCAAGGATCCTGAGCAGTTCACTTAGTGGCCGTTTGACTCCCCTTGCAGCATCTTCCTGGCCACCTGATCAAATGTCCAGAGGCTTAGCCCATACTTATGACGGTCGCAGGGATCACGCAATCCCCTTTTGTGACCTTCAAAGTCAATGGGGAAGCCAGATTCACTTAACAACCACGTTGCTAGCATAACTGCAGTGATTCACTTAACAACTGTGGCAAGAAAGGTTGTAAAGTGGGGAAAAGCTCACTTAACGAGGTCAAATGGGTAACTGGTGGTTGGGAGACGACTGAGGGCTCCACACGGCCCTCATTGATGGCTGCATTTAACCGGCGTCTGTGCAGGGCAAATATGGACACCTGCACCGGTGTTCCTTGTCCGAGGCCGGCCTGATCTGCCCCCTTCGGCTCTTTGCTTCACTGGTCTCCTGCCATAGATAGCGAGGGAGGGAGGGAGGGAGGGAGGGAGGGAGGGGAGGGATTGGGGGCAGCAAGATGTGGGCCTGAGAAGGGGAAGGTATGAAGCGGCCTCTCAGGACTCCTGCCGTGAACGAGGGATGCCAAACTCCTGAGCCCTTCCCAAAACATCAAAAGAGCCTCCTATTGGATGAACTGGTCAAAAGGGGAGGGGCTGGGGAAAGCGGGGAAAGTGTAGCCTTTGCGTGGGAATATTCAGATCCGGCTTCTCTTCCACTGCAAACGCTTCGCCTGACTAAAAGTGCCCATCGCTTCAAACAGACGGGAGTCGAGAGTCTCCCTTTCCAAAACGTCTAAGCTGAGGCAGGTCTGACGGTGACTGCGCTTGGGACCAGAATGCCCATCGTTAAACAAGGCAGTTGTTAAGTGAGTCACACTCGCTTTTATGATCTTTTTTTTTGGCCCCCATTGTTAAACAAGTCACTGCAATTGTTAAGTGAATCCAGTGTCCCCTGTTGACTTTCTTGGTCGGAACCGTCATAAATACAGGTTGGTTTGCCAAGTGCCTGAATTTTGATCACGCGACAGAGGACCAGTATTCCCCCCCCCCTGCTTTTGTAACTTTGAACGGTCACTAAACAGATAGTAGTTCAAGGGAGGACTACCTGTACGGCCTTAGCATTGGATCCCACCCGTCAGAACTCACTGCCGGCCTGCCAAGAACCTGGGCGGGGTGGGGTGGGGTGGGGGGGCTGGAGGGAGGGGGGAAGGTGCCTGGGGGAAACTGACACTGAAGTGTGAGAACAGAGGACGTTTCCTTGGGAGGAGGCGACTCCCACCTAGAGCAAAGCTCTCCAATGGGCTTGGCCATTTTTAAGGCTTGTGGAATTCTGGGAGTTGAAGTCCGCAAGTCTTAAATTGCCGAAGTTTGGAGAGCCCTCAAGGAGAGAGGAGAGTTTCCAAAAGATCTTTTGTACTTGGCTGGACAAGGAGAGACAAAGGATGGAAGAGACCCAGGGGGGAAAGTTGAACTGGCCAAAGTCTGGCACAAACTCTCCGTTCTGGCTTCGGGCTACTCTCTGGACTTCTAGTCAACCTCCAGTCAACGATGCCTTTCCCAACCCACGGGGTGAAGGATCGGTTCTGCCCTGGCGCCCAGGGGGAGGCAGGCCTGACACCACAACAGCAGCAATAACCAAACAGCAGCCCAGGGGTTTCTTATAAATTTATTACATAATAATAATAATCATAATAATAGTAGTAATAATAATAATATAAGAAACATAGATCTCTGTGTGTGGGGGGCGTTATCACAACATCGGGTCAGGAGGTGAGTGAGTCAGGCCTCCCTTACTCTGCAGAAGACGGACTTCCTCAGGAAATCGGTATAAAATAAGGGGTGACGTCAATCTGACCCTCTCAATTAATAAACCTTCAGCCAAACCAAGGGGGGCAGCAGCAGAGGGGGGGGCAATGGGAGGGGGAGAGACAGGGGTGGGGGGCTGAGACCGCTCCTGGCCCTTCAAGGAGGCTGGTGGGGGGGGAGCAGGGGTCCCTGCCTGTTTCCAAAGCCCAGAGGGGGGAAATGGGCATCGGGGGGGGGGGATTGAAGGACCACATCAAGACCTCCACGAGAACCAGCCGCCTTAAGAAACTCTCCAAGGAGACCCTCCTGAGCCACTTTCTCTGGAGGCCACGAAAGCCACGGAGAGGTCACGAGGAGAACCTGGGGCAACTGAGGTCACACCTGCCGGAGGGGAGGGGTCTCAGGAGGACTCCCCCCCTCTCCCAGGAGCCCACCGGCCTTCTCTGGGGTGGCTTGGGGAGTGGAGGGAGGGGTTTGCTGCCAGGGCCTTGAGGACGGGCAGAGGGCAGAGGTGGGGGGGGGGCAGCTGCAATCCGAACCAGGGACCGGAAGCTGGGCCATGCAAGCGACGTGCTTCACTCCAGCCGAGGAGGGTCGGCTGCCTTGGTGCCAAGGCTGGGATGCCGACGGGGCACAAGCGGGTCCTTCTGGCCAAACAGCCAGTTAAGCGTGGCGGGAGGGGGGGGGGCAGCCATGGCAAAGCCTCTGGGGGCAGCTGGGGAAGCGAAGGCAGAAGCGGACGAGGGAACTTGCTAAGCAGGGCGTGACTCGCACTGGGGCCTGGGGTGCTATAGGTGGGGGGGGGAGTTGAGCGCTTTCACAAAGGGGGAGCCTGAGGCCTCTTCCCTGCTGGCTCCCCTTCCAGGTGGACCTTCGGGTGGGGGGGCTTTCCGTCTCCTTGCAAAGCTGAGGAGGCTTTTCCGTGGACGGCTGTGGCTCCCTTGGGTGACCAGGAGGTGCCCTCAAGAGCGGCTGCGTCCCCTCTGGAGAGGGGCACTGGGCCCTTTCCCTGCCCTGCCCATCCTTTGAGGGGCTATTTAGGGGTCAAGGTACCAGGCCAAAGGACTGACCTTTCCTACCTCTTCCTGGGGAGGGGTGGGTGTTGGGGGCAGGGACTGGGGAGGGGGGGGAATCAAAGAGATTTCTCTGGCACTAGAGAACATCGGCTGCTTCGCTGCAGGACCCCCAACATGGCGCCCTCGGAGCAGGTCGGCTTCCCACCCTCTCCCTGCAGGCTCCCCATTGGGGTCCCCCCCCCCAGGCCAAGGTGGCCCCTGGGATGGCACAATCCACACTCAGCCACATCGGACCTCCGTCTCCCTGGCGTGGAGCCTGCTCTGTGGAGACTTCCCTGCACGGCTGGGCGGTGGGCTCGGCTGCCTCTGCCCCCCCCCCATCCTCTTGGTTTGGGAGCAGATTCCTGAAGAGCTTCCCCAAGGGGGGGGGAGGGGGCTGAAGTTGCACCATGTGCCTCGTCCCAGGAAGAGCAACGGGGGCACCAACCCCATGGCGACCCAGCCTGTTCTGAGCCAAGAAGGGAGGGGCCCCTGTCTAAATGCAAGGAAGGGGGGGCTTCTGAAGAGGGGGGAGTCAGGGGCTGTTGGGAGGCTCCTCTGCACACAGGCCTCCCACACACTGGGGCCCTCACCGCCCACTCCATGCCCCCCCAGGGGTGGAGCTTTATTTGGGGGGTGGGAGAGGAATCTCTCAGGGGTTTTGCCAAAGCTGCCATCGGAGCTCTGGCTCTGAGGCCGGCCTGCCCTCCTCCCGGCCGGGCCCAGACAAGCATCAGGGCTGGGCGGCCTTCGCGTTCCCTGGCGCAATGCCTGCCGTCGGGACTTAGCCGTGGTGGCCCCGCTCCGGTCAGCCGAGGCTCCGGGGGGCATCACGCAGTGTTCGCAAACACAGGTACGGCTGCAGCTGCTTAGCGGGAGGGGCTGGTGGGCTCCCCCCGGGCGGGGGGGCTGCGCTGGCCTCCTTGATTGGCAGGAGAGCAAAAGCGTCTCCCGCGTCCCTAGAGGGGAGGGGGCTCCCCCATCAAGGAGGCGTCCAGCTTTCCCGGTCCCGAAGCGAACTTCCTGCAGACGAGGAGGGGGAGTTTGGGGAGGGGGTCTGCAGTCTTCGGGCCTCCGCGGGAGGAGGCCAGGCAGGCAGCTGGGCAGACGCGTCTCCTCTGGTCCCAGAAACAGCTGCGGAAGGGACGGAGACACCGGCTCCACGGCACGTGGAGCGGAGAAAGCGCCTGCCGCGCGTGGGTGCGTACCTCGGCCGTCTGGTGCGCTTCCCTGGCCGTGGGGAGGAGGGGGGTGGCAGCTGGGCACGGCTTGAAGGGGGGGCACCCCCTCTCCCAGCCCAAAGCGACAATTGTGAGCCCTCCAGGAAAATTGGGGAGGGGGAAGGTTCTAGGTTTACTTGGCCTGGAGACCCCCCCTCTGGAGACAGGCTGAAACTGCCTCCTTCTGGACCCTTGGAATCCAGGGGGCCTTTGCTTTTTATGAGGAGGGGTCCGATGGACGCCAGTTGGGTCTTTGGCACCTGCTTTTGCTTCCCCACACGAGGGAGGGGCTCCCCTGGAGGGAGAGAAGGCAGCTCCTCCCATCGCCAGGAGTGTCCAGGGGCCATCAGGCAGTCTGGGGGGCTATCTCGGCCCTTTGGGGGCTCTTGGGGGTCCTTGCACCCTTTCTGACCAGAAAAGCCCCCTCTATAAAAGGGGTTTTCCTGGCCCAATTTGTAAAAAGGGGATAAGAGGACTGGGGGGGGGGGGGGCTTCCAGTATTTGAGGGGCTGCCCCAGAGAAGGGGGGGGGGTGCCCCACCTATTCTCCAAATCCCCAGAAGGCAGGAGAAGAAGCGGGGGGGGGGGGGGTCCTTAAAGAGAGAGAGGGGCAGCCTGGAAGGAAGAATTTCCTGTCCGTGGGGACTATTAGCCAGGGGAACTGCTGGCCTCCAGAAGTTGTGGGAACTTCATCACTGGGAAGTTTTTAAGAAGAGTTGAGAGAACCATTTGTCTGAAATGATATGGGGTCTCCTGCTTGAGCAAGGGGCTGGACTAGACGACCTCTGAGGTCCCTCCCAATGGGGTGTGTGCTTTCTGAGAGGCTGCCCCCCCCAAACACACCACACAATTGGGGATGATGGGAACCGCATCCCGACACAGCTGGAGAACACCAGATGTGGGGCTGGTCCTGCATTTGCTGACGCTTAAAACCCTTTTATCACACAATTTGTGTGTGACGCTGGTTGCTTTCAAACAGGCCTTTTAAGTTGTAACCCCAACTTTTCTCAGGGGTGGGGGGAAAAGCCCAGGCTTGGCTGGGGGTCCCTGTGAGGTTGCGGGGGCCTTAAAACGTTGGAATTGGAACACAGCTGCCTTCCTCCTCCTCGGAGATTAAAGGCTTGGCAGAGGCACCATGGGGGGGCTCTTCAGGGAGGGGCAGGGGAGAGACCTGGCCCCCTCCTCTCACCTTTCCCTAACAGGGATCAATTGGGGGGGGGAGGAATTGCAGAGAGGTCTGGGGGGTTCTGGGTGTTGTAGGTTGATGGATGGGGGGGGAGCTGGTGTGGCAAGCACTCCTGGCAGATGCCCAGCCCCCCCAGCTCCTTTCAGGAGGAAGAGAGCAGCCCACCCCCAGCTACGCTGCCCCCTGCCCCCTGCCGGGCTTTCCTTGGGTCTTCAAGCTGGCAACTGCCCCCCCCCTCCCCAGGGGAAGAGACTGCATGCTTGCCAGCCCCCCCCCCCGTCCTTCTATGGAGCAGCCATTTGAGAGCCCTTGGCAGGAAGCAGGTTTCTCTTGGCCATTGGTAAAAGCTGGGGGTGGGGGGGGTCAGTGAGGGCCCCCCCTCTAGCCCCCAGGTCTTTGGTGCCTGCTCTGGGAACCCTCTGGGCCTGGGGAGGGAGGGGGGCTCCTTCCAAGTCCCACCCGGGTGGAAGCTCCCTGCTCTGGCCTGGCTGGACAGTCACTTCCAGGCGGGGGTGAGGTGGGGTGGAGGGGTGGGGAAAGACACCCCCCCCCCATTTTGGGGCAGCCAAAGAGACCAGGAAGAGCCCAGCAGCCCCTCTGGATGCCTTGAGAATGAACTGGGGCTCCTCTTCAAAGGGGCTGCTGGGTCTCCTCCACTTTCAGGCCAGGGCTGTAGGGAGCGGAGCCCCCCCCCAGAGCAGAAGGCTGGGGGTGCAGGGAGGGCCCCCCATTTCTTTGGCCTCTTAAAGGAAAGGGGAGGGACCAGGCGGCAGCCACAGGGGGCATCTGAGACTGGGAACCCCTCAGGACTGACATCCCTTCCAAGGGCCTTTGCAAAATGTTGGGGACCCTCCGGCTTCTGGGGGCATTTGGTGTGCAGCAGCTGCCCGGCTTCCAGAGGGTGGAGGGGAGGCTCAAGAGTTGGGCTTCTTCCCTGCCTGCCCCTCTCTGGCCTCCCCAGGAAAGCAGGGCGAGGGGCTTCAGCAAGGGAAGGAGTCTCAGCCGTGTCGGTGTGTGTGTGTTGTGTGTGTGTGTAAGCGGGGGTGGGGTGGGGGGAGCAGCTCCTCCGGTCAGGGCCTGTCCAGCGAGAATGGAAGACTTCAGACGTGTCCCAGAAGCCAGTGCAACGTTGCCTTTTGTTTGTTCCTGCCCCCCCTTAAAATTCAGACCATTTAAAAGGAACCTTCAAAACTTCTCTTTCATTCAGTCACTAAAAACCCCCACAAGCCTTGCAGGGAGGAGCCCCCAGCCCCCCCGCAAGATAGAGCTTCAGTCAACCGTTAACTAAACAAGGTGGCTATAGATATAGATATATAGATATTTGTTCTCCCCCCCCCCCTTTTCAAATATATAGCTGATTAAAAAGATGCAAAAGTGAGTGAGTGGGACAGAGGGGGGGGGGTTTCCTGCTGTTGGGCATCCTCTCCTTGGGATCGCCAAACCTACAGAGATGCAGAGAGATGAAGAGACCCCCTTCGACTGCCCCGCACCCGCAAAGCCAAACGAGGCCACCCCCCCCTCCCCACCGGGGCTGCCCCCCTCTGCACCCCAAGCATGCTTCGATCCATGCGACATCAGCCCCTCTTGTGCGCCAGGGCACGGCAACAGTCCTCCAGGCGGCAGTGCCCGCTCTCCGCGGGGGCCTCTCCCGGTCTCCTCTTCGTGGCCCCGCGGGGTCCTTGTGGGGGAGGGCCGGGGGCTGCGGGTGGGGAAGGAAGTGGGGTGGCACTTCTGCCCCTCCCTTGGGAGCTCCTGCTGGCCTTCACGGGGGATTCCTCCGGCAGCAGTCGCTGGGGGCCAGCCAGGCTCCCTGCAGCCAGGACACTGAGCCCCTTCCCCAAAAGCCCCCCTGGCCTCCCCAAAGCCGAAGGCAAGCAGCCACAGCACCACAACGTACGGATCCTGTTAAGGCCCGGCTGGAGCCTGGCAACCCTAGCACAAGGGCCCCTTCCTCACTCGGCCCCTGGTCCCTCCGGCCTCCCCCGGGGCCCCTGCCAGGTGCGCAGGAGGCGCTGCTGCCGAGGTCTTCTCCTACAGGGGGGGCCTCTCCTTCCCCAGAACCGCCTGTCCAGCAGTGACTCTCTCGGGGAGGGGCTGAGCTCCCGTGGCCCATGCCTGTTCCCGAGGAAGGGAGCCTGTGCCAGGGTGCCCGGGGGCCTGTGGGGCGGGAGGGAGAGGAGGCGCCTGCCCACCCTGTCCTTCAGTGCAGGAGGAGCCCCGGGTGGCCCCCCCATCTACTGGCCTAGCAGGACCGGCCCCGCCTGCCCCTGAGTGTCGCAGCCCCGGGAGAGGAGCTGGGGCTGCCGGGACGGTCAGCTTTCTGCCAGCTGCTTGAGTGCCCGCTCAATGTTCATGCGGTGCCCCACCCGCGTCACCCCCAGCTCCACAAAGTCCTCCTTGGTCAGGGCGGGCAGGTGGGTGCCCTCAATCTCGTTGTCCTCGAATTTGTCTCTGTGCTCCACCAGGTTAATGCTCTCCAGCCAGTCCCCCACGTCGTACTTGTTCCAGAGCTGGAGGGGCTTCTGCATGAAGGGCCGCAGGGGGTGGAGGGAGTGCAGGGGGGGGCCCGGGGAAGGGGAGGGGGAGGGGGAGCGGCTCCGGGCACTGACGCTGCGCACCACGAAGCGCACCTCCTTGGGTTCGTGGGGGATGGAGAGGCTGGAAGATTTGAGGATGGTGGGCGGGGTCAGCCCGTAGGGCCGGACGGTGCTCAGGGGGTCTGTCCTATCCAGGGCAGGCTTTACCGGACTGGGAGTGCGACGGGTCACAGGGTAGCGGCTGCCAGGACGCACGGTGTAGGTGGTGCCGGAGCTGCGCTGGGAAATGGTGCTTAGTTCTCCTAAACTACTGAAAAGTCTGTGAAGACAGAGAGAGAGAGAGAGAGAGGGAGGGAAGGAGGGAGGGAGAAGCAGTGGTGAGAGAGGTGCCCAGGCACAAAACAGGGGCACACCCACACACACACATTCCCCACACAACCAGCAAGGCCACAGATTCTGCAGAACCCTCCGGGAAGCCCCCTGCCCCCCCCCCCGAGCTCTTCTGCATGGGCCCCCCTGGGCAGGCCTTCTCTGGGGGACACACCGAGGCTGCTTGGGGGGACTGACCCTCCCCAGGAATCCACCCCCCTCCGGTTTTCCAACGCTAGCCTTAACCTCCTCAGCCCCCCAAAGTCCCAAATCCCTGCGGCCCTCAACCTTCCCTGCACCAGAGGTGGGGATCTGGGGAAGCAGGGTCTCTGGGCAGGGAGAAACCCACCCTGGGGAGGGCCAGGACTATTTCTCAGAAATGGGGGAGAGTCTCCTGCTGGAGCAGAAGACCTCCTAGATCCCTTCTAACTCCGTTATCCTGTTAAGGCTCCCTGGTTCAGCTTCAGGGGGTGATTCCCCCACCCGCTTGCCTGGGAGGGGGGGGCTGGATAGTTTCCTGCCGGTGTTTTTCATCAGCTCTGGAAGCCCCCCCCCCCGCAGGACTCTGGGAAACCGGCAGAAGGCTCGCTCAGAGTGGGCCGAGGAAAAGCTCCCTGAGCCCGGGGGATAGTCGGCCTTTCTGAGAGAGGGAGCTGCGCTCCTCAAGGTCTACTCCAGGGTTCCCCAAACTTGGTAATTTTAAGACGTGTGGACTCCAACTCCCAGAATCCTTCAGCCAGCCGTGCTGGTGTAGATTATTTCCACGGACAAAACAAAAAGGGACTGAAAGCCACCGTGTACCTTTTTGTTAAAACGTGTGGTGGAACCTGTGGCTGAAAATTCAGGGAGGGTGGAACTAAGAGCGTCTCTAGTCTGGAATCCATGCAGGGCAAAAGCAAAGGAGATCTGACACACACACACACACCCACAATCCCTGGAGGGCTCATCCGGTTGTTCTCAAGGGAGCGCAAGTCAGTCTGGGGAGATTGCAAGAACAGGGGAGAAACTTCTCGGATCAGTGGGGCGCTTGGAGTGGGGGGCTCAGCCCAAAAGCGAGGGGCTCTTTCCTTAGCCTCCCCTTTCCCAATGTTGGGAGCCCCCGGGAGGAGCGAGGGACCGAGCCGGCTCTGGCCTGCTGCTTTTGCTGACCAGGGAGATGACTTGGAGCTCCCTCTGACCCAGGAAGCCTCTGCTGGAAGGTCCCTTTTCCTCCTGGCCACCCGGAAACCCCCAAGAACCACCGTCTGCAGCGCATAACGGGGGAAGATCAGGGACCTACCCCGCCTCTGGGGACGGAGGGCTGGAAGGCAGAGGGGCAGGTGGGACCTGGGTAGCTGGGACTGCTCCGGGCAGGGGAAGAACAATCAACCACTGGGTCCTCCATCCCTGGGGTTTTTTAAGAAGAGCCTGGACAATCACTAGTCTGAAAGGGCGGGGAGGTGTGTGAAAAAATGTGCTGCTTTCCACAATATGGAAAGTCAGGGGGGGAAGAAGGGGCTGTGTTGAGAGGAGGGTCTTCGGGAAGCTCTTCAAGAGGAAAAGCTCCTCAGCTGGCAGTGACACTGGCAGACATTTCAGGGCCTGCCAACAGCTGGCAGCTCTGCCCAACGCTCGAGAAGGGATTCACTGGGCGGACAATGAAGAATGGCCAGGAAAGAGCGAAGGAGGCCTCCTTCAGTGAAGACGCTCAGGACGGCTCTTTGTTCTCCAACAGGCACGGAGGGCTTCTCTCGGCCGGAAGAGCAGGCAGGGGGGGGCACCAGGCTCTGGACGTGGGGTGCAGTGGCGCAGAGTGTGGCTTGGAGCAGAGCTGGGCCCATTTCTTACAAAGGCTCCCTTCAGTCCGTGCTTGGGCCTTTCGTTACGAAGGGCAGGGGGCCACTGACCACATGCCGAAGACTGCTCTGCAGAATTAGCCCGTCTTAGCTGGTCCTGGCAGCCCACTTGGTGGCAAAGGCCACAGCCAACAGGCTCAGTGGGCGTGTGGCTGAAGGAGAAAAGCCCTGTTAATCGTGGCTATGTCTGGGGTTTGGCTACTCAGCCTGAAGCCGTCAAGTAGAATGGAGAGGAGCCCAAATGGAAAGCCCTCTGCATGCCGGACGTGTGTGTGTGTGGACTATCGTCCTACAAGGGCTCCTTCCGGCCTGCTCGCTCCCAATGAATTCTTGGCCTTAGCGGGGGGGGGGGGGGCTTGGCAGAATTCCTCCCCAGGATCACAATCCTCCCTTTGTAACGTGGGAAAATCACAGCGATCTGGAAGGAGCCAAGTGAAAGGCAGATCTCTGTCATAAATCGAACAGCTGCCTGTGACCCTCACACGGTGAGACCGGTGGGCCATCTGACCGACTGACCCCCCCCCCCAAGACCTACGAAAGCAGAAGAGACCCAAAATAAGAGGCTCCAACCGAAGTTCCACTGACGATGTTGCCTAGCCTGGTGACGAAACGCCTGGAAACTAAGGAAGCTCAGAGAAGAAGCAGAGGGGTCTCTTTGGAAGACCCCTCCCTCTGTTGAGACGAGGAGAAAGGCGGCTTTTGGATACCGGGCAGGGTGAGAACTGAGGGAGTGAATGAAGGACCCCAGAGGACTCTTCAGTCTGGAAAGTCTCCCTTCCCTGCGTCCGAAACTGATAAACACTGAATGGGAAACGCAATCCTCAATCCGCTATTCTTTGGCCAAAGTCTTCCCAGCTGGCTCCTTCTAGAGGAAATGGGCCCCTCCGGCCACAATAGGCACTCTTGAAGTTAAAATAATTTGCTTCATGTTGCCACTCGGACAAAATATCTTGAGAATCCATTATGTGGGGTTGCTTTGAACATTGTCCACCTGTCCTTGGAAGGAAAATGGATATTCTGCTGCAGGAGCAAGAATGGACTGGGGGGAGTTTTTAGGAAAGGGATCCAGAGGCCGAGGACATCAAGCACAAGGAGACAAAGGGGGGGGGCATTCCCTTCGGTGGCTGAACCTCCCATGTGGATGCCACGCAACGGGTAAGGGGGCCTTTTGGGAGGTGCTCAGCTCTGGAGAGATTCAGAAGACGAGGAGGGGGGCAGAAATACCCTCACGCACAACGCGGGCCATGCGTCACAAAGAGAGACCAGGCCAAGCATTGCGGCTGCCAGGAGCTCCAATGGCTGCTCTGTATTGTTCCCCCCAAGGTTTTCAAGACAAGAGCTGACAGCTGTTTGTCCAAGATGATACAAGCTGTCCTGCCATGAACAGGGGGCTGGATTGGAAGACAGCCCCCCCCCCCCCAGGTCCCTTCCAGCCAGGCCTGGGATTCTGCATGAGAAGGTCTGGATCTGTCCGATTGTGGCCATCCTACCTCACCCTCCCACTCCGTGGCCTCGAGCGAAGCCATAGGCAAGTGGGCTGGTACTTTGGGCATCTCCCTTGGCTCCTTTCCTCCTTCTTCCCATCACGGAAGATGGAAGCAGCAGCAGCAGCAGCAGGTGACAAGATACGGCCGAAGCTCAGGCCAAGCCCGGCTCCACTCCGAGGTGGAGAGGAGACCTCCTTCCAGGGTCCCATGAGGAGACAAAGCTCAGAATGCATGAACAAGGTAAGAGCCAAGGTGGCGCAGTGGTTAAATGCAGCACTGCAGGCTACTGCTAGATCAGCAGTTCAGCGGTTCAAATCCCACCGGCTCAGGGTTGACTCAGCCTTCCATCCTTCCGAGGTGGGTAAAATGAGGACCCAGATTGTTGTTGGGGGCGATATGCTGACTCTCTGTAAACCGCTTAGAGAGGGCTGAAAGCCCTATGAAGCCGTATATAAGTCTAACTGCTATTGCTATTGCGGGGGGCTTAGCCAGTGGAGGCTCACAGGCTGAGGGAGGGGCCTCCTAGAATTTAGAATTTAGAATTTATTAGAATTTGTAGGCCGCCCTTTTCCCTGAGGGGACTCAGGGCGGCTCACACAAAAACTGGGAAGGGGAAATACAGACATTAGGACAAACAAGTAATAAAATAGCAAGCAACATACATTCATCATTCGGGAGGGGTAACTATCCTATCCCCAGGCCTGACGGGCGAGCCAGTTCTTCAAGGCTATGCGGAAGGCTTGGACGGTGGAGAGGGTACGAATCTCCACGGGGAGCTCGTTCCAAAGGGTCGGGGCTACTGCTGAGAAGGCCCTCCTCCTTGTAGTTGCCAGCCGACATTGGCTGGCCGATGGAATACGGAGGAGGCCTAATCTATGGGATCTTATTGGTCGCAGGGATGTAATTGGCAGAAGGCGGTCTCTCAAGTATCCAGATCCACTGCCATGTAGGGCTTTATGGGTGATTAATAGCACCTTGAAGCGCATCCGGAGATCAACAGGTAGCCAGCGCAGCTCGCGGAGGATAGGTGTAATGCGGGTGAATCGGGGTGCACCCGCGATCACTCGCGCGGCTGCATTCTGCACTAGCTGAAGTCGCCGGATGCTCCTCAAGGGCAGCCCCATGTAGAGCACATTGCAGTATTCCAGCCTAGAGGTCACAAGGGCCCGAGTGACTGTTGTGAGAGCCTCCCGATTCAGGTAGGGTCGCAACTGGCGCACCAGGCGAACCTGGGCGAATGCCCCCCTGGTCACAGCCGTCAAGTGGTGGTCAAATGACAGCTGTGGATCCAGGAGGACTCCCAAGTTGCGAACCCTCTCTGAGGGGTATAAAATTTGACCCCCCAGCCTGAGTGGTGGAATAGTAGCCAAATCTTTGGGAGGGAAACACAACAGCCACTCGGTCTTTTCTGGGTTGAGCACAAGCTTGTTAACCCTCATCCAGTCCATAACGGCCTCAAGGCCCCGGCTCATCACGTCTACCGCTTCATTGAGTTGGCACGGGGCGGACAGATACAATTGAGTATCGTCCGCATATTGATGGTATCTAATCCCGTGCCTGCGGATGATCTCTCCCAGCGGTTTCATGTAGATGTTGAATAGTAGGGGGGATAAGACCGAGCCCTGAGGCACCCCATAATTTAGGGGCCTAGGGGACGATCTCTGCCCCCCCACTAACACCGACTGTGACCTGTCCGAGAGGTAGGAGGAGAACCACCGTAGCACGGTGCCTCCCACTCCCACCTCCCGCAGTCGTCGCAGAAGGATACCATGGTCGATGGTATCGAAAGCCGCTGAGAGGTCAAGGAGGACCAGGATGGAGGAACGTCCTTCATCTCTGGCTCTCCAGAGATCATCCATCAATGCGACCAAAGCGGTTTCTGTGCTGTAACCGGGCCTGAAGCCTGACTGGAAGGGGTCTAGGTAGTTTGCTTCCTCCAAGGACCGTTGGAGCTGGAAGGCCACCACCTTCTCAACAACCTTCCCCAGAAAGGGAAGGTTGGAGACTGGACGATAGCTATTAAGAACAGCTGGATCCAAGGATGGTTTCTTCAGGAGGGGTCTCACCACCGCCGCTTTCAGTGTGGCGGGGAAGTTCCCCTCCCGAAGGGAGGCGGTTACAACCGCCTGGATCCAGCCTCGTGTCACCTCACTGCAGTTAGTAACCAGCCATGAGGGACACGGATCCAAGACGCAGGTGGAGGTACTTACAGCTCTCATGGCCTTGTCCACATCCCCGGGGGTAACGTCCTGAAACTCAACCCAGGGCTGTTCTACTTGGTCCCCTTGCGCCTCGGCTGGAACTGCAGGGGTGGAGTCCAAGTCCGACCGAAACCGAGCAATTTTGTCCGCTAAGAATTGGGCATATTCTTCAGCTCTGCCCTGCAAGGGTTCCCCCGCCTCCCTTTTGTTCAATAGGGAGCGGGTTATCCTAAACAGGGCGGCTGGACGGGACTCAGCGGATGCTACCAGGGTGGCTATGTGCGATCTTTTTGCTGCCCTAAGTGCCCTGGTGTATTCCCTGGTGCAGGTGGTTACCATTGCCCGGTTCGATTCGGACTTATCGGACCTCCAACGGTGCTCTAGGCATCTCCTCCGGCGCTTCATCTCCCGGAGTTCCTCGGTAAACCAAGGGGGTCTCCGGGATCCGCCGCCTCGGAGGAGCCGCAGTGGCGCAATCCGGTCGAGGGCCTCCGACGCTGCCGAGTGCCACGCAGCAGCCAGAGTCTCCACCGGACTGTGGGCGAAAGTGTCAGGAATAACCCCAAGCTCTGTCTGGAACCTTGACGGTTCCATAAGACGCCTGGGGCGGAACCACCTGGTCGGTTCCTCCTCCCTACAGTGGGGGTTTGGCCTCCGGAAGTCGAGCCTCAGTAGGCAATGGTCTGACCACGACAGGGGTATGATGTCACTCCCCCTCAGACCAAGATCACAAATCCACTGCTCCGAGAGAAATACGAGGTCAAGCATGTGTCCCGCTGAATGGGTTGGGCCCCGAATTACTTGGGTCAAGCCCATGGCTGTCATGGAAGCCATGAACTCCTGCACCCCATCAGAGTTTTCACCGAGCGACGGCAAATTAAAGTCCCCCAGGACCATCAACCTAGGGAACTCAATTGCCAGCTCGGCTACCGACTCGAGGAGCGAGGGGAGGGCTGCTGCAACGCTGTTGGGAGGCAGGTACGTTAGCAGCAGACCCACTTGACCCTTGAGGTCCAACTTTAACAGCAAAGACTCACACCCGACAATCTCCGGAGCAGGGACCCTACGAGGAGCTAACGACTCTCGGATAACAGCGGCCACACCCCCACCCCTTCCCTGGGCTCTCGGCTGATGCAGCACCTGAAATCCTTCTGGGCACAGCTCTACAAGGGGGACTCCTCCCTCTGGGCCCAGCCAGGTTTCAGTAATACATGCCAGGTCTGCCCTCTCGTCTAAAATTAAGTCCCGGACGAGAGGAGCTTTATGTACAACAGACCTGGCATTTAGCGACAACAGCCTGAGACCAGGGTCCTGACTGCTTGCGCCATCTGGTCTTGGAGTGGGACTCCTAGGGCCGGAAGGAGGGATCTCTGTAATGTAGCGAACCCTCCTTCCCCGGTAATGGCCTGCCCTAAAGTCCCCGCCGTATCTGCCTCTCCCTGTTACGACCGCAATACCCCGACCCTCTCCCGTGTCTCTGGTCCCCTCAACCACCCCCGTGGCCCCCGCAACTCCCGGCAGGTCCTCCGAATCACGCGTACTGATACACTCCCCCAAACAGGCAGTGATGAACAGGCCCACCTGAGGACCTGGGTGGGAAACGTGATGGGCCATCCAGGCATGAGGGTTGGGTCCCCACTGCTGATAAGACCCTCCACCAGCCTGACCTGCAGGGGAAGCAGAGGCTCAGGGGCTGCCCAGATCCCGGAAGAGGAAGCGGCGTCTCTCAGAGGAGGACGTTAGAGTCCCCCAAGCAAGTGGGGGAGGCGCCTCCTGGGATCAGGGGTCTTGGGGCTCTTCCTTGGGGAGAGAACAGTGATGGGTCTTGTGTGGGGCTGCAGAATCCTCTGTGGCCCAACCCCCTTTCTTCCCCCCTTCCCCAAAAATGCTTTGCAGACGGGGCACCCCTCCCCTCCCCGTGCTTCTTGAAGCCAGCCCCGGCTTCCCCAGACCCCAGGGCCCCCTTGGCATCTGACTGCAGACGGGCACTTCCTCCTGGGATTCCGGGCCACAGAACATCACCAGACAGATATTGGCATGCTGGGTTGGGGGGGGGGCTGGGGAGGGACACAGCCACACAGCCCTGCAGGCCCTGCCCTCCCCCTCCCAGCAGCCCCCAGCACACTCAGCAAGGAGCAGCAGCAGCAGCAGCAGCAGGAGGGGGAAGGGGGAGGGAGGGAGGGAGGGGGGAAGACTGTTGCTATGAGATGAACATGCTCACTTACACAGCTCGCCCACCCTCCTGAGGCCTGAGGCGGTGCTAGACAGAGCAGCCGAGACATGCAGATGGGAGAGCAGGAAGAGAGGCAATGAGAAAGAGGTTAGCATCCGTCCAAGGCACCGGCCACCACCCCAAGAAGCAGCAGCAGAGCCGGCCGGAAGCTCCTCCTTCGGGGTCCCTGCTGCTCCCGGGAGTCCCCTCCTGCTGCCTGGGGCAGGGGAGGGAGAAGGGTGGAGGAGCCGGGCTGACCTCAGGCTCCCCAGGGCTGCAGGGACCCTCTCCCTTCCCCAGCACCCTCCACCTGGCCCGGGAGACAAGCAGGGGCCCCGTCTGCCTTCCCAGGCCACGGAGGGTCAAGGGCAGCCCAGTCGTGGCCAGTTCAACAGCCTGCGTCCCATTCCATGAAGTAGATGTTCACAACCACAGATGTTCAACAGCCAAAGCCACTGTGAAGCTCCGGGCGGAGGGGAGGGGCTGGGGAGGAGGGGCTGGGCCGGGGAGCAGAGAGAGAGAGAAGGAAGGAAGGAAGGAAGGAAGGAAGGGAGAAGGGGCCTTGTGGGCAGCAGGTCCTTCTTCTCTGCGGTTCCTGCTGAGCTCCCCAAGGGTGGGCCAAGGAGGCAAGGTGGCTGATCCTGATCCCGGTGTGTGTGTGTGTGTGTGTAGCTTTGGGCCGTACAGAAGGCAGTGCGTAACCTCCGAGTGATTTGCCCCCCGGGTGATGTGGAAATGCTGTAAATAGTAGATAAATATGCAGGCGTTTCTGAGGGCAGCCAGGAGGAGAAACGCAAACAGGGAAAAAATTGCAGCAGAACTGGGGGGGGGGGGGAGGAGATGCTCGGGGGGCTCTTCCTGATCCTTCCTGGGGGAGACCCTCCTCCCCTCCCCAAGCCCCCTGCCCCAGCTTCTTGAACTGCCCCCAAGGTCCCTGATCTCCTGCCAACCGCTCGCAAACTGGGAATCCTCCCAAGTGGACGACCAGCTCCAGAAATCCCTTTGCCTCCCAGACTAATCCAGGCTGAAACCACTGGAGGAACCCAACTTTTTTTGCCACTGGCTCTTTGGGCGTGGTTGGTCATGTGATTGGATAGGGCGTGGCCAACTTCCCCCCCCTTTTTAAAGCATTTCCCCCTACCTATTCACTTTTTCTCTGCTACCGGTTCTAGCGAAGCTATCAGAACCGGTATCCTTTCACCCCTGAAGAAAACCCTCCACTCCATGAGCTCTTCAGGAAATCCCTCTGAGCACAGCCTGGTCTCTGGGCTCCCTCGGCCAGCTGTGAAGACAAGAGGACCAGGCAGGCGATGTGGGCCACCAACAGGCCAGCTTTAGCAGATGGAAGCAAATATACGTGGGCTGGGATAATGTTGCACGATCCAATCTGAGTCAGTCACCGGGAACAGAGGTTTATTCCTCCAAGCTTTTGAGCTCGTGCCGGCAGGCAATTGGATATTGTTTCCTTGTGCCCACCCCACCCCCACGCCCTCAGTTCCTAAGTACCCGATAAGCTGGTGGTAAATCAGCATTCCTGTTGACTGCCAAGGGGTCTATTTCCCAGGCTTCAATGTTTACTCTGGCTATTTTTGTCCCTGCTCAGCCAACAATCTTAGTAGCTGCAAAATTGAATGCACATCCTTGTGCGTTGCAATACAGTGAGGACAGTGGCACCAGAAATCAAGGAAAACCGCCAGTCCCGTTGGGTAGAGGAGAAAACTTTATCAGGAAGTGAGGATTCTGATCAGAGTTGGGCCCCGGCAGTTATTTCAGGAATATCTTGCTCATATAATATTACACAGGCAGTCCTTCGTTAATAAGAGCAGCCAGGATCGGAATTGCCATCGTTAAGCAATGGGATCCTAAAGCATGACGTCACGCGACCATGCTGCTTAATGATGGTAATTCTGGCAGTTCCGGTTACTGTCGTTAAGACGATCACCAAGGGTTGCTAAGCGAGGACATTATGCCAGATCTCTGAATCTGCGTCTGGAATTATTCCAAAGAGATCCGATGCCAAGCTGGGCTCGGGGCCAAAGTTGCATCAACGAATTGCTTTACATTATTGCAAACTCAAGTGGCATCTCTCTCAAACGCCCCCTCCCCCCTCTCCCTCTTTTCCTTTGCTTCTGGCCGTCAGGGCCGCAGTGGCGCAGAAGGAAACATGCCTGACTTCTTCTTCCACACCTGGGACCATCTCTCGGGGCCCCAGAAGATATGACAGCCATCTCTCTTTGCCTGCTTCCCCGCCCTCCGTAAACATGCAGGAGCCAAGGGAGCAGGAGCCAGGGTGGGAGTCTCCCCAGTGGGGTGAGCAAGCCAGGATTAGTGAGGGGTTAGCAAATGGATGGAGTGAGTCTGCCAGCGATCGAACGGCCATAAACGCATGCCATGACTTGTGAGCAACAATGGCCCTCTTACCCCTGTATCCTTGTAGGCAGTGCACACGCTCTGTAAACACCAGTTTCCCTGGAGAATATGAATTATTCCGAGTGGGGGGGTGGGGGGGTGGGGTGGAGCGAGGCAGAGGCAGCCAGAGCACTTAAGACTCACAGCCCTCTCTAAGCGGTTTATACAATATCAGCCTCTTGCCCCTAATAATCCGGGTCCTCATTTTACCGACCTCGGAAGGATGGAAGGCTGAGTCAACCTTGAGCCGGTCAGGATTGAACTGCTGGCTGTGGGCAGAGTCAGCCTGCAATGCTGCGCTCTAACCACTGGGCCCCCCGGGGCTCCTTGTTTTGGGATTGGCTTTGCAGAGGGTGTTCCTGGGCGCTGCCAGAGGCATCTACGGCATGAAAGTCACGGAGAGATAAACTCCATGCCAAGGATGAAGAGGGCAGCACTAGCAGAGTCGGCCTTGAGGGAAGGGCGTCACCCAGGGAGGGTCCCTACGGCAGCCCCCTCCTTCCACCAGCTCTGGGGCTCAACCTTCTTTTGCCCTGCCTGCCAGGAATGGGGGAGGGGGGAGTTTAGGGGATCCGGTGAGTCCCAACCAAGAGGCTGGAGAAGATCAGCCGGACAAGGTGACCCCCAAAGACCCCCATTGAAGCACACGGGTGGGCTCTGCAGTCTTTAGAAAGTCACAAGGGGGTCAAATTCAAACCCCCAACTGCAGTGAGCATCAGTGAGATCTTTGGAAACCAGGAGTTGCCTTATCCCAAGGAAGACCACCGGGCCTCCCCTGGAGCCCACCTAGCTGTGTGTAGTTTATGCTCAGGCAGAGGGTTGGGCAAGATGACCTCTAGGTTCCCTCCCCACTCTGTGAACGTGGGCCCCGTGGCACGTGAGAGAAGCGCTTCTCCCCTCTGCTCATCCCACTCTCATTCTTAGAGCTTCTTAGAGAGGTTGTGTGTGTGTGTGTGTGTGTGGTTAATGGTTGTGCAGTGACCTTGCAGAAGAATTATGGGTCTGGCAGGGGAATCGGCTCTCTGGATAATTTCATGCCTCTCTCGCAGGAGGGGAGGAGGAGGAGGAGGGGGCTCCCTGCCGAAGCCCCCAACGCACAGCCCGCCAGAGCCGGCTTCTCCAAACATGGCCACTTGAGGGCTAGTGGACTTCAACTCCCAGAAGTCTCTTCTGCCTGGGGGATTCCAGGAGCTGAAGTCCTCCAGTGGCCGCTGCACTTGACCAGCAGAGAGAGCGAAGACCTCAGTGCTGCTGCTGCTGCCATGTCTCCCCCTGACCCTCCTCCAGACCGGCCTCCAACAGGCAGAGCAGAAGCTGCCTTGAGAGATGCCTTTGCCCCCCATCGGCCCACCTGTGGGATCATCAGACCTCGGGGGGGGGGGATGGGGGGGTGTAGGACGGTGGCAACGAAGCCTACAAGGAAGTTGGTAAGGTGTTAATTGCCTTAGTTGGAAGCTGAGACCAGGAGGACATCACAGGCTGCTTCAGCTGAGCGTTACTGAGCCGGGACAGAGAGAAAGAGGAAGGATTACCCTAGAGGCTAAAAGGCTTAAATGGTTTAATTCTCTTCAGGGTCTTTGCCAGATCTGTAAGAATACAAAGCAATGGTGGGTTTTGGAAACACAAACTACTCCATATCCTTTCTCTTCTCCTTCCTCCTCTTCTCCCTTCTGTTCCCCCTGCGCCCCCTCCCCCGCCCGGGAACCCCCTCCCCACTAGAGGCCGGCTACAGGGTGCACGTCTAGATAAACTGGGGGAGGGGAACCAACGTGGGCTCAGGGGAAACTCTGGGATGTGCAACTTCTGGACTGCGATTCCCAGCATGGCTCAGTCGACTGGGCTGGCTCAGGGGTCCTGGGAGTTGACCTCCAAGGGTGGATAAAGGGGCCGTAGTTGCCCACCCCTGTCCTAGGCAGTGCAGCAGGGGTCTCAGATGGGGAGGGGTCTACCCAACCATGTCCTTTCAGTCGTGGGAAAAATGGGAAGGGTCCCGAGGGGCCACACATCGGGGACCAAACCTCCCCATGCAAGAGCTGGTTTTCTCTTCGGATGCCCAGGGTCGGTTCTGCCCCCTAGCAGCGGGGTCCAACAGCCCACCTTCCCCCTGGCTCTAATCTCTACTGGGGTCTGACTCCAGCTGCCCCTGAGGTTGGGAGACCCCCCCCCAGAGGAATTGCTGCGGCTGGGGGAGACGGTTTGGGGCCCTAAACCCCCAGGGGCCCAGAGGAGGCTCAAGCTGGAAGGAAATTGTGGCCTGTTATTTGCACGGCCTGAAGCATTCAGTGAAGAAACAGGTTGGTTACTAAAAGAATCGGCGGTGGGATCTTGGCTGACTGTCCTGTGGGGGGTCTTTGGCCAAAGGAGGGGAGGGGGAAGAGGGGTCTGTTTGTTGTGGGAGGTGGGGGTGCCCGATCCAAGTTATTCAGAATAGGAAAAATTCCACTGAGACTTTACACGAGGCACCAGGGGTGGGGAGGGGGGGGGGTTGGCAAATGGAACACAACATCTGCCCAAAATGATACGGAGGTAAAATAGCATCCTATTTGGGCAAGGGATCCACTGGATTCTATGGTTACTCTCAGAGAAGAGATCTGGGGGGACTCTTATAACGACCGAATGTGCGTGTGGGGTGTCCGTGTTTGGCCGGAGGTTGGGGGGGCTTCGTCACTGGAGGTTTTTAAAAGGAGACCGGACAGAAGGATGCAGGGCAATTTTAAGGCTTCAACGCCCAGAATTCCCCAGCCAGCGTGACCAGGGGGTTGGACTAGAAGACCTCTGAGGTCCCTCCCAACCTTGTAATGCTGCTATTCCACATCTCCGAATGAGGCAGCGGCCCAGGGAGCCCAGATCCCTCCTTCCTGCTGCTTCCTTGCCTGGCACCCTTTTCCTCTTCGGGGGTTCATGAATGGGGCCCCTTCTTTTCCCTGGGGGACGTGTGTCTGCGCAGACCCCTCCCTCCTCCTCAAGATAACCCTCCCCCCTTTGGCCCACAAGGTCCCTACGGGGTCCAGCAGGGGCTGAGGGGGGAGCCCAAGGCCAGAGCATTGAAGCCAGGACGGCCTCCCTCCCAGCTGGCTTAGGCCTTCGGCCGATGGGGGCTCTTCCCCCCATCTCCACTTTGCTAAATACGGGCAGTCCTGGATTTACAACCAGAGGAGCTCAGCATTTCTGTTAAGTGAATTTTGCCCCATTTTACGACTTTTATTGCCACCGTTGTTAAGTGAGTCTGCAGAAGGTCACAAAAGAGGATCGTGTGATCCCGGGGCACTAAAGCCGTCATAAATAAGAGCCAATTGCCAAGCGCCTGGATTCTGATCACGGGACCCCCGGCGGAGGCTGCAACTCTGTGCCTGTGAAAAATGGTCGCAAGTCACCTTGAAAAGCTAAGTGTTGTAAGTTGAGGACTGCCTGTATCTAAGAAGCCAAGGGCCCTCTGTGTGCCTCAGAGGCAGGCGTAGGGCCTCCGTCACAAAAGGAGGCAGAGGCCACCCACAGCGGCAGGGAGAAGAGGAGGGCTGGGAGGCTTCTTCAGCCAAAGGAGGAGGAGGAGGAGGGGGGGGCTGTCTTCACTCCTCTGCCAGGGACCCAGGCTCACGGGGGGTGGGGTGGGGGGAGAGAAGGGCACCGCTGTGTTTTACAGAGGGTGTGTGTGTGTGTGTGTGTGAAAGGATGAAGCCTCTGCCTGTTGTAGAGGTCTTGGGCACAAAGACCAGAACTCAATATTCAAACCTGGAACCGCAAAGCTGGTGTGTGTGTGTGTGTATGTGTGTGTGTGTGTGTGTGTAGGAGAAAGAGGAAATGGACGAGTGGGAGGGGGCTCAGCATTCTTTCCAAATTCCACCCCTCCCCCGAATCTAGATGGGGACAAATCCTAAGCGGCCATTCTGGCCCCCTCCCCCTTGCTGAACCAGGGCCCAGGTAGAAGGAGGGGGGCGCTGGGGAAGGGGAGGCCACCTGAAGCCCCCCCCCCCGGTCTGCCTGGGCGTGGGGAGGGGCTCTTACCGTGCTGCCACCATGGGGGTCTTCTTTCCAGGGTCGATGACGCCCCCGGCAGGCTCCTCCCCCAGGGAGCGGGTGTCCTTGTTGAGCTGCTGCAGGCGGGAGCTCAGCTCGCTGATCACAGTTGGCTTGTCGTCTTCCGGCCCGTGGAGGGGCCTGCTGTCCAGGGGGTCCCCCCACAGCTTGGACCTTCGCTGGAAGAGGTAGCGTGGCCGGCCGACGCTGGCGGACGCCAGGATGGCCGTGTGTTGCTGGGAGATGAGCTCGCTGTCCGAGGACTGCTTCAAAAGTGGGTCCCTGAAGGTTACCGGCCCCTTGCTGGTCTGGGACTTGAGTTTCGGCTTTGGAGGCACTGGCGGCTTCTCGAGTACAAAAGTGTGCCCATCCGCGAAGGAGGTGTAGGTGTCGGTGGGCTCCCCGCTCTCGGAGGACAGCGTGGACATGCTGGAGACGGTGGAGATGGTGCTTGTGGTCTCCAGGTGATGGTCACTTGAACTTCTGGTGTCCACCTCTTCCACCCCGGAGTCTGCGGCAGACTCGGGGGCGGTGGGGGCATCAGAGGGCTTCCCTGAGGGTGTTCCACCAGTGGTAGAAGGCAGGGCCGCTGCCGCTGGCACCGATGGCGGGGCGATGGCTGGAGCAGCCAGTTGGCTGAGAGGTGTGCCAGCGGTGGTGACCAGTACCCCGTTTGCAAACTCGTCGGGTGGCGGCACCAGGCCAATCTTCGCCAGCTCCTCCCTGGTCTCCTCGTCACTGGAGGAGAGCTGCGCGGGGGGCAGAGTGACCGTGTACGTCTCCACGTCCTCCTCCGAGCTCCCTTGTCCGAACGTCTTGTCCAAGGCTGGGCTGACGGGCGCCTTCCCCACGGGACTGGGCTGGGCCTCCATCATGGACACCTCCCCTGGCTCCGGCCCCCCCTCTGGGACAGGAGTCTTCTCCTCCTTCATGTCGAAGCCCAGGTCCTGCCCGTTGCTCGTGGCGTGCACCATGATGAGGCCAGCCGTCTTCTGCTGCGAGGTGTCCATGATGCTGAGGATCATGGCTTTCCTCTCCTCCACCTTCTTCTCCTCCACCTCCTTCACCGGAGTCTCGGTCCGTGCCTCGCCCTCCTTCCTCGCACTTCCGGGCATTCCCCAGGGGCTCTGGGTAGGGGTCAGAGAGCTGGGTGTAGGCGCCTTGGACCCTGGAGAATAGGCGGGGGACCCCCGGCCTTCCAGCTCCCCCCTCTCTTGCTCTTTGGTTTGGATGTCCACAAACAACGGGGCCGCCCGGTCGGAGTCGGGGCTGTGGATGGGGGTGGCCACTCGGGAGGAGACCTGGGTGGAGAGGGCTCTCTCTCTCGCGGCCAGCGCCAGCGCCAGGGGGGAGTTGGGGTCGAGGGGCTTCCCTGTCAGAGGGTGGATGAAGGTCGACGAGGGGCTGCTGAGGAATGGCTTTAGAGCGGAGACGGGGGAAGGCAGCAGGACGTCCCGGCTGCCCAGCAGACGCTCGTCGATGGACCGGGATTGCTGCAGCGATGGCATGTCGATGGTGGGGGGGCTCCCCTCTATGGCCCCCACGGAAAGGAAGACAGTGGATTTCCGCTTCTCATCAAGGCGCCGGTCTCGCTCTTTCATGGCCCCCACGACCGCCGTTGCAAAGGGCAGGCTGGCGGTCTCCACTTGCTGGGAGGTGAAGTCCATCCCGCTCAGGCGGTGGCCCCGCCGGGTGGGGGAGGGCTCCCGGGGGAAGCCCCCAGCCACGGAGAGTGCCGCCCGCTCCTGCGCGTCCTCCACCTGCAGCTGCTTGACCAGGGGGCTCTTCTTGCGCTGGGGCTTGGTGGGGGCGAAGAGGCTGACGTTGAACTGGCCCATGTTGGCGTAGGGGTTGTCCGCCCCGCGCCCCTTCCGCTTCAGCTTCTCCGGCGGGGTGGCCGAGGGGCCTGGCCGGGGAATGTCGGTGGGCTCCACGGGGATGTGGGAGGAGTCTTGCAGGATGATCATGGAGCGCGCCCGCTTCTGCCGCTCGGGGTAAGGGATGCCGGCCCTGGCCTGGTCGTACATCTCGGCCGCGCTGATGACTGGCGGCAGCCCGTGCAGCTTGGCCTCCAGGCCCGGCTTGAAGCTGGAGCGGACGGTGTCGTAGACCCTCCCTGGGGGTGGGGGCGGGGAGAAGGTGGGGGGCGGGGCGGTGTCGAAGTAGTAGGGGGCGGGGGGCGGTGGGGGAGCGGTTTGTGGCGGGGGAGGGATGCCGTGGCCCTCCCGGACAGTGTCCTGCATTGACGTGCTCCGGGGAAACTTTCCGTCCAGGAGGGAAGCCGCAAATTTTTCATCTTCGCCTAAAAAACAGCAAAAGAGGAAAAGTTGCAGCCCTGTTTTTGGGAGGAAAAACGGTGCTTCTCTCCCTTCGACTGGCCAGGAAGGAAGACCACAAAGGCTGCAGCCGAGGCATCGCTTGGGGCGCCCAGTGGCAGCTTTACAACCTTTGCCACAGTTGTTAAGTGAATCACTGCAGTTAAGTCCCACGGCCCTTAAGTGAATCCGACTTCCCCACGGACTTTGCTTGCCGGATGGTAGCAAGCAGGGACCACGTGGCCCCCGGACACTGCGACCGTCATAAATAGGAGTCATTTGCAAGCGTCCAACTTTTGATCATGTGATCATGGGGATGCTGCAATGGTCGTAAGTGTGAAAAACGGTCATAAATTGCTTTTTTCAATGCCGTTGTAGTCACTAAACAAGTGGTTGTACGTTGGAAACTCTGTGGTGAAGCCCCCGGTGTGTCCATCGAAAGGAGGCGCCTGTGTCTGCAGCCATGGAAGGGGGGTGATGGGGAGGGGGCTGCAGGGGAGGGTCCGGTTCCACCCCCTGAAGGATCTGGGAGTTGGGGCTACTAGGCCCAGCCATTCCACTCTGGCCCCCACCTGAGCTACCAGAAGGTCACAAGGAAAGCCGGGCAGAGGAAAAAGGGAAGAGACGGAGAAGGAGAGGCTCCTGGGGGAGGATGCTGGGAAGGCTTTGGAGGGAGGAAGCAGAGCAGTAACAGGTGGGTGAATCTATGGGGCAGCCTGTCCTACTGATGGCCACCGCCAGACAGGGCCCTATGGGGCAGAGGAGACGACTGGCCACAGGCAACGCAGTCCTTTTATACCAGGGCTGTCCAAACTTGGCAACTGTTAACACTTGTGGCCTTCAACTCCTGGAATTTGCCAGCTGTGCTGGCTGAGGAGTTCTGGGAGTTGAAGTCCAGACCCCTCAAAACCTGCAGAGCCCAGCGATACGGCCAGCACAATCCTTGGGCCCAAGATTCAAAGGGCAACGCCCCCAGCTCTGCCTTCCTCTGCTGGACAATGAAGACCCCCTTGTCTGTCCCCTCCTCCTCCTCCTCCCCACACTGGCTTCCCTTAGCATCCCATGGAGGGTCAATGCATTCCTGCATGGCTGCGTTGCCCCGAGGCGTTTCCACCCCCCCCCCCCGCTTGGGAGCTTCTGGGCTGCTGCCGTCTGCCAGCTGTTGCTGTCCCCAGAATATTTCCCCACAAGCAGGGAGGCTGACTGGCATCCCTCCTGGAGGGGAGACGCCCTGCAACATCACGCTGAGGGCTGGCAGATGGCAGAGCAGCAGCAGCCCCTGGAGGTGTCACCAGAAGCCCCACGGGCTCCCCACGGCTCTGCCTGCCCCTCTCCAGCTCCCTCTCCTGCTCTGTGTCCAGCTGGAATTCTCCCCCTGCCCCTTCTCCCCCTTCTCCCCCTGCTGAGACCCTTCTAGAGCCCTGGATTATTTTCAGCTCCAGCAGGATTTTCCCCCTCGCACTGCTTGAAACTCTGGTGTCCCTCCCCCCCCCCAATTCGTTCTGCCGAGGCCCCGCTAGGCGAAGGATGGGCGGGCGGGTGCAGCTGATCCCTTTGCGTCAGCGGAGGCCTCCTCTCCAATCAGCTCCGTGAAGAGCCGCCACGCAAGCCGGGTCCCTGGGATCACCTGCCCGCTTGGAAGGGATCCCTGGGATCTGGCTCAGAGTCACAGGCTCCTTCAGACGGTCAGGGATGGCTTTGTTTTAAGAAGAGCCAGAGGAGACGGGGCGGATCAGGCGGCAACGGCCTCGACTGTCGATCAGAAAACACGAGTTCCCAATCAGGGAAACTGACCGGTCGACACCAGTGCCTGCAACTCGGGCTCACCCGGGGGCAAGCGGCTCACCTGTGTGCCACCCCCAGGCACGGCTTCCCCAAGAGGCTCCCCAAGAGCCAGCTCCCTCCAGGGGCCACCGCCAGACAGCCGTGCCAAGGGGACGTCTGCCACGAGGAGTCGTCCTTCCTTGGCTTCCTCTGGCTCTTCTAGGGGTGGGCAGCTCAGGGACCCCTCCGGCCACCCAGGCCAGCCTCCTCTAGGGCAGGAGCCTCCAGATTGGGCCCCTCGCGGATCGTCCTCCTCAGGATTTCTCCCAGAGGCCCCCAAGCCCCCTCCCCCTTGAAAGGCTGCGGGGCCCCCATCGCAGCCGCCTTCCTGGCTCCCTGGGCGGCTGACCGGAGGCTTTGCTGCCGGAGCTGGCCTGGGCAAGCCAGGGGAGATCCCACCTACCTACAGACTTGGTCCGCGGGAGGCCTTTGCGGAGGGAGAGGTGGGGCTTCTCGGGCCCTGTGTGGGTTGCCATCCCCTGGCGCTCGAAGAGGGACTGGAAGAGAAAGGAGACACGCCGAGTCCCACCTGCTCAGGCCGCAGCCCCGGCCCCCTTCCCCCCTCCCCTCCCCCAACACTGGCCTGGGGGCAAGGAAGGGCCGCCCACCCCCAGGCAGTCCTCGACTTACAACACTTCACTTAGTGACCGCTGGAAGTCACAAGGGCACTGAAAAGAATGACTTGGGACCGTTGCAGCCTCGCTGTGGTCACCTGATCTAAACTCAGGGGCTTGGCAACTGGCATGTACTTATGACGGCTGCAGCGTCCCCGATTCGCCTCCTCCCCCTTTGCAACCTTTGAAGAAGCCAAGTCCATGGGGAAGCAAGATTCACTTAACAACCCTGTGACTAGCTTAACGACGGCAGGGGTTCACTTAACAAGAGTGGCAGGAAAGGTCAGGAAAAGGTTGCGCAACCCCCTCAACTGTCTCACTTAGGAACAGATATTTTGGGCTCGGTTGTGGTCGTAAGTCGAGGACTGCCCGTATTCCGGCCTGGCCAGGCCTTGCTGGCATCAGCTGGGGGTCAGCCAGGGGGCCTTGCTGGGGGTGGGCCTCCTTGTCCTGGCCGCCATGGCAAGGGGGCAGCACACAAGGGGCTCAGGACAGCCAGCCTCGGGCGCTCCCACCCTGGCAGCGTCCAAGTGGCCTCCTGGTCAGGACAGAGGTGCCCCTCCTGCGCACGAGCGAGAGGGCCAGAGTCCCGTGTGGGTGGGATGACAAAGCAGATGCGATGGCCGTCATTTGGCCGGCAACAACGTGGCTGCAGAGGGAGAGAGTTTGGGGCCCAGCTGGCCTGGGCAGACCTCCCTCCCCTCCGCCCCGGGTGTAGCCCCTGGCCCAGCCCTCTCCCAGCCTCTCACACTGATCTCTGCAGGGGTGATGCGCCGGCTGGTCGGCCTCTGCTTCACGGTGGCTGCCCGGGAATCTGCCTCCACCAGGTCTGCTCTCAGCGAGGGCTCAGCCGCTGCCAAGATCTCGTCCAGCTTCTCTGCAAAATCAGACACGCCACAGCCAGTTAGCCCGCCCGGCCCTCGCCCACCGTGGGCTCTGGGCTGCCCTGCAGAGTGGGGAGTGCCCAGAAGGGAGGCCCAGGGAGACTGGCAGTGGGAGGAGGGCCTGGTGCCCCTGCCACCGTGTCTCCTGGAAGCTCCTCAGAGATGGAGGGGGCACCAACGCCCTCCCCCCAAGGGCCCTGGAGGGCAGGAGCTTCCCAACAGCCGAGGGTCAGAGCTGAGCAACCTAGGACCTTCTCCCCCTTAGGCTGGCCCCAAAGTCTGAAGGGCCCCCAGCGTCCTTGCAGCCGGAGGAGAACTCCTCCACCACCTTCCCAGAGTCAAGTGCCCAGAAGATTAACTTCTCCCCTTCTGTGTCCCTTGGGCTTTGTCTTAAGACAGGGGTGGGGAACGATGGACCTGTGGACCAATTCCCAGAATTCCTCCACCAGCAAGGGAGTCGAAGTCCACAAGTCACAAAGGGGCCACCATTCTGCCCCCCCCCCCCAGTTTCAACAGAACAAAGAGAAGTTTTGTTGGAGAATCCTGACTTCCTGTTCCTGAAATGTCTTCTCGAAGGGTTTCTGTGCCCCTCCGAGCCTTGGGGCCTCCTCTCCCTACTTGTCCTTGCCTTCTGCTGGGCAAGATCCACCACTGAAGAGGCTTCCTCCCTGACCAGCGACTCACCGCCACATCAGGCTTTCTGCCCATAAGCAAGAGGGCAAGAGTCATATTTGGGTGGGATTACAAAGCAACTTGGATCTGCAGGGCTTCCAACCTGAGCCCCCAACCCCTGGGGCAGCGGTCCTGCCCTCCCTTCCATCCCCAGGGCTGCCCCCCCCCCCGGCTGGTTCTCTTCACACAACATAACTTAACCGAGGGAGTTGAGTCCAGTGGCTGAAGGGGTTTAGTGTGTTGGGGGGTTCATGATTCACTGCCTTGGGTGTACACAGAAAATTGAATTAATTCATTAATGAGGTTAAGTGTAGGTTGTACAAACTCAATCCATGACAATCCCCATGGCGAGCGAACCCCCTTGGGCCCAGCCAAAGAGCCCCCCAACTCAGCTGCCTCACTAGAACCAGACCTGGGGCCGCGAGTCCCTGGCCAAGGAGCACAGGAGCTGGGATGCTGGAAGTCCCACCAGCAGCGTTTGCAGGATCCTAACTCTGGTCCCCATCTGGGGGCAGAGGACGCCAGGCCCCCATCTCCCACCCTTCCACCTCCTCAAAATAGGACATTCATCCAGTACAGCAGAGCCTCCACACTTGGCTCATGAAGGCAGAAAAGGGCTTCGGAAGAAGATTTCAGGCCTTCAGAGAGGTAACAGACTTGGAAGGGACCTTTTAGGTCATCTAGTCCAACCCCCTGCTCAAGCAGGAGAGCCTAGACTACTTCAGACAAATGGTGTCCAAACTCTTCTTCAAAGCCTCCAATTGGAGCATTCACAACCTCTGGTGACAAGCAGTTCCAGCAGTGAATTCTTCTGTCGGGAAATTTCTCCTCAGTTCCAAGTTGCTTCTCTCCTTGATGGGTTCCCATCCGTTGCTTCCTGTCCTGCCTTTGGGTGCTTTGGAGAAGAGGTTGAGCCCCCTCTTCTTTGGGGAAGCCCCTCCAATATTGGAAGGCTGCTATCATGTCACCCCTAGTTCTTCTTTCCATTAGACACTAAACCTACCCAGTTCCTGCCACCGTTCTTCGTGTGTTTGAGCCTCCAGTCCCCTAATCCTCTTTGTTGCTCTTCTCCGCACTCTTTCTAGAGTCTCTGAGAACATTGGAGGTCAAGATGGACCTCAGTGGGCACAGAGCTCTGGGTTCCGGTCATCTGCCTCACTGTAATGGCCAAGAAAGGCTTCCAGGAGACCCTTTGCTACCTCTGACCTTCACTCCATGTCTGGGATCCAAGAGTCTTGGGCAGCGCCTGGTTTTCAGCCCACATGAAGCGTCAACTCAGCCGCCATCTTTGAAGTGTCCTGTCTTTTCTCAACATTGGCCTCATGGTCGACCCACGGGAACTTCACACCGGCAAGTTGAGAACAAGCCAGGGTGAAGAGCTGTGAGGAGCCCAGGTCCAAGAAGCCTCGGCACCCATCGGTTTCTGAGAGTCCCAGAAGGCCGATTCCTCCTGGGGAGCCGAATTGCTGCAGGAACCTTCACCCCCTCGGGGTCTTCCAGGGAAAAGTACCAAGATCATCACGGGGCTTCTGGCTGCTAAAAAACCACCAGCGATTTCACCTTCTGTTCCCGGCGGGGCGTTTGGCGCAATCTCCGATTTTAAGAGACAGCCTGAAGTCTGACTGGGGCTTCTCAGGCCAGGCGGCTACCCAAAGTCAAGTGGTCATCACCTCCTTCCGGCCCAATGGCTTCAGCTGAGCAGGCCCCTCACTCGGCAAACTGACCCCCACCCAGACGTTGGTCTGGACAAACTGGGGATGAACCTGTCCGATGCTGGTACAATTAGGAGCTGCTCCCAGCCTAAATCCTTGCTGAAGGCAGCCTGGAGGACAGGCAACCCTCGGAATGGGTGGTCCCAAAACATCCGCCCTCTTCCAGCTCAGGAAGGGCCTGCAAGGCCTCTGGTGCTCGGTGCTCTTCAAGAGCTCTGCCAGGCCAGGGACTGTCCCCTCTTTGCAAGCATCCTTGGGCACCCCAAGCCCCCCCAAACCCCCGTCCTGCAGCTGAGAGGCCTCCTGTTGAAAGGCAGCTGCAGGGTCTCTCTCTCTCTCTCTGGACTCAACGGCTGGGCTCATATAACTCAGTTCTCAACCTGGTCTTACAAAATACAATTGCTGGCTTCCCGACCTATAAGATGAAACGTGGCTTAGTTTGGAGAGCCGAGCCACAGGCCGCCATGCGAAGGCTCCCAGAGGCTGCACTGCAAACTACCTACTGGCACTGCCACCAGAGCATGGTTCCCTCACGCTGCCCCTGATCAGGAAGGAGTGCCAGGGTGGATCCTCCGCTCCAGCCAGCAGAGCAAGAGCAGCAGAGGCGGCCTTGGCCTCTGTTCCCGGCACACTTCAGAAGCGCACTGACCCATGGCCGAGGGGCCCCCTTGGAGGAACCCGATGGGCCATCCCTCAAGGACCATCTCCCCATCACCTGCCCCATCTATGCCAACTGGAACCTGACCGTTATGTCAGCGCGCAGCTGCCCTCTTGAACCAAGGAGGTCTTGGCACCCGTTCTCCACCCAACTTCACCCCACACAAGAGAGAAGGAACAGCTACCACCCCCAAATCTAGTCTGGCCCCTCCCTGGGCAGCGCCACCAGCCAGGGCCCTTGGCTCTGGGCCGTAACAGGAGCTGCCTTGTCACCTCTGCTCCGTCACTGTGACGAGGTGGGAGAGAGAGCCGGGAGGGTAACTCAGTGAATATCCCCAGATAGGTCCAAGTGGGCGTTAAGTGGGCATGACTTATCAGCAACTATCATGTCACGGGAAGCTGCTTTTAGTGAACGGAGGGGAAGCACAGACTCCAACAGCTGGAAAGACCCTGGAGGCCTTCTAGTCCAACCCCACATCCAAGGCAGGATTGTCCCTATTCAACGTCCAGTGACGGAGCATTCCCAACCTCTGGGGGCAAATCCTTCTAGCGACGGTTCTCCCTGACAGGAATGCCAGAAGAAGAGAGTTGGAAGGGGCCTTGGAGGTCTTCTGGTCCAACCCCCTGCTCAACCAGGAGATCCTACACCATTCCAGACAATTGGCTGTCCCATCTCTTCTTCAAAGCCTCCTATGGTGGAGCCCCCACAACCTCTGGAGGCAGGTTGTTCCACTGACTAATTATTCTTAGTTCCATGTTGCTTCTCTCCTTGATTAGTTTCCCCCCGTTGCTCCTGTCCTGCCTTCTGGTGCTTTGGGCCCCCACTTCTCTCTGAAAGCCCCCCAGAGCTGCTATCATGCGCTCCCCCTGGTCCTTCTCTCTGTTAATCTACCCAATTCCTGCCACCGTCCTTCCTACCTTCTGGACAGGCATTTATCCAAGAGGGCATAAAGGAAGAATGACTCCCTTAGCCACCCATCAGGCCACTTGGTCTCCGGGAAGGAACCTCCAGACGGCCCCCACAAAATAGTGGGACAAACCCAAGTCGTCCCTCTAGGTCAGGAGGAGGTAAAAGGCCGGGAGAGAGTGGGAGCCACTTGATGTCCCCCTCCAAAGACCCAGGTCAGCTGGGAGAAGGTCCCTTGGGGCTTTCTTCGTCAATGGAGCCGGAGCCCCTGGGCTTCCACACCCTTCCCCAGGGGCCTTCCCTGTCCGTTTGTGAGACACGTGCGTGGCGATCGGAAATCCCTTCCCTCTTTTAAGAACCTCTAGAGAAACTCAACACACAACCAAAACACACTTCATCGCAGGTCCTTTTCTCAAGCTTGGCAACTTTAAACTGGGTGGACTTTGACTCCCAGAATTCTGGGAATTGAAGTCCACCCAGCCTTAAGGGCACCATGTTTGAGAACGCCACCCCATAATACCCAGCCTTTAAGAGCCACTGCATCCATGTGGAAGGAGAGAGAGGGGAAGGGGCTCCTGGTGTCCCCGCATGGCACCATCAGGGCTTGGAACATGTGGGGAACCTCTGGAAGTGTGCCAAAGTCACCATTCCAGCAGGGGCCCCTGGGGACAGAGCGGCCAAGGGCCCCCTCCTTGCACAGGTTGTAGAAGCACCTTCTTCCCCAGTGGAGAGGGAGGGAGGGGAGAGGGTGGTGGGAGGGAGGGGCTGCCTGAACCCAGGGGACCCCCAGGATGGGGAGTTGCACTCACCCCCTTTCCTCCTCCGCATCGAGGCTTGGAATCAAGAAACAAAGTATAAGACGTCAGTGGGCGGATGGCGCGTTTTCCTCCCCTGGGCTGCACCCCCTGCCTCTGCCAAGGGGAGACAGGGCCTGGGGTGAGGGTCTCCTCACAGGCAGGGAGGCTGGGGGAGCGGCATTCTGGGATGCAGCCCTGGACACGTTCCCCACAAGGCAGCCCTCGTGCCCCTCCCAGCCCCTCGCCCGGCATGCGTGCGCCCCCACAGCAGCGAGGCATCGGAGTTTCCCTTGGCCCTCCCCAGCCTATTTTCCTCCCTCCCCCCCTCTGTGGCCCCCAAGGGCTTCATCCCCGCTTCCTCCACTGCACCACAACTCTGGGGAGGGGGCAGTCAAGCCATTGGGAGCCTGGGACCACTTAGGAACCTCAGTAAAGACACTGGGAGGGTCTCAGGGGATGCCCTGGAGAATGGCGCATCGGGACGCCTCCCTGGAGAATGTTTAGGGGTGGCTCCTCCTCCCCCCCCATTGCCTGTCAGGGGCCCAACCTCACCACTTGCACAATGCACTTTGCTATCCCTGGAAACGGCAGGAAATGAAGAAGATGCCAGCTGGACCAAGAGGGGGGGGCTGCTGAGGTGCCTAGGATGAATCCAGGGGTCTTAGTGGCCAGTGATCCTCAGCCCTGTTGGAGAAACCCACCTGCTTTCCAGAGGACAGCCTGTCCCCAACTGGGCTAATATTCTGGGAAGGAAGGAGGCAGGGGACCTTTTAGGGAGAAAAGGACTTTCAAGGCCCAAGTGGCTCTTCCAGGATCTGGGCTGGCCAAACGAAAGGACCACGGGGGATGGAGCAACTGGAGGTTTTCCCAAACACGGATGGTGATGATGACCGCCAGGAGATGGCCCAACTGGGCAGAGCTGAAGGAGAGCCAGGACTCCTCAGCCGGGCTCTCCAGGAGAAGACCTCTCTAGGGGCAGGAGGTCCACGCAACCAAAGCTTCCTTTGCTGCCCCTTTGCTGAAGACCCCTGTCAACCTTTGCAGGACCCTTCCCTCGCCTGAGGCCCATCCAAGAAGGCAAGACTTTGGGGGGGGGGGGGCGAGATCAGAGTAACCCCCCCCACCCTCTGGGGAAAAGTCGGAGGTGGATGGGTGACCCTTCCCGGAAGCATACTGGGGTGACTCCAGCACGAGTGGCAGGATCCAAGTGGAGTCGGTCCCTGGATCAGAGAGATGATCTCCCAAGCTTTCAAATTGGAAGGGCAAATCTCTGGTCCGGGTGACCGATTGGATCCTGCAACCCCCTTATCCTGGGACAGGTAGATTTCGCTCAGGAAGGGGCCTTCTTTGGGGTGCCCTTTTCACCAGCGCCCTTGCCCTTCTCTGGGGAACATCCCTCAAGAACTGGGGGGGGGGGGGAGGGGATCCACAGGGACTTTGCGCAGACCAAGAAGGACCCCTGATCCTGCTGGGAAACCTGGGCAGGGTCTGGAAAGGGGACCCTCAAGGATGCCTGGACTTCCACTCCCAGAACTCCCCAGCCAGGAACACCTGATGGCTCCCAAGGCCAAGGGATTGCCAAGGACATCTGGCCCCCAGGTGACCCGAAGGCAGAGGCTGCATGCAAGCCCAGCGCGGGTGGGCCGCTGGGCGACAACCGGGTGGCCAAGCCTTTGCCAGGCAGGAGCGGCAGCTGTGCAGGGAGAGAAGCCCCCCGGAGGAGGGGGGGATGCAGGCGCTGAGTGAGGGGCCGTGACGGCGCAGGCGGGGAAGGAAGGAAGGCGGGGGGGGGGGGCTCCTTGCAGAAGCAGGGGAGGGCGGTTGGGGGGGGGCAGGCCGAGAGGGCGTGGCGGGGGGGGGGGCACTTACCCAGCTCTTCCAGCTCGGCGGTCATGGACTTGGAGCGCAGGGTGAGGGTGGTGCTGGGCGCCCTCTTGGGCGGCGGCGGGGCTGCAAGGAAGAGAGAGGCCGTCTTGCAGCGCCTGTCCAGCGGCAGCAGCAGCAGCTTGCGCGGGGCGGCCAGGGGCAGGTGGAGGGCCCGCTTCTTCTCCACCGCCTGGATCTCCTCGTACTCGCGGCACGAGGAGGAGTCGCACTGCTGCAGGATCTTGTTCAGGCTGCGCGTGGAGGCGAACTTCTTCATCGTCCCGCCGCCGGAGCCACCGGGCGGGCAGGGCAGGGCAGGGCCGGCGCTCCGGAGGCGGCCGGGCGGGGCGCCGCGTTGCCTCTGCCGGCCGGCCGGTGGGGCTGGGCTCAGCGGGCTGGGGGTCCCGCCGGCCAGCCCTCCCGCCCCGGCCGTAGCTCCGCCGGGCGCGCCCGCCCCTCCCGCCCGCCCTCCATCTGCCGGGCGGCTGCTCGTCTCTTCGCCCGAGCGACGCGGGCTCCACGCTCCCCGTTGCCATGGCAACCAGCCCGGCCGCTTCTCCGGCGCCGCCTGCGGCAGAGACCCCGCGCGGGGGAGGCCGGGGAGGGGCGGCCCGGGGAGCCCGCGGGGCGGCGGGGAGGGCGCGGGCCCCGGCAGAGAAGGGCGCCGGGGAGCTCCGGGATGGGCGCGGACCTCTCTGTCCACCGGGGTGGCTCAGCCGCCTCCGCCCGCGACCCCCGGGGGCTCTCCAGGCGCCGCGGCCAGGAGCCTGCGCGACCCTCCCCACCCCGCCTTCAGCCACCCCCCAACTGCGCCCATGGGGCTGCTGCTTCCCTCCCTCTGCTACGCCCCCCACCCCCTCCCTTCTCCCCAGGGCTTGCTTCAGCCCTAGGGCGTCCTCCTGGGGAGGGGTCTATGGCTCCCCCCAACACCGATAAAATAGGCTCGAGACCCTCCCCTGCAAGGGAGGGAGCCCCTTTCTGCCACCTTCTCCAGAGTGGGGCTCCAGGGCCCGGGCAGAGGGCCCCACCCTCCCTCTAACCCCCCCAGGGTGCTGGGAAGAGCCCAGGATGCCTTCTGCAGCTTCCTGGCACATGCAGTGCCCCTCCTGTTGCGCCCCCTCCCCAAATAACCCCTTCCTGGTTCATCAGGGATGGCGCAGAGCCAAACTCCTGGTGAGGGAGGCATCCTTGCCCTCTGAGGGCCTGCTTGGCACGGAGACCCCATGGCCAAGGCCTGCCCCCAGGCGCTCCGTTCCCTGCCCTTGGTCCACACCCCTCCTCGGCCTCCAGCCCACCTTCCAGGGATACAGACTGAAGATGCCCGCCTGACTGCCTGGCATCAGCATGGAAATAAAACCCGGTGGGCGTCCTCCGCATGGTTTTGAAAGCTGATGCTGGCACTGGGTAAGAAGGACTGTCCACTTCGCTTCGTATGCGATGCCTCCTTTTGTTTAACATTGAATGAGGCTATTTTTGAGTTGCTTCTTCCACGGTTTTCCACTCAATTTGCAGCTGCTCTTTTGCCCTCTGAAGAAACGGAGGGAGGGGATTCTGCCTCTTTGGACTTTCTGGCAATTGAGGACAGGGCAGCCGGGTTCAAATGCTACCACAACAGTCTCCCCCTCCCTTTCCTTTCCTCTCTGGGGTTCACAGCAATCCAGGCAGTTTCAACCCCCCACCCCCAGTGAAAGGATTCGGGGGCCTTTCAAGAGCTGAGCTCAGAGTCCCTCTGCCTGCCTGGGTGTGGGGCAGGGGGGGCAGGAAGGGCTTCTGGTTGAGCGGGGGGGGGGGGGGAACGACAAAGAGACTTCCTTCCAGCCACCCACTGATGATGCTAGTTGGGACCAGAGCAGGAGCCCCCTCCCCGGCATTGGCCCCCTAGGCCAGCCCTGCAAGAGAGCGGGGTGCTTTCCTCCCTTGAGGAGCTGGGTCAGGGGTGACCAGCTATGGGGGGGAGGGGAGGGGGTGGGGGAGGGAGAAGGTGCCCCTCCAGAAGGAGCCCAGACTTGTAGCTGGAGTGACGTGTGTGTGTGTGTGTGTTGAAGGGCCTGCAGAATTAACAAGGGGGCATTTTCCAGAAGAGAGGAAAGGGAGGAGCCTGGCTGACCAGGCCACCAGCTACTTTCCCCAACTGGCGATTCAGCTGAGGAAGGGGAGGTGAAGCCAGCCAGGGTGAGGCTGCTGCCCCTCCTGGTACCCATTGCTCCAGGCAGGGCCCCCTTGCTGCCCCCCTGGTCCCCCCTCCTCTGGGTCACCTTTTGGGACCTCAGTGGCCTCATCCTGCCCTCTGCCAGGTTTCTTAGGATAGGAAGGGATGGCAGGAGAGAAGATGGAGGAAGCCCCAGAATGGCATCAGCAAGAAGGCGGCACTTGGTCATTGGAAGAAGGTGACTTCCACCCTTCATCAGAGGGCAAAGGGGCCACGGGGTGCCACTTCCTCCCCTTTTGGGGTCCTTCACTTCCCACTCAGCAAAGAGTGACACCCCTCCCGCCCCCTTTATGGCCACCCAGAGAGACCCCCGAGCGCCCCCCCCCCCCGGGAAAGAATCTTCCTCTTCAGGTGCTGCCTTGAGCCCTGGTCTCTGGGGCTGCCCATCTGCGGGCACTCCAGGGAGCATCCTCTTCTTCTTCTTCGTAAGGGAAAAGGCCAAAGGGCACCAGATGGCCACTGGATGCCTCTGAAGAAACACCTGCGGGGCCCCTGGGGGCCCTCTGAGCTCGGCTGTTTCCTTGCTGGCGTCTCATCACCCAGCGAGGGAGCCTCATCCGGGCCAGGAGGGCTTTGCTGTGGGCCGAGGGAGCATTTGTCAGCTCTCAGCCAGAGGGGAAAGGTCCCGCTCTCTTGACCGGGTGGCGCAGTGGTTGGAACGAGGAACTGCAGGCAAACTCTGCCCACAGCCTGGAGTTCGATCCTGAAGGGCTGGAGGTGGACTCAGCCGTCCGTCCCTCAGCACCCAGATGGTGGGGGGAAATATGCAAATAATGCAGCCACTGCAAACTGCCCGGAGGGTGATGTAAAGCAGCACCTATATATATATATATATATATATATATATATATATGTGCTAAGTCTTAAGCCCTGCTGCTATTTTTGCTGTTGCCACGGCTCCTGCCCCCTGGGCATCTCCCCTGAGCAGATGGGCCCTCTGAGTCGACCTTGGCCAGCTCTTGGTGGGCAATATTTCACCAGGGTTCTGCTTCCCGCATGGAGGCCTGGACAACTGACCACCAGGCTGGAGAAGACAAGAGAATGGACGCTGGGGAGGGCAAAGCACGGGCAGGGGCAACGGTGCCTGGGGGGTGGTGGAGCCCCCTCTTCCAAGCCCACGAGGGCAGCCGAGAGCCTGGAGGGAGGCTGGAAGCGAAGAGAGTGGGGGGTGGGCTGGGGGGTCTGCTCTGCACTCACCTTTCTTCCGAACCACGTCTTCCGACTCTGGCTTGCGACTGACCGAGACCACTTTCATCACCAGGTGGTTTCCCCCCTGGCGGATGAGCGAGACCACCTGCTTGTGCCCCACCTTCACCACATTCACTCCGTTCACCTGCGTGGCAAGGAGAGAAGGGATGAGAGGAGGAGGGGCCGGCCCCGTCTCCTGGGATCCCCCCCACCTTTGCAGGCAACACCTGGCCACAGGTATCCCTCAGCACAGGCAGGAGGAGCACCAGTACTCTGCTCCTCACCGCTGCCCCCAGGAGAGGCTGTGCAGGTGCCCCAGAGCACCCCAGGACCCCCCCCCCCCTGGCTCTGCCTTCTCCGGATGCGGCTGGGCTTATGGCTCGGAACCGGTTCAGACGGTTCTGTTTTGGTTTCCAGCTGTTGAAGCCCTAAAAGATCCACTTTAGCAAAGAATATTTAATGGCCCCGATAACCTTCAAACAAGCGTTCCAAGGAATCGCAGGAAGTGATTCAAGATTGCACTATAATGTTCTATTCATCTGTTCAAGCAACGGAGAACAATTTTTGTTTTCTCTGAGCTGAAATAATGACGTATTATTTATATTCAGTTCGTTAAGTTTTTTCTGGTGGACAAAAGAGAGGAAAGAAAGACAAAAGGGAGAGAAAAAGAAGAGAGAGGCGCCACCAATTCACTCCCACGGAGGGTTTGGTTGGGACGGGAAGAGTTTCCAGCTTTTTGGGGTGGCCCCACATGCCACCTGCACCCTCCAGGGGCAAGACACCCCCCCCCCCCGGTCCTCCTGGCTGCTGCCCACGGCCAGCGCCTTTTCCTACTACCCAGAGGAAACAAGAGGGCAGCCCTTAAGAACACCAACAACTCTTCCAATTGGGCATTTCCTGGAGAAAACTGAGGCGTTTCACAACCCAACTAGGTAACATCAGCAGAGCCAGAAGGGAGAGGTTTCATTCTCTGTTGATAGATGGGTCCTTCGCCCTGCCAGTGTTGGGGGGAGGCTTCTTGGGGGTTCCCTGATTACATTCTGGTTTACTGTTAAGTCAGAGGTGGCACTTCCTCGACTGGGGAATAAGCAGAGAGCAAACCCCACCCCATTCTGGCACTGATGATGTCACCTCCTTGGCTCAAAACATCTGCCAGAAAACTGCCAAGATCAGAGGGTAGCAAGAACCCCACAGTTCTCCTCCTCCTCCTCCTCCCCTCTAGCACTGATGATGTTACCCAGTCGGGTCATGAAAGGTCTGTCAGAAAACAACCAAACTCAAGAGTAGGAAGACCTCACAGTCCCCCCCTCCTCCTCTCTGCAACCTCCCCCTCTTCTAGCCTTGAAGACGTTACCTAGTTGGGTCATGAAACATCTGCCAGAAACCCACCAAGCTCAGAGAGCCCCCAGGGCCCCCAGTTGAACCCCGAGCTACAAATATTCTCCTTTGTGGCTCCTCTGAGTCCTCCTCCCAGCTGATAGTCCCAGCCCCAGGGACCTGTGGGTAGGAAATGCACACGCACGCCTGAACCCCCCAAGTGCAATGCGCGTGCAACCCCCGCACACGTGCCCCACTCCCTACGCATGTGCACGGCCCCTGCGTGTGCCCCACCTCTGCGCATGCACCCCCACATGTGTGCATGGTCCTGCACCCCCCCCCGGCCCTTGCGCATGCACAGTAGGGACCTGGAGAGCAGGTGGATGGCAGGAGGTGTGCACACTTGCGCAGCTGAACTGGAGCAACGGCTTGCATGCCACCAGAGAAGGCGCTGTGTGCCACCTCTGGCATCCATCCCATGGGTCCCCCATCACGGTTCTAGGCTGCCACTCAAGGGGCTCCTTTTGAAAGCTTCCATGGAATCGGTGGCCGTGGTGGGAGAAAGGGCTGAAGGCCAGGGGGGCAGAGGAGGTGGGCGCATCAGGCTCCCCCTTCACAAAGGAAACCCCCTTTCCAAAGAATATTATTATCCATCGTTTGATGCAGAGGGGAAATTGGGGGGGGGGAGGAAGTAATCAAGGATTATTTGAACAAACAAGAGGCACGGAACACAGGACAAGGATCAGCCTGGCAAGCTGACCCAAAATGCCATTCCGGAACCGGATCCAGTCCTAGAACCAAGGTTTGTCTCAGGGGAGGAGGGGGAGGAGGAGGAAGAGGAGGAGGGCCCATCGCTGCTCATCCCAAGTCGGCCGGTGGCCACAAACAGAACCTGAAACCAATTAGTGGCTCCTGAGGAGCAGAGAGAGGGCGATGCTCAAGGAAGTGAGCCAAGGCACCCGAGGACCGAGTCTCCTTCCCTTTCTGGCCAGTCTCTGGGCCATGGGAAATGGGGGTGGGGGTGGGGAGCCCAGGCAACGGTGTAGAAGCGACTGGACGGCTGTTGGACTGGAACTTGGAGGTCTTCTATTCCAGCTCCCTGCTTAGGCAGGAACCCCTAGACCATTTCAGACAAGTGACTGTCCAGCCTCCTCTTAAAGGCCTCCAGTGATGGAGCACCCACGACTTCTAGTGGCAAGCTGTTCCACTGGTTAATGGTCCTCCCTGTTAAGCAGTTTCTCCTTAATTCTCCAGTCCTCCTCCCCTCCTGCTTAGCCTGGACCTGTCAGCCGTTGGGCTCTTTCAAAGGGGCGAGTTGAACCAGGGAACGGGCAGGGAAGGCCGAAGGGCCCCCAGGCTCCAGTTTGAGATATGCTGGGAAGACGCGAAGCGAGGAAGGGTGTGCGTGGCAGGGAGGCAGGCTGGCCTCCCTTCAACCGATGGGAGATGAGGAGGAGAGTTTACGAAATGTATTTGCTGCCTGACTCTGAGCGGTCAATCTCTGGCACTTTGGCCTCTGACCAAGGAGGACATTTGTAGCCCAGAGTTCCCAGGAGGGATCCCTGGGGGTCTCTGAGCTGGGGGGTTTCTTCCAGACGTTTCATGACCTGCCTAGGGAACATCATCAGTGCTGAGCAAGAAACGTCTGCAGGAAAACCACAAGCTCAGAGGGCATCAAAGCCCCTCTCCTCCTCCTCCTCCTCCTCCTCCTCCTCTCCCCAAACCCCACTCCTCCCTAGCACTGATGATGTTCCCTAGGCGGGTCATGAAACATCTGCAAGAAAACCCCCAAGCTCAGAGGGTGCTAAGGACCCTTCACTTCTGCATCTTGGTGCTTATCTCAAGGCCACGAGACTTCTGGGCACTTTCTGGCCCTTGGCAGCCTTTCAGGTGGGGCCAGTCTGACCCCCCCCGCCCCCCCGAGGTCCCCCAGTGACAATCCAACCTTCTCCAACCCCGGGGCCTTGCAACGGCTGCCTCCCTCGGCAGCAGCTTCTGCTAATGACACGCCTCGCTTTAATTTCTCTCAAGGAAATGAAACATTGGTTCAAAATAGAAATGGTTCCTTCAATGTGCTGAATGTCATTTCTCCTCGGCACTGTGGCAAAAATAACTGCTTTTGCGCATTGGAGAGAAAAAAAAGAAATATTTCCAGCAGCAGCTTCCAAAGGAAAAAAAAGAAAAAAAGGCATTTTTTAATCCAAAGTTCTGATCCGAAAGAGGTTTAATCCAGCTAACCTAGGCCAACCCAACATCTGCAGGGGATGATGGGAACTGGAGTCTCCTCGCTGGCTCTCCATCCTTCAAGCCCCCGGAGGCTGCCTTGCAGAAGGCTGCCGGTGGGATGCATCCCTCTGGAAGGAGCAGGGGCTGCACAGCCTCCCCCACCCAGAAGAATAACTTCCCCTGTCCGGAGGTCCGAATGCCAACCTCCTCCAGCCTCTGGCCCCGGCCGAGGATTCACACAACTGGGAAAAGCTGGCTCACTTCCCTCGTGGTGGACTCAGCCTTCTGGCTTCTGAGGTGGGATACATGAGGACCTGTATAGTTGGGGGCAGAGGCTGGAGAGGGCTGGAAAGCACTGGGAAGGGGGATATAAGTCTAAGCGCTATTGCTATTGTCCTGTATCCAGATCTCACTTTGACCAGGCAGTCCAGGCAAGATCCAAGGAGGTTTGTCCTCCAGCTGTTGGAATGACCATCAACCTGCTTCCAAGCCATCACACCCTCCCCCGCGAGAGCTCTGTGGGGCCATTTACACCAAGGGAGCCCAATCTTGGCAACTTGAAGACTCCCAGAATTCGCCAGCCAGTCATGGCTGACCAGGCAGTGAGGACATATACAGAGTCACAGAGTTGGAAGGGTCTTTGGAGGCCATCTAGTCCAACCCCCCGCCCTACACAGTTTCTGACAGAGGGCAGTCCAGTCTCTTCTTGAAAGCCTCCAGTGAAGAAGCTCCCACAACATCCGAAGTGAACTTCTGTTCCGTTGGTTGATTGCTCTCACTGTCAGAAAATTCCTCCTTATTTCCAGGTTGAATCTCTCCTTGGTCTCCTTCCACCCATTGTTCCTTCTCTGGCCTTTGGGTGCTTTGGAGAATAGCTTGAGCCCCTTCCTCCTCTCTGTGGCAGCTCCTCAAATATCGGAAGATGCTCTCCCCTGGTCCGTCTTGTCTTTAGACTAGCCATGGCCAGTTCCTGCAACCGTTCATCGTATGTTTTAGCCTCCAGTCCCCTCATCATTCTTATTTTAATTTTTATATATGCTCATTTGTCTTGTCTGTGAGCCGCCCAGAGTCCCTAGGGAGTGGGCGGCATACAAATGCCAATAAATAAACAAACAAACAAATAGATAAATAAATAAATCATCCTGGTTGCTCTTCTCTGCACTCTTTCAAGAGTCTCAGCATCTTTTTAATAGTGTGGTGACCAAAACTGGATGCAGGACAATAGCAATAGCAATAGCAGTAGACTTATATACCGCTTCATAGGCCTTCCAGGCCTCTCTAAGCGGTTTACAGAGAGTCAGCATATTGCCCCCAACAATCTGGGTCCTCATTTTACCCACCTTGGAAGGATGGAAGGCTGAGTCAACCCTGAGCCGGTGAGATTTGAACCGCTGACCTGCTGATCTAGCAGTAGCCTGCAGTGCTGCATTTAACCACTGCGCCACCTTGGCTCCAGCTGTGGCCTTACTATGGCTTCATAGAGTGGTATTCGTACCTCCTTTCTTGATTGCATCCCTCTCTCAATGCAACTTAGGATTGCATTGGCTTTTTTGGCTGCAGCCACACGTGGCTGGCTCCTCTTTAGCTCAGAATAGGAATAGTGGAATCCCTCTGATCAGTCCTGTCTAAAAAGCTGTTGATTAATTGATTACACGCATTAATTCTTGACCCTTAAGTCACCCCGCAGGTTTTCTCCATGATGTTCTGGCCCTACCTTGGTCCTCTGCCTCTTCCCAGGCTGCCCTGATTGCCGCCTGTCTTTCTTCTGCTCCAATTTTCCTAGCATAACATCCCAATGTCCTCATGGGAAACGTATATATGCAGCTCTTCTCCTCTTCGGAGTTTCCAGTTTGTTCTGATACCCAGTTTGCATTCTCCTTTCCACGTCCATCCATTTAATGACTCCTTAAGTTCATGACGCTCTCCTCGAAAGAGGTGGGCAGATGTTCCGAGGCTTTGTTGTAGAAACCTCTGACAGCTGGAAAGTCCAGCTGTTCCAAGCAGAAGATTCTGATTTATGGCTCTTGGACACTGCATTGAATCTCTCTTCCTTTTGACTGACCAGTCCTTCTCTCAGTTTCCACCAGAAACTTGCGTCCTTTGGCCCAAGAGAGCCCTCAGATGTTTGCAGAGCTCCCTCCTCGCCTCCTTCTCTTGGGCAGGCTCCGCCTCCAGCTCCTTTAAGGCTTCCTTGCAGGGTTGGCGTTCACGTTCCTGATCATCCCGGAAGCTCTTGCTACGTCTCTCTTGAGGTCCGGTGCCCTGAAGGGACGACGAGTGACTGGAGCATCTCAAAACGCAAGGGAGCCATCGTCCGCCCCTGGTCCGGCTGGGAGGCTTCTGCTAATTGCATTGGGTTTCCCAGCTGCCTGCTGACGTTGGGCTGGGCTCCTCCCAGTCTCCAAACTTGGCAACTGTAAGACTTGGGGACTTCAACTCCCAGAATTCTCCAGCCAGTCCACAAGTTGCCAGGTTTGGAGACCCCTGTCCTACAGCCTTCTCACAAGGCAGGTCTTCCCCATCCTATCTTGAGAGAGGACCCGTAGGGGACACAGAGCACAGACCAATGCTGTGACGCCCTCCAGCCTGAAGAAACGGTAGCCAGCTTCACTGCCTCGCCTCCTGGTTGGGCCATGAGGGGGGTGTTCCCCTTAGTGAATTATGCCCACCAGGCTTCCGGGCGTTTCACCAGCCGAGAGCCCAGGGCAAGGGTGGGGGTGGGGGTTATTAGGGAAAGACCTCAGGAGGTCACTGTGCCTCAGATAGGCGGGTGTGAGTCCCTTTTTGTGAAATGGGGCCTTGGATTTCAGGTGGGCCTTTTTGTTACGTACCTGTCTCCCTGCTACGTTTCATCGGCCCTGCCGGAGCTGCTGGATGTGTTAGCTGGATTGGCGGTTGATTTCCCCAGGCTTATGATCCTGGGGGATTTCAATCTGCCTTCCATTGGCGAGACATCCGAGTCAGCTTGGGAGTTCATGGCTTCCATGACGGCTATGGACCTAACTCAGTTAATTCAAGACCCCACCCATAATGGGGGACACACGCTCGACCTGATTTTCGTCTCTGGGCAGTGGATGAATGATCTAGATTTAGGGGATGTTTCTATCCAACCCTTGTCATGGTCGGATCATTTCCTCATCAGGCTTGACTTCCATACTGCTACCCCTCACCGCAGGGAGGTGGAACCGACTAGATGGTTCCGCCCCAGGTGCCTGATGGACCCTGAAAGGTTCCTGATGGAGCTTGGGACTTTTCCTGAATCCCTTGCTCACAACTCGACCGAAGCCCTAGCGGAAGCCTGGGATCGGGCGGCCACTGGGGCCTTGGATCGCGTTGTGCCTTTGCGGCCTCTGATCCAGTGTCGATCCCGGGTCTCCCCCTGGTTTACCGAGGAGCTCCGGGAGATGAAACGCCGGAAAAGACGCCTAGAGAGTGGTTGGAGGGCCAGCCGGTCCGAATCTGATCGAACACTAGTAAGAATTCATATTAAATCCTACTTAGTGGCGATAAAAGTGGCAAAACGGCAATATTTGTCCGCTCTTATCGCATCCACAGATAATTGCCCAGCCGCCCTGTTTAGGGTGACCCGCTCCTTACTTAACCAAGGAGCTGGGAAAGACCCCTTGCAGGGTAGGGCTGAGGAATTTGTTCAGTATCTGCAGGATAAAATCGCTCAGATCCGGACGGGCTTGGACTCTGACTGGGTACATTCGGGCGAGTCAACGGGGATGAATCTTGTGGAGACCATCTGAGTTTGACCCTGTGACCCCCGAGGGCATGGACAGGATTATGGGGAGACTCAGTGCTGCCACTTGTGTGCTGGACCCGTGTTCCTCTTGGTTAGTCTCGGCTTCCCGGGAGGTGACACGAGGCTGGCTCCAGGTGATTACCAACGCTCCGTTGAGAGAGGGGTTCTTTCCCACCGCCTTGAAGGAGGCGGTGGTGAGGCCCCTCCTTAAGAAGCCTTCCCTGGACCCAGCCTCTTTAGCCAACTATCATCCGGTCTCCAACCTTCGCTTTGTAGTGAAGGTTGTTGAGAGTGTGGTAGCACATCAGCTTCCCCAGTCCCTGGATGAAGCTGTCTACCTGGATCCGTTTCAGTCGGGTTTTAGGCCCGGATACAGCACAGACGGCATTGGTCGCGTTGGTCGGTGATCTCTGGTGGGCCCGGGACAGGGGCTGCTCCTCTGTCCTGGTCCTATTAGACCTCTCAGTGGCTTTCGATACCATCGACCATGGTATCCTACTGTGACGACTCCGGGGGTTGGGAGTGGGGGGCACCGTTTTACGGTGGTTCCCCTCCTACACAGTCACTCATGCCCTCGTCCTTTCTCGCCTGGACTACTGCAACGCTCTCTACATGGGGCTGCCCTTGAAGAGCACCCGGAAGCTTCAACTGGTCCAGAATGCGGCTGCGCGGGTTATCGTGGGGGCACCTAGGTGCTCCCATGTTACACCCCTTTTAGGCGGCCTGGACTGGTTGCTGGTTGTCTTCCAGGTGCGATTCAAGGTACTAATTATGACCTTTAAAGCGCTCCATGGCTTAGGCCCAGGATACCTGCGACACCACCTACTGCCACCGGTAGCCTCCCACCGTCCAGTGCGATCCCACAGAGTTGGCCTCCTCAGGGTGCCGTCGGCCAGACAGTGTCGGCTAGCGACCCCCAGGGGGAGAGCCTTCTCTGTGGGAGCCCCTTCCCTCTGGAATGAGCCGCCCCCGGAGCCTCGTATAATCCCCGACCTCCGGTCCTTCTGACGCGCCCTAAAAAGTTGGCTTTTCCAGCAAGCCAGCCTGGCCTGAACAAAACAAATTATTGATCATTGTTAATTTTAATTCGAATCTTTTTTAAAAATGTTATTGTCAATTCTAATTGGGTTTGTTTTGGATATTCTATTTAATTTTTTAAAAACTTTTGTATTATGTATTTCTTTTAATGTTGTACACCGCCCTGAGTCCTTGGGAGAAAGGCGGCACATAAATCTAATAAACCAAACCAACCCCCCCCCCCCCCCGGCACCGTCTTCTCCTGCTTCTGGCAGACTCAGAGCCTGCGATGAGTCACAGCCTGCTTGGTGGAGAAGGCAGCAGCCACAGGTCCAAGAACTGGTTTGGGGCTGTTCCATTCTTGGCGTGACTTTCAGTGAACATACTTCTTTCCAAACCTCTTGGGGAACCTCGCCCGGTAGGGAGGAGGCCTGAAGCAGGGAATTAGCCTGGAACCCTTGCACAGCTGCAAGGCATCCAGAAGACACACATTCGCACAAGCTCTCTGGACCCCGATCACTCTGCCCCCAGGGGGAGGCAAGCTGTCTGGGCAGAATAGAATAAAATAGTTAGCTTGTGGATCCGGTTGCTTGTGGACAACACGCCAGCATTGACACACACACACACACACACACACACACACACACACACAGCTCAATCTCCACAGATGTCAGGTTGGCCTTAAGAGGCAGCGCATTGGCCCATAGCCCTGAGAGGCTGGAGGAAGGGCACATTCATCAGCATAGATGGCTCCAGGTGGCCCATGGGAACTATCCCAGCCGACTGATGTAGGTCCAGGGACAGCTCCAAAAATTTCCCATCAGCTGAGATAATCGGCCTAGTTCTGAACCAAACAGTCCACCATAAACCCCCCCCCCCACTTTCCCCATCCAGGCAAAGGAATCCGGGTGGATTTTAGCCCACTACTCATTGCTGATTCTAGGGGGCGCTGCTGTTTCAAGGCCAGAGCCAGTGCTGTCCGAAGGCGTTTCCTTGGCCATGTGGCCAGAGTGATGCCACGGAGGGCCGTTTCCTTTCCCCTTACACCCAGCAGTACTTTATAGATGGATATGAAGGTCATCCTATACTGACCGGCAGGGCAGAGGAGACCAGAGCCTCTCCAGGCCACCAGTTCTTCTTCTTCCTCCTCCTCCTCCTCCTCCTCCTCCTCCCACTGAGCCCAAATCTGCTTTCCGGCTCCTTCTATTGGTTAGTTCGACTCCCCCGTGGAAGACCCTGAGGACAGCCTTGAAGGAAATGCGTGGTGGCCTTGGGGGGACATAAACTTCACCCAGGAAAGCAGGAAAGGGAAGAGGCTCAAGAAGGATGGGAGGGAAACAAATGGGTTTCAAGATTTTGTTACAGTAGTCCTCGACTTACGACCACAATTTTGAGCCCAAAATTTCTGTTCCTAAGTGAGAAATTTGTTAAGTGGGCTTTGCCCATTTTATGACCTTCCTTGTCACAGTCCTTAAGTGAATCACTACAATTGTTAAGTTAGTAACATGGTTGTTAAGTGAACTCAGCTTCCCTTTGTTGGTCAGAAGGTCACAAAAGGGGACCACGAGGCCCCTGGACACCGCAACCGTCATAAATACGAGCCAGATGCCATGGATTTTGTTCACGGGACCATGGAGATGCTGCAACGGTCGTTAAGTTTGAAAAACGGTCCCAAGTGAACTGTTGTAAGTCGAGGATTGCCTGTGGTGTCAATAGCATCTCTTATGGCGTCTTATGGAAAGATGTGGAGAGGAAGGGAAGGCCCAGAAATGCCCGGGACCTTCCTTCCTCTCGAGCACTGCTGGGCAACGGCTGAGCCTGGCAGAAAAGAAGGGCGCGTTCTTTCGCACAATGCCACCCCGACACACCCCAGAGGGGGCAAGAGGTTTGGGCACCACCGGTGGCCACCGCAGGGGATGCCCGGCCAGTCAAAGGACGGAGGAGCACCAGCGGAGAACTTTCCTGCCTGGGTTAACCGTCAGGTGTGCTGAGAGGCAGGTGACAAAGGTATCGAAGGCTGAGTTTTAAAAGCTGCCATAACCGACCATCACAGGAGGAGCCAACCAGGATTTTGTGGCAGTGGTGAAATTTTGTTTTTTTTTACTACCGGTTCTGTGGCTTGGTGGGTGGTGCAGGGGGAGGATACCGCACAATCCCCATTCCCTCCCCACTCCTGGGTCCAGCCAGCAGTGGCATTGGCTGGTTCTCTGGACTACTCAGAATTTCCGCTGCCGGTTCTCCAGAACCTGCCAGAAGCTGCTGAATTTCACCCCCTGTTTTGTGGCCCTGAAGAGATGCGAGTCCGTTTCCCCCCGTCAGACGTTCCCCTCCCCATCATCCCCCTTTGGTCTTCAACCGGATACCTGACACCACGGAAGCAGAAGCCCGAATGCCCCATTCCCAGCTGTGGGGAGACGGTCTTGGGAGGATTTCTGCTCCTTGCACAAGGTGGCCCTCAACCGGCCCCTCCCTTCCCAATGCTGCTCGGCCTCCCCTAACCCCCCCCCCAGCCCTGCCATGGCCTCACCTCAATCAGGAAGTCCCCTGTGCGCAGTCCTGCTCTCCACGCCACGCCCTCCACATCCACCGATTCCAGGTACTGCAGCGCCGGGAAAGCTGGCGTTGGGGTGAACTCCTCGATTGGCGTTTCCGCTGAGAGGAGGAGGGAGGAAGGAAGGAAGGAAGGAAAGAAAGTCCGGATCAGAAGGAGGGAGAGCCTCTTTGCATGGCTGAGGTGGAACAGGCGGCTTCTGGCTGCCCGTAATTCCAGCCCATTGGCCGCACTGCCGAGTCCCCACGGCCTGCAGGCTGGGACACCTGAGATGTGGGGGAACCTAGTCCAGAGCCACTGGAGGGGGGGGTCATGGGTGGGAGGGGCTCTTTCCCAGGGGTCAGAGAGAAAGCGGAGCTTGGAATGCCTGGTGGGCAGGAAGAGAGCAAGGCGGAGCCTCCCTAGCAGTTCACAGAGCAAGTTACAGTTATTGGAGATGCTCACTTTGCTCCGGCAAGATTCTGTCTTACAGGTAAACGACAGTCAAGGGGCTGCCCAGAAGCCTCTCCTTCCTTGTGTCGTTTTTGGTTCTACCAGCCGGGCAAGAAAGGTTTGCTGTACACAAAGTCCTTGACTTATGACTACAATTCAGCCCAGCATTTCTGTTGCTAAGCAAGAGTTGTTGAGTGAGCTTTGCCCCATTTTACAACCTTCCTAGCCACAATTGTAAAGTGAATCACTACAGTTTCTCTCAATCAACCAGAATAGAGTTAGAAGGGACCTTGGAGGTCTTCTAGCCCAACCCCACTAAGTTACTAGCACAGTTGTTAAGTGAATCCTGCTTTGGTTGCAAAAAGGGGTCATATGACACTGGGGAACTGCTACCGTCATAAATATGAACCAGTTCTCAGGTGTCCGAATTTTGATCAGGTGACCAAGAAGATGCTGCAGCGGTCGTAAGTAAAAAATGTCACTTTTTCCAGCAGTTGTAACTTTGAATGGTCACTAAACAAATGGTTCAAAGTTGAGGGCTACCGTAGTTCGATTCCCTAGTAAGCAACACCCCTCCCCACTTAGAACAGCTCTGCTAAGATGCTTTTCCAGAGTAAAGTCCAGAATAATTTATTTAGCCTCCTTGAGGCAACAAATACTAGAACCTGCCAGATCAGGGAAGAACTGAATCAAAATCTTGATTAAAGAAGGTTTTTGTCAAGTCCGAGTCCAACGAAAAATCTTGACTCCCATGGAGTCGTCTTAGATTCATTGCAAGCAAGAGCAGAATTTAGGCAATTTGGAAGCTGCTATGGGCATCCACTCATCCCTAAGTACATGAAGTTGGGGGTCTAATCCTTCCTTCCATGGATGGAAACCAGTTCAGGAGAATTACGGGGACATTTTGGATGATGAGCTAATGAAAGGCCTCAACATAAACAAACCAAAAAGGAAGAAAAATAGCTTATGAAACTGGTGGAGCTGCACCAAGAACTCTCCAATAAACGGAGAAACCAAAAGGACAAGTTTAAAAAAAAAATGGAAAGAGGGCAGATAATAATAATGATGAGGGTGATGAAAGGAGAATATCAAGGAAGATGCCAAGGCCTTTAGGATGGGGCTAGGAAGACCAAGGCTGGGAAGCAGTTAAGCCTCCCACAAATGCCCAGAAGGGTTTGTGGGGGAAGAAGAAGCCGGGGGGGGGGGGAACAGCCAAGTTCCCTGGCTGGAGAAGATGGCAAGATGTTGATGGGCAACAGGAGAAGACCAACTGCTTAATTCCTATTCTGCACCGGCCTTTATTTTTTTTGCAAAAAAAGCGGTCCAATCTGTCAGAAGGTGCTCTCTGTGGGGCAGGAGAGGCAAGGAAGAGGTCAGGAAATGCCCAGCAGCTTGGAATGGTTCCAACCCACCAGGGCCAGATGGATCACATCCCAGGACGCTAAAGGAACTGGCAGATACAATCCTCACAACCACCAATGGGAATCTTTGGGAGTACTAGGGGAGGACAAGAAGGGTGGAGAAGAATTCAGATGGATCCAATCTTTAAAAGCGGGGGGGGGGGGAGTAAACTCTGGGAAGCTACAGCTTGATGTGAACACTCAAAAGAGCTTTAAAATGATAACTCAAGTGAGCTTAGAAAGATACCAGGCCGTTAAGCCCACCTAGGTCTGTTTAAAAACAGGTTGTGCTAGAGAAATCTAGCTTCATTTTTTACAAGTTGGAAAGTGGGATGGCTGGTCCTGCTCCAAGGTCTTAAATGTTGCTGTGGGCAGGTGATTGGACAATGGTGCTCAACGCTTGGTCCTTCATGGATCTACATGGAGAGAGAGGTGGGGCTCCCTCAGAGCTCTGCCCTGGTCTCTACATAGTGGAGCACAGTAGGAGTGTCCAACCTTGGCAACTTTAAGACTTATGGACTTCAACTCATCCCAGGAGGCTGCCTGGGGAATTCTGAAGTCCAAGGTTGGAAACTCCTGGGTAAAGGTACTTAGCCTTGGTGCAGCCCTTTGCCAACCTGGAGCCCACCAGATTCACCTGTTCTGACCAGGTTGTGTTTTGCTGACATGGATAGGTGTTTTTCATGAGGACATTGAGATGTTCTGGGATCCTCGTTTTCTGAGCACTTTCCACAGCTTGACATAACACAGGTCTGCGACTAAAAAGCCGTTTGAGGACCCGGATTGTTGGGGGCGATATGCTGACTCTGTAAACCGCTTAGAGAGGGCTGAAAGCCCTATGAAGCGGTATATAAGTCTAACTGCTATTGCTATTGCTATTGCTATTGCTATTTTCATCTAATTTCCATGTATTTTGGTGTGCTGAAAACAAATAAAATATTGAAAAAACTTCTAGATGTCATGATTTGCCACAACATGCAAAATTGTCTTCAAATTTATCATTTTTTTTAAAAAAATTGGTATTTTTTTATATTATGGGTTTTTAACCAAATTTAAAATCCAAATTACTATTAATTAATTCACATAAGTGCATTTAAGATACAAAATGCCAAAAAAACCTTAAAGGGTTTGTCCGAGTTATGTAAAAAAAATATAGCACTGTAAATCTGATAGTCAACAATATATACATAAGCTAAGCAAGTTTTAAGTCTGTGCTTCTAATGGTAGAAGGGGTTAATCTTTCCTGAAGAATCCAGTGGGAGGGAGACACAGGGCAGATAGCAGCATCTCTGGTCAGTGCAGGGGGCGTGGCCAGCACTGTGACGTCTCGTGTACAGACACAGAGCTGCTCTCTCCTGCATGCCACACTTGTGCACGAATCATCATCAGGTTCTTGGTTCTAGGCTGTTCACACTTTTTCATCGCAATTCATGTTAGCTCGTCATTCTTCCACCGTTATGTTATGGCTCTGCGAAAGTGTATTAATTTGCCAGACAGTTTCTGTTTCATCTGTGGTGAATATACAGTGTTGAAGCAACAGCAGAATATTACAGACTGTGAAAAAAGTATACTTTGCATACTTTGGACTAAAAATTGGAGATCAAATTTGGGTGCCTCATAAAGTGTGCAAACGGTGTGTTGAGGACCTCCGAAACTGGTTCAAGGGTAAGAAAAAAATCTTTCTGTTATGGGATTCCTATGGTATGGCGAGAGCAAAAGAACCATAGTGATGACTGTTACTTTTGTTCATGCGATGTGAAAGGGTTTAATTCCAAATGGAAGCATTCCATTTCATACCCCAATCTTCACTCAGCAATTCGTCCCATCCCCCATGGCACAGATATACCAGTACCCAAGCCCCCTGCTACCTAGGAAGAGATACCTAGCTCCGATGAAGGTGAAGTCATACCTGAACCAGATGACGAATCAAGTTCTGACTTTGAAGATGATACAAGACCAAAATTGTTTTCTCAGGAGGAGATGAATGATTTGGTAAGAGACGAATCTTCCCAAAGATGCCGCTGAGTTACTCGGATCAAGGCTGAAAAGCAGGAATTTATTGTTGCCAGGAGTGTCATCTTCATGGTTCAGACATCGTGAAAAGGAGTTCGTTCCTTACTTTGCCCAGGAAGACAAGTTGGTTTATTGCATCGATGTCGAAGGTCTGATGGGTCACTTTAAAATCCAATATGATTCAGAGCAATGGCGACTTTTTATAGATTCTTCAAAAAGAAGTCTCAAAGCAGTTTTACTCCACAACCATTTTTACGCTTCCATACCTGTAGGTCATTCCGTACACTTGAAGGAAACCTATGAGAACTTGGAATTGGTTCTTTGTAAACATAAATATGAAGACCATGGTTGGCAAGTGTGTGGGGACTTGAAGGTCTTGTGCATGCTGCTCAGGCAACAAGTTGGGTATACCAAATACCCTTGTTTTCTGTGTTTATGGGACTGTCGAGACCGACAAAATCACTGGACCAAGAAGAGTTGGCAGCCAAGGGTGCTAACAGTCGGTGAAAAAAATGTCCTCCGAGAAACTTTGGTACCTTCCCATAAAGTTCTTCTACCACCTCTCCACATAAAATTGGGATTGATGAAGCAATTCGTAAAATCACTTCCAAGAGATGGAGAATGCTTCAAATACTTGGTCACCAAGTTTCCATGCCTGTCGGAGGCAAAATTGAAGGAAGGTGTGTTTGTCGGACCAGACATTAGAAGGCTTATAGTTGATCAAGAGTTTGTCAATCCCATGACGGATCCTCAAAAAGAAGGGTGGATTGCATTTAAAGAAGTCGTCCAGAAAGTTTTAGGCAATAACAAAGATCCTCACTACAAAAAGGTCGTCGGAAGAATTTCAAACTTTAGGTTGCCTGGTGAGTTTGAAAGTGCATTTCCTTGACTACTTTCCTGAAAATTTGGGAGCTGTGAGTGAGGAACAAGGTGAACGATTCCACCAAGACATTAAAGAGATGGAAAGGAGATACCAGGGAAAAGGGAGCATTACAATGATGGCAGACTAGTGTGGGATTCTTCAGAGAGACATTCCAGATGCTACCCACAAGCATAAATGCACCAAGAGGAGCCTCACAAGGAAGAAGAATCGAGTTTAGTGTGTGTGGGTGAGTTCATTTCAGTTCAAAAAAGGATTTTCATGAAAATATTGTAATAAAACTTTAATTTTATGTCTATTTCCATTTATTTTGAGGTATTGCCTTATTTAACATAGTTACCTACATTGTCAGGAAACGTGATGTCCTGTAACAAAATGAGGTCATTTTCGGATTCAGCGCACCAAAAAACATAAAGATTACATGTTATAACCAAAACAGCTCTGGAAAAATTTTTTTTTTAAAATAATCAACACAATCAAAGGCTTTTCTGTCATCCTTGAAGCACATCCTGATTTCTTTTTAAACATTCTTTGGCTTTTTCAATTATCCAGCATGCCTCAGCAATAAAGTTCTTTGATCTTTTCTAAAGCCCGTCTGAACATCTGGTGATGTCCCTTTTCATGGAGGGCTCTAATCTCTTCAGTTGAGCACCTTATTTTGCAAGCCTTTGAAATGAAGGTTGGTGTTTGCAGAGTCTGCAGTTTGCAGACTGACCTCTTCCAAGGGGCCAATGAACCCCTGGGCTCTTCTCCAGATTTGGTGGCATGCTTTGGTTGGAACCACGACTGACTCCCCCCCCCCCCCCCCCCGTATTGCTTGCCATATTCCATCATCTGTTCCTATGGGTTTCCTTGCAGGCGTTTCATGGGCCGAGCGGGCACTGGTGACGCTCCCTAGTTGGGTTGATCTCATTTAACTCCCTATTTTTGGAGTGTTGATTTAATGTCACCTTCTAGAACCAGAAGTTCTTACAAGTACGGAAGGTCTTTTAAGATAACCTGGATGTTGACATCCCTACAGTGCATCAGGATACTCCTATCTTCTTTTGGTCTTGCTTAATTTGGCTATTTTTATTTATTTTCTTTATTAAAAAAAATATGTATTTGCCCAGCTCACACAAAAGTGACTTCAAACGGCTGAGGTTTAACATTTAACATACCAATTAGAGGTTGGAATCTCCTTCTGAGTCCGGAGATCTTTTGAAAGGCTTTTTGGAGTCTTTGGTGCTCTCTGAGCTTGGGGGTTTTCTGGCAGATGCTTCCAGTGGTGAAATTCAATTTGTTTTACTACCGGTTCTGTGGGCGTGGCTTGGTGGGCGTGGCAGGGGAAGGATCCTGCAAAATCCCCATTCCCTCCTGACTCTGGGGCCAGCCAGAGGTAGGATTTGCTGGTTCTCCAAACTACTCAAAATTTCCACTACCTGTCAGAACCTGCTGAATTTCACCCCTGGACGCTTCATGACCCAACTAGGTAACGTCATCAGTGCTTAGAAGCCTTTTAGCACAAACCTTCTAGCACTCATGATGTTCCCTAGTTGGGGCATGAAACGTCTGCCCGAAAACCACCAGGCTCAGAGAGCCCCAAGGGCCCCGATCCTGAACTCCAAATGTTACCTTCTACCTTTCCTTGTTTTCCCCCCCAGGCCTTTTTCCTTCAATTTCCTCACAGATGTTGTAACGCTGCTTTTTGTCTGAAACTCTTTGTTCCTTGGTCTTTGGCTTCTCTTCTTGGCAATTTCCACGGGTTATTCTGACATCTGGCTTTCTTTCTTCTGTCCCTTCATTTTTGGCAGCCTCTTTTCACCTTCATCCTCCAGGACTTAAGTTCATTACGCAATTCCTCTGGTTCTCTGTTGATGAGGTTGAGACTTCAAGGCTGCTCTTGATGTTCTCCTCAAAAATGGTTGGTATGCGCTCAAGACCATGTTGCAGAAACTTTAGTGGTTTCCTCCTCCTCCTCCTCCCCCTCCTCTAGCTTAGCCTGGATCTTGCCCACCAGCAGTTTGTGATCTGTTCCAGGGCCAGGTCCTGGCCCTGCCTTTGACGCTGTGATGAGCCCCTCCGTCTCTGTTGAGGAGCAATACAGTCCATGTGATTTCTATTTCCCCCCATCCAGGGAGGTCCATCTATTTTGGTGCCGTTTTTCGGTTATTTGAAGGCAGGGTTAGCGATGACAAAGAGAGTCACCTTGCATCAGTGTGGGTGCCGTACAAATTTAACACATAAAGAAATAAGGCAGAAATTGCAAGATGGTTTCCTACTTCTGAAGCCATTCCATCCGTCTTCCTCCTCCTTCCTCTTCCCAATCTTGGCATTCCAGTCCCCAGTCAGAAACAGCCCATTTTGCTCACAGGTTCTGCTGGTGCCAACTGAACTTGATTGTGAAGTTCACCAACTGCCCCGCAAACACACAAACCCTCTGAACTCAGTTACCTTTATTAAGAGTGCCAGCAGCCCCGGCAAAAAGTTTCTCTCTCAACACAGGCTAAGAAATCCGTCCGGCTGGAAGATGAATCATTGTCTGCCACATCTATTCATCTCCGCCCCTGCCTTTTCTCCCCAGACTTTGGGTGGGGCTTCGCTAGCAGTGCTGACACTTCTGTCCTGAGGACCGGCCCATAGATTTCCACTGCTCTCCTCTCCTCTGCTTTCTGCACATCCACGTGTCAGGCACTGGACCCAGCTCCTCCTGGGGACTGTTGACCCTCCATCTGAAGGCTGAGGGGCGGCCCAGATTCCGCCTCTTTGTCTCTCTCTCTCTGACAGCTGCATTCCCTCTTCCCCCTCAGAGCTCACATTGCCTTGATGCTGCCCCTGACTCCCAAGGGTCTTCCTCGGCTTCTGGAGGAGCCAAAAGGCCACACCCCCAACGTTCTCTTCTTCTTCCGCATTGGTGGGTGGAGCATAAAGCTTGAATAATCATCCAATCCCAAAGTCTCACTGCTGTTATTTGATCTCCGGTTGCCTTGTCACCACGTGCTGCTCTTGCCACGCCCTTTCTGAGGACGCCCCTCCTTCCTTTTCCACGTTGTGGGTATAATAAATGGTGTGATCTTATGAAAGTCTCCCATCCCCTCTGACTCTCCACTCACCAGGCTCAGAGGGATCCATGGTGGCCATCTAGTCCAATCCCTTGCCCAAGGCAGGAGTCCTTCTATCATCCCAGGCAAATGCTTCTCCAATCTTTCCTGGAAGAGCTCCAATGATGGAGCACCCACCACTCCAGGGGGAGGAAAGCTCCTCCATTATTTAATGGTTATCACCGTCAGGAAATTCCTCTTTATTTCCAGGTTGAGTCTCCCTCTGATGAGCTCCCACCTCCCTAAAACCCAAATTGTTCATATATTCCTCAACCGGACATGTTCAAAGAGCTCCCAGCATTTCGTCCCTCACCTCTGGACCTTCTCCGTTTGTCCTTCTTCTATCTGAAATGGATGGCCTAAACCTGGAGATCTGAATGGACTAGTTCTCCCCCACCGGCCTAGAATGGCATTAGCCTTTTAAGAAGCCGCATCACAAGTGAGGATCCTCAATTGCCAACCACACCCACAATCCCATCCCGGACAGCCACCCTCTAGGCCAGGGCTCTCCAACAGGCTGGCTGAGGAATCCTGGGAGTCGAAGTCCACTAGTCTTAAAGTGGCCAAGGGTTAGAGACCCTGTTCTAGGCAACTGCCAGAAGGACCCCGAGGGCTTCCTTGCTGGGTCTTCCCTCTTCAGTGCCTCCTCTTCCATTTCTACCAGCCAGGTTCTTCTGCCTCTTTCCCTTGTTTTCCTTGGCTCTCTGCTCAGCAGACACATTTACCTGGGGGAGCAGGTGGGAAGTAAGCCAGCCAAGGACCTTTCCTGAAGGATTGACAAGTGCACCAGCCGACTCTTCCATTCTTTCTGCTGAAAAGCATGAAACCATACATCAAGAACTGGATCTCCTGCACCTGAGCCTCAGATGTTAATTTTCTATCAGCACCCGGGAAACAATCCGTTCTGACCATGCTTGGGACCAAGTAAATCCCGTGGTATGGAAGATCCTGTGATTCCCCCCGGATGACAAAGCCAAGATCACGGGAAGACCCATCCCTTATAAGGATCAGTGGTCCTCTTAGTTCACAATAAGAGAATTGGAAGGGACCCTCGAGGTCTTCTAGTCCAACCTCTTGCTTAAGCAGGAAGCGCTGTAACATTTCAGACAAACAGCTGTCCAGCAGTCTCTTCTTAAAAACCTCCAGGGATGGAGCACCCACAGCGCTCCAGGGAAGAAGCTTATGCCTGAAGCTGCTTGGCAGAACTGCCTCAAACCTCAAAGTGCAAAACCAAAACTGTATTAAAGGAGTCTTGGCATTTTATTGGGCATTTTAATATTTATACTGGATGATTTTAATGGTGTTTTTTTTAATGCTGTAAATCACCAGAGTCGCTCAAAAGGAATAAATTTAATTAATGAATAACAAACAAACAAACATTTGATCCATATACCTTCCAAATCTCGTACTGTGTAACAAATCTCTTTTTAGGATAAACTGAATTTCCCTTTTATTGTTACTACTTAAAACAATTCAATGCCAAGAAACTCATTTTTAAAAACCTTTGCAGACTAAAGAAACTAGAGAGGCGATTCCCTCCTCTCTCCGGGCGTCTTAGAAATGTATTTGGCACCAGGATTTTGCAATTTCGATGATTTGATCCAGATCTGCTCCTGAGTTCTGCACTGTGGCTAAGCCAGGGAGGCTTCCTTTTTTGTCAGAAAGTGGATGATGATATGTGTCATTTATGCAATGCTGAGCTCTAATTAAGTTTCCTCTGACTTCAAAGTAATGGGATACAAGTGGGTGTAGGTCTACAGTGTTGGGTGATATGCATAAGCAAATTGCATCCGCGTTTGCACCCCTAACTTTATTCGTCCATCCGTCCATCTTGGATATATCAGAAAATGTTGTTGAAGACGCAACGCAAGAATTAAGAATGGCAGGAAACTCATCGAGGAGAGAACCAGCCAAGAACTTCCTGACAGTTAGAACAATTAATCAGTGGAAGCTTGAGCACTGGAGGTTTTGATTGACAGCCATTTATCTGAATGATGTAGGGTCTTCTGCTTGAGAGATGGGGGGGAGAGTAGGAGATCCCCAAGGTCCCTTCCAGCTGGGTTGTTCTAGTGTTCTGGAGGGTCCACCACAGCAGCACTGGAGGGTCTTTCAGAAGGGATCAGGCCACCAGGGGTCTGGAATGGTCCAGGGCCGGCATGCCAGCTGTCAGCTCCAGCCGGCTGATATTTGGCCTTCCGGAGGGCTTGGGGGGGGGAGGCGGCTTTCGTGTGTGTGTGTGTGTGTGTCTGTGTTCGGGGGCACACGTGAGCAGGTGGGCGGGGCGCATTGCATTGTGGGCGAGTGAATGCGTGTGATCGCACTTGAGCACATAATTTTGGCCCATGTTTACAAAAAGGCCCCCCCATCACTGGTCTAGGGTTTCCTGCTTAAACAGAAGGGTTGGACTAGAAGACCTCCAAGGTCCCTTCCAATTTTGTTATTCTGTTACAAACAACGAACTGCATTAATTCAAAGGCCTGGAGTTTTCCTAATATTTGGGCTGAAAACAATGGGTCCGTTAATGGGTCCATCCACCGGCCAGTGTCGACTGGCGACTACCCGGAGGAGGGCCTTCTCTGTGGCTGCTCCGACCCTCTGGAACGAACTCCCCGTGGAGATTCGTACCCTCACCACCCTCCAGGCCTTCCGCATAGCCCTTAAAAGCTGGCTGTTCCAACAGGCTTGGGGCTAAAGATTCGCTGCCCCTATCTCGAATGGTATGATTGTTGCGCTTTTTAACTATGTATTGTTTTGTGCTGTTGTTAAACTGTCTGTATCCCCCCTTCCCTTCCTTGAGTTGTGAGCCGCCCTGAGTCCCCTTAGGGAAAAGGGCAACATACAAATGAAATAAAACTCTAAACTCTAATAAAGTCTGAGTTGAGCAATGGCTGTTAAAGAGGCTCTTTCGGGTGATCTCCCTAATATTTGAGCCCTATGAAGACACGGGGAAGAATGATTGGCTATTAGAACATACGGAATATTGGGACTTCCGGGGCAGCTGGCGGGGCTTTTTGCCAATGAATGTGGCCAAATCAAGAGTCAGCGAAGGCTCCTCGGGAGGCCTCTCTGGATTAAAGAGAAGACGAGGATTGCCCACATTGCAAAAGAGGCTTCCCCAGCAGGTTTCAGAGAGTTGGGGAAATAACCCACAATCGGCCCCTTTCAAAGAGACAGCAAAATCGCCTCCTTCTCATACTTTAAGAAAGTGCTTCTTACTGATTTCTTTGGCCTTGAGAACCTTCCGAAAGAGAACCCAGGAGGTTTTCCTTCCCCCCCCTGGACAAAAGAAGTTTAAGGATTAACAAGAGAATCTTTACTTTTGGGAAACGGCAAAACAGGGACTAGAATCTTGGTTTTGGAAAGTTAAAGGGCTGGGTGGACTTGAAAGAATAGATCCTGCAGGGTATTTAAAAATTTATAAAACACCATTTTAAGTCTTTGACATTAGTTGTAAAAAAACACCTCCTCTGGGAAAGTTTTGTTGATTGAAAAATAAACGGATGCTAAAAGGACTACAAAGAACTAGAGAGAACAAAAGGAGAATAATCCACGAATAATCCACGGAGAAGCAATATTTGACCATTGCAGAAATTTAGGAAGAACTGATTCAGAAATTACTTGACAAGATTGTGTAATACATTAGCAGAGGATACAGAACAACAACAAACTTTATTGGATCAAATCTCGGAGTTTGAGAAATGATGGATTATGATAATGGACATCATTGTTTTGTGGATTTGAAAATGGATTTTAGAAATGCCAGAATATAAGAGTGGTATGGAAGACCATGCCAAAATGGATTTACATTAAGTGGATGTCTTAATAATTAAAGGGGAGATAGGCAGTAAACAAAACCAGAAAAGGTGACTCAGAAAACTTTTTCTCTTTGGATTTACACAAGGAAAGTTTTTTTTGAGAAAAGACGATGGGGGATTTCAAGCTCTTCCCGGAAGGAGATAGAAAAAAAATTGATAGAAAATCAACTTGCAGGACCCTCCTTGACGGGACAAAAGAGCCAAAATTTTGAAAAATGAAAAGAAGGTTATAAAGCGACTTTATTTGGTAAGGGTTAAAATATATGTGCTATGAATTGTGACAGGTGTTAAATGGGACTCCTTTTTGACCAGGATTACACGAGAAGGCTTTAAAGATTGGTTAATATGCAGGAAAAGATTCCTTCTGCTTTATTTATTGGAGAAAGTGATAAGTTTGGATTGTAAAATGTAATTTTATATATATGGTCATATTTCTGATAGCTCTTCAGACGCCAAAAAGAGTCACCTTAACGGGGCTGATGGGTGACATAAAAAATCCAATGAATCGTTAAACTATTGCTGATTAAGGCTGAATGATATGGGTTTTGTCATTTGACTATCAATAGGGGAGGAAGGGGGAAGAAGTGGTTTTTGAAAAGGGAAAGTACTAGTGGAAGTGTTCAGTTAGCCAAATTGTCTCTCCAGGGAGTCCTTGGCTTAAAACAGTTTGCTTAGTGACCGAAGTTACAAGGGCACTGAAAAAGGTGACTTATGACCATTTTTCACCCTTACAACCATTGCAGCATCCCAATTAGTCACATAGTCGAAATTAACTTGACAACAGGTTCATATTTATGACGATTGTGGTGTCCAGGGGTCAGTGACCTCCTTTTGCGACCTTCTGACCAGCAAAGTCCATGGAGGAGGCCGGCTTCACTTAAGAACCACATCACTCATTCAACAATGGAAATTATTGCAGAAGGGTATTAACAAATTCGTCTGGGCAGGGAAGAAACCGAGAATAAAACTTAAAATAATGCAAGACGTACGTGACAGAGGAGGCTTGAAAATGCCAAACTTAAAATTATATTATGAAGCATTAGTTTTATCAATAATTAGTGATTGGATCAATTCAACAGAGGATAGATTACTGAATATCGAAGGGCATGATTTGGTATACGGCTGGCATGCTTATTTGACACATGACAAGAAGGTGGATAAGACTTTCAAAAGTCATATTTTAAGGAATGCTCTATTACGTGTCTGGAAAATATATCAACATAAATTAAATGATAAGATACCCATGTGGGCAATTCCCAGACACGCAATAGAGAATATAAGCATAGAACAAAAACAGGATGCAACCATATACAGACAGCCTCTTACTATAGAAAGAGGTGTATTACAGCTAAAACCTCTGAATGTACTAAAAGAGGAAAAGGTAATCCAAACATGGTTTCAGTATGGACAGTTATAGGCCAGATGGAAAAAAGATCAGAAAATTGGTATTACGCAAAATGAGCACAATCTACTAAAACAAATTAGGGATCAAAGTCAAATGCATATAAAAAGGTTATATAACATATTGATAGAAATGGATTCTGAAACAGAATTAGTCAAAGACTGTATGATAAAGTGGGCACAAAATTTTGAAGAACCAATAATGATGGATACATGGAAAAAGATATGGGTCAGAAACGTAAAATTCACGCAAGCCCAAAACCTGAGAGAGAATTTTTACAAGATGTTTTATAGATGGCATTTAGATCCTAAAAAATTGGCTTGTATGTATCCGAATTTACAACCTAAATGCTGGAGATGTGATTGTGCTGATGCTACGTATTACCATATATGGTGGACTTGTAAAAAGGTCAAAGCATTTTGGACAAAAATATGGTGGATTATTCAAAACATTCTTTAAAAGACAATAAAGTTCACCCTCAGTTGTTCTTGTTAGGTATAATCACAGACTGTACAGTCATAGAGACTAATTTGATTCTGAACTTAACAACGGCAGCAAGACTGTTGGTGCCGCAGTATGGGAAGAAGGAAGAATTGCCTACTATTCAAGAATGGACATTAAAAGTAACAAACTTAGCAGAGATGGCTAAAGTATCAGCATATCTTAAGGACCATTCAGATGAGAAACACACGCTGGAATGGAGAAGATGGATTGACTATATTCAAAATAAATACGGGACTAAGAAACTCCAGATAGCTTATGAGTGAATGAGCAAGGAAGGTTACAACTGGTTTAAAGTTAGCTTTACAAAAAGGGGAGTTAAAGTACAAGTGAGGGATGATGCTAAAGTTAGTTAGTTTATTTTAGTATATGGTTGCTAAATGTTTATACCCTGTATTTGCTCTGGGAAGTTGGGGGGGAGGGTGGGTGGGGATGTGGGGTCTTTTTTGGGGGGGGAGGGAAGGTATATATTTGTAAAACTTTTTAAAACTTTTAATTAAAAAAAACAACAATTGAAATTATTCACTTAACAAGCATGGCAAGGAAGAAGAAGCCACGTCACGATGTCACAACATGCGGTCTCGATACTCCGAGACTGCCGTTTACACTTTTGCCGCTGGATGGTCCTTGAGACCTAAACTGTCCCGTAGAGACGGTGATCAGGAAGACAAAGCCTTGCTGGTCTCAGGGATGTCGCAAAGTCCCTGATTGACCCAAGGGAAGTGCTTCAAGCTGGCAGTAAACAGGCAGCCCCCAGGCTGATAAAATCGGGACGCTCCGGAAGGAAGGAAGTGAAAAGAGAAAGTGAGTCCATCTGGTGAGGTATTTTTTCTATTTTGCTAAAGACTGCCCAAAGAAATGTTTCTTTAAAGCCAAATTAGATCCTTAAGCAAAAGAACTGAGCGGCAAAAATAATCCTTATTGGATTGCTGTGGAAAGTTTTTTTTTCTTTGTAACTATTTTTTGCTCGCAACATTTTTTTCTATCTCTCCTCTTAAAGTGAACAGATTTTTCTTCTGCTTTTTGTTGCTTTATTTTTTGACTTCTGGATTAAAACCTTTCTTCTTATTTTAACAATTCTTCCTGCTACTTGTTATCAAACCACACTAAAAGAAATCTAAAGAACTTTGTTCCCTATAAGCCAGAGATAAATATTAGGTGAAAATTAACACTGCCACTCAGAGGTCAGAAGCTGCGGTTTTTGAAACAATGTATCTCTTTCCTTTCCTTATTTGACTTCACTAACTTTGTAGCTGAAGGGTTTGCAACTTGTTTACAGAAACTGATAAAGAACCAAGGGCACAAATTGTTTTTACAGGTGCCTCTGAGAATTATTTTGGCAGGGGAAAGAAAGAAAGGGGGGGGGAACAGAACCCTTCTCCTTTGAAGAGCATAAAAGAACTTGTGTTCAAGTCAATCTAAAATAAAAAATAAAAGAGGCCTGGAAGGCTAGAGTGGCAGTCGCTATTAGTTTTTTTCTTTTTCTTTCTTTCTTCTGTTTTGGAAACATGGATCAATACTTAGATGAGGAAACCTTAAAATTCCAAAATATCTTGGCTGGAATTCAAAATCTATTGGAAGGATATGGGAGAATTGAGAAGAAGTTGGAAAGACTAGTCTTCCTCACAGCAAAAGATGATGGGGTTGGAGCCCCAAAAATTAAAGGGGAGAATGAAGATATAGAAGATAAAGATAAGACAATAGATGCATTTATTAATGGAGCAAATGTGGGTGAAAGTGGAAAGAAGGGAATGTGGAAAAGGGAATTCAACAAATTGGAGCTCTACCCCAGATTTCAGGACACAGAAGAGAAAAAAATACTAATGATGATAGACATAAGAAGAGATTTTTTTTCAGAAGCAAGATTGACAACCAACAACAAGCTAATTTTAGTAGCAAGTGGTGGGCAACGAGATTATCTGAGAGACCCTTCAAGCAATAAAGTGCAGAGAGAAGTCTATAAAAACCTTATAAAGGAGATAAAAAGAAGACTGACACCACAATTGGCAAGATAAGACTGTTTTGTTATTGGAAAGATACAGGTTGACAATGAAAGTTGATAATAAAAAATTAGTTGATTTTGGTGATTAATAAGTAGGAATTTTGTAACTCTTAGATTGTTTTAGATTGTTATCAAATGTTCACTCGCTAACAATTAACCATAATAATAATAATGAAATGATAATGGATACAGCGTAATGATATATACATGTATTGACAATTTAGTAAAAGAAATTTGGATATAAATTGTACATTGTGACTTGGGAAAAAGACCTATAACTCTTATTAACAAATTTTCATTTAGATCTTGTTATAAAGGTGTAAGGGGTTTTTTTTGAGTGGGGAGGGCCCTGAGGAGAGGAGATGGGGCATAAATAGTAAATGATTTTTAGCCAATAATAATAACAACAAGGAAATGTTAATGGACATTGTTTAACAATATATACATGCTATGGTATTGGCTAAAGTAACTTGGATATAAATTTTAGTCAATGAGTTGGGAAAAAAAGGGGGGAGGTTTAGAAACTTTATTAATTGACTTTTACTTAAAAGATGCCATAAAGGTATAATGTTATTGGAGGATTTTTTTGAAACAGCTAATGAATGCCATTATGTGGTTATCTCTTTAAGTATGAAGGATTTGAGGTAAAAGCATGTTCAAATAATTGTAGTCAAATGAGAATTGTGGGTACATTGATAGTAAGATATACAAAGATTTTTGACTTAAAGTGTATAATCTAATATGAACTATAAGTAATGACTGTGGAAGAAATGCACAAAAGTTATCTATAACCAATCGACAAGCTTTCTACAAGATGTAATGAAGGAGGATTCTCTTTTTTTGTGTTTTTGTTCAATTAAAATAAAAAAAAATCAAAGAAAAACCAAGCATGGCAAGAAAGGGTGTAAAATGGGGCAAAACTCACTTAGCAACACAAATTTTGGGGCTCAACTGTGGTCGTAAGCCAAGGCCTACCTGCAATTGTTTGGAGGGAGTCATCTTTTAATTCTACCGTCTTTTAATTCGTATGTATGTATGTATGTATGTATGTATGTATGCATGTATGTAGTCGCAAACTCTACACTCCTTTGCACTGATGCTGTTACCTAGTTGGGCCATGAAATGTCTGCAAGAGAATGACCAAGCTCAGAGAACACCAAGAACCCCCCCCCAGTCCCCCCCCTCCTCCTCCCCCTCCTCTCCGCACCCTCCCTTTCCTTCTAGCCCTGACGAGGTTACCAAGCTCAGAGAGCACCAAGGAAGCCACAGCTCAACCCTGAACTACAAATATTCTCTTCTATAAATCCCTTTTTTGCTCTGAAAGGGACAAAATGAACTGCATCTAAGGGTACGAAGGAACTAGCGGATGGTCTGGCCAAACCTTTCCCCATTATTTCTGGGAAGCCCCACAGATCTGGTGAGATGCCAGGTGATGGGAGGAGAACAAATGTTGCCCGTGTCTTCAAGACGGAGAAAAGCAATGAAGAAGATTGATAGAACTGCACTCCCATCACGCTGGGCCCTGGGAGGCTCTGAATCCTGGCGAGATAAACACCTCGACAAACAAATGATCTCTCTACAGAAGTCAGCATGGATTTGCTCAAAATAATATTTTTTAAACAAAATCTTGTTATGAGGTGTTATAGTCTTAGATGAGTAAAAGCCGTTCAACAGGGCAGATCATGGTCCCTGGAGAAGAGGGGTGGACAGCCACCTCTCCAGCAGGCCTTGAACAGAGCACTGACGGATGTTACAATAACTAAAAAGACGAAAATGTAGATTTGGGATCTCCAACCATGGCAACTTTTAAGACCAGAGGACTTTAACACCCAGAATTGTATTATATATAATCTTCAGGCTGGTGCCTTCGGCTTCGTGCTTGTGCGAGCAAAGCGTGATCGGAGCTGCCGTCTTTCTATAAATATTGGTGGGGGTGTGTGGAGTTCTGGCTTTGTTGGTGTAAGTGGGTTGTTGGCTGTGTTGTTGCATCTTGATTAGTTGATGGAGTTGATATTTGCAGATTAGTCAGTTGTTTCGTAACATCCTGTGTGGCTGAGGTACTGGCTGTGTGCCTGTTGTTCTTTTGTGTTGTAACGACCTGGGTAATTGGCTGGGTGATGACATCCTGAGCTCTATTGTAGTGATATCCTGAGTCCTGTGCTGCAACCTCTTGGGGAGTTGGCTGCATTGTAACATCCTGAGCCTTTGCGTTGTAACCTCCTGAGTTCTGTGATGTAATGTCCTGAGCAGATGGCTGAGGTGTAACATCCCAGGCTTTGGTTTGGCTCCGAGTTTGCGGTCTGGCCATGTGTTCATGGCGTGTGTCAGTTTGCTTAGTGTGGGGGTCGGAGGGGGGTGCAGCAGTTGGTGATGCCGCCGTGGTTTGGCTTCCGAATGGTGGTTGCGTTTCGTCTATGGGATGGGTTTGGGTTTGAGTCTGGTGAGGGTGATTGGTGGTGGCGTCCTGTGTTGTTCTGGGTCTGGTGTCGTTTTCGTGTCTGGGACTAGTTGACTGGTTTCCAGACGTCTGGTAGGCGGGAGATATCGTCACGTTTATTCATGTTGTGGGGGTGTTTCTCTATTTCGATGGCTTCCATAATTATTCTCTTGTTGAAGTGTTCAGTTTTGGAGATTAACCTGGTTCCTTCAAAATTAATTTCATGTCCTTTAAGGTGCTGGAAAAGGGAGGAAGTTTTTTCTTTTTTTCTTACTGCGTTTTTGTGTTCTGCGATGAGTGCATTTATTCTCCTGTTCGTTTGTCCTATGTATGTGGCAGGGCAAATTTTGCATGCTATTTTGTAAACTCCTTCCAGCTGGATCTTGTCTTTGGGGTTTCTTAAGATGTTGGCTATTTTTTGGTCAGTGTTGGAGGCTGTCTTGATATTGTGTTTGTGGAGAATTTTGCTGATTTTATCTGTGGTGCCTTTGATGTAAGGGAGGAGGGCGATGCCGTTGTCCTGTTCTGTGTCTCGGTTTTTTTGGGGGGGAGTCTCCCTTTGGATTAGGTTGGTAATTGTTTTTCTTTGGAATCCGTTGGAGATTAATACATTTGTGAGTGTGTGTAATTCAGTGTCCAGGTGGTCTTTGTCGGCTAGGCGTTTGGTTCTGGAGATGAGGGTCTTGGCTACAGAGTTGATCTGTGCAGGGTAGTGGTGGGATTGTGCGTTTAAGTAGCGGTTGTGTGTGTTTTTTTCCGGTAGATGGTGTGTCCTAGGGAGCCATTGGGATTTTTTGTAGATTAGGACGTCCAGAAAGGGAAGTTGGTTATTTGCTTCTATTTCCATGATGAATTGTATTTTGGGGTGTAGGCTGTTGAGATCTGTGAGGAAGTTGTCCAGTTTTTCTTTCCCGTGAGGCCAAAACACGAAAGTGTCATCAACATAGCTAAGCCAGAGTTTGGGTTTGTGTTCAGATTTATTTAAGGCATTAGTTTCAAAATGTTCCATGTATAGGTTTACACACACACACACACACACACACACACTGTACCTACGTACACATTTTAATAAATAAAACTGGAACCTAAAGTTAGGTCTGTAACTCTAGATTGAGTGGGCATTTCTGGGACTTGATTCTTCTGCATGGTCCAGGCAGAACTCAAAGCAGCTGCTGGAAGAGGCTGCAATGGGTTAATTTACTTCTCTCTTCGCGGATGAAGGTTCCACCTCCACAAGGAGATCAAGAAAGCAAAAAACAGGAAGAATGCAGAGAAGAGCAACAAAGATGAGGAGGCTAAACCATCTGATGAGCTACTAAGGGTATGTCTAGTCCAGAAGTCTTCAAACTTGGTAACTTTAATACTTGTGGACTTCAATTCCAAGAATTCTCCAGCTAGCATAGCTTCTTGGGTAGAATTCCTGGAGATGAAGTCCACAAGGCTTAAAGTTGCCAGGTTTGGGGACCCCTGGGCTAGCCTAACGAAGAGAAGGACCGGGGTGTGTGTGTGACAAGATAACAGCCCTCAGTTATCACTTCCAGAGTCAGTACTTGAGGACTGCCACAGAGAAGAAGGGGTCAACCTATTCTCCAGAGGCCAAGACAAGAAGCAATGGGTGGAAGCTTCCTCATTAGAGGGAGATCCAAACTAGAACCAAGGAGGAATTTCTTGATAATGAGAAAAATTAGCCAGTGGAACAGCCTGCCTCCTGGAGTTGAGGTTTTCAAGAAAATGTTGGGCAACCCTTTATCCAGGATGATATAAGTTCTGCCGCCTTGGGCAAGGGGCTGTGCTAGAAGACCCCCGAGGTCTCCTCCAGCCCTAGGATTCCTGGCTGACCGAGGGGACTCTAAGGTTCCCCTGTCCAGTTGTGTCTGACTCAAGAGTGTGGGACGCATCTGTTTCGTGATCGAGGGAGCCAGCGTTGTCCAAAGACATTTTCTGTAGTTGTGTGGCCAACGTGGCTATATGCCAACAGCACACAGAACACTGTTACCTTCTCAATGAAGTGGTACCTATTAATCTACTCGCATTTGCATGCTTTCAAACTACTAAGTGGGCAAAACTAAGCCAAGGGACGGGAGCTCACCCCATCATGCAGAAACCGGGGTCTCGAACCTGGGCTGGCAGCTTTCCAGCTGACAAGCTCACCGTCTTTAGCCGCAAATACAGTGAATGTTAAATATTTTATTGATTAAGTTTGTTTTACTGCTGAATATCCTTTTGGGCTGCCTGGAAGCCACACTTGGCGAGAGAGAAAGAGTGGGTGGGTGGGAAGGACACCCCTGTCTGGCTTTCTCACAGGGGGCCACGTAGAGGTGGCTGCTTCCCTCTGAAATGCATGATTTCTGATTCTTCTACATTTTTTTTTACTGTCCTTAATTGTTCCTGTTTTTATGTTGCCTGGAGAGAGAGAGAGAGAGCCAGCAGCGGAATAGGTAATAAGCGTTTTTATTACGTGAAGGAAGCTAATAAAGGAGCAGCAGGGAAGGAAGAAGGAGAGTTAAGGGGAAGCGGTGGGAGGCCACCAAAGACCCCTACAAAAGAAGGAGCAAAGAGGCTGGCAGACTGGAGACCAGCAACGATGATGAAACCACTGAAGCCAGTCCAGTTAAAGCTGGGAAAACCCAAGATTAGCACGTCTGCCTCAGTGCCCGAGGCAGGGGGCTGGATCTGGTGATCGCAGGGCAGAGGTGCAGGGGACCCCAAGGACAAGCCCCACCCCAGATGGGGCGACCCAGGCAAGAAGCCCCCTTATTGTTCACACGGTTCTGAAGTCACGGTTGCTTGTTATGCTGGCCGCCTTGAGGGAAGGAAGGGAGACGTTGTTCCAGGAGAGAAGGCCTCTCCAACCTTGGCAACTTTAAGACTTGTGGACTTCAACTCCCAGAATTCCCCCATGTTGCGTTGAGTTGAAGTCTACGACTCTTAAACGTTGCCAAGGCTGGAGAGACCTGCAGGAGGGTGAGGAGAGGTTTCCAGGCAAGAGCATTTGTTGAAGGCCACCAAGAAGATCCTAAGCCAGGTTGGAACCGCTTCAAGGCAGGTCTGTGGGACAAGAGGCCGAGTGGCCCCTCCCGGGATTTCCGGCTGGCCAAATCCGTCATGCAGGACTTCCCTTCCCAAGGAAGAGCGGGGGGGGGGGGGCTGGTGGGGCCCCATCTCTGAACAAGGAGGATTCCAACTCCAGGTGCTCTTGCCCAGATCGGCCCTGATTCTGTGCTCCCTCCCGGCCTGCCTCCTCTTGAATTATGCATAGTATTTGCCGTGATTCAGCTCTTCCAAAAAGCCTTTGGAGCTTTGTTGCACGGCTGAGCTAAATGGCACATTCAGGCCTCCTTTTCTCTCCCCCCTTCCCCCTCCTCGTTTGGAAAGAGCTGAGTGGGGGTCCCTGCAGGCCGCTGCTCTCCCTCTCGGCTTCTGGAACCCAGAGCCCAGGCCTGGAGAGAGAGAGAGAGAGCCAGGAAGGGCCTGAATCCTGGATCCGTATGCAGAAACACCTCCACCCCTTGTCTTGGGGGAAACCAAGCACCTTGGGGGGGGGGCTGGGCTCCTTCCACCCCCTCCTCAATCCGGATGAGAGACCTTAGAACTGAGGCCCTCCCCCCGTGGAACTCTGCCCCCACCCATCCTTGGGTTGGCAGGGAGCTCAAAAGATCCTCCAGGCTGCTCTCATCTTCTGCCTCTGTCCACAGTCACTGGGGTCCCCAAGGCCACCACTGGCTGTTTGCAGGTAGTGTCAGAATAAAGGGAGGGGGCATGGGGGGGGGAGGAAATGCTGTTGTAACCCTGGTTCGTCTCAGGACCACCTCAGCTGGCCTCCCATCCTGGGACGAAAGGAAGGCATGGGGGAGGCTTGAGGGGACGGCATCAGAAACGTTGCCTGGACTAAGTGGGGGTCCTGACTGCTGAGGGGGCAAGAGAGGGGGAACCCTCATAAGGGCCGCTTAGAGCAGTGTTTCTCAACATTCGCTGGCTGGGGAATTCTGGGAGTTGAAGTCCGGACATCTTCAAGTTGCCAAGGTTGAGAAACACTGCCTTAGAGTGAGCGCTAGCACAGGGACCCCCCTTGAATAGGTCTTCCCAACACGCTCTTCCCATTAAGACCCCCCCCCCGTTCACCTGAATCTGCCTCCCCCCCCTTGGGCTCCCTGGTTCTGCCTCTCGCTGCATTCGGGGTTGCTCAGGTGACCTTCTGGGCTGCTCCCCCTCAGGTCCTCCTGGAAGGGGACCCCTCCTCTTTTGCATCCCTCAGGACCAGCCCTGCTCCTGGCCCACCGGCCATCTCCACGGCCCTTCCTTCAACCGGTCTGGGGGGGGGGGGGATGCCAGCAACTCTACTGAAGCTGTTCCTGCCCAGTTTCTCCCAGTCAGCCCAAGGCACGGGGGTCTTCATAAAGCCCCTTCCCTACTCAGGCAGGGTCCTTCTCACAACACCCATGCCTCCATTCGCTGCCCAAGGCTGCGGTCGTCAGCTGAGCGTCCGGCCGTCCCCTCCGTCCATTTTGTGGGGACAAAGGGGGTTGTAGCATCCCCCCACCTGGGAATCAGCCGGGGAGGGCAGGCAGGCTGAAGAGAGGAGAAGGGGTCTGCCCCCCCTCTCTGCCCCCCCCCCCGGGAGAAGAAGAGCCAGGCCCCATGCGCCCCAAGCAGGGAGACCTCCTCTGGGTTGGCCCTCCCCACCAGGTGCCTGCCCTGGAGGGTGCGGGGGAGAGGGCAGGAACGGAAGAGTCGCCCCGGGGCTCTGCTGAGTTCCACCCAGGTCAGCTGGGGAAGGGGAGGCTGGCGGAAGGAAGGAAGGGAGGGAGGCTGATGCAGATAATGGGAGGGGTAGAGGAGGAGGAAAATGGGGAGGGGGAGGAGGAGACCCTCCCTCCCTCTGCTGCTTTGCTGAATTTTGGACCCTCTCAGTGGAGGGCAAACCTCGCCCACCCGCATTTTCTTCCACCCATCCCAGCAGCAGGTGTGACCCCCCCCACCTTTCCCCCACCCCATCCCTCCCCCCACCAGGCAGCACCCGCTCCTCCCTTCTCCTCTGGGTGCCAACGAGGGGGAGCATAGAGTTATGGCGTGGGGGGGGGGGATTGGGTCATTGGGAGCCCTACGGGGGTCTCCAGAAAGGAAGCCCCTCTCCCTTCTGCAGCAGGCCTGCCGGGGGGCACCCAAAGCCACCAGGCTGGTCCATCAGGAGGAACAGCTCCTGAGAGGAGCCCCCTGCCCATTGGATTGGGGGGGGGCTCGCGTGCTGCACACACACAGAAGCAGGCGCCCCCCCTCGCCCCCAAGGCAGCCCGGGGGTGGCGCCCCTCCCCTCCCTCCCTCCCTCCCTCCCTCCCCCCGCGGGCGCTTACCTTTGGCGCCGCGCAGGACGAAGCCGAAGCCCTCATGCTCCCGTTTCTGCAGAACGGCCGCCTTCTCCTCGATGATGTAGTCGCTGGGCAGGAGAGAGCGGAGGGAGAGGAGGAGGAGGAGGCTGGGGGGCGGCAGGGCGCGGGGGGCTCCTCCGCCCAGCCCCGACCTCATGGCCGCCCCGCCCCCTCGGCCCCCGCCCCCCCGCCGCCGCCCCCCCCGCTCACCTGCCGCCGGACGCCGCGCGCCGCCAAAGCCCCAGGACGCCGCCGCCGCCGCGGACGCCCAGCGAGGGAGCCGCCGCCGCGGCCGGCACGGGTGGCGGGCGCCGCGCGGTCCATCCTGACGCCGCCGCCGCGGGGAGGGAGGGAGGGAGGGAGGGAGGGGAGCGGCTCCCTTGTTGGGAGGGGGCGACGTTCCCCGGGAAGGGGCTCCTCTCGGGCTGCGGTCCTCCCCCGTTGCTAAGGAACCGCCTGTCATTCGCAGAGAGGCGGGGCGGGGGGAGAGGGCGGGGCTTGTGGTCCTCAATGGGAGAACTGGGGGGGGGAAGGGGGGGCTCCTCCCCAGCACATCCTCGCTTTGGATTGCGGGAGGGGGAGGGGAGGAAGCGACCCCACCCGCTTCAAGCCCCGCCCCTCCCCACTGCAGCAGGGGCTTCCTGGAGGTCTGGGAGCCCCTTGAAAGTTGCGCCCTTCAGCCCCTCCCTTGCCTCCCCCCCCCCAAAATCCCGGAGACCCGGGTGGAAAGTGCAGAGCCAGCCCAAGTGGGAGGGGTGGGGGGAGAAGAATGGGGGGGGGAGACTCCTTTTCACCCAGAGGCTTCACACAAGAGCGCAGGATTCACACTTACTGCAGCAGACTCACCGATACCCCTGACTCCCCCCTCTCGCTCACACACTCTCACACACCGCACTCTGGCTCAAGGCACCCCCCCCCCGCCACACAGCGTAGGGGGTTGCTGCCCCCTTCAGCCAAGCGCACCCTCCTCCCCGCCTTCGCCTGCTGATTTGAGGGGTGGGCTGCGGGAGAGGTGGTGGTGGTGTCAGGCACTGCAGATCCTTGGGTGGGAAAGGCCCCCTTTGCTTCCTCAGTCAAGGAAAAGGCCAGCAGGCACAGTGGTCATTCCTACCCCCGTATGGCATTCACAGCATCCCTGGAAGCCTTTGCTGGCTTGGCTCTGCATGTGGATGGAGGGCCACCAGGAGATCTAGCTACCTCCCCCCCCCCCCCCGGGTATGAGCGTGCCCTGGAACTGAGGCTCCTGCCCTCAATGAGCCCCTTCTGACAGGGGCTGCAGAAGGGTCCCCACCTGCCTTTAGGCCACAGCACCACAAAGGCCAAGCCCGTGTAGGAAGTCAGCCCCCCCCCCCAACATCCCTAGGAAAATGAAATATCCTGGGAAATGTTGAAAAGGCAGAATATTACATTTCCCTGGATCAGGAATGGAGGGAGATGTTTTTAGGCGGGAAACAGACTCACTCTAAATAGCCCCCACCTTTGTCAGTCTATTCTACATAACGAGGATCTCCCCCCTTCAGCTCCAGGGTGATGGGATTAAGGCACGATAATATTAGCCCTTTGCCCATCTCACCACAGGGCACGGGGGAAAAAGCCATGCGCAACCAAGGTTGGACTCAAAGCACAGCCTGGGATTCTGACAGAATACAAGCTCAAGATCAAAGGCCAGAGAGGGCATAAAACCAGAGGCTTTGAGCATCTCCCCCTCATTTCTTCTCCACCCAACATCTGGAAGCACCTGATCCCCCTTTCCTGTTCAGGACCTCAAGCCACGTGGTCCTGTCCACCATTCAACCGTCTTTCCAAGCAGCCTCCATGTTTCCAGAGTCTTTTCCCCCACTTGGAGCCGAACCCAGAAGGACGTTTCTCCCAACACACGGACGGAGCCCCTCTCCCTGCAGGGATGGGGGTCTCGCTTAGCTAAGGAGACCTTTCCCTAGGCAAGCAATGGGGCTCCAACCTGCCCTCCCCATGTATCTGCCCCCCCCCAGCAACCGGAGACAGTTCGTCTCCCACCCAGCAGGAAGAGCCAAAAGTTTCCAGCCAGAGGGATTTCTCCAACTGAGACGGGCAGCATATAAATCTAATAAATAAATAGAACGTAACCAAGGAAGCCGGCTTTGCAAAGGGCCGAAGGGTCAGCCCAGGACTTCTTGGCCAGGAGAAGAAAACAGCTGCTCAGGGTTCTTCTTCTCTGCAATTGGAGCTTCAATAAATGGGCCACACTTAAGCCATCCCATGGGATCAACCTCTGGGTTACCCACAGGGGCCTCTGCTAAAGGATCTTGGGGGGTCCCTGGCTGGAGAGGGGAGGGGCTCCCGAGAGGAGCCGAAGGAAGAGCCTGATGTGAGCATATTTCACCCTCCTTCCTCCAACTCTTTTCCTCCCAACAACACCCCTGTGAGGTTGCCTGGGCTGAAAGAGAGAGGGGGGCTGGACCAAAATCCCCACTGACTTCTGCGCCTAAGGCAGGACTTGAACTCACGATCTCCCACTCTCTAGCCTGGTTCCTTAACCACTGACTGGACCAAACTGGCTCTCGCTATATTATATAACCATATAGATATAATACGTAAATCTATCCATGCCCTGCAACCCGGCTTCTTCTTTTAAAACATCTGGGCAGTCAAGTCAAGCATGGACCCTTTCCTTGGATGGCTGCTGTTGGGTGAATGCCTCCTTCAGCCCCTGACAGCCTGGTGGGCCTTCCTCTTCTCCTCCGCTCTGCTGGCTCCCCTCTTCTGGAAAGGGCCCCCGGGGCCCACAACCTCTGCTCAGGGCAGGAGCAGAAAGGTAAGAATCCCCCCCCCCCCAGGGACCACTGTTCATCCTCTTGCCTGGGAACGTCCAGTGGAGAAGAAGGCCCCAGTTGTCTAGATCAGTGTTTCTCAACCTTGGCAACTTTACGTCCTGTGGACTTCAACTCCCAGAACCCCCCAGCCAGCACAGCTGTGCTGGCTGGGGGGTTCTGGGAGTTGAAGTCCACAGGACGTAAAGTTGCCAAGGTTGAGAAACACTGGTCTAGATGATGGTCCCCACCATAACGCCAAGGCAGCCCTGGGAACTGTGGGGCCCTCTTCTGGGGTGCCCCCCAGCCAAGGAGGATGGTCGTCCATTGGCATCGTCCTCCTCTGAGGTTTCGTCTCAGGCAGGTCAGGGAATTCTACGTTCATAGCAGGTATCCCAACCTTTGCAACTTTAAGGCCTGTGGACTTCAACACCCAGAATTCCCCAGCCAGCAAAGCGGAGGAATTCTGGGAGTTGAAGTCCAAAGGTCTTAAAATTGCCATGGTTGGGAAACCCTGGTTCAGAAGCTACAAGAAGCAGGGAAAAACTCTGGTTGCCTTAAAAACCAAACCGTCTTGTTCAACCACCAAATGCCTCTCGACCCTCCACTCGTCTCCTTTCCTTTCTCCTCCTCTCCTCTCCTTGGCCGAGGTCGCACAACTTTGGGGACACAGCTAAAAGGAGGGGTTGTGCATCACTCGGGCTGCTTGGCCCTTCCTGAGCATTGGTTGTGTTTGCGCACAACCTCCCTCCTTCCCCTTGCAGGTCACTCCTGGCCTGTCCCTTCCGCTGCCTCCCTCCGAGGCTTCCTCTCGCGCATGGTGGTTTGTGAAGCCAGCCCCATGGCCGATGTTCTCCTGTAGCCGAATTAGCCTGGCCCACCTCGCCCTGCGGCGGTGGGGGCTGAAGAGCAGGAGGGATGGGCACGGGGGATACCACAACGCTACACCCAGCTTAGGAAGGGTTGGGCCAACAGACCCTTCAAGTGAGGCTCCTCTGCACTGACGGCACCGTTGCCATGGAAACGACACTCACAATTCGAGGCGCGAGACAAGGAAGCGGCACCCAGAGGAACGGCAAAACTCAGCCGGAGTCAGACAAGCCCACTCCTCGGCCTTGCCCCCCTCTGCCCTCAACCTGGTGCTTCACTCGTGGCCGACTCTTGGTGATTCTAGCAGCTGGGTTCTCACACTTGGAATAACTTCATTGTCGCATTGAATGCACGCTAATCGTCATACATTAAAATGAAATTTCCTTGCGTACAGCTCTCAAAGGGCCACCACATCCAATATGAAGGTTGGACAAAATTGAATAAATGAATAAATGCATACAAAATTATATATATATAGACACATGTATTATATGACAGAAACAACACAGTCTAGTTTGAATGTATAAATGCACGTGGTGAGAGAAACGAATCTTGCGAGTTTGCCAGATGGATGGCCTGGGGAACAAAGCTGTTACAGAATCTGTTAGTCCTGCTAGAAATACTTCGAAACCTCCTCCCAGAGGGGAGCAACAGAAACAGACCATGAAGTAGGTGTGTGGGGTCTCTAACAATGCTTTGAGCTCTAAGCACAGAGTGCTTATAAGCAGCATCCTTCCTATAATCTCCTCAGCTGTCCTCACCACTCTCTGTAGGGACTTTCTACTGTCCTCACCACTCTCTGTAGGGACTTTCTCTCTGCTGTCCTCACCACTCTCTGTAGGGACTTTCTCTCTGCTGTCCTCACCACTCTCTGTAGGGACTTTCTCTCTGCTGTCCTCACCACTCTCTGTAGGGACTTTCTGAGGCACTGCTGCCACAAGAGGGATGCAGTTTGTTAAAATGCTCTCAATCATGCCTCTGTAAAAAGTGGCCCGCACAGAAGGAGAAAGAAGTGCTCTCCTCAGTTTACGCAGGAAATGCAGGCGCTGGTTTGCACGCTTCACTAAGGATGATGTGTGGAGAGACCAGATTGTTAGTTATGTGGACCCCCCCATACTTAAAACTGTTGACCAGCCCTACAGCCGCATCCTTGATCCTGAGTGGAGTATGACTATGCCGGCTCGCTTCTTTGAGTTTTTTCTGTCCTCTGGCTGGTTTCAGCTTTGATGGTGGGGACCTCACACACCCGGGAAGCATCTCTGGGTGAAAGGTTTGAGCCGGTCCTTCTGTTGATCTTAAGCTTCCCGTAGGCTGGATCTCCAATAACCCTCTGCTAAATTTCCAGAGGTTCCGAGATCCTGCACCAAATTGGCCTCTTTCGGGAAGAAGGAAGGCAGCCTTTGCCTCACTAAGCACATGCCCGTACATGACTCCAATCAGGACCTTTGAGGGGGGGGGGTCCTCCTTGGAGATCAGTTTCCATCCATTGTTTCTTGTCCTGCCCTCTGGTGCTTTGGAGAAGAATTTGACCCCTTCCTCTTCTTTGTGGCGGCCCCTCAAATACTGAAAGAGTGCTATGATGCCTCCCCTGGTCCTTCTCTTCCCTAGACTAGCCATGCCCAATCCCTGCCACTGTTCTTCGTATGCTTTTGCCTCCAGTCCTCTAATCCTCTTGGTTGCTCTTCTCTGCCCTCTTTCCAGAGTCTCCTTATCTTTGTTTACATGGTGGGCACCAAGCAAGCTCAGCAGGATGATCCCCTCCCCCAATTTCAGAGACAGATCAATGCATGCAGAGAAAAAGGCCTCCTTGTCGGCTGAAAAACTGCCAGCCATCATGGGGCCATCAGAAGTCCAGAATCCAGGTAATATATTGGGCAGGACGGACGGGCAGACGTGCCCCCTTCCCTTGCAGAGTTCAACCTGCCTTTTTTCGGATGAGCGGAAAATGCCCCACAAAGGAAGACAATCTTTTAAAACGGGTTTTAAAGAGGACCAGAGAAATAATCGATTGTCTTCCCCATCTCTCTTCATCAAGCATTTAAGGCAATTAGAGGCTGTGCAAAATGAAGGGAAGAGGCAGCTGTGAGGAAGAGGGCCTGGAGGTGAGGAATGAGCCCAGCTTCTGCCGAACGTGATTTCATTAACCACGATTTGGGGGACAAGCCATGGCAGGCTGGTTCATATTTGGGATCAACAAGGTTCACATTCATCGAAGCACGTGAGGACTGAATTTAATTGGTGTGTGTGTGTGTGTGTGTTTCAGTGTCAGTCCATCTCCCTGCTCTTCTCCTCTTTGTTCCTAGAATCACAGAGTCCCAGGGCTGGAAGGGACCTTGGAGGTTTTCTAACACAGCCCCCTGCCCAAGGCAAGAAGATTCTCCTGGATCCCCTCTTCATTCCAGGCTTTACCTGTCTGCCCCCCCCCCCCTCCTGGGCTCTGGGACTTCCCTGTCTTGCTGAGAAGTCTTGCCTGGAGGTCCTGGTGGGGCCTCCAAGCTTCGCTTCCCAGCTGATGCTCCCATGTCCTCTGGCCGGAGACCGGGATTAAACAGTGAGATTTGAGCCCTGATGATGTTCCCTAGTTGGGTCCTGAAACGTCTGCGAGAAAACCAGCCAGCTCAGAGAGCACCCGGGACCCTCAGTTCAAGCCTGAGCTACAAAAATATCCCTTTCTTGGGTCTTCAGCAACCCAATTTCGTGAATCTGAAACCCGAACCGGAGAAAACTGCACAAGACAGACGCATCCATGTTCTCTCTCTGCCTCTGTCTCTCTCACACGCTACACGCATGAATCTAAGCAATAAAATACAACCCCCCCAAAGCCTCTGCCAGGCAGATTCCCTGCTGACTGGCCTGACCAAATGCAACCCCTTCTTTCTCTTCCAAGCGCCCGTCCTTCTGAGCGAATCCCCCACCAGGTCAATGGCAAAACGCTTCATTGTTAACGCCATCCAGGTGAAGGGGGGGGGAGGTTCTTAGCCACCCGATAATTTCTGATTTGCTCGCTAAATTCAGACATCATAGGGGGAGGGTCTTCCGTCTTCCTAAAACGTCGGATTTCCATTGTCCCGGTGAGGGAGGGAGGGAGGGAGGGAGGAGGAGGGGCTGCCTATGAACACCTGAGCAGGAGAGAAGGCCGGTGCCTTCCTAAAGGTCCTTTTGTACTGAAGACTGACAACATTTATGGAAGGAAATAACCGCCGGTTAGTTTAATGTGCACTTTGCAGCCATCTAGGTCCAATTCTTTCCTTCCCTTCTTTCCCCTCATTTTCAGCATTAGCAGTTGAACCGCCTACTCCTCCACCGTGTTTTTATAAGCCGCTCTGAGCAGTTCACAGAACCAGCATCTCGCCCCCAACAAGCTGCATCCTCATTTATTTTATTTATTTATTTATTAGACTTATATACTGCTTCATAGGGCTTTCAGCCCTCTCTAAGCGATTTACAGAGTCAGCATATCGCCCCCAACAACAATCCGGGTCCTCATTTCACCCACCTCGGAAGGATGGAAGGCTGAGTCGACCTTGAGCCGGTGAGATTTGAACTGCTGAACTGCAGATCACAGTCAGTTAAAGTGGCCTGCAGTGCTGCACCCTAACCACTGCGCCACCTCAGCTCTTCCTCATTTTACAACGGAAGGCTGAGTCAACCTTGAGCCAGTCAGGATTGAACTCCTGCCAGTGGGCAGAGTCAGCCTGCAGTGCTGCCCTTTAGCCACTGTGCCACGAGGGCTCTCTCTATTTTTCCTAATAAATTCCTTATATAAAAAGATTTGGCTTCTTGGGACTTCTAATTCTCAGCTCAAGCTGCCCTGCAAGCAAGTGGGGGGGGGGGGCTTCAGAGCTCCCCCTTGTGCTTCGTGCCTGGCACAAAGTTGATTGACTCCTATATTTCTGAGTTATGGGGAGGGGATCCAAAGCCCCCTCCTCCTCTGTTGTTTTCTTGAGCTGGGCTGGAAATGCTGCCCCCCACTGGGCAGCCAGGGGAAGGAGGCACAGGGCTGGGAAATTGCCATCCAGGCTGGAAGGAGGAGTCAAGCGAGGGCCTAGCTTGGAGCCCTTGAGCAGCTGCAAGCGTCATCAGCTTCATCTCCCCCAAGAGACGGGAAGCCGTATGGGGGGGTTCCTTGGGGGGGGGAAGCTACCTGGGGAGATTCTTCTAACACAGGTGGCCTCAGATGGAAAGAACCAGAAACCCTCGCTGAGTTCAAAGCCCTGGAGAATTTACGATTGCTGTCTATACACAAGAATCTGATGTTTTTTGCCCCTAAATTTCTTTTTTTGCTTTGATTTCGCATCATACTTTTCGCCATTTATTCCTCACACTTGCAAAGCTCAGCCTCCTGTAGGCCCCAGTCATTTACAGATGGCCCCATCAGTACGGACATTGTCCATCACTGCCCCGAGCCTTCACATCTGGATTTGGTCTTTATCTCGGGCATCTCCCAATTGGGCCACTTTTAAACCTTGTGAACGCCAGCGGCCAGAATTGCTAGCTGAGGACTTCGAGTAGTTGAAGTCCACAAGGCTTAAAGCGGATACGAGTCCGGAGACCCCTCTTCGATTTACCGAGACAGAGGAAATGCAGGAGGGGTGGGTGTGTCTAGACCAGTATTTCTCAACCTTGGCGACTTTCAGTCCTGTGGACTTCAACTCCCAGAATCCCCCAGCCAGCATAGCTGGCTGGGGGAATTCTGGGAGTTGAAGTCCAAAGGACTGAAAGTCGCCAAGGTTGAGAAATACTGGTCTAGAGCAGGCTGCCCAAACTTGGGAACTTTTAAAACTTGTGGACTTCAACTCCCAGAATTCCCAAGCCAGAATTCTGAGGTTCGCACGGCTGCCTGGGGAATTCTGGGAATTGAAGTCCACAAGTCTTAAAAGTTCCCAAGTTTGGACGCCCCTGCTCTAGAGGGCCTGATCAAAAAAGGCAGGGTGGGGGCTTTGCCTCTTTAAAAAGGAAAAAGGGGGGTGCATTAACGGCAGAAGACTGATTCGGGGATTGGGTCCATTGCCTTCTTGCCTTTTTCTGACCGTGCCCAGTGGACGTCCTTCAGGCGGAGCAAACTAGTTCAGCAGCCACACGCAGAGTCCCCTGCTAGCAACTGCCCGGTCTGCCCCACGTGAAGTGGGGGAACCAGTGGCAGGAGGCAAAGCATGCAAATGCGAGTAGATGAACAGGTACCACTTCGGTGGGGAAGGAAACCGTGCTCTGCGAGGTCAGGCTGGCCACTGAGCCTGGAATTGTCCTTGGGCTCCACGGCCTTGAAACGGAGAGCAGGGCTGCCCCCCCCCCGATAAATCTTCCCTCCTTCCACTAAAAGACCCCCTCAAGCATCCAAGCAACTCTGGGCCTCTGAAAACAAAGGGAAGCAAAAAGGCGAGTTTGGAAAAAGGCACCCAGCAACACAAACGGGTTTCACTCTCCACCCCGATGCCAAGGAACCGCGTCCCCCTGGCAGTGCAGGGTGACCACGTGCCCTGCCCCCGGATCTTCAGGATGGCCCAGAAAAGGCCCCAATGTGACATCGCCTTTAATAACGATCGACTGAAATGGAGGCTGAAGGGCCCCCCTCTTGTTCCGCTGCGTTCCCCAATCTCCCCTGGTAGAAGTAGGGAGCCCCCCCCTTTGGTTGCCTTTTCTCTCCTGAACCTTGTGAGAGGTTAAGGGCCTTCCTTGAAATCAGGGCCCCCTGAGAACATCCAGACGCTGCCCACCCCCACTTCTCCACCCAGGGCCCCCCGGGGTCTCTGCCATCACGACCAGGGGCTCTCTGGGGGGCCTTCATCCTAGGCCCAAAATTGTGGCTTTGCCTGGACCACTTTCTGCCTTTTTAAGAGCGTTTCAGACCCCCAGCTTGGCTTTAGAGGCCCCCTTCCAAAGCTACTTATGAAGGAGGCATAAAGCCATGCTCATTCTCTCATTCTCCCTCTCCCTCCGTCCCTCTCTCTCTCATGCACACGCATCCCACACGCACACTCATACTCTGCCAGGGTACCAGTCATTGGGGGCAGGCCCCCCCACCCCCCCCAGGCGTCTCGAGGCAGCAGAGGCCGAGCTCACCTGTGTGAAGTGAAGTTGTCGTAGGAGCCCACGGTGTAATGTCGGAAGAGCCTCTTGGTCCGGTCTTCTCTCGTCTCTGTGGGGAAAGAGCATCTTTCTTCAGAAACGCAGCCAGAGGGGAGGGCCACCCGCCACTCCGCGCCCATCCCGGGGGCCCCATGGAGCTCCGAGCCCAGCTCCCTTCTCTTGGCAGAGGCAGAGGCACCCGGAGCATCCTTCCTCACCCACGGCTTCTCCGAGATGGGACATGGAAACAAGCATGCGGGACCCCCGATGCCCCTGTTCCCCTGGGCACGCAGTAGGCCAGCCAATCTCCATGGCATCTCTGCCCAGGGGTGAAATCCAGCAGGTTCTGACAGGTTCTGGAGAACCGGTAGCGGAAACTTTGAGTAGTTTGGAGAACCGGCCAATGGGACCTCCGGCTGGCCCCAGAGTGGGGAGGGAAGGGGGATTTTGCAGGATCCTTCCCCTGCCACGCCCACTAAGCCCCGCCCACAGAAGCAGTAGTAAAAAAAATGGAATTTCTCCACTGGACAGACAGAGAGTGTACGGATGAGGCCCCTGGAACCAGCTAACCCAGAAAACAGCCCTCGCTTGCCTCTGGCCCTCGGGGTCAAGAGCTGTGGGGATGCTCGGACTGTGGGAAGCTGCTCAAGAGCCAATGACACCGGGTGGGGGAGGGGGGGCTGATGCGCATAGGACCAAGTAGAGGGTTCCAGGCTGAGAAACTGGGCAGAGGTGCCGCTTCTCTGGGCTGAATTTGGGAGAGGCTGCGCTGGGGCTTCCCAGAGGCCTGGAGCCAGATCCAGAGGGACCCCCCCACCCCAAGCTCTCTGCAAGCTTCCTTTGGCCCCACGCCTTCGATGCCCCATTTCACAGCCACCCTGCCTCCATCAGAGACCCAGGAGCAGGCGGGTGGGCTTCCAATCCTCTTCCGCCTGCCAGGCCAGGGCTCTCCAGCATGTCGGGAGAGAAAGTGAAGGCCTGATGCCCCCAGCCTGTCTTGGCGATTCTTCCAGGGAAGGGAACTTCCCACCCAGGTCAACCTCTTCCGGGCAGGATGGCTTTGGAAGGAAATATGGGTAGGGGCTGGGGGGCAACGCCTCTCTTTCCTCTGAGCTGCCCCAGCAGGCGGCTTCTCTTGGGCTGACAGTCTCCCCCTCCTCAAACTAGCAACAGGAGCTCACATCCCCAACATCTTCCTGCCAGCAGCTGGGAACTCTGGGCCACACCCCAAGACACCTGCAGAGTCCTTGGATACATTTGGGAGATGGATAGAAGATAGAGAGATAGAAGACAGAGGGATTAGATAGATAGAAAGATATGAATGCATAGAGGATAGATAGATGATAGATAGATGATAGATAGATAGATAAGATAGATAGATATAGATAGATAGAGATAGATAGATAGATAGATAAGATAGAAAGATAGATAGATAGATAGATAGATAGATAGAGATAGATAGATAGATAGATATAGATAGATAGATAGAGATAGATAGATAGATAGATAGATAGATAGATAGATAAGATAGATAGATAGAGATAGATAGATAGATATAGATAGATAGATAGATAGATAGATAGAGATAGATAGATAGATAGATAGATAGATAGATAGATATAGATAGATAGATAGATAGATAGAGATAGATAGATAGATAGAGATAGATAGATAGATAGATAGAGATAGATAGATAGATAGATAGATAGAGATAGATAGATAGATAGATAGATAGATAGAGATAGATAGATAGATAGATAGAGATAGATAGATAGATAGATAGATAGATAGATAGATAGATAGATAGATAGATATTGGGGATGTTAGATGGAGGGATGGATGGGTGTCCATGGGGATCCTGTCCTGAGGGCCAGATGTGGATGCTGCAATTCCTCCCCAGACCCCACCCTTCACCAGAAGCAACCAGTCCAGCATGGAGCTGCAGTGCCTCCCCAGGGCCAGCAGAGGGGGAGCTTTCCCCATGCCAAAGCAGCAGCTGAGCCCAGGCGAACACTGTGCTGGGCCAGAGGAGCAGGGCAGCCGGGCAGATGTGGGGCTGCAGGGCTCCGAGAGGAAACCACCCTGTCCTGCTTGGAAGCACTGAGTCAGCCCCCCCTCCTGCCCCCCCCCCAGCCATCTTCCCTCCACGGGGGACCAGTTCTTCCTTCTTCTCCAGGCCCCTCCGCAGCCTTTGCACAGCAACCTCCCTCAGCCCAGGCAGCCGGCGGGTGATCCAAGAGGATGAAGGGGGACCTTGGCAAGGAGCCTTCTGGCTCTGAGATGATCCCCTCTTTACCAGGCACCCCGATAAGAATGGAGCAGCTGCGTGGAGGTCCTGCCCCCCTTTTGGACATGCTTATGTATCCCTTGGACTCTGGGTCTCCTTAGTCCCTCCTGCAAGGAAGCCCCCAGGTCCTGAAACACCACAGGCCTTCTAAGAAGGTGAAGGGTCTCCTGCAGGGGGTTGGACTAGATGCCCTCCAAGGTCCCTTCCCACTCTGCTATGCTATGTGCTTAGCTGGGAAAGTGCAAGAAGGAAGGCTTCGGGATCATGACACCAGGGGAAGCCCAGGGGGACCCTGGTGTAGCTGCTCAGCACTAGCCACAGCCCTTAGACTTCGATCCCGCTTCCCCCTCCAAGCGGTTACAGAGTCAGCCTCTTGGCCCCCAACAATCCAAGTCCTCATTTGATCGGGCTCAGAAGGACGGAAGGCTGAGTCAACCTTGAGCCGGTCAGGATTGAACTCCTGACAGTGGGCAGAGTCAGCCTGAAATGCTGCGTGCCAACCACTGTGCCTGAATGACGAGTCCTGGGCGGCCATCTTCCAGGCTGCTGCAGACCGGCTAGCTGGCTCCCTGCCTAAACCGCTGGCAGGACAGAGGGCCGGTGCTTGAGGCCAAAGAGCCTGCAGGAGACCCGTCCACCAGGAGGAGGCCGTCTCCTTGGTCCTCTCCGGGGGGGGGGGGGGAGGCTTCGGTTTCCCAACACAGACGTTGCCTGCTGTTATGGCAGCCGTGGCTGGCAGGGATGACAAAATGCCAGCTGGGTTAACAAATCTGATAGCAGGCGGAGAAAGGCCCCCGTCCCCCTCACTGTGGGGTCCTTGATGCTCTCCATGCTTGGCTGGTGACTGGCAGATGTTTCATTATCCGACGAGGGAGGGAGGGAGGGGGGAGGGGGGGGAGGGAGGGAGGCGCTTGCTCCCGTCTTGCCTCGGCAGACAATGAAGCCGCTGCAAGGGAGCAGCCGGGCTGGGAGAGCGCGCCACGGGCTCCGCTGTTCCACCCCGAGCGGCAGGGCTGCGCATCTATTGTGCTCGCCTAACAAAACGCTCAACCCACACGGATCCGCCTGCAGCGCCCGCATCTCTCAGCTCCAAGGAGCCTTTCGGGCTGAAAGGAAGGACGGACAATCTGGACAATCGGCACTCGCACTCGCGGCGAGGAACCAAAGGAGGAAGACGAACAGGCTGCCTCACAGGGAATCCGGCCCCACCTCCCCTCTGCCTCCCACAACGGACCAGGTGCTTAACACTCACGCCCTGTGCTATGGGGGGGAGGAGGGTTTCAGCCAGCTGTCAGCAGAGCAGGGGAAGGGGAGAGGTTTGGGAGAGGCAGGTCCAACAGAGCCTGCCTGCTTGGCACACCCAGCCCCGCTGGCAGGAAATGTCTGCAGAGCCAGGCCAGAGCAGCCTGGGCTGGCACCTTGTGTCAGGCAAGCCCCGTGGGTCCTGCCCCCATTGCTGGGGCTTCGAGGAAGGAGGAGAAGCAGAAGTCCGGAGCATCTCAAGGACGGCTCCCACTTACCCTGTCCTGGATACGAACAGGACGTAAATGAACTTTTCTTCAATTTGAGAAATGACCCGATTATGCGCCTTCAAAGGACCCTTTGTGCCCTCCTGCCAGGCTTTCTCCCAAAGTCCTCGCCATCTCCCTGGCAGAGTCCATCCACCCTGAGGCCGCTCTTCCCTTCTTCTCTTCCCTTCCAGCCTCCCCAATGTCTGACCTTCGGCCAGGGAGGAGAAAGGGTTTGGATGCCGGGCGCCTTAAGTGAGACCTCTGGGTGGAGTCAATGATCCATTCCTTGGCATCCTTGGCCTGCTCAGGAGTCTCCTCCAACAACCCCCTTCAGAAGCATCAACGCTCTTCCTCTCCCTGCTGCTCCGGAAGCCCAATCTTGCTTCCGTCGAGGGTCACAGGGGATACTGTGGCTGGCACGAGGTCTGGGCCCCTGACGGCCCCTGAAGATCTTTCCCCAAGGCCTCCCGGTCTCCTCCGCCGCTTCTCCCTTGACCGTTGACGGCTGCCCACCACTCAGATGTCTTCATTGCCTCTTGTCAGTAGGTTGGTCTTCCGAGCACGTTTAATTGGAATTAAGTTTGTGAAATATGATTACTGCCCACATCTGTAATAATTACCTTTCTGTCATCCTGAGGAATACAATTTGCCGGGAACTTTGACGGGCAGTCCCTCCACAAGCCTTGGGGAGCTGCTGAGAGAGACTCCCGGCTTCTAGTCAAGAGAGTCTTCAGGCCAAGCAGGGTGCCCAGGAGGCCTCTGATGATGGAACCCCCGGGGCTCTCTCTCCTGGGCCATCCAAGCTGAAGAACCTGGCCAAGCCTGGAAGGTCTCCAGCCGTGTTGACACTGTCCTGATTCCCAATCAATCAATCAATCAGAATAGAGCTGGCAGGCACCCCTGATTCAGGCCAAGCTTTGCTTAGCTCCTTGGTGCTCCGCGTTCTCCCTCAACCGCAAACGTCTTGGTGAGCTCCGGCTCAGAGCATCACCGCATGCAACTCCACTAGGAAAGTCCGGCCAGCCCCCAACCCAGTGGGGTCTCCGAGCTCCCCCACGCGCCTTCCCTTCCAAGCCAAGGGAGCCGGAGGCCAACGGCAGCTGTCCTGGCCAAGCCGCACTGGGGCTCCCAATGCCCAGAGCTCTTTACGGTCGGTTTACGGCCTTTTAGGCTGGATTTATGGCCGTTTTGACTGTTGCATATTGTGCTGTATTCTGCAGAGTTTTTAATGATCTTCCTAATGTTTGTAATTGATTTGTGGACTGCCCCTGGAATGGCAGTGAAGGACGATTTAGGAGAACAGCCAGGCAGCCAGCGATGGCCCAGGAATCAGGTCAGTGGGAAGGAAGCCTGAAAGGAGGCCGAGTTGGGGGCGGGGGCTTTGCCAGCCCCCCAGGACAGAGGCACGTGGCTCTTAAGCTCCTTCAGGAGCAACAGGAGGGGGCCTCAGCTGCCTCCTCACACAGGCGCCCACATTCCTTCCCCAGCATGCAAACCCTTTTGGGAATCCCCCAAGGATCCATCCCACCCCCCTGGGGCAGGCTCTTCTCAATGACCTCTTATGAAGACCACAGCTGAGAGGTTCCTGGCGCCAGGAGAAGCCCCTTAGACCAGCAGTTCCTTTGAGGGGACCTTCCATCCCCACATGCTGGAACAAGAGAAGAAGAGAAGGCTACCCAAGCGTCAGAGGATCCACCAGGTCCTGCTGGTGGTGGAAGAAGCTGGAAGTGGAAACACCAAGCTATCTGGAGGTTGTCGAACCCAAACGCTGTAGGGCTGGGGGGCAAGGGGCGGAATTGACCTTTGGGGTTCAACAAACCTTCACCCCTTGCTGCCCCTCCCTTCCCAGGGGCTTCTCTCAAAGCGCCTTGTTTGAAAACCCTCCGGTAGATCTCGCTCAAGTCCAGAGAAGAGGACGTTATTCTGCGATGGGACCAGGATTGATGGCCTGTCCACAGCCAGGAGGCTCATCCTTCTCCTGGTTTCTAAATATAGCCCCTGTGAGATGGCACTTAATGGGGCTGTCAAGCAGGAAGCAGGAGGCATCGGGGCTGATGGATGGGAGAAGGGGAGAGGAGGAGGAGGAGGAGGAGGAGAGAAGGAGGCAGAGGAGTCCCTCTGGAGAGGAAGGGACAGGCGAGGGGGGCTGAGCAGAAGGGAGGAAGGTCCTGGCCCAGCAAACAAACCAGGAATGGGACCAGCTCCAGGCCAAGATGAACTCCAACTGTAGACTTAACCAATGGGGGGAGTCAACAAGAGGGAAAAGGGGCCATTGGGAAGCCTCAATTAACACCCAGCTTCCTATCTTCTTTCCCAGGAGGGCTGCTCTCCCTCCCCCCCCCAGGGGCTCACCCTGATTAAATGCCTCGTTTTTCAAGAACCGCCTTTTCATCACAAACAGTGCAGCAGCCGGCAAAGAGCTCCACTTTCTCCGTCATCCGACAGCGTAAACCCCAAAGGACCCGATTCCTCTGGGGCTCAGCATTCACACGTTAAAACTCCCAGGTCAGGTCAGCCTCAAGGCCTGCAAAGCTCCCCAGGGCTCGGTCTGCAGGCAGAGGACAGGGAGCTGCCCTGGAAGGTGCAGGAGGAGGTCTGTTCTCCAGCCCCAAGGAGGAAGGCCTGGGAAAGGGGGTCTCCTACAGAGATCCATCCCATCCATCCATCCATCCCATCCATCTGTCCATCCATCCATCCAACCCATCCGTCCATCCAGTCATCCATCTGTCCATCCATCCATCCATTCATCCCATCCATCCATCCATCTATCCATCCATCCATCCATCCAGTCATCCATCTGTCCATCCATCCATTCATTCCATCTATCCATCCCATCCATCCATCCAGTCATCCATCTGTCCATCCATCCATTCATTCCATCTATCCATCCCATCCATCCATCCAGTCATCCATCTGTCCATCCATCCATTCATTCCATCTATCCATCCCATCCATCCATCTATCCATCCCATCTATCCATCCATCCATCCATCCATTTGTCCATCCGTCCATCCATCTGTCCATCCATCCATCTGTCCATCCATCCATCCGTCCTGTCTTTACATCCTTCCATTCATCCATCCATTCCATCCATCCGTCCATCCATCCTGTCCCTCCATCTTCTCCCTTTCTGTCTCACACACACCTATCAACCAACCAACCAACCACCAACTATATTTAGGAACTGTCCACCACCCCATAGACTGACCAATGAAGAGCCCAACAGCTGGATTTGGTGGCAACCAACGTTTCCAGGGGCAGCTCAGAGACCCTGCTGTAATCCTCCAGTTGTGTCCAGTCCTGGCACCGATCCCAAAAGCTCAAAACTGGTGGGCCAAAATTGCTGTTTGCTACAGATGCCCATCTGGGGGGGGGGCACGGGGAGCATAAGGAGAAGCTGAACCTCCCCCAAATCTTCCTCTTCAGAGGGCAGGTGCCCCTTCCTCTGGAGGGATCCCAAAAGCTCAGCACTCAGCTGGGTCTCTGCTTGGGGGGAACGAAGGGATTCAAATGCATTGTCAAACCCTCCCCCCCTCTTTTTTTTCCAGGCTTGGCCGCAATGTGGCTGATGTACCGTTTTCATTAATAGAAGCAAAACAAGAAGGGACTCAAACCAAGATGCTTAAAAGGGAGGGAGGGAGGGAGCAACGCCAGCCAAAACACCCTGAGCCCCCAGGTAAATAAAACACGTCTGGCCATTCCCCCCCCCCCCCGTTGAAACCTGTTTTGCAAGGGGAGTAAAAAGTCTGGGGGGCACTTAAATCAAATAAAAAAATCAGCACCTGTTCATTGCTAATCAAGCACAGATAAAGAGGAGTTGGGAGCAAGTAAACAAAACGGGGCAGGAGGAGGTTCTGGTTCTGCCTGCAGGAGGCAAGTCGCATGGCAATAGCTTTTCTCCCACCAAAGACTGACACATCTGGGCAGATGTGCCTGCCTACACAGGGGCCTTCACAGAATGACAGAATAACGGAAGGGATTTAAGAGACCTTCTAGTCCCTCTCTCTGCTCAAGCAGGAGACCCTCCATCGTTTCAGACAAACGTCCGGCCTCTTCCTGAAAACCTCCAGTGATGGAGCATCCATGCTTTTTGCTGTCAAATTGTTCCATGGATGGATGGATGGATGAATAAACAGAGTAAGAGAATGGCAAGGGATGTCTTCCACTCCAGCCCCTCGCTCAAGGCAGGAGACCCTCTGCCATTACAGACAATCTCTTCTTGAACACCTCCAGGGATGGAGCCCCCACAACCTCTGGTGGCAAGCTGTCCCACTGATTAATCGTTCTCACTGCCAGGAAGTTTCTCCTCCGTCCATCTCTTGATCAAGGCGCTTCCCTCCTTCATCCATTCCCATCTGATGCTTCTGGTCCTGGGGGCTTTGGGGGACAGGGGGAGCCTCCTGCAGCCCTTGGGAGCCTGCTTCTCCTTCCCATCCGAAGAACCTGCTCTGGCCATGGATTCCCGCAGGGATGAAAACAAGCGGGGGATTTCTTGTGGGTGCTCCATCCCTGGAGGCTCTTAAAGAGAGACCTGGCAGCCATTTGCCTAGAGTGTCCCGCTTGAGAAGAGAGTTGGACCTCCAAGATCCCTTCCAACTCTGTTGCTCTACGCTCTTATAACAACAACGGAAGGAGGATGTGTTGAGATTGCGTTGCTTTGTGGCTGCAGGGCAGTTGTTGGGCAAAGCCATCCGCATGCAGGGCCTGCTCAAGTTTAAATCACCAATTGCCCCCACCCCAGCGGGGAGGGAAAAGCTCCTTGGGCTGGAAGGGGGAGGACCTCACTTGCTGCCTCTCCCAGCAGCAGCCGTAACCCAGCCGTAATGGTCGTTTACCAATCTGAATTGCAGAGAGTAGTAGAGAGTCCTTTAGGTAAAACGTTGAAGAAGAATGACACTTAGGCTTCCTTTTGAATGAGCCGTAACTTTATAAGCAGCCAAAATCATATTCAACGGTTATGAACCTCCGTGACAATTCTCATCCCAGGTTTGTTTCTTTTTATTCTACCATTATATCGCCTTCTTTTATTCTTTTTATTTGACATTCCTTTTCCAAGGTTGCTATTCTTTTCTGAAATACGTAACAAAGAAGAACTGAAGGGAAGGAAGTTAGTCCCTGGTCCAACCCACAGAGAACCATCTTAATTTGGCTGAGTTTTGGTCTCTACTCGGGACTGCAGGGTTCATGCAGAACCAAAGCCTGTCTGTGTTTGTGTGTTTGTGTGTGTGTGTGTGTGTGTGTGTGTGTGTGTGTGTTTGTGTGTGTGAAACAGGGCCCTGGAAAGTCTGGGCTGAGCAACCAAGACAGAGATGCCTTGAGCAGGCCAAAAGGGAGACTTCCCACAGCCTGACAATTCAGAGTTTGAATGCAGCCTCTTCCTGGGGTGGGGGGCTTTTTAGCAACTGCACAAAAGGGTTTCACCGTATTCAGGAATGTTATTTCATTTCCCAGTCTAGCCTAGAATCTCCCCAAAACCTCCTTATGCTGGTGGGGTCCTGCTTCGCTCTTCCAGATAATCCAGGATTGGCTAGAAGCCACCCTTGGCTGCCACAATGGGGGAGAGCAAGCCAGCAGGAGCGGGGGGCGGTGTGTGTGACCTGATGCAACCAACCTCTTCTCCAAAGCCCCCGAGGGCAGGACGAGGAGCAATGGGCGGAAACTAATCAAGGAGAGAAGCAACTCAGAACGGAGGAGAAACTTCCTGACAGGGAGGACAATCAACCAGTGGAAGAGTTTTTGCCTCCAGAGGTTGTGGGGGGCTCCATCACTGGAGGCTTTGAAGAAGAGGCTGGACAGCCATTTATCTGAAATGGTACAGATTCTCCGCCTAGGCAGGGGGTTGGACTAGAAGACCTCCAAGCCCCCTTCCATGTTTATGATTCTATATTCCATTAGGAGAATTAAGGAGAACTTCCTGACAGTGAGAACAATTAACCAGCGGAACAGGTTCCCACTAGAAATACTGGGTGCTCCAACAATGGAGGTTTTCAAGAAGCCATTTACCTGGAATGTTATAGAGTCTCCCGCTTGATCTGAAGGCTGGACTAGAAGACCTCCAAGGCCCCTTCCAAGTCTGTTATTCTCCTAACACCCCCAAGGCAACTTTGCTTTCTGTCTGCTACCTCCATCTGCAGGGCACACGGGGGGGGGGGGGAGGCGCATGGCTGTGATCAAAGCTCTCTGTGTTTTTTATGGTGGGGTGCATAACACAAGTCTCATGGCAGCCGCCATCTTGGCTGCTTGAACATATCCTGGAGGCCCCAGATTTATACAGGGCCCCCCCTCACCCACCAGATTCACACAGAACTGAATCCGTGGCATCTGTTTTAAAATTTCTCTCTCCTCCAATCTCCCCTTTTGGGGTGAACATGCAAGCTTGCGTGTCCTTTGGCCTTCAGTTAATTGGTCCTGACAATAAAGCTGGGATTTGAGGGGTAGAAGGGAGGGGAGTTCCCATCCTGCTCCATCTAAAATCCCAGAGTCTGGTGAGAAGAGGACCAGTAAGTCCTCTCTTTACTCTGCGAAGGACAGCTGGACAGAGGGAAGGTCTGGTCTGCAAGAGTCCCAGTGGTCCCTGGTTCCATCAGCCACGGAGGTTCTGGGCGGGGAGAGAGAGAGAGGTTGCCTCCGACCAAAACTCCCCCGCCAGGAGAGCTTCTCTCAAAAGGCACTTCTGATTGCCACGCGGAGCTCCGAGAATGCGGATAATCAGGGATGCTTTGAAGTAATTAGTCAAAGACTGACACCCACAATTTCCCATGATGCCTTCAACGATTATATGTCCCCGGTTTTGAGGGAAAGGGAGAGGTGGCGGCAACCGGAGCCTCGCTGGCCAAAGGCAGAAGTGGTGAGGACATCTGCAGCCTTCCCAGCTCATTAGTGGGATTGTCTTCGCCCTTCTTCCCACTCCCACGTCTGCCCACGCTTCAGAGGTCCACGCTCACCACGACAGGTGGCCACGGGTCCCCTCTGTGGGATCTCCTCAGGTCCAGGGGCCTCCTCCAGCCTTCTGCCCAGTTCAGCCCCACCAATCTACACACATCCCTTGCCAAGGTTGTTGGTCCTTTTGTCAACTCGGCCCTAGTTAGCAATAGCAATAGCAGTTAGACTTATATACGGCTTCATAGGCCTTTCAGCCCTCTCTAAGCGGTTTACAGAGAGTCAGCATATTGCCCCCAACAACAATCCGGGTCCTCATTTCACCCACCTCGGAAGGATGGAAGGCTGAGTCAACCCTGAACTGGTGAGATTAGAACCGCTGAACTGCGGATAACAGTCAGTTGAAGTGGCCTGCAGTGCTGCATTTAACCACTGCGCCACCTCGGCTCTTTTTAATATAGATATATAGATATATATATAGAGAGAGAGAGAAAAGAGAGGGAGAGATAGGTATAGGTAGGTAGGTAGGTAGGTAGGTAGGTAGGTAGGTAGGTAGGTAGGTAGATAGATAGATAGATAGATAGATAGATAGATAGATAGATAGATAGATAGATAGATAGATAGATAGATAGATAGATAGATATCGGTAGAGATAGAGATATAAATAGCAATAGCAATAGCAGTTACACTTATATACCGCTTCATAGGGCTTTCAGCCCTCTCTAAGCGGTTTACAGAGTCAGCATATCGCCCCCACAGTCTGGGTCCTCGTTTCACCCACCTCGGAAGGATGGAAGGCTGAGTCAACCCTGAGCCGGTGAGATTTGAACCGCTGAACTGCAGATAGCAGTCAGCTGAAGTGGCCTGCAGTACTGCACCCTACCCACTGCGCCACCTCGGCTCTGATTAGTTCCCTCGGACCCCCCAACCGCCCCTCTTCCGAAGGGCTGCTCTGTCTCTCATCCTCCCCGCAGCAGGAATGGCCCGTCAGGCGCAAAGGACCAGGCCCAGGTGTGGAGGAGGAAGCCCAGAAGTCACTCCAGGAAGGAGCCCTTCACAGAAAGAGGAGCGGGCGCTTGGAAGTATCTAAGTCAATCACCAGGAACTGAGTCGAAACACGCATGGGATAAACACATGCCTACCACCTGACAAAAATTAACAAACAAACAAAAAGAGGTAAATAATAAATTAAAATAAGTAAATAAATAAAAACGAAACCAAGAAGGTTAGACTCAATAAATCACTGAGTTTTTTCTGTGGTTGGTTTCGTAGGTTTCTACTTGTCTAAGCTCCAGTTCAGCTGATCTACTGCCAAAGGCCTCTGCACAAAAATCCTCCAAGGGAGCCTCTGCTAGGAGCCAGGCGAGGCCCAGATGTTGTAACATAATTCCTTGTGTAGGTGTGGGTCACCCATGGCCCAGTGGATAACAGGGCATGCAGAGCCACGCTGAACCACACAGGAGGAAACAAACTCCATAACATCCTAATATCCTGATAGTGAATAACATAACATCCTGAGGTTCACTGTAGATGTGCCTTACCCAACCACTCCAGGATTTGACCATATATAGACAGAACTTCCCTGAGCAGTAGATTAGAAATTGTAGTTTTACAGGCTGTATTTAATCACATGCTATTGCTCCTCCTGCCTTTGTTCTATCTCAATAAAAGGGGCTTCCAGACCCCAATCTTGGTCGCTCCATCCTGAGAAGGATCGTGTCCGTGTCTTTTCTCCACACTGGCCTCATGGACGACCCACGGGAACATCACACCCAGAGGCATTCAGAGTAGGTGAGGCTTAGTCCCTTGTGACTACGCAGGGATTCTGGGCTGATCCCTCCTTTGACTCCGGCTTCTGCCCCTCTTCCTCCTACAGGCCTTGACGGACAGGAGGATTAGATGCAACTAAGCCAATATCCAGATGAAAGAAACCTGAGTCTGGATGAGAACCGCAACCCCAGGAAGCATCTCGGAGAGTCTACCCAGTTCTCACAAAAATGAAGGGAGGGGAGGGGGAACGTACAGGATGTTATTACTATAATAAGAAGCCAGCAATGTTAAACCTGTATGAACCTCTCAGAGAGGGCTGTAAAACACTACGAAGAAGCATAGAAGTCCAAGGGCTGCTGCTAGGGCTAAGCGCATCAGCTTCGGCATGTAGTCATGCTGGCCACATGAGCACGAAAAATGTCCTCGAACAACACTAAGAAACAGAAATGAACATCACCCCCTAGAGCAGTGTTTCTCAACCTTGGCCACTTGAAGACGTCTGGACTTCAAGTCCCAGAATTCCCCAGCCAGCGAATAAAGAAGCTGGTACCATCACAAGGTCCAGTAGCCTGCAGACCGCCTGATGAAAGCAGCCCTTAGCAATAGCAATAGCATTTAGACTTATATACCGCTTCATAGGGCTTTCAGCCCTCTCTAAGCGGTTTACAGAGTCAGCATATTGCCCCCACAGTCTGGGTCCTCATTTCACCCACCTCGGAAGGATGGAAGGCTGAGTCAACCTTGAGCTGGTGAGATTAGAACCGCTGAACTGCAGATAACAGTCAGCTGAAGTGGCCTGCAGTGCTGCACCCTAACCACTGCGCCACCTTGGCCCTTCTAGGCACGGCAAGGGCCATCAAGCAACGGAGCCCTCAGCCCCTCCCTCCTCGGGGCCTTTGGGACTAGGGGAAGCCGATGGCCTGCAATGGGACCCCCAGTTCTGGCCACCTCTCTTCCGTCTCCCTCCCCCCCCCGCAAGGGGCTTACCTGGTCGGGAATCGAACTGCCGCATCTGCACTTCCTCCACGCATTCTGCCGGGAACCAGCCAGTCCGTCCTTTCACGCTTCCTTCCCAGAAGCCCCCTTCTCCAATGCTGAGCACTGTGGGGGGGGGGAATGGGGGGGGGAGGGAGGAAGAGTCAGATCTACTGAGGCTGAGCATGAAGACAGAGGGCCAAAAAGGGCTGCCCCTCCCTCTCTGACCCAATCCCACCCTAGACCCCCACGGCCCTCCCGCTCCCTACAACGTTCCCTTTCCCCCACTTGTGGGCCTGCTAAGGGAATCACTATTCAAAACTCTTATGAATTTTCTTTATTAAATTTTATTTCTCATATATACATTCACAATTATAAGATCTCATAACTGTTATTAATAATACTCTATGAATTTTCATTGATATGAAAATCTGCATCCATCTTTGTTCACATTCTTGCAAGCTCCCCCCACCTGCAAGTACTTTTAGATTGCCTGGAGCCCTACCCCGTGCCTGGTACAAGGGGCTTCCTCTAACCCGGGGGTGGGTGGGTCCAAACTTGAGAACTTTAAGACCTGTGGACTTGAACTCCCAGAACAGCTGGGGAATTCTGGGAGTTCACCTCTTAAAGTTCCCAAGTTTGGACACCCCGCTCTAACCAATTCTATTTTGCCCCCAAGAGGCACTTTGTGACTCAACTGTACCCCAAAGACGGGGGGGGGGGGAATTGGTTTCCTGCTTGCGCATCAACCCGGGGCATGTAAGTCAGTGTTTGACCTCTGAACGGAGCAAGCTGCCCACTCACAGCTCCAGCCTCTCTGCATGGGGTGAATCTCTCTTCTGCTTTCTGGTCCAGTGCGCTCCCCCCCCCCCCGAACACTTGAGAATCGAGGCACCATCCGGGTTCTGGGCAGGGCCAGAGGTGGACAGTGAGAATTCTGGGGTTCGCATGGCTGCCTGGGGAATTCTGGGAGTTGAAGTCCACAAGTCTTAAAATCGCCATGCTTAGAAAGCCCTGAAATCTTGGCAGCTGCAATCCTGGAAGGCTCCACCACAAAGCCTCCCCCGGGAGTGTTCAAGACATAAATAAATCATAGAAACTTAAGATTATGGACACATCAAGGGCATCCGCCCCCCTTAACCCCAGGTCCGGATATCCCTCTGCATTGGAATGCCCGTAGATATTCTGTCCATTCCCAAACACCTCTTGGGGACAGGGAGCTTCATAAAACGGGGCTGCCCTTTTGAGGGGCTCCCAGAACCCCCCAGCTGGCATGCAAGTGACAGCACCAGCAGCAAGAACTCCAGCGTAAATGCCAGCGCAATCCTGGGCTGCATTATCAGAGGGATAGAATCAAGACCACGTGAAGTTTTAGTGCTGTTTTATAATGCCTCAGTTATTCCACCCTTGGAATTCTGCATCCGGTGCTGGTTGCCACGATACAAAAAAGATGTTGGAACTCTAGAAAGAGCCACAAAGATAATTAAGGAGCTGCAGGCTCAAAAGATACAAAGGACGGTTGCAGGAACTGTGGGTGTCTAGTTTAATGAGAAGGACGAGGGGTGGCATGGTAGCATCTTCCAATATTTGAGGGGCTGCCACAGAGAAGAGCCCCCCCCCCCTGAAGGCAGGACAAGGAGCAACGGGTGGAAAGTGATCGAGGAGAGAAGCAGCATGGAACTAAGGAGGAAGTTCCTGTGGGAACCATTAACTGGTGGTCCCCCCCCCATCACTGGAAGCTTTCAAGAAGAGATTGGACAACAACCTGTCTGAAATGAGATAGGTTCTCGTGTTTGAGCAGCGGGCTGGACTAGAAGACCTCCAAGGTCCCTTCCAGCTCTGTTGTTCTGTTTCTGTAAAGATGGCCTTTCTTTGAGTCCCAATGCCCAGCCCTTGGGGCTAATCATCGACAGCTTCTAACTTGGGAATTCCCCCCCCCCCCCGGAGGTTAGACGAATGCTGCCATAACCCCCCAAAGAGGTTCTCTCAATGTGCTGAAAAGGGAAACGAAAGGAACAGGAGACCAGCATGGAAAGAGCATTTCCCAGATGAAGAGAGTCGTTCCATTATTCTGCTCCGGTCTTCTTCAACCACAAAGATGCCTTCCACGTGAACATTGCAGAGAGGAGGGAAACGGAAATAGGATTGGGATGCTTCGTCCTTTGGAAGGAGCGGATGCCCCCAAAGCAACTTCAAACCCAGCCAGGGTCAGGAGACCCCTGGGACTTTCTGGAGCAGATTGTAAAGGGGGGGGGGGCTTTGTATCAGTGCAGAGAACAGCCGGACAAAAAGATGCTCCCTGCTGCCCAAAAGACTTGCTATCCTATCCCCCTTCCTCCTCCTTCTCCATCTGATACATTCCTGATGAAGCCCCTGGGCCACTTCCTCCACTCAAGCCAGGCTCCTGGCAAGACCTTGCAAGCCAAAAGGACTTTGGGGGAGGGGGGGAGCTCAGATAAACGCCTGCAATTATCATCTTGACCACAGACTGTGTGTGTGTGTGTGTGTGTGTTGACAATGACTCAGTGCAGCGGCCTCTGTCCAAGCTACATTCGGATCTCCATCACGGGGTGCTAATGGCTGCAGCCAAGGCAGGGCCCGTCCTTCGCATGCCCAGGGAGGCTCTCTGAAGCAGGGAGGGGGCCAAGCATCCCTGGGCCAACCCCGCCCCCACCCCTCTTGCCACGGCCAGCAACTCTTCCCCAAGGAGCAGGGGTGGATGGGGCCGTGTGGGGGAGAAACCGAGGCTGGCCCAGCCATCCAGATCTTTCCCAGGCAGCTGGACATCGGCTGTGCCATCCAGCAGACCTTCCAGGGGAGAAGTGAAATAGGGAGGCCATCTCCTCTCTCCTTAAGCAGGGCATCATCAGAGTGGGACCTTGGGGGTCTTTTAGTCCAGCCCCCTGCTCAAGCAGGAGACCCCGGACCATTCCAGACACGTCTCTCCTGAGAAACCTCCAATGATGGAGCAACCTCTGGAGGCCAGTAGTTCCACTGGCCAATTGTTCCCACTCTTGGGAAATTCCTCCTTAGTCCTAGGCCGCATCTCTCCTCGATTCCTTTCCAATGGAAGGCCTGGGCAGTCCCTGGGCTTCTGGATTCCTGCAAGACCCCAGCAGTGGCTTTGGGGTGGGGGGCTGCTCTGCCCCTCCCCCACAGACCCTCCGTGCAAAGGGCCTGTTTCTCAGTGAGGGGGTCTCTTTTCTCCTCCCTCAAAGGAAGCCAATTATGCAGGAAAGGAGCAGCTGGGAAGAGGAGCCAGGCTTAATCAAGGCCATTCACTCGCCCTGCCCAGCCCTCCCACCCCCTCCACCCACCGCTGCACATGTTCCCTCCTGCCAAAGCCTCAGTCTGTGTGTGTTTGTGTGTGTGTGTGTGTGTGTGTGTGTGTGTGTGTGTGAGAGAGAGAGAGAGAGAGAGAGAGAGAGAGAGAGAGAGAGAGAGAGATCCCCCCCACAATCAAATAAGAGGCAGAATGGCACAAGGAGGACTTTGGGATCTGCAGCCTTCATCAAAAGGGCCTGAAATTGTGCTAAAACGAGTCTTTTTACTACCCAATTTTTGCCCGCATGATTCCTGGTCCTTTCCAGGGGCTGGCAGGGGGCCAAGGCTGCAAGAGGAAGAATGGGGCATATAATACTCAGGAGACAAAAAGGGCATCGGAAGGGCTGGTGCCAACCCCCTCCAGGGCTTCTATGCCAGGGCTGGAAGATGGGCAACCAGGAAGACTTCACGGCATGTGAGAACAGAGGTATGATGGCTGTAAAAGGAACCGGGTGAGATGACAAAGTTGGGGGGGACCATCCTGGGCCAATGGCTGTCCAGTCCCTTCTTAAAGGCCTCCAGTGTTGGAGCCCCCACAACCTCTGGAGGCAAGGAGTTCCACTGGTTAATTGTCCTCCCTGCCAGGAAATCCCTCCTGAGTTCCAGGTCGCTTCTCTCCTTGCTGAGTTTCCATCCTTCACCTCTTGTCCTGCCCTCAAGTGCTTGGTCGTGATTACATGGCCATCCCTGCAGGGGTTGGAATAGAAGACCTCTAAGGTCCCCTCCAGCTCAGAAACAATGGTTGGAAACTAATCAAAGAGAGAAGCAACCTGCAGTGAAGGAGAAACTTCCAGACAGTGAGAACAATGAACCAGGGGAACTGCTTGCCTCCAGAAATCCTGGGTGCTCCATCGCAGGAGGGTTTTTAAGAGGAGACTAGACAGTCACTTGTCTGGAATGGCATAGAGTCTGGAGCAGGGGGCTGGACTAGAAGACCTCCAAGGACCCTTCCAGCTCATTCTATTCTATGCCCCTTCCAACTCTCTTCTCTCTGTACCAGGGGAGAATCTTTTGTTGCCCCCTTGATCAAAACGCTGAGATTTATTTATTTAAGTGATTTTCCCCCCACCTCATTTTGAAGCGATGCTGATGACGGTGACATAAAAAAGGGATTTTAGGGCAGATCGACGGGCACTTCAATCGGGGAGGCTGGGGAGGTGGCACGCATGGCATGATAGCCAAACCAATTCCCCATCTAGTCTAAATCCAGGTTTTTCAAACTGTGTTCCCTTGAATCATGGGGGATTCCGACAGCTAAATAAATGTAAATAAAAGACTTCTCTTGAACGTGGCCCATTTTTATCACCGGAGCACTTCCTCCCATCAAGGCTTCTGGGAAACTCTTATTACTCACCTGCCTGAGTTCCCTGACCTGAAAAAATCATTTTCAGGCACTGAGTGAGAGGGACGGCTGCAAAAATTGAATCAAGAAAGGGAGAAATAAATGGACCCCCTGCTCTAAATCAGTTCCGGGCACTGAGGTCGTAATGGGGTGGCCCCAATTTGGAATCTTTAGCAAAGTATCCCTCCATTGCTTGTATTTTAGTATATAGGCAGCCCCCAACTTATGACTGTAATTGAGCCCAGAATTAGGGAACTAAGACCCACCGGCTGTTAAGCGGGACATCGGGTGTCTGATCTGATTTTGTGATGGTCATTAAGTGAATCGCCATGGTCCTTAAGCCAACCTGAAGTTGTTAAGCAAATCCATTGTCTGCTGTTTTCCAGCAAAAAGATGTAAACCACGGGCACGTGACCCTGGCCCAAATCTGACCACACGGCGACAGGAGAGGCGGCCGCCAGATCTTTGAATCTGGGTCATAAGTACCGGTCATAAGTATAAGTCAGCTGGCTAAGTGACCAGTTGCAAATTGACCCCCTGTGCAAATGGGAAATGTCACAAAACAGACTCATTTGATGACGGAAAACTAAAAAAATAGGAAATGGGTGAAAAAGAGACCAAGAAGAGATCAAAAGGGCCGTATGGCTTCACAGGGACCTGGAGGTTATTTCGAAGCCTTCAAATTCCCACCAGGTGAGAAAGGAGAAGAGACCAGCCTGGCTCTCTCTCGTGGCAGGAGGGACGATAAGCAAGTTTAAGAGGCTGAACGTTTTCTTCTGAACGGGGAATGGAAAAACAGAGGGTGAGAAAAAAGACAAAAGGAAACGAAAAGCGTGAAGAGGAATAATTCAAATGCCTTTAAATACCTTGGGGGAAAAAAGAAAAACAGCCAGAAAAGTGGATTGGATGATGGAGGAGGAAAAAAGAGGATATTCAAGATATCCAATTGAGAGATTACAGAGACACGTAAGGAATTTGTTGCAAAGGATACCAGATAAGTCCTTGAGTTACGACCATTCATTTAGTTGCAGCCATTCAAAATTAAAATGGCACTGAAAATAGCGACCATGGCCATGATTCACACTTACGACCCTCGTAACATCCCCACGGACACCTGAACAAAGTTTGGACATTGGGCAACTGGCTCCTATTTATGACGGCTGTGGGGTCAGGCGATTCCCCTTGAGGAGGCCGTCGCAAGGGATCACGCAGCCCCAGCACACTGCAGCCATCGCAAACACAACTCAGTCGCCAGGCGTTCTTCACTGCGACGGTCGTAACGGCTGAAAAGCCACCATCGGTCGCTTCTTCTGGTGCTGCCGTAACACTGAACGGTCCCTAAGTGAACAGTCGTAAACAGGGGGGCACCTGTGTCCCCCCCCCTTGTTGCAGAAACGTGATGAGGAGCCCCCTGACTCGGTTCCTGCTGGAGCTGAGCGCCCGGGCACTGAAGCTTCCTCCCGCGTGAGGCTTTGCCTTCGGTCCACCCGCCATCTCCTTGGAGACCGGGCTGAACGAAAGCCAGCGCAGAAGCCACCGAGCGGCTTCGCTCTCCCTCCGGTAGGCGGATGGCGGCTGCTTCCTCCTCCTCCTCCTCCTCCTCCTCCCTGCAGCTGGAGGGGGCTTGGGGGGGCCCAGGGCCTCCTTCCTTCCTTCCTCCTGAGGGAAAGGCTAGTCTTCCTCCCCCTCTTTCCTTCTCCAGGGCTCCAACCTTCAAGGAGAAGGGAGTCCTCGGCTTATGGCCACAATGGAGGCCACAATTTCTGCTGCTAAGTGAGACCGTTGCTAGTTAAATGCCCCACTCTGCAGCCTTCCTTGCCACAGTTGTTAAGTGAGTTATTAGTCAGACGGCCGTTAAGTGACTCTGGCTTCTCAGAAGGTGGGGAAAGGCGATTGCCTGGCCCCAGAGGAAATGGCGACCGTCATAAATAGGAGGCAACTGCCAAGCCTCTGAATTCTGATCGTTTTGGTAAGTGTGAAAGAAAGGGTCCCTTTCTTCAGTCCTGTTGTAACTTCGAACGGTCACTAAATGAAGTGTTGTAAGTCAAGGACCACCTGTAGCTTTGCCCCAATGTCAATTTCCTGGGAGATTGACAGTCCAGAATGAAAAAAAAAGGCAGAGGAAAACAATACAGGCTGCCATCTGGATGGGTTTCATGCCCCTCCTGCCCCTCCTCTGAGTCACAGAGTTGAAGGGACCTTGGAGGTCCTCTAGTCCAGCCCCCTGCTCAGGCAGGAGACCCTCGGCCATTCTGGACAAGTGGCTGTCCGGTCTTCTTAAAAGCCTCCAGTGATGGAGCCACCAGAGTTCCTCCTCCTCCTCCTCCTCCTCCTCCTCCATGCTGGCCAGGGCACGGATTCCTTGCTTTGGGTGCAGGAGAGTGGATCCCTTCACCCTCCACAAAGCCCTTGGCTGACGGATCTAATCTTAGCAAAGCCAGATCTCTTGTCTCTGGGACTGGGGTGGGGTTCAAATTGTTTTAGAACCTCTTCTGTAGGTGTGGCCTGCTTTGTGGGAGTGGCTTGCTGGCCATGTGACTGGGTGGGCGGGGCCAACTTGTAAAATGAGGTGAAGCTCACTTAACAACGCTCTTGCTTAGCAACCAAAATGTTGGCTCAGAAACTCTGGCATTTGAAGCACCCAAGTCTTGAAGCTGTCGAGTTACAAGACCCTCGCACCCCTAACCCTTTAGAAAAAAGGAACCCCAGGGGTGTTCAAACTTGACAGCTTTAAGACTTGTGGATTTCAACTCCCAGAATTCCTCCTCTCGCTCTTCATCTTGATGATGTGCGGACGGGTGATGGGAGGGAGCTGGAACCGGTTCTAAATGGCACTGTAGATTTGTGGAACCTCTTCTATAGAAGAGCTTAGAACTGGCAGGAGGCCACCCCTGGTCTGGGCCAAAAGGAATCTAGTGAGCAGGGCCCAGGCACCAGACCAGGCAGGGGCTCCCTCAGTGGACTCAGGCAGAGCCCCGCCCGGACGGCCTCAGCAGCTTCCCGAATTGTCCACCCAACAAGACTCATACTGGGAGAAAAGGGGAGCCCCCTCCCCTCCTTTCTTCCCTTCTTTCTTAAATTTCTCTGCTGCCTATCTTGATGCTCTACGTTAATAGGAAAGAAGTTTGGGGAGGGAACCAAAGAGGCATGGAAACTGATGGATCAATAAAGTAAACAAGGACCAAGGAACACAACAAGAATAAATACGTCAATCTGGTAATTAACAAGGACAGACGGGTGGAGAGCGGGGAGGGGAGATGGAGACTCCAGCAATCCAGCAGTCACCTCCAGTACGATAGATAGATAGATAGATAGATAGATAGATAGATAGATGGATGGATGGATGGATGGATGGATGGATGGATGGATGGATGGATGGATGGATGGATGGTACAATAGATAGATAGATAGATAGATAGATAGATGGATGGATGGATGGATGGATGGATGGATGGATGGATGGATGGATGGATGGTACGATAGATAGATAGATAAATAGATAGATAGATAGATAGATAGATAGATAGATAGATAGATAGATAGATAGATAGAGACAGACAGACAGACAGAAAGACAGATATAGGTATAGATATAGATAGGATAGGATAGGTGATAGATGGATGTGGTGGAGGGGAGAGAGTGGCAGGCAGGCAGCCTTAAGGATTCTCCAGATCTCCAAACTTGGCAACTTTTAAGATTTGTAGACTTCAACTTCCCAAATGCTGGCTGGGGAATTCTGGGAGTTGAAGTCCACTAGTCTCAAAGGTGCCAAGTTCGGAGAGCCAGTCTAAAGGGTCCCACGCTACCTCAAGGGGGATTTTCAGATGCAAAGGACACCTGATTTCTCCCCTGGAATTTGTGAGCTGAAAATAAGAACAAGGGGGGAGGGGAGGGAAAGACCCCATCCACATTCCCTCCTCCTCCTCCTCCTCCTCCTCCTCCTCCTCCTCCTCCTCCTCCTCTTCCCGCTTTGCATCCGTCCCCCTGGCCACAGTCACCACACAGGGCAGCCCCCAGACCACCTACCCAGGCGGGGCTTCATTACGACAGCCAGGAGGAACCCAGGCAGTTGGGAAGATGGGAAACGCAAATAAAAAACCCCAGAAGAGGAAAAACGATCATTTCTGCATCTCAGCCACTAAAGCTGCCTGGTCGCTTCCATCTAGTCAATGTCACCCTAGAAGCCCCCTCAGCCGGTTCTGAGAGACGCTGGCAGCTGAGCAGGATCCAACTTAATTGACGGTTGGGTGGGGAACACGGAGGGAAGCACCAGAGAGAGCCGGCTGGAGAGGACAGGAGAACATCCAGGAAGGGGAATCTCTCTGGCTCAGGGTGGGAACGAGGGGTCCTCGCCGCTCTCTGAGCTCGGCTGATTCCTCGCAGACGTTTCGTGACCCAGCTAGGGAACGTCATGGGTGCCACTTGAGAGCACCTGGGAGAGAGCAATGGCCACTCACCTCCTGAGGTGGGCCTCTCATTCTCAAGGGTGGCCCTGGACCCGAAAGGAGGCGTCACCTACCCCTCCCTAGCCAGCTCATTGGTTTTGGAGGACACCTCCTGTGCGGAGCCCCACATCGTGGGCTGTTGGTGGGTTGTGCCAGGATAGGCCGGAGACCCACATCTGGCCGGGAGAACAGCAGCATAGGCCTTCTTTCCCCCTCCCCCTCCTCCTTTCCCTCTGCTTGCACTGGCTCTGCCCTGCCACAAGGATGCTGCAATCCTTAAGCAGGAATAAGGGAATAAGAGAGGTGGAAGGGAGCTTGAAGGCCTTCTAGCCGAGCCCCCTCTTCGAGCAGGAGACCCCCTACCATTCTGGATCCATGGTTCTCCAATCTCTTCTTGAGAGCACCCATCCTCCAGAGCAGCTGAAGGAAGGGCAGGAAGCAACGGACGGAAACTCACCGGAATTCAATTTCCCGAGAGTGAGGAAAATTAACCCGGGGAACAGAAGTTGCCTCCAAACATCGCAAGGCCTCCATCACTGCAGGTTTTAAGGAAGAGACTGGAGAACCATTTGTCTGAAATGGTATAAGGCAGTGTTTCTCAACCTTGGCCACTTGAAGAGGTCTGGACTTCAACTCCCAGAATTCCCCAGCCAGCATTCGCTGGCTGGGGAATTCTGGGAGTTGAAGTCCAGACCTCTTCAAGTGGCCAAGGTTGAGAAACACTGGTATAAGGTTTCCTGTCTGAACAGGGAGTTGGACTAGAAGACCTCAAGGGTACCTCACAGCTCTGTTACTCTGAGATGACCCCCGCCACCTCTCCCCCACCCCCCACATTTTCAGAGGCAGCAGGGAAAGCTTCCCGCACCTGGCAGAGTCTCCTGGGCTCCTCAGGGGGGGGCAGCACTTATGCAAACAAAGGGCAATCAATGCCAAAGGTATTTTTAGCCCCCCAACCCCAACTGCCTGGCGTCCAGCTGAATTCCTTCACCTGGACTGACGTGGGGTAGGGGTTTGGGGTCTCTCTCTCTCCCTCTCTTAACACCCGTTGTGACTAATTTGACAACTGCAGTGATTCACTTAAAAACTGTGGCAAGAGAGGTTTCAGGCAAATGTCCTGCTTAGCAACAGAAATTTGGGTGCATCTGTGGTCATTAAGCTGAGCACTCCCTGTACTTCGGTGCACTGGTGGTGGTGGTGGCGGTGGGGGGGGGGGCATTTCTTAAGGATGGATGGAAACTGACCAAGGAGAGATTCAACCTGGAAATAAAGAGGAATTTCCTGACAGGGAGAACAATCAACCCGTGGAAGAGAAGCTGCCTTTGGAGTTTCATCACTTGAGACTTTCAAGAAGAGGCTGCCATCTGTCAGAGATGGTGTAGGGTCTCCTGCTTGGGTGGGGGATTGGACTAGATGACCTGCAAGGTCCCTTCCAACTCTGTTAAACGTCACTTGGATGCCCTGGCCTTAGAGGAGGCTTCAGCCCCCCTTGGCCCAAGCAGCAACTGAGCGTATCTGTGCCTCCTCCCTATTCTCTAGGCCTCCGGAGAGGCTCCCTGGGGTTTTTATGCGGGGGGGGGGGAGAGGGAGGTCTTCTCCTCCTCCAGGTTGGCCACCATGTGCAAGGAGGACCAGAGAGGAGCATGGAGGGGCCAAGAGAGAGGAAGAGGAAGCAGGTGTGGGATGAGGAAGGAGCCAGGAGAAGTGAGGAAGAGGAGGAGGAGGAAGAAAGGCCATAGTTACCCAGCTGATGAGGTGACCCATGGAGAGCTGAGCATGGATGGTCATGACAGAGATGAGCAAGAGGCAGCACAGAAGAGCCGGCTGGCGAGAAGCAAAGGACCGAGACAGAGACAGTCACCAAAGGCGGCAGACCCCCGAGAACGAAGCCCCCCTCCCCACCTCTTCTGGGGCAGGCCCACTGCCCCCACACACACCCAACACCCCCCCCCAAAAAAGTTGGACGGAGAACGTTCTCCTGCGCCCCACATTCCCTCCCTCCTCTGATGACCACGACGGACTCCAACATTTCTGTTGCTAAATGAGACAGCGAAGGGACTTTTGCTCCATTCTATGACCTTTCTTGCCAGCGTTGTTAAGTGAATCCCTGCAGTTGTGAAGCTAGCTGCACGGCTATTAAATGAATCTGGCTTTTACTCCATTGACTTTGTGTGTCAGAAGGTGGCCAAAGATGACCCCGGGATGCTGCAACCGTCATAAATACGAGTCGGTTGCTAAGCACCTGAATTTTGATCAGGTGGCCCTGGGGACGGTGCAAGGATCAGCAGGGTGGACAGTGGCTTCTTCCCCCTGCAGTGGGGACTTTGGCGGCTAAAGGAAGGGCTAGAAGTTCTTTCCTACTGGCCCCTGCGGCCCCTCCCTCTTGCCCTCCCCCCCCTGGAGACCCCGGTTCTGCTTCCTGGAGGCTGAGGAGAGGGATCTGACCCATTTCGGGATTGGGTCCGAGAGGAGAACCAGGAGCCGAAGAGAGCTGGAAGGGACCCTGGAGGCCTTCTAGTCCAAAGCCTGGGAACTCAGGAGGAAGCAGCCAATCGTCCGGGGGTTCAAGACCCTCCAGGAAGAGGAATGGGAACGTTGCCCTATGGGCACAATGTTGGTTTCAACAGAAGTAGAGCTAGTTCTCAATTTACGACCATTCACTTAGGGACTGTTGCTGTTGTTGCCGGTTTGTTGGTGGGGGATGACAGGCGGTCCTTGACTTACAACAGTTAATTTAGTGGTCATTCAAACTTTCAATGGCACTGAAAAAAGGGACTTACGGCCATTTTTCACACTTATGACCATTGCAATATCCCCATGATCACACGATTTACAGGTCCTGGGCAATTGGTTCATACTTATGACGGTCGCAGTGTCCTGGGGCCACGTGACCCCCTTTGGCCACCTTCTGCCCAGCGAAGTCAATGGGGAGGCCGGGTTCACTTGACGACCGGTTGTGTGACTTGTTTAACGACTGCAGTGATTCTTTCAATGAGTGCGGAAAGGAAGTTTTTAAAATGGGGCAAAATTGACTTAACAACTGTCTCGCTTAACGACGGAAACTTTGGGCTCCATTGTGCTTGTAAGTCGAGGGCCTCCTGCACCGCCACCCGTGGGGAAAGCCCCCTCCTGGGCGAAGAGGGGGGCCTCTCTAGGAACGGCTCTTTGGGGGGGGGCAAAGGAGGCTCACCTGGGCCAAGGAAGGGGATGCACGGAAGGGGCGGGGCTTGCCAAGGGGGCCCAAAGGGGGCAGCTGGGCAACCTTGGTTAGCGGGTTGTGAGTCAATCAGGTGGCCGAAAGCCCCTTCCTTTGCGGCCTCAGAGCCCCCTTTGCCCATTTCCTCCCGATTCTCCATTGGAGCAGCAGCCGGGGGGGGCGGGGGGGGCTCTGTCTCTCTCTTGGGGGGAGGGCTTCATTCTCTCCTGCACCCCCTCCCCACAAGTGACTCAGCCTCAAAGGCTCCTTTGGAAGATGCCTCCTCCTCCTCCTCCTCCTCCGTCACCATGGCAGTGAGGCTCACGTCCTTCGTGCCACAGCTGGGACGGCTCTTGCGCCCCCTCCTCACCCTCTCCCAGCCTCGGCTGACCCTTCCCCAACTTTCCTTCCTAGCCGGCTGGCAATCAGCTCTCCTCCACTCCAGGCATTTTGAAGGGATCCACTCCAACCTCCTGGCTCCCCATCAGATCTCCGCATCAAACAGCCTCTCCCGAGGAGGAGGAGGATCACAAGCAGTTTTGCAAGCTGACTTCCGATGCCTTGAAGCTGGAATCCCTCAAGGGAGGGGGCTTTGCAAGCGGCAGAAGAGCTACAAGCCCATCGCCAGGCCCGAGGGGGAGGGTCTCGCTGCCCGGGGTCCTGCCCTGAACCCAGCCAGCTGGGGCTGCTACAGAAGCCGCCCTCCCAGCCAATTTTGCTTCCCCAAAGGCCTCGCTTGGAGAGCCCCCAGACCTCCTCCTGGATAACAGGGCTTGCTTGCTCCTTCAATGGGGGGTGGGGGGGCGGCGGGAGGGAGCTGCCTGCAACCGGCTGAGACCCCCTGCCCACTTGTGCTTTGGAGAGACTGCCTGGATGGATGCCGGGGGGGGGCTCCCCTCCTGGCCTGGTCTTTCCGGGGAGAACCCCCTGCCTTTTTCCCCCCGGGCGGAGTGGCGGTTCTTCCCTTCGCAAGGCTCCTGAGCCCCATTTGAGGGAGCAGAGCTTAAAAGAGCCCTTCCCATTGAAGGCCATCCTTGTAGTTTCTGGAGTGTGATGACTAATCCTTGTTTGTGGCATGCTCCCCCCCCCCCCCTGCGAAGGGAGAGTAGGAGTAATACCACCCTTGGTCGCTTATGCATGGCAGCATCGTGGGCTTACGGGGAGCAAAGCAGCCGAGCCGAGCAATTCCTCAGCCTCCAACCGTCAGCTCTGCACTCAGAGCCCCAAAAGATTCGGATCAGCCCCCTTTGTGGGAGGACATGGGGTGGGAGGGGGCGGGTGGGCACTGCCCCAAGATTTCAGCCCCGGCTGCCTCTGAAGGAGGGGGGGGGCAGCCCAGCCCTGGGAGTGCAAAGGCCCAGAAGACCAGGGCTCCCAAGGGGTGAGGCTGCCTCTGTGTCTCTGGCTGAGTTTCTGTCCAGCCAAGGGAGGCTTCTTGCCCCGGTCTCCTCCCCCCCTGGGCCCAAGCCCCTTCCTGCCCCCTCCCACCGATCCCTCCAGCCACAACTCTGGCTCCAGCAGGAACCCTCCTCCGAGTCTTTGGCGCCTTCTCTTCTTTACAGGGAAGTCCTCGACTTATGACAGCTGCTTTAGGGAAGTTACAACGGCAGTGAAAAAAAGTGACCCAGGGCCGCTTCACACAGGCGCAACCTTTGCAGCATCCCCGTGGTCAGGGGGTCAGAACTCGGGTGCTTGGCAAGTGGTTCATACTTACGACTGTTGTGGTGTCCCTCTGACCCCTTCGGACCAGCAAAGTCAATGGGGAAGCCGGGTTCCCTTCACAACCGAGTTACTAACTGCAGTGATTGTGAAGTGATTCACTTAATGACCGTGGTCGTAAAATGGAGCACGACTCACTCACCAAATGTCTCACTTAACAGCAGACATGTTGGGCTCAACTGTGGTCGTAAGCCAAGGACCAGCTCTACTCGCCCCACCCCCCCAATCTCTTCCTGCCAAGGCTCCAGCTTCGCCTTTCCCTCTCTTTCACTGGCTGTGCAATGGGACTCCGGTGGCCCCCCCAGACCCCCCCTCAAGACAGGACCCCCCCCCTCACCCAGCTCCCTCCCCTCCCTGGCTCTGCTTTCCTCCCGGCCTCCTTGCCAGGCCACCCTGCCCCTCCTCCCTCCATTCAGCCTTTGACTGGGCGGCTGAATGCTCTCCTCCTCCCCCTTGCCCACCAGCCCCCCCCCCCCCGTGCCCATTGAGAACATCCCCCCCCCCTTCAGAGCTGAACGGTCCCCCCCATTTCCCCCCCTTTCCCCCCTGATTGGGGCCTCAATCTGCCATGGAGGAGGGTCCGGTCTCCCGCCCGTCTGCCTGGTGCCACGTGTGCCAGCCCACACAGGGGTATAAATAGAGAAAACCTGCCTGCCACCCTCCTCCAGGTCTGGGTTACAGGCAGTCCTCGACTTATGACCACTCGTTTAGTGACCGTTCAAAGTTACAACGTCGCCTGACTTATGACCGTTTTTCACACGGTGAACAGTTTCCATAGGGTCACGTGATCAAAATCCGGGCCCTTGGCAAGCGGCTCCTGCTTACGACGGTCGTTTGTCACAACCCGCAAAACTCAAAGGGGAATCCAGATTCCCTTTAACGACCAGGCTACTGATTTCACAGCTGCAGTGATTCACTTAACAACGAACCTCATGAAATGGGACAAAGCTCTCTTAACAACTTTCCCACTTAGCAGCAGAAATTATGGTCGTAATTTGAGGCCTTCCTGTACACAGATCCCAGGAGACAACTTCTTCTTTTTTAAAGTTTTTATTTTTCATTTTTCACTTCTTGAGGTTCCAGCACCCAAAGCTTAGACCTCTGCTGGGGGCCACCCGGCTCTTCCCCAGCCCTCCCCCCACTTCACTTCAAGCCTCGGGTCGTCTGCCAGGACTGTGGTTCCATCCATGGGAGCCCCACAGGACCCCCCCCCCAAGATGACTCCCCTTCCCATGTTCCAGAGCACCACCAATCTCAGCGCCTTCTGTGAATTTCTCCCACCGCTGAGCCTCAGAGGGATGAAGCCCAATTTGAATACGGAAGGACTGACGGACAGATTACCTGCCCACTCTTAGCGGCTTTGTCAAAGACCCTCCTCCCTTGGGTTGGTGGGAGATTGAGCGGGTTCCTCTGGGAGCGTCTGCCACAGGTACTTCATCTGGACAGCCGCCAGCTCTTGCCCTGCCCTCTGGCCCCTCTCGGCCCCTCTCGGCCCCTCTGCTGCCAATTCAGAAGCCGGGTGATTTATTTGGCACTTTATTCGGGTTGATGATACTCGGATTCATCTCAGAGCAGGGGGTCTCCAACCCTTGTGGACTTCAAGCAAAGCTGGCTGAGGAATCCTGGGAGTTGAAGTCTTAAAGTTGCCCAAGTTGAAGCTACCCCCTCCTAGCACAGCCCTGAAGCCAGGGAGGATTTCTCCAGGTCTCCCCCAAGCCCCCCATTGTCAGCATGAAAGGGACCTCGGTTCAACTTGTCCAATGGAAGGCTCTGCTTGTATCTTCAAGGGTTTCCCTTGCAGGGGGAGGGAAGGCAGAGACCCTGCCGTCCCATCATCCCCTCCCTCCCTCCCTCCCTCGGCCTTTCCTGCAGCCATCCCTCTGCTGCAATCTGCTTCTTTGCAAATATAAATTCTGCTGTTCTCATCTGACGAGTCACGGCTGGGCCACATCCTAAGTCCACCACGGAGCCCCTCCCACACACGGGGACGGCGTGTGTTTGTGCAACCCAGCCCATGCGCAACAGCCTGGTCAGGGAAAGGAGCAGGTCGCTGTGGCACCTGGAAGCCAATTCGTTGTGGGGAGCACATCAAAGAGCACCGGGGAGGGGGGGGAGCTTTACTTTTGCTCCTGCGGTGAGCACCTCACCTGGCACACTCAGGCTGCACATGACACAATTGTGATAGGAGTGGAAAGAGAGGGTGAAGCCTCTTCCACTGAGCGTCCGTCCTTCCTTGCTGCTCTGCTTTCTCCAAACTTTGTCCTCCCTCCATCCGCCCCCCCCCCCCCGATCTTTCTCCAAGTCTAGAACTTTCCCGGAGAGCCTTCAGCACCCGCAGGCGACCGTCCCTCGAGCCCAGATAAAGCCAGCACATCCAGAAGGAAGGAGAGCATCTAGACGGGCTCCACACACAGAAAGCAAACGAGAATCGGCCCCATTGCAAAGACAACGGCTGAGTTCCATGGACGTCACCAAAAGGTGCCCTTGCTCCACAGACGGCCGGCCAGAAATGCTCTCGGCCCCTTCGGCCTTGGAGACCCACAAGCAGTGCAGGACTCGGGGCAGCTGCTCCGGGTGCCCCCAAGGGCTGGTGGTGCTTGCTTGGATGCTGGCCCAGCCAGGGATGCACCAGGCAGGCCCCCCTCCTCTCTGTGCCCCAACGTCTCTCGCAGAGGCCCCTGCGTACCAAGACCCCCTTCTGGTTTTACAGGGGCCTCTGGATGGGACAACCGATGAATGGGGGCTGCGGGAGCATCTTTGCTGCAGCGATGAGTGGCTGCACACGGACACGGGGGGGGGGCTCCAGAAGGCGCTGTGAGCATCCCAGAGGCACAGCAGGACCTGCTCCGCCCTCCATTTCCGAGCGGAGAAGGCCGCCCCAAGCCAGCCAGGCCGGTTGTCCAGGTTGAAACACCGCTACAGCCCCGGGGGGGGGGGGGGCACAGACCCAGGAGGGAGGGAGGGAGGGGGCAGAGCTGCACAGCTACTGAAAATCCAAGCCCAGAGATAAAAGCAGCACCTTGGAGGGTCAGGAAAGGCAAAATGGAGCTAGGAGGGGAAAACGGGAAGCACTCTCCTGCACCCCCAGGTGCCCTCAGCGACAACTCTTCCTCATCTGTTGCATGCACACAACCCAGACGCACGCACCCAGAATTGCCTGGGTTCCCCTGCCTCTTGGGCGGAGGTGGGAAACGGGCCCCAGCACAAAGGGCAGGCAGAGGAGCCCCCCAGGCAACGCATCCCATCACCCGCAATTCAGAAACCTCCCCGGAGCCTCCCTGGTCCCAGCCACTGATCTCCTGATGTGTCACGCTGGACCCAACCAATCCAGAAAGATAAGGGCTCTTCACACAACCCTCCCGGCGACAGCCGTAGCCAATGTTGGGGGCTGGTTTCCCAGCCGCACCCAAAAAGCTAACCACGTTCAGAGCTAAGCAAGGTTTGCAGGATCCCCTTCTTTAGCCCTGGAGGAAAAGCCCCCCCGGGGGGGGGGAGAGTCAGACTGGCCTGGGACTGGAAGGGTAGGAGGGAAGCTGGGACCCCCCCCCCCCACAAAATACTCCGATACTGACAACTGACTACCCCCCCCAACTCCTGCCGGGCCCTACAGCGCTCTTGCACCGGCTGGTCCCGGGAAGGAGACCCACTCCGAAGACCCTCAGCCAACGCCTGGCCCCGCCTTAGACCACCGGCTGCCCCTTCGCCCCCCCCCCGGGACCCCGGGGGCTCACCCTTGACGGCTTCTCCGCGGTTGAGCTGGATCTCGCCCTCGCCCTGCGGCGCGTAGCTCTTGACCACGATGAAGCGGCGGCCGGGCACGGCGCTGTACAGCTTCTTCTTGGGGCCCCGCAGCGGAGCCGGCGCGGCGTGCGGGGTGTGCTCCACGCCCGGCCCGGCGCCCGGCGCCCCCCCAGGCCCGCTGCCGCTCCCGCCGGGGCTGTAGACGAAGACATAGGTTACGCTGCTGATCCCGGGCGCCGGCGGCGGCGGCGGGGGGGCCATGGGCAAGGCGGCCGGGGGCCTCGCGCGGCCCGAGAGCGGAGGAGGGGCGGCGGCGGGCGGGCGGAGAGGGGAGGCGAGGAGCCGGGCGCGGCCTCTCCTTCGGCCCTCCGCCGGGGCACTCAGGCCATCGCGGCCGGCCGGGGAGGTCGCCGCCGCCGGGAGCCGCACCCGCAGCCCGCCGATGGGGGCCCTGCCGGGGCGCCGCCGGGGCGGTCAGGCTGCCGGGCGCCGTTGCTGCCGCCTCCCGCTCCGGTCCGCGCCCCCTCCGACGGCCGCAGCGCCATGGCTCCCCCGCCGCCGCCGCCGCCGCCGCTCCGGACCCCCGCCCGGCTCAGCGGCCGCTGGCGGGACGCTGCCGCCCGGACCGGCCCCGCCGCTGCCGCCGCCGCCGCTGCTGCCGGCCGCCCATGACGGCGGCGAGAGGCGCTCGCTCGCTCGGCTGCCGGCAGCCACCGGCCGGGCCGCCCGCCTGCCTCGCCGGCTCCGGCTGCCTCCCCCGGCCGCTGCCGCTCGCCAGCCGCTCCTCCCCTCGGCTGGGCGGGGACCCACCGGCCCGGCCCCCCGCCGACGGCCGACTCGGGCTGTCAGACGGAGGGGAGGGAGGGGCGCTCTCGCCCCCGGGACGCCCCCGGCAGAGAAGCGGCAGGCCTTGGCCAGGCTCCGGGGCGTCCCGCTCGCTCCGAGCCCCCCGAGCCCTGGATAGGCAGGGCCCCCGTCTCCCCCGGCCACTCCGGAGCCCCCTCCTCGGAAAAGCGCCACACCTGGCTTCCCTGGGAGGGGGGGGCAAACTCCTGTTTCTAAAATCAGCCGCCCAGCTGGGATTCTGCCCTTGAGAGGGGTGGGGTGTGGGGGGGGCGATGCCCGAAGAAATGATGGCTGCGATGGGTTATTGGGACAAGCTGGGACCCCCTCCCCCCTCCCATGGCAGTACAGAAGGTCCAACCTCCCCCCAGCCCCCTCCCAGCCTTTTCCAGTCCTGCTCAGGAGATCCCTTCGTCCCCCCCAGCCCCCCATCCTCAAAGGACTTCTTTCCTTTCCACCCACAGAGCCCCCCCTCCTCCCCAGCACAAGAACCCCACTGGAGAGCCTGGCTTGCTGCCCAGCACCCAAACCGGTGGCAACAGCCCCCCTCCTCTTAGGCCCTTGCAAGCACAGGCAGACCCTCCCCATAAGCACAAACCAGTGTGCCCAGTAAGCCCAGTCCACACTGAGCCCCCCACTAACCTGCACCCCCCTCCCAGCTACCTTGGCTCTGCAGCGAGTTCAAATCAATCATAGTTTCAAGCAGTAGGGAGCCACATTCACAGCACTGCCTGGGGGGGGGGGAGAGGCAGAAAATTTCCCCAGGGCTTCCAGAAACCCTCTGCCCCCCCACCCCCGGCCTGGCCTGCTACACACACCCACACACTCTCCCAAAATGACCGGCTCTGTCCATTGTAGGTCCAGGCAGAACACGGCAGGGGAAGGTGGGGTGTGGGAGGGGAGCCAGAAAACGTGAATTTGTCTCTTCAGAAGGGAGGAAGCTCCTTGGATGAGAAGCAAGAGGTTTTCAAAGAAAAACCAAAGAAAACTAGACAGCCCAGTTGCTTCCGAGGGACCTTTGGGGGAAATTATTCTGGGCTGACCCAACGGAGCAAGGATGCCAAAATCCCCCTCCCCCGAAAGGAGCACCCCCAGAAGGGGACCCTACGAACACCAAAGGCCTCCCTCCCTGGTGCCCCCCAGAAGGAGGCAGCCAGAGAGAGAGACACAACCGCCAGCCAAAGGCTCATCTGGAGAGGAAGGGCCGTTTCCCTGCAACGACGGATCCTCCTGGACTTCCCACCCAGTATTTAAAACCAAAGCAGCACTAGAAAAGTGACTAATGATCAGTCCTCACACTTACGACCATCGCAGCAAGACCAGCTGCTTGGCAACCGGGGGGTATTTGAGCCTGGTGGTTGCAGTGCGGGACTGCCGGCTCCTTCTGCGGCCTGCAGTTGGGCAGGATGGACCCCACCAGGCTCCAGGGTGACTCAGCCTCCCGTCCTCCCGAGGGGGGTCAGAAGAGGAGCCAGGTGGTTGGGGGCAGGAGGCCGACTCTCTCAGCCGCTTCGAGAGGGCTGGGGAGCCCCCCAAAGCGGTATAGGAGTCTAAGGGCTGTTGCTATTTGCCCCTTGGCCCTGGGTTCAGCATTTGCAACCTTCCCAGCTAGCAATCAGAGAAGCCAGATCTGCTTAAGGACTGCATGACTCACTTAACAACCGCAGTGACTGATTTAACAACCCCCGGGCAAAAAAGGGGGTAAAATCAGGAGCGACTCACTTAACAAAGGCCTCGGTTAGCAATGGAACCTCTGGTCACAACTTGCTGTCGTAAGGGCAGGACTGTTCTCCGGGGAGCGGCAGCCAGCTCTGGCACCCCACAAAGTCACCGCAGAGCTGCAGCCTGACTCAAAGGCCCATAATCCACGTCCTGCCAAGTGCGGAGTTTGGGGGAAAGCACACACACCGTTTCCACATCATTCCCCCCCCCAAGTGAGAGGATAAGGATTGGGGAGGGGTCCATTGCAAAGCCAAAGGCCTTACAGAGACCCTGAGGTGACCCAAGGAACCTTTCCTTAGCGCAGGGGTTCCCAAACTTGGCAACTTTAAGACTTGTGGACTTCAACTCCCAGAATTCTCCAGCCAGCAGAGCATTTGTTAGTCCAACAAGTCTTAAAGTTGCCAAGTTTGGGAACCACTGCCTTAGTGGAGCAGCAACTGAGGGACACCCACCTTTTCGAGGTGGTGCAGTGGTTAGGGTGCTGTACTGCAGGCCACTTCAGCTGACTGCAGTTCGGCTGTTCAAATCTCACCGGTTCAGGGTTGACTCAGCCTTCCATCCTTCCGAGGTGGGTGAAATGAGGACCCGGATTGTTGTTGGGGGCGATATGCTGACTCTGTAAACCGCTTAGAGAGGGCTGAAAGCCCCATGAAGCGGTATATAAGTCTAACTGCTATTGCGATTGCTATTGCTATTCACGGTCGACACAACACAACTGCTTTCACAGAGATGACAACTCCCAATACGATGCTAAGTGAGGGGCACAGGAGTTGTAGCAAAACAGCCAGGAAAAAACCAGTGATTTATTAGTGATTCTAAGGCCACCCAACTCTGGATGGTATACAGGTTAAAAACACAATTCAACAAGAGCCCATTAAATAATAATTATTCTTCTCTTTTAAGATGATTATAAGTGGAAGGCCGGTCCTTGAGAAGGCTCAATTATTCAATCAATTCAATGCAGAACAGAGTTGGAAGGGGCCACGAAGGTCTTCTAGTCCAACCCTCTGCTCAAGCAGGAGACGTAGTATACCAATTCCAGGCCAATGGCTGCCCAGCCTCTTCTTAAAACCCTCCACTGATGGGGAACCCACAACTTCTGGAGGCAACTTCTGCTCCACAGGTTAATGGTTCTCATGGTCGGGAAGCTTCCCCTTAACGTCCTCTTGGTTTCCTTGAGGGTCCCTTGGGCTGCAAGGAGGCCCCATCCGTCGATCCGGAGGAAGTCAAGGCTGTTCTTTGGAAGCTCCAATACTTTGGCCACTGAATGAGACTCCTGGGGGCTCTCTGGGCTTGGGGCTTTCCTTGGGGACATTTCAAGACCCAAAGAGGTAACCTCATCAGTGTTATTCACTAGCACTGACAGGGTTACCAAGTTGGATCATGAAATGAAATCTGACCCACCAAGCTCAGAGAGCACCAAGGACCCTACAGTCATTCTTCTTCTCCTTCTCCTCCTCCTCCTCCTCCTCCTCCTCCTTGCAACCTCCCCTTCCTTCTAGCACTGATGAGGTCACCAAGTTGGGTCATGAAACGCCTGCAAGGGACCCACCAAGCTCAGAGAGCACCAAGGACTCCACAGTTCTCCTCCTCTTCCTCCTCCTCCCCAACACCACTAGCCCCCCCCCCCCCCGCTTTCCTAACACTGATGAAGTTACCTAGTGGGCTCATGAAAGGTCTGCAAGAGAAGCAGCAAAGAGAGCACCCAGGAACCCTCCTATCGACCCTGAGCTGCAAATGTTCTTATTTCTGAAAGGCCCTGATCTTGGGGGAGAAAGGAGAAGGGGACCCAATGAACATGGCATGTGGACAAACTCTGGGAGACGGGGACCGGACAGGGAGGGGCCTGGTACGTTGTGGACCTCCTCTACCCATAAGCTCAGCAGTGTCTCCTGAGCAATTCCTCCTCCACAGGGCCTTGAGTAGGGCTGCTGGCCAGCCATTGCCCCCCCCCCCCACAATAACAGTGGGGAAACAGCTGGCGGTCTGCCATCCATGTTCTTTGCGGCACAATTCCTTCTTTCCGCGAGGCCCTTTCCTGAATGTGGGCTCCTCCGCACGTCCAACCGCTTCCTTGGGGCTGCACAAGCAGCTCCTTCTTGGCAGGACTTGGAAGGAGAAAGGAAGGGCAGCATGGATCCCAAGGTCCCCGCAGGAAACGAAGGGTGGGAAGGCTGCGGGGAGGCCACCCCGGAGGATGAACAAGCGAGATTTAGGCGGATTAGCTGGTCAGAATTGTCCTTGTCGTTATGGCAGACTTCTCGGTCCCTGGGTTGTCAATCACTCCGAAAGAAACCCTCAGTCCTGGGGGGCCCTGTGGGCGATGGACCCCTGGAGGTCTTTAAGGAGGGCCTGGACAGCCATTGGTCTGAAGTGGTGCAGGGTTTCCTGCCTGAGCAGGGGGCTGGACTAGAAGACCTCCCAGGTCCCTTCCAACTGTTTCATTCTATTCTACGCCCGTTTTCGTTTTAAAATCCGTTCCATCTTTATTTGAAAAATAACTTTGTGCGTTGTTTTATCTTTTGCTGCTTGTTTGCTTTTGGCATTGAGATCAGAAAGAAAAGAAAAGGGCTGGAGAAGTCGGGCGCGCCTTCTCCGCACGGAGGGATTCATCTGAAAGGCCAGGGGAGACAACAGAAGACAAGATAAATGCGCCTCTTCGCTCTTCCGGCCCTTCAGAAACAAATGCGAAGGGGAAAAAAGACACACTGGATTTTCCACCGCTTATTTCTGTTTCCAGTTGATAAGGCGACTTCATGAAGAGCCGCTAATTGTGCAAATATTTAGATCCAAAAGCCCCCGGGCGAAGGGGGGGGGGCGAAAGAGGCTCCCCAAGGGCAGGTTTCCAAGTGGGGTTCCCTGCCTGTGCACGAACCTCCGTGTGAAGCCCATTGCAGGCGCAGGTCCCCGACTTACAACCATGCGTTTAGAGGTGGTTTGAAGTTTCAAGGGCACTGAAAAAAGCGACTTATGACCATTTCCCCACACTTACACAACGGTTGCAGCCAGAGGGGACACCAGAGCCCTCCCCCAGGATTGCCGGGGCCGCTCCGAAGAAGAGGGGCTCAACCTCCAAGGCCCCCCGAAGGCAGGAGAGGAAGCCACGGGTGGGAACTAATCAAGGAGAGAAGCAAGCGGGAACCAGGAAGGAATTTCCCAACAGTGAGGACAATTACCAGTGGAACTGCTCGCCACCAGAAGTTGTGGATGCTCCAACGTTGGAGGTTTTAAAGAAAAGACCGGGCGGCCATATGGTACAGTGTTTCCTGCTTAAGCAGACTAAAAGACCTCTAGGGTCTCTTCCGACTCTCTTATTCGCTCTGTCCTGCTGTTCTGTTATTCCGCCTGTGTCGCTGTGAGCGGCTGCTGCACCTTTGCCTTCCAAACGGTGGAGTAAGTAACTTCTTGGGAGGGAGTCTGTTGTAACTTTGAATGGTTATTCAGCGAAGGAGGCCCAGCTGAACTCAGGATTTCATCCGCTAGATTTCCTTGTCTTATTTTATTTTTACTTTCTTTGATTTTCTTCCCTTCTGTAAGCCGCCCGGAGTCCTTCGGGATTGGGCGGCCTATAAATAGAATCAAACTTATAAACCAAACTTATAAACTCCCTTCACCTGCTGCGTCCAGCCCCGGCCTTCCTCTTGGCACAAAATGTTCCATAATTCAACTTTAACCTCTTTTTCAGCCACGTAAACTAGCAGACCAACAACAAATATCCTTCCCCCGCCGAAGAGGACCACTCGTACCCGTAACTCAAGGACTTCCTGCCTTCCCTTCTGCAGCACAAATGAGGCTTGTGAGGGAGCCACGTCAAAGCCCTTCGCGACGGAAGTTGCCATGCTGGAAAAGAAACCCCAAAGCCACAAGGGCAGAACTGCCGAGGACCCTGGCAGAGAACACTCAATCCCACCAGCCCGAGATCTGGGAGAGAAGATACTGGAAGGCGGGGGGGGGGGGGGGGGGGCTTCTGCCCTCTGGGATCCACCACCCAGGGAGAATATCGGAGTTTGTGAGTTCTAGTCCTGCCTTGGGCACGAAGCCACTGGGCCAGTCCCTTTCTCTCAATCCTAGGAAGGAGGCAAACCGCTGGTGGAAAACCTTGCCGAGAAAGGTTTGAGGGCTTGTCTGGGAAAACCTCCAGGATCAGAGGCCGTTGGAGGGAACGGGGGGAAAGGGACACGAAATGGGCCACAGGCCGGAAAAGACCTTCAGAGGCCCTGAGCTCCACAGATGCGAAACAGGCAAGCTGCACTACTCCCTGCCCTGCTCCCTGGAGGCTGAAGAAGCAGGAAATCCTCGGCTTACAACGGTTCATTTAGTGACCCTTCAAGGTTACAGCATCACTGAAAAAAGGGGATTTATGACCGTCTTCCACACTCGCAGCCATTACAGCATCCCCTGATCAAAGTTCGGGGGCTTGGCAACTGGCATGGACTTCTGACGATTGATCCCCTTTGGGGAGCTCCTGACCAGCGAAGTCAACGGGGAAGCCGGATTCACTTAACAACTGTGTTACTGACTTAACAACGGCAGAGATTCACATCACGACTGTAGCAGGGAAGGTGATAAAATGAGGCAAAATTCACTTAACAAATCTTCTCACTTACTAACAGAAATTTGGGGCCCAATTGTGGTCGCAAGTCGGGGACTCCGTGATTCATGCCTTTGAATTCTGACCTTGAAGCGGATGGCTGGGAACTGTCCATGGTACCCACAGAAAACAGAATGAAGAGAATGCCAGAGTCGGAAGGGACCCCAGAGGCCTTCTAGTCCAACCCCCTTCTCAAGCAGGAGACCCTGCGTCATTTTGGACCAATGGCTGTGCAGCCTCTTCTTCAAGGCGATCTCCAGTGATGGAGCCCCCACAACCTCTGGAGGGAAGCTGTTCCACTGGTTAATTGTCCTCACAGTTAGGAAATCCCTCCTGAGTCCCAGGTGGCTTCTCTCCTTGATGGGCTTCCATCCGTTGCGTCTTCTCCTGCCTTCAGGGGTTCTGGAGAAGAGGCTGAGCCCCCCCACTTCTTCTTTGGGGCAGATATTGGAAAGCTGCCCCCATGCCCCCCCCCCCCCTAGTCCTTCTCTTCATTAGACCAGACAACCAGCGACTCTTCCTCCAGGACTTTTATCCCCCGTTGCCCTTCTCTGCCCTCTTTCCAGGCTCTCTGGAGGACGGGCGGAAGGCCAGGAGGCCAAAGGCTGCCAGACCAGGAGCCTTGCACAAGCCCATCCTTACTGGATCCCAGCCTCCCACTCCTCAGTCCACAACGCCGCTGGGATAGCAGGGCAGCCGAACAGATGGCGATCAATGCCAGCCTTGGAACAAGGGACCCCTTGGCGGCCCTTGACGGGCCAGCAGACAGACGCCAAGGCCAGGCTGATGAAGTAGCTTTCCTGCCTGCAGAAAGGAACCTTTTGAAGCCGCAGAGAGCAGAGCAAACGTCAGCGGGCAGAGGAGACGTTTTAATTCGTTGCCCAGAAGGACAATGCAGGGGATGAGCAAATAACCTGGATCTCAGATGGCCGGGAAGGGCTAAACTGGGAACTGCTCTGGGGAGACAGGAGGTTCCACAGCCCCCAGGCTGCAGCCCCAGAGACCCCAACTGCCGAACCAAGCAGAAGCAGCTGCCCTCTCTTGCCTGGGACAAATCAAGGCATTTCCCGCCAGATGGCTGGGACGAGGGAAAAGGGGACTCAGAGACCCCCTCCCCCAATCTGGGAAAGGCATTTCTGCACCTCCCTTGTCGCCCCCACTTTCTCCAAGCGGCAAATGTACACCTTCCGGCTCCCCTGAGCAAGACTGTGGCCCAGGTGGCACTCGGGGGTCTCGAGAGGCTCCTATGAGACTCTGCTTGGTTGGAAGCCCCCCCGCCAGCTGCTGCTCGCTCTCCTGAGCCCTGCACAAGCCTCCCCCCTGCAAGGGCATGAGAAGGAAAGTGGGGGGGGGAACAGACAATATGGTGTGAGGGACACCCCACCCCTTCCTCTGCCTGCAGGCAGCAGGGAGGGGTCTCCACCTGGTGCCTTCCAGCTGGGCTCGGCTCCTGCTCTGAATGCCCAGCAGGCTGATGGGGAGACACCCTGCACTTGGGGGGGGGGGGAGGGGCATGTTCCTTGGATGGGTGCAACACGCCCATTTCCTGGAATGCAAATGACTAAAACTGCTCCCTCCCCCCTCTTCGTCCCTCCCCCTCTGCTCCATTGGCTGATGAAGAGTCAGTCCTCAACTGAGCCCAGCATTCCCCTTGCTCATTGTAGTTGTCCCATTGTACGGCCTTTCTTGCCACGGTTGTTAAATGAATCACTGCAGTTGCTAAGTTAGGAACACGGTCATTAAGTGAATCTGGCCTCCCCATTGACTTTGCTTGGGGCGGACTGTGTGTGCGTGTGTGTGTATGTGTATCTATCTATCTATATCTATCATCATCTGTCTGTCTGTCTAATCTACCTGTCTGTGCGGGGGGGGGGGGCTGGGAGTAAGCAACGGCCCCTGTGGGTTTTAGTTCTCCTTGGACGCCCCGTTTGTCCTTCTGCCTCCAGCACCAGTGCCTGGAATCCCCCTGACCTGGGTGGGAGCTCTGGAGAAGATCCACATGGCCCTTGTTTCAGTGCCGTCACAGCAATCATTAAACACGTGTTATTAAGTGAGGACCACCCATGTCTTCTCACTTATTCACATTTAGTCCTCGAAGGCCCCTGCATAATAGATCGCGAAGCATTAGGCCCTCCGTATAAATACCACTGGGTCAGAATAACACATGGCCTAAAAATGGAGCGTTTGGAGCAATGGATGGGCTCTAGGGCGGGACCTGACGGTAGGTGAAAGCACTGATCAAGCTTTATATTAACATTTTATGGGCGCAGCCTCAGTTTCTACAAATGTTACTTCATCATCCCATATAGCTTTTTCTAGAGCTCCTATATTTTTGCTTGTTCCTTATTATATCTTCCTGTTGTTACCTACATACATACATACATACATACATACAAGTGTGTGTTTTCGTAGATTTTCACGGGTCCTAGTGTTGTTGTATTTGGGTCTTTTCCCGTGTAAGATTGAGATTATCTTGGCAACGTTTCAGCGAGGTCTCACTCGCTATCTTCAGGCTGGTGTTTTCGCCTGAGGATGGCGAGTGAGACCTCGCTGAAACGCTGCAAGACAATCTCAATCTTAGACGGGAAAAGACCCAAATACAACAAGACCAGCATACCTACACCCGTGAAAATCTACGAAAACATTGTGTGTGTGTGTGTGTATTGTGTCACAACCCCTGGTATGCCCAAATATAGGAGGGAGCATACTGCTTCCCTTTTTCTGTCTTTCGACTCACCCTAGGAGCCATCCAGGCAGAAAGCCATTTTTTTATGTTGCCTTTGTTACATTTGTGTTGCACTAGTCTCCCTTTATTTATTTATCAGCACAATGCAACACACACACACACACAGACACACAATATAATATATATTATAAATATATAATACATTTTTTTTAAAAAATAAATGCCTACAATGGCTTGTTGCACATGTATTCCACCTTCTTTCCAAAGTTTTTAGTGGTCAAAACAGTCCCTCTTCCAGATTAAGAGTCAGACCATGGAGTCTAGACCAATTCAATTCAGAATAGAGCTGGGAGGGACCTTGGAGGTCTTCTAGTCCAACCCCCCGCTCAAGCAGGACATCCTGTGCCATTTCAGACAAGTGGCTGCCCAGTCTCTTCTTCAAAACCTCCAGTGATGGAGCCCCCACAACTTCTGGAGGGAAGCTGTTCCACGGCTCAATTGTCCTCGCTGTTAGGGGGTTTCTCCTTAGTTCCAGGTCGCTTCTCTCCTTGATTAGTTTCCATCCGTTGCTTCTTGTCCTGCCCTCTGGTGCTTTGGAGAATAAGTGGACCCCCCTCTTCTTTGGGGCAGCCCCTCAAATATCAGAACACTGCTCTCCTGTCACTCCTAGTCCTCCTTTTCTCTAGACTGGCCAACCCTAAATTCTGCAACGGTTCTTCATATATTTTTATCTGCAGGCCTTTAATCATCTTTGTTGCTCCTCTCTGCCCTTTTCCCAAAGTCTCAAGATCTTCTTTTTTCGTAATGGGCTGAGCAAGACGGGATGCAGCCTCCCGGGGGTGGCCTTACTAAGGCCCTATAAAGCGGTGCTGAGACTTCGCCTGGTTTTGATTCTGTGCCTCTGTTTATACAACCAAGGATTCTGTCAGCTTTTTCGGCTGGCTCCCGTTGAAGGGATCGTCCACTAGGACTCCAAGGTCCCCCCTGGCAGTTCCTGTTCCTGAGCCAGGGGTCACGTAACTGTACTTGTGCCTTTGGCATTTCCTGCTTCAGGGCAGAACCTGACTTTTCTCCCCCTTCAATTGCATCGTGTCGGGTGGGGCCCCTTGTTCAGGCCTGTCAAGATCTTTCCGGATCCTGAGCTCGTCTTCCGGGGTGTCGGCTGTTCCTGCCAGCTTAGGGGCATCTGCAGACTTGATGAGTTCCCCTTCCATTCCCTCATCCAAGTCATTTACGAAGATACGTTCATAATCCCTGGTGTTTTCAGCAAGATACGTTGCAGATCAGAGATGTCCACTCTTGGCAATTTTAAGACCTGTGGACTTCAACTCCCAGAATTCCCCTGTGAACCGTGCTTAAAATCATCCAGCCAAGTAAGGCTTAAAACCAGCATGGAATTGGGCATCAGAGGGATTTTATAGGCCTCCTAATCTGGATTGCTCTTGAGGCTGCCTCTTTGCCACCCACCAGATGTCTCTGAACATACAGGCTGGGGATGATGGGAAGCCTGATTTAAGCGGGAGAGCTTTAGACGAGGGAAAACAGTCTCTTTGCTAGAGGCAGAAACCATCTCAAGGGGTCAAACCCCACAGCTGGGGGAGAGTCTTCTACGCCAGCAAAGCCCACGAATGGAATGCGAAGCGTCACCCCCCCCCAAGCAGCCCCCCCCTCTGTTTCCTGGAGGCACCCAGCAAACTCCCCCTGGAGGCTGGAGTGTCTTCCTCTCATTTTACAACTCCTGCGCCGTGTGCGAGAGTCTGCCAGCCTTTGAAGACGGTTTGACGGCTGGTGGATAATGAGCTGCCTGGGATGTTGGCGCTGCCGGCTCCGTGCTCCTCCCGGGAGGATGCGGTTGCTAAGCGAGGGAGAGGAAGGCTCCGCATGACATCATCCAGGATTGGCAAGACACATCCCAGCAAGAGGGCTCCGCGTGGCTCACTGGGGGCTCCAATTCAGCTGCACCCACAGAAACAGCCAACATCTGAGGGCTCCAAGCCAGCAGGAAGAAGGGTGACTCCTCCTCACCCCCTGTATAGGAATAGCCCTTAGACTTATATGCCACTTCATGGTCTCCTAAAGCCCTCTCTAAGCGGTTTACAGAGTCAGCCTCCTGCCCCCAACCATCTGGCTCCTCTTTTTACAGACCTCGGAAGGACGGAAGTGTGAGTCAATCTTGAGCCGGTCAGGATCAAACTCCTGGCAGTTGGCAGAGTCTGCCTGCAATGCTGCATTCTAACCACTGCGCCATTATGACTCCCTTCCTTCCTTCCTTCCTTCCTTCCTTCCTTCCTTCCTTCCTTCCTTCCTTCCTTCCTTCCTTCCTTCGCAGTTAGCAATAGCACTTAGACTTATATACGGCTTCACAGTGCTTTCCAGCCCCCTTTAAGCGATTTACAGAGTCAGCCTCCTCCCCCCGCCCCCAAACAATCTGGGTCCTCATTTTACTGGTCTCAGAAGGACGGAAGGCTGAGTCAACCTTGAGCCTGGTGAGATTTGAACTCCGGACTGTGGCAGAATCAGCCTGCAATGCTGCCCTGCAACCCCTGAGTACTTTTATGAACCTGGCTGGGCTTCCTCATATACAGGGGGGGCGGGGCTTGGCCCAAGAAGGAAGAGGAGGGTATCAGTTTACATGTAGTCCTCGACTTATGACCACAACTGAGCCCAACATTTATGTTGTGAGACATTTGTTAAGCAGGGTTTGCCCCATTTTACAACCTTTCTTGCCACGGCTGTTAAGTGAATCATTGCAACTGTTAACTTTGTAACACGGTTGTTAAGTGAATCCGCCTTACCCCTTGAGTTTGCTTGTCAGAAGGTGGCAAAAGGGGATCACATGACCCTGGGACATTGTGACCGTCAGAAATGTGAGACAGTAGCCAAATGGTACAAATTTTGATCATGTGACCACAAGGATGCTGCAACAGTCATAACTTCAAGACCCGGTCATAAGTCCATTTTTTCAGTGCTGTTGTTTGCTGGGGCCTGGCTTTGCCAAAAACTGGAAGCAAATGCTCAAATGCTCAGCAAAACCGTCATAAAACGAGTCCCCATGGCTTCATGATGTTGCGGGTGGATGTAATTGCAAGAGGTTTGCTGAATGCCTGACATGCGGACAGGTGGCCATGGGGGAGGGAGGCTGTGGATGCAGTGGTGAAATTAATTTTCTTTTACTACTGGTTCTGGGGACGTGGCTTAGTGGGCGTGGTTTAGTGGGCGTGGCTTGGTGGGCGTGGCAGGGGAAGGATACTGCAAAATCTCCACTCCCTCCCTACTCTGGGGACAGCCAGAGGTGGCATTTGCTGGTTCTCGGAACTACTCAAAATTTCCGCTACCATTTCTCCAGAACCTGCTGGATTTCACCCGGGTGGATGGTTGCCAGTATTTCAAATCCAGGTGGTCCCTTCAGGTAGTCTGTTGTAACTTCAAACAGCTGCCAAGCAACTGGTCCTAAGTTGAGTCCTAAGTATCTGCAATTGTCCCAGGGCCCCAACCTCAAGACCCGAGAAGGATGAGGAGGCACCAACGTCGCAACGATACGGATGTGCGGTCTCGATGCACCGAGACTGCAGCCGATACTTTTGCTCTTAAGTGGTCCAATAGGACCTAAACCATCCCGCAGAGACGGTGAACAGGAAGAATACGTCTTGCTGATCCCAGGAACATCGCAAAGTCCCTGATCGATGCAAGATAAGTTCTTTAAGCTGGCAACAAAAAATCCAGTGAAGGCTGACGAAGTCGGGGTGGCTCCAAAACAGAAGGATACGGAAAGAGAAAGTGTTTCCAGTTGGTGAGGAACTTTTACCGTTTTAAAAAGAGACTGCCTATAAAAAACTTAAAATTAATTTAAATTGGAGAACAGAAGAAATAAGCGGCGGAATTAAATTTGGAATGGTTTTGGACAGTGGTTATCTTACTTTTTAAATGCTATCTGTATGGATGGAATTTATGCAAGCCTTTTAAAACGAATGGATTAAGTTTTCTATTTTTTTTCTTTTATTATTCTCTGTAACCTATGGACTAAAATTTTCCTCTTTCATTACTGTGGGTGTTCTCCTATCATTCAAGAATCAGACTTTTTTTTTTAACTTGAAATACAAAAAAAATACAAAAAGAAACAAGGAAAATTGCAACAATAACACTGCTACTCGGAGGCTGGAAGGTTTGTGTATTAGAAACGAAACACTTATTTTTCTCACTGATTATTTTGGCTTGGCACTACAAGGTCTCACTGCTTGGGTATAGAGAGTGATAAGAAGGAAAGCATACAGATGTCCCTTTGAAGTATAATCTTTAACCAGAGAAAAGTGAAAACAAAATATTATTGTGAATCTATGTTTAATCTTATTAACCTTCCAAGCTAGAACAGCTGTGTTTGTTAGCTGGAGATAATGGCACAATTTCAACAGCAGAAAGAAACCTTAAGTCTGCAAAAGATCAGAAATACAGAAATTATCAAATACATATGAGAGGATAGAGAAGAAGCTGGAAGGCTTAGAGCATCTAACAGCAAAATATGATGAAGAAGTTGAGGATGTTTATCAAGTGGAAAACGTGGTGGTTAAAACCAAAAAAAATGAAGTGGAAAATGAATATAAAGAAATTAAATTTGTTGATATTTACGGTGATTGGTTTGTCTCTGAAAATGGAAAGAGTGAAATACTGAAAGAGGAACTAAATGGAGGGGAAATTTACCCCAGATGGCAAGTTACAAAAGAAGAAAAAAACAAACGAATTTATGGACTTAAAGAGAGAAATTTTATTAGCAATATCATTGATAACACTACTGACAATCAAAGATAAGCTGACTAAGGAAACAGAAGAAGGGCATCGAGATTACATGTGAGATCTTAAAAGCAAGGAGTTGCTAAGAGGAGTCCATACAAAGTTGTTTAAGGAGATGATTAGAGGACTGATACCACAAATGGCAGCAGATATGAGACTGTTTTGCTGCTGGAAAGATACAAGTTGATAGATGGAAGAGTATAATTTAAAACCAGTTAAACTTGGTGAAATTTAGTGACAATAGATATAGTTAAATAAATAATTGATAATGTTACTAATGTATACAATGTGTAGTGTCATGATGAGTAATAATTGGATATGAATATTGAATGGTATGTAAGGAAGACTAGAAATCCCTTTGGATTATATATAAAAGTTTTAAAAAAGAACTAAGATACAGTTAAAGTTTTGATAATTAGGGGGGAAATGTTATGATACAGGATATAGTTAAATAAAGGAAGGATAAGAATAACAACGTATTTATAGATATGGGTATAACATAAGGAAACTGGATGCAAACTTTAAACAGTGATTTGGAAAGGAGGATTAGAAAACTTTGTTATTAAATATTATGGATGTTTAGCTAGAATAGGACATAAGGATTCAGTGTCAGTGGAGGATTTTAGAAATAGTAATTGAAAGGCCAGTATGTGGCTATGTATTAAATCTTGGTATATTTTATGATGAAGGATGTTTAAACAATTATAGTCAAATGAGAATGGAGATATGATGATGGTAACATGTATAAATATCAGAGTTAAAATACTTGGGTTAATATTTGTTGACTGTGGAAGAGATGCACGAAAGTCTTTTTGTAACCAACTGATACACTTTCTACAGCATGTAAAGGAGGATGTGTTGGGTTTGTTTTGAAAATAAAAAAAAATTATAAAAAAAAAGACCTGAGAAGGATGCGGTGATCCTCGGGGTCAGTTCTCCAAGGCCACCTTGGCTTCAATGGGAAGACAGGAGTGTCAGCCACGAAGGACCCTCCCTGACCACGAGTGGTGGGGAAATTCCCTGAGCCTCCACATCTTCCATCTCCACTGATTGTCCTGGTCTTCCCAGGTCCGACCTGCCCTTCACCTCCACCAAAGCCTCTTTGCAGGCTTTGCCCCTACACTACAGTTTATAATTTAGATTTATTTAATATATGATGAAGAACTTTTACAGAAATTGGGTAGGTCTAGTCCAGTTAAAGAAGGACGAGGGGGGACATGAGAGCATCTTCCAATATTTGAGGGGCTGCCCCAAAGAAGAGGGGGGTCCACCTCTTCTCCAAAGCACCTGAAGGCAGGACTACGAAGCAAAGGATGGAAACTTATCAAGGAGAGAAACAACCTAGAACTAAGGAGAAACTTCCTAACAGTGAGAACAATTAACCAGTGGAACTGCTTGCCACCAGAACTCCAGAAGGGCATCGTTTTTCCTGCGTGAACAGAGGGTTGGGCTAGAAAGCCTCCAAGGTCCCTTCCAACTCTGTTTTTCCGTTCTTTTCATCTCTGATCCCTCCTTGTACCGATAGAGAGGATGCAGCCTGTGGCTAATTTGGGCCAATTAATGCCACGTTTCACAGCCATGGGAGGAACCAAGAAAACCTCCCAGGTTCCCGTGACTTTCTCTCTCTTGGAGAACAACGAGGCCCCCGTTTTTCAGAAGATCGCGATCCCCCAAAGACTGCAGAGGGGAGAGTGACGCTGAGGGCGCACCCATAAAACACCAGCAGCCACTCTGGGTTCCCCTCGACCTTTTGTCAAGCCTCACGGAGATGCTTCTGACAGCCCAATCGCCTGCTGGGACGAACGACCCAAGAGGAGAACATCCATTAATTACCCAGCCTTGTCCCGAGCGTCCTTCCTTCCCCATCACGGCCAGAATTAGCAAGAGCACAAGATCAGAGGAAAGGGGTGTTGAAACCACTGCTGCAAAATAAGAGGGAAGCTCCTGAGAAGCCCCCTGCCAGCCTTGTGCAGAATAACGGTGGAAGGAAGGCAGCCTTGAGGTCTTCTAGTCCAACCCCCTGCTCAGACAAACGGCTGTCCAACCTCTTCTTAAAAGTCTCTGCTGTTGGAGCCCCCACAACCTCTCTCCCGCCGATTAACTGTTCTCACTGCCAGGAGATTTCTCCTTGCTTCCCTGCTTCTCTCCCTTGATTAATTGATGGATTAGTTCCCATCCTTCTTCTTCTGCCTTCAGGTGCTTTGGAGAAGAGATTAACCCCCATCTTCTTTGTGGCAGCCCCTCAAATATGAGGGTGAATATGTCACCCCCGGGTCCTTCTTTTCATTAAGGTAGACGTAGCCAGTTCCTGCAACCGTTCTTCCTGTGTATTATTAGCCTCCAGTCCCCTAATCCTCTTGGTTGCTCTTCTCTGCCCTCTTTCTAGTACTTTAGTTTAAGAAAGAGAATAAAATTTAACAGAGAGAAGAGTAAAGTTCTTTCTTTATCTCACAACGGCTCCACCAGCTGCCTCTCCAAAGCCCAGGAGCTGCCACATCCACACCTGGACATGCAAGGGACCAGCATGCTTCTCCCCCCACTTCACACAGCCTCCACTAACCCTCCCCCTCTTAGTAGGGCACCAGCCCCACCGGTTTCCCTCCCTTCCTGGGACCAGCTGATGTGGCAGATGCCAGAGGAGTCACTGGCGAGGGGCTCGACTAGCATCTGCGGTGCGTGTCAACTTCTGTTAGGGATGCTCCTTTTCCCTTTTCTGATTTCATGCCTTTAATTTATTCATTTTATTTTTGCTTATTTCTTGTCGCTCCCTTCGTAACATCACAGCCGTTTAGAGCCGGATGACTTGAAGCCGTCAGATGACAATTGAAATTAAACTCATGTCCTGGGGATGCTTGTCTGAGGAAGGGACGGTGGTCAGCTTGAAGGGTTCCCCTGGGAAGCTTTGAGGGTCCCTCACATGTGTCGCTCATGGTGGGGTGGGGGCAGGGAGGTCATCTTGCTTCTTGGAAGAAGAGACACCCCCCCCCCCCCCCCGACAGAGGAGGGCCCAACTCCACCCAACCTTTCAGCCAAGGCCTTCAGGCTTCCTTCCTCCAGGACAAAAGGGGAGGTGGGCCACAGAGAGTCTATCTCTAGCCTACCGAAAAGAAGGAGCAGGGGGACATGAGAGCAGCCTTCCAATATCTGAGGGGCTGCCCCAAAGAAGAGGGAGTCAAGCTATTCTCCAAAGCAGCAGAAGGCAGGACAAGAAGCAACAGATGGAAACTAATCAAGGAGAGACGCAACTTGGAATTAAGGAGGAATTTCCTGACAGTGAGGACTATTAACCAGTGGAAAAACTTCCCTCCAGAGGTTGCGGATCCTCCAACACTGGAAGTTTTTAAGAAAAGATTGGACACCTCTTGGTCTGAAATGGTGTAAGGCCTCCTGCTTGAGCAAGGGGTGGGACTAGAAGACCTTCAAGGCCCCTTCCAACTTGGTTGTCCAATTACAGTTGCAAGCCAAGTCCACCTGATCTGGTCTTTGTGGGCAGGCCTCCCCTGAGGGCCAGGTGGCCTCCCATGAAAGCCTGAAGACCCGTCTTCTCCCTCTGGTGCCGGCAGAGGCCGGCCTGGGAGGAGGTGGGGCCGATGGCCGATCTTTCGGAGGCTCTCAGGCCGAGTAGTTTTTAGGATGCTCTGCTTTGACATTTCACGACATGCTTTCCCCAGATCACAAGGCAGAGATGGGTAAATGCAGCGTATAAATCTATCCCACCCACCCACACTGAGCCCAAAGAATCCATCAAGCAGACGCCTGGCACAGGCCCCACCACCTGCTGACAAAGGCCAGACATTTGGAAGGCAGGAGCCTCCGTGCGGCCTTCAAACCTGTCAGCTCTCTTCCCACCGCAGGCCCAGGAGAGCCTGAGCTCCCCCTGGATTGCTGCAGATGGAGCCGCCTTGATCTGTTTTCAGCCCACCCACCCACCCGCCCGCTGTCCTTTCCTACTTTGACCAGGCAGCACAGGGCATCCCCCCTCCCACTTCCCTTCTCATGGCCCCCTGTGGCTGGGCCTCCCCTTCCCCTGGGCCTGCTGCAGGCAGTCATCCTCCTTGGCCCGTTAGCCATGCAGGGGTGGGGAGGGGAGGAGGAGGGGGCTAGAGGGAGGGAAGAAGGGAGGCAGGAGGGCTACAGCGAGGAAGAGAGGAGGTGGGAACAGGGGGGCCTCGAGAGGAGAGGGAGAAGGGGGGGGGGCTGGGGAAGAGAGGCGGTCCCAGGTCCAGAAGCCGGGAAAATCCATCCAACTGGATCCCTTTTAGCGGCTCCCCACTCAGCCAGCCCAGCACACAAAGCAGATCCGGCCATGAGCAAAAGGCCAGGAACCCCACCCGAAAGTCCAACTGAACTGATTTATCCCAACTAAAGCAGTCAACAGCTGCTCGGAGTCAGATAAGGGTCCAAGGGACTCACTCTGGGTTGGCTTTAGTACGTTTGTGGCTACGGAGAGATTCTAGGCTGGTTCCTCTTTTGACTCCGGCTCCAGGCTCTGCTTTGCCTACAGTTGCTGCCTCCTGCTCCTTCCAAAGGGAGCGTGGCCTTGGTGCTTTCGCCCTTCCTTTCGCTTCTCCTTCTCCCATCTCTCCATCAAGGGCTGGGACTGGTCTTTTTTCAAAATGTTTTCTTACTTGGGGAGAAACCCCCCCATCATCTATAAACAGAGGCTCTTCTGGAGAGAGTTTGATCCACAGACACGGGAAGAAATGTGCAGCCCAGACTTGGGAATCAGCAAAGGGGCACAGGCCCTGCCAACCTTCACCCGCAGGGGGGTGAGCTGGAGCATTGCGGCCCCCGCCTGGGCAGATCCATTTATCTTCTGATGGTTCCCCCTGGTTGGGGGGTTCTTTGCCTAGCTCCCCCTGGGCTGAGGGTCTCATCCACCAGTCAAAGGAGACCAGGGAAAACTGTATATTGCGTGGGTCAGAAGGAGGGCGGAGGAGAGACTTAGGCTCCTTGTATCCTGGCCATCATCTGCTCTCTCTCCTCAGGATGGCGCTACAGGGCCTTGCACGAGCCACAGGGACACGTTTTCCCCTTGGGCCATCCCTCTGCTAAACACCGAAGTCTCGCAGTGCTGTGAGAACGTCCAGGCTCCCCGTTTCCCAGCTTTACTGGCAACTACCCGGAGGAGGGCCTTCTCTGTGGCTGCTCCGACCCTCTGGAACGAACTCCCCATGGAGATTCGTACCCTCACCACCCTCCAGGCCTTCCGCAAAGCCCTTAAAACCTGGCTGTTCCGACAGGCCTGGGGCTAAAGACTTGCAGCCCCACTTCGAATGGTGTGATTGTTGTGCTTTTTAATTGTGTATGGTCTTTATGTTTTGTAACTTTGTCTGTTTTTCCCCTCCCTTGAGTTGTGAGCCGCCCTGAGTCCCTTTCAGGGAAAAGGGCGGCATACAAATAAAGTAAAATGAAATGAAATGAATTATTGCTAGCAGGCCAAGTCCCTGGGCTGTTGTAGGAGAAGTGATGGCCGAATCCAGGGGTGGAGCTGAAGGAGGAATCGGCCCAGAATCCCCTCGTAGCCACAAGTAACCTTGGCTTCCACTGCCCTCCTCTGACCCCTGGCAGGGCCGAGCCCTAGTGGGGAAGGTTCCTCCGCAGAGGCTTTTAGCAGCCAATCACTCTGACTGAACCTTCGCAAGCAGATCTGATCTTTTGTGCCTGACCAGCTGCGCTACGGATATTTGCTTTGGACGCTTTCAAAACGATTTTAGTCTTTTAATTGCCGTATTTTATTTGGAACTGTAAACTGCCTGGAGTCATTGATTGTGATGGGCAGCTGCAGAAATTGGATACATAAATAAAACAAAAAAGGCAGAAACTCTGACCCAGCTGCCCCCTCCAAGAAAATGAGCTCATCGCTTCCCTCCCCCCCCCCCCCGCAGACTGGAGGCGTTCCACCCAAACGCCTCTGAAGAACCTCAACCTGAAATGAGAGAGGCCTCTCCGGAGGAGGAGAGACGGGGGCTCTACCAGAATGGCCTTTGTGCAAGAGGGGCATCCCTGGAAGACCCCCGTGGGTGAGGGGGCCCCAAACAAAATGCGTCAGTGGGATACACCATGCCACTTGCCACTCTTCCACAGGACCCAAAGGGCCACGGCTGATCCCCTCCTCCCATCTGGAGCTCCTTTCCAGAAAATCGGGTCCTCTTGCTAGGAGTGGGGTGGAATCCCCCCATCCTCCCCCAAAGCCCCTGGGAATCCTCCCCCCGTGTCTTCCAGGATCCACCCTCAAACCAACAGTAGCTCAGCTAGGCGCCCAAGCAGCCCTGCCTGCGGGAGGGATCTGGGGGTCCAGCCGGCTCCCTCCAGCACCCCAGAACTCCAGGAGGAGGGAGTCGTTGGGATTCCCAGAACGCCAAAGCTCTGGTTGGGGAAGGTGCCCACTCCTGTGCTCTAGTCCAAGCGTCCGGAGAGGGTGGCACCCTTCGGAGTCACGGTGGTGTCTCTGCTTGCGGCTGCCCACTCCAGATGTTACGGGAACAGTTCTCCCTTGCAACCCACCTGGGGGCCAAAGAGAGGGGGGCCTCCCTGGCTCAGAGGGTCTGTCCTTCCCATGCAGGACCCGGGAGAAAGAATCACGGAGGCAGCCAGTCATTAAAACCAGTGCTGTGGGGCTGGCCTAGAAACGGGAAGGCTGTGAGTTCTAGTCCTGCCTCAGGCATGGAAGCCAGCTGGGTGACGTTGGGCCGAGGTCTAGTCCAGCCTTAACCACGAAAGCGTCTCTCTCATGCCAACCAACTCCACGGGGTCGTTGTGGAGGGGAAAGAGGAGAAAGGAGAAGCACGCATGTTCTTCGCAGCCAGGAGTTATACTTATAAAGGCAGATTAAAACCCCCGAAGGGACGCAGACTTCACAACCGGTCAGAGGCGGCGACCCAGCGGCGCCGAGGGCAGAGCGCGTCCCGTCCCCCCGTCGCGTCCGGCGGCTCACCTGGGCTTGGCGCGGCTGCTCCTGCGCAGGGAGGGCGCGTCGGCCTCCTTCTCCTCCCGCACGCGCTGCAGCGACGGGGAGCGGCTGTGGGCGCCGCGGGGCCCGGCCTCGCCCGCCGCTTCCCGCATCTGGGCCAGCAGCTGCGGGGGGAGGCCGCGGAGCGAGGGCGCCGGCGAGTAGGACGGCCGGCTCTCCGCCTTCAGGTTGTTGTCGCTGGCCGAGCGCTGGAGCAGGCGCGGGGAGGAGAGCCCGGCCGCCCCCATCAGCCGCCGCCGCTTGGTGTAGCTGGGGGTCTCGCGGAAAGGCACTGCGGGAGAGAGAGACAGAGGGGGGGGGCGGTTAGCACGGCCGGACCACAACCCCAAACCCCACAAGGCTTCCCTCCCGAGGTCCTGGGAGCTCTCCGGAAGAGACTGGACGGCCGTCCGTCAGAAACCGTGCCCGGTCTGCCTGGCGGGGGTTGGACTAGATGACCTCTAAGACCCCTTCCAACTCTGTTAATCTATTCCATTCGTAACGCGCTCCGGTGGACTTCAGGGCTGCGAGGCGCTTTGACTTCACGCGGGAAGAAAACCTCCCGGGCAGGACGGGGCCGTGCAGGGGGCGCAGAGCGGCTGGGACGTGGGAGCTGGGTGGGAGGGGGGGGTTGCCAGAAGTTGGGGCTGTGCGGCTCCCGCCCCAGAGAAGCAGCCCAGCCCCCCCACCCCTCCATCCCAGGGGGAACCTTTCCCCGCCCACCTGCCCACCCCAGCAGGAAAGGCGTTGGGAGGCAGGGGAGGATGGCAGGACCCGGAGACGCCTCCCGGTTCTCACTTGGGGGCCCAGGCCCCCTTTCCGGGACCCCCACTCCCCCGGCCTCACTCAAGGCAGCCGGCAGCCCCGTAAGGGAGGGAGGCTGGGGAACCTCCTGGGCACCAGGGACCGGTTCCGTGGAGAGTTTTTTCCGTGGGTCGGAGGGGACGGGGTTTCGCCTGCTGCCTGCACCCCCCCGGATGGGGCTTGGCTTGCTTGCGCGGCCAGGACTGTGGCTTCCCGGATCGGTGTCAGTCCAGGGACCGGGGATTGGGACCCCCGCCCTGCCCTTAAGGGACGGCTGCTGCTTTAGGTCTGCGCTGCTGACTTTCTAACCGCCTAAAACCCCTCCCAGCTGGCTTGTGCCAAGAAACCCCCTGAGCCCCTTTTGCTAGTGGGAAGGTTTTTGGCTCCCTGTGGCCCCCTTCCCCCCAGTCTTCTGAATGCCCAAATCGCAGCCAAATCTTTAAAAGGAGGTTTCTCCAACTCTTAAGGTTTTTAAGAAAAGATTGGACAGCCATTTATGGGGAACGGTACAGGGTCTCCAGCTTGACTAGGGGGTTGGACTAGATGACCTCCAAGCTCCCTTCCTACTCTTATACCATATTCTTGCCCTCCTGTGTGCTGGCTTCAAACTCTGGGATTCCAAGGGACAGAAACGTTGGTCTCTTTAAAGGAGGGGGGTGGTCCCAATGCCTGCTTGGTGGGGCTTCGGAGGTGCTGTGGGTGGGATGGGTCCAAATCAAAGCAGCCCCCTGAAACTCTGTTGGCGGCCTGGACTCCCCGACTCCCTTTACTCTCAGTTTCATGGCCCAACTAGGTAACCTCAGCAGTTCTGGTGGGAAGTGGGCCTTGCTCTCAGTTGATGTTTATCTATTAACCCCGCTCCTTACTAGCACTGATGACGTTACCTAGTTTGGCCCATGAAACGGCTGCAAGAAAGCCACCCAGCTCAGAGAGCACCCCTCATTTCGACCCCTTGTGCTAGAAGTATGTGAACATCCAGAAAACACCAGCATTCAGAAGTGACTCTGGTTTTAGTTCCTGCAGGTTCTGCATGGAATCCCATCTCTTTGGAGGGAAATCTTACCTCCCTCTCTGTTGCTCAGGGCAGAAAGAATCCATGCAGAATCTGCCACCTCCGCTCCCAGCATCCTGTGCCATACTGGCGGAGGCTGCTGGGCGCTGTAGTTCAGCAGCACCTGACAGGCCGTCACTTCACTGGTAGCCCTCAACGTACGACCACAATCGAGCCCAACATTTCTGTTGCTAAGCGGGGCATTTCTTAGGTGAGTTTTGCCCCATTTTACAACCTTTCTTGCTACTGTCATTAAACGAATCGCTGTAGTAGTTTAGGGACATGGTTATTAAATGAATCTGTGGAGTTTTGATCGTCTGAAGGTCGCAAAAGGGGATCAGATCATAAATCTGAGTCAGCTGCCAAGCCATCCAAATTTTGATCGTCTGACCATGCGGTCGTAAGGGTTAAAAAAGAGTCACAAGTCCCCTATTTCAGTGCCGTTGTAATTTGGAAGGTCACTAAGTGAAATGTTGTAAGACGAGGACTACCTGTCCTGCATGGAGTAAGGCTCCCCTCCCCCCCTTGCTGTTTAAATCCCACTGACAAGAAAACCTTGCAAAAGCGATTTGCATTTCAAAGGCCCCACTTTCTCCAAAGGCATTAAAAAGCATCGATTATTTGTTTGCTCCTCCTCGGCGGCTTCCCTGGTGAATGGATGTCAGCCGTGCAGACGCTAATCGGGAAATGAGGAAGATTAAAGCCATAAATTATCATCACAGGAGGCAGCGCGAACGGCTCATCCGCCCCTCTGAAAAACAGCAGAAGCCTTTCTCTACTGCAAGGAGGGAAGAGTTCCTTACAGGGGGTGTCTGTCTGTCTGTCTGTCCTGAGGCAGGTGGGCTGCAATCCCACAGGAGGAGAGGTTCATCCATCGTCCATCCGGGTCATGGTTGTCCCAAAGGTGCTTTTTCCAAAAAGCAGGCTGGACTTTCTTGGATCCCCCCCCCCCCCCTGAAAATGCTCCAGGAAGCTGCTTCTTCAGTTGTTCTTCAGTTCAATTCAGAACTGAAGAAGCTTCTTAGATGAGAAGCGAAACTTTTCAAGGAAAAAAAAAACCCCAAGGAAGTCCAGTTGTCTTTTGGAAAAAGCACTTTGGGGATTTCAAAGGAGGGTGTCTGTGGAGGGGCAGAAAAGAAAAGGCCCATCTGGGGTGTGTGTGCCTGAGGATAACGTGCCTTCAAGGGTGGGACCTGAAAGGGTCTCTCCCTGGTGAATCCTACCGGATAGACAGAGGCTGGGGGGAGACGGTGGCGATAGCTACCCCTTGGGCCAGGTAGGTCGACCCTCTCAAAGGATGCAAACGACCAGCTGTCTGCAAGGACTGTCAATCCCTCCATTCCCCATCAACCAGTCAGAACTGAGGAAGCTCCTTGGATGAGAAGCGAAACCCCTTCAAAAGGAAAAAACCGGAAAGTCCAGTTGCCTCCTGAAAAAAGCACCTTTGGGACACTAAAGCAACTGTTGTAAGTCAAGGACTTCCGGGGGTCCTAGGGAGCGGCATCAAGGGAGCAGGGCTTCCTGATCCAGGAGTGGGCACTATTGCCACAGCAGAGACGTGGGCAGAGGCCTTCCCGGCCACGGCGGCCACCTCCCCCTCAAGCAGGATGATCCGTGGGTCCAGGAGGAGCCAGTGGACTCCAAGGGGCCCATCCAGAACCCCAGATGGAAGACATCCATGGCCCCAGTTGGCATCCGAAGCCAGCTGCCCCACCTTGATAAGGCTGAGCTGGCACAGCCTGATCCCTTCTGCCCCCCCGGCTGCATCGCTTCCTTGGCGCAGGGTCCAGAGGTGGGGCTGGAATCCCCATGTACTTAGGATGCCTGGCCCTGTGTTGATGGGCGTGGAGATGCGTGTGGGGTGGAGGTGTGTGGGGGGGGTGGGAGGGAGGGAGGGAGGGAGCAGGGCACTCTGATCAGTCCGCCCTCCTGGGAGCAGGTGGTTCAGGCTGCCAGGAAAGCAGGAGGTTGGGGCTGTTCGGAGGAGTATAAAGATTGAGTGCAATCTTAAGTTTTCTATAAGAATCTGGCCAACTGACCGGGGAAGGGAAATGAGGTGGGCTGGACACAGATCTCTCCTGAGTGTGAAGGGACTCGTGACTTGTGGCGTGTTTGACCCCTCCATCTGGTCACCTCCGACCGGTGGTCCTCCGTCTACTCCCAGGAGGAGGAAGGAGAAGAATTACTGCTCTTCCCCTTCCAACCTCCAGAGTCTATGATGGATGGTGGCAAAGGCAGCTGAGATTTCAATTGAGACCCCCAGGGCTGAATTTACCCATCTCAGGCCTACCAGCCATTAATTTGGGCAGTGGTCTTCCAAAAAAGCTTTTGATCTCAAGGTTTTGCCCCTGGCAAGGAGCTGGGATGTTAAGGTGACTCTGGTTTTATGTAGAATTGAAGGATGTCCCCGAAGCAACTTGGCTTCATTGCATTGTGGTTAATTTTATTTGGCTTTTGTGGTTTTAATAGCTGCCCAGAGTCACGGGGCAGGCGTATCAAATGGAAGGGAGAAAAAAGGGAGAGAGGAAAGGAGGGGGAGGGGAGGGGGAGGAGGAAGGGAGGGGAAGGGAAAGAAAAGAGGAAGGGCAAGAAAAGGAAGGGAAGGACAGGACAGGAAAGGAGAAGGGGAAGGGAAGGAGGAAGGGGAAGAAAAGAAAGGGAAGGGAAGCAGAAAAGAAAGGAGAAAGGGAAGGAGGAAGGGGAAGAAAAGGAAGGGAAGTCAAGGGAAAGGCCTTTGGAGCAGGCCTTGAGCTGAATCTAGAATAATCCGTCCTCATCTGGAGATAACATTCCTACCATTTCAAATTCCACCTCATTCCCCTTCCTCATATTTAAAGCCCTTCCCAGCTTCCTCTAATGACCAGCATTGATTTCAGATGTCCTGTTAATCTTGATAGCGACCAATTAAATTGACATCCCTTCATGGTTGTTTGTATGATTGGTTACGCTTTAATTAGCCATCTGACCCAGCAACGGCAGCAAGATTTTCTTCCTTAATTGGTTTCTCTGGCAGGTCGCAGCCAAGAGCCCCCCCCTTCTCCCCCCTCAAGGACAGGGCCGCCCTGCTCTCCTCCGCTGGCTCTGGAGGCCCCTTTGGAGAGTTTCCCCCAGAGCAAAAACGGGTGGAGGGAGCAACGCCCGAACGGCCCCCCCAGCCCCAAAACCACAGGAGGAATTTATTCATTTACTGGTTTTTGGATTTATTTCATTCTCAGCTCAGCAAACGAATTTGGGCGGCTCTCAATTCAGGAACACATCCAGGTTGTCCCCCCACTTAGGGCCAGAGTTGAGCACAACCTTTCTGTTGCTAAGTGAAACCTTGGCGAAGGGAGTTTTGCCCCGTTTTACAACCTTTCTTGCCACAATTGTTAAGTGAATCGCTGCGGTTGTTAAGTTAGTGACATGGTCGTTAAGTGAATCTGTTTCCCCCCACTGACGTTGCTTGTCAGGAGGTCGCAAAAGAGGATCACGGGACCCCGGGACACGCACACCGTCATAAATGTGAGTCACGTGACCACAGGGAGGCTGCAACGGTCATACGTGTGAAAAATGGTCACAGGTCCCTTTTTTCAGTGCCGTTGTAACTTTGAATGGTCACTAAATGAACTGTTGTAAGTCGAGGACCACCTGTGCTGCAATTAAGATCTTAAAGGACATTTTAAAAGAGCAAAGAGCCTTCAAAGGCCCAGTTCAAGGACATCCAGGGCGAAGGTGCAGGGGGCATCCCAGGCTTTACCAAGAGGCAAGAGGGGTGGGGGGGCTTCCTAGGGGCAGGGCCCCAGATCCAGGCTGTGAAAACCCATAGGGCACTGCGGGTGTGTGTGTGTGTGTGTGGTTCTGCCCTAGGAAGAGAGTGGACTAGATGATCTCCACGGTACCTTCCTCCCTGTCTCCAATCCCCTGGTCTCCCCGGCTGCCCTCTTCCTGGCCCTGAGACCCTTTTCTCTTCCCTTGGAGCCCCCTCCCCTCAGCAGGGGCCCCGTCTATCTGGGGCCCCAGGGCTCCTGGCATCTCCAAAGGGCTGGAGGGGAGGGGGTCAGGCTTTGCCCTTGTTTCTTTGGGGCTCCGTGGAGCCCCTGAGGCCTGCCAGCCGCAGCACTGGGGAAGCCCCCCCTGCCTCAATGTGGGGACTTTCTCCCGTGTCCTTAAAACTCTCTTTTGAAGAAGAGATGGGACACTTGTCTGAGACAGGGTAGGCTCTCCTGATTGAGCAGGGGCTGGACTAGAAGACCTCCACGGTCCCCCCCTTCTTATCCTGTCCTTTTGGTAGCCCATGTCAGGCTGGGGGCAGGGGGTGGGGAGCGCACCCCTGCTGTTTCCAGATCCTCTGCTGATCCCGTTTCGAATGAGATCCTGTTTCCAAGGGAGCCCAAAGGCAGAGAAGCCAATTAAGGAAGAAAATCTTGCTGTCATTTCTGGGCGATGTCGTTAATTAAACTGTAACAAATCATACAATTACATACACCGTGTGGGGACATCAATATAATTGGTTCCTCTCAAAACGCCGCCTCCCGGCTGCCACCTCAGCATCAGCTGCCTGGCTGCTCCCCCAAACCTGGCAGCCCCCTTTCTCCCCCCCCCCTTCAGGACTCCCCCAGCAGCCCCCGAGTTCAGCCCCCGATTCCGTGCCTGGGGCTGCAGGACGGCTGGGAGAGAATCTGCAGCCGTGCCATGGGGGGGCGCTTAGCTGCCCTCCAGGTGCCTCTTCCCAGCCGGCGTGCCAGGTGTGGGCACCCAGGATTGGCAGGAAGGAGGGCAGGCTGGCCAACCAGCCAATGCTCTGGCTGAAGTCAAGCCACTGGACCTGGACTGACCCAGCGGCTGGGGAGCCTTGGGGCCCTGGTGGCACAGGGGTTAGAGAGTGGCGTGGCAGGCTGACTCTGCCCGCAGTCAGCAGTTCGATCCTGACCGGCTCAAGGTTGGGTCAACCTTCCGTCCTTCCGAGGTCGCTGAAATGAGGACCCAGAGGCTGACCCTTAGAGAGGTTCCCCCCCCCCCCCGGGCCGGGGCTTCCAGGCCCTACAAAAGGCCAAAGGTCACACACTTACCAACATCGGACTCTTTGTGGGTTTTGATGATTTCCGCCAGTTCAAAGTTGCCCGCAATGATGGCCACCTGCAAGCAAAGAGGCCAGAGTGAGCCGGTTGGCTGCTGACCACAAAGAGTTCTTCGAGGGCCACTCTGCCTCACAACAGCCCTGCGAAGTAGGCCCTTTGACTTCTTACAAGGAGAGAGGGATGGACGCGCTCCGTCTCAGCTGCCAAGCCCAGGAAGAGCCGGGCATGGTGAAGGGGGTTCTTGGCCCCTTGGGAGGGATGCCCGGTGGGCTCAGGAGAAAAGGGCCAGGGACCCTTGCGTGCCCCATTCAGCCCCCTTGCCAAGGATACCGGGGCTCGGCCTACACTCCTCCCTGTGCTTTTATTCAGGGGGAAAGAAAGAAGCAGCCTCAGGCCCCCCTCAGGCTGGGGAGACTCTGACTTCTCCGAGGCCCACTTCAGATGGGGGTCCGGAAGAGGCAGCATTCAGTCGCCCACCCCACCAGCAAGTGGAAGCTGCACAATTCAGTTGGGGCAGTTGGGATGCCCTCTGTGCCCCGATGCCCCTCTCCTAGAGATGGCACAGCCATGTGGTGGAGAAGGCTGGCAGATGGTGCTGGAGAGGGAGGGAGCCTGGTGGAGGAGTCAAACGGGGACTTAGACTGCCATCCCTACGTGGGAAGATGAGGGTGACGTCTGGCCCCCTTTCAGTGCCCTTCAACCTTATGCAATGGGGCCCCCGGAGCAAACTGCTCGTCTGGGAAGATTCCCGTAAAAGAAGCACAGAGCAATAAAGAAGCCGATTGAAGCCTTGTCAACCCAGCTGTGGGTCTGACAGACTGTCTGGTCCAAGCAGAAGGGGGGAAGGGGCAGCGGGGAGGCTGAGCTGGCCCCACACGGCTCCCCTTCTCCAGCTCCGGACCAGGGGGAGGGATTGCTCGGGGTGCTCCTCCTGGTGTGACCCCCTCCCTGGGCCCCAGAGGAGACACCGTCCGGAGACTCCGCCTGTTCCCTGAGGACTTTCGGGAAGAGGAAAGGGGGCTCTGGCAGGGGTCTCATCCCCCCCCCCCCAGGCCTGGAACTGCAACTGATCCAAGACGCTTCTTTCTGACTTGAAGTATGTAATGGATACTGAAGGGCGTGAAATGCAGCTCTCCAAGTGGAAAAATCACGAAGCGGCTGCCTTACCTGGGCCCAGACAGGTGGAGGTGGGGGGAGGGGGCTCGCGCCAGTAGCAGGACTTCAAGGGGACGGGAGGAAGAGCCCAAGGGGACTCCGGGGCCCCTGGAAACGGGTTTGGTCAAGAAGAGAGAGCCCCGATCCCAAACGGCCCAGGTCCTCCCAACAGTGGGAGGGGACCTGCGAGGTCTTCTAGTCCAAACCCCCCCCCCCACTCAGGCAGGAGACCCTGTGCCATTTCAGACAAGTGGCTGTCCAGTCTCTTCTTTAAAAGCCTCCAGGGATGGAGCCCCTCCCCCCCAACCTTTTAAGGCAATTTCTGTCCCACTGGTTAATTGTCCTCCCTCTTAGGAACGTTTCTCCTTAGTTCCAGGTGGCTTCTCTCTTTGATTAGTTTCCGTCCATTGTTGCTTCTCTTGCCTTCAGGTGCTTTGGAAAAGAGGTGGACTCCCCTCTTCTCTGTGGCAGCCCCTCAAATGAGCCCAGGTGGCGCAGTGGTTAAATGCAGCACTGCAGGCTACTTCAGCTGACTGCTAGTTCTGCAGTTCGGCGGTTCAAATCTCACCGGCTCAGGGTTGACTCAGCCTTCCATCCTTCCGAGGTGGGTAAAATGAGGACCCGGATTGTTGTTGGGGGCGATATGCTGACTCTGTAAACCGCTTAGAGAGGGCTGAAAGGCCTATGAAGCAGTATATAAGTCTAACTGCTATTGCTATTGCTAAATATCAGAACACTGCTCTCCTGTCACTCCTAGTCCTTCCCCCCCCATTAGACTAAACATTCCCAGTTCCTGCAACTGTTCTTCATATGTTTCAGCCTCCAGTCCCCTAATCGTCTTTCTTGCTCTTCTCTGCACTCTTTCCAGAGTCCCCACATCTTTTCTACATCGTGGGGACCAAAATGCAGGATTCCAAGTGTGGCCTTCCCAAGGCCTTACAAAGTGGGATTAACCCTTCACGTGATCTTGATTCTCTCCCTCTGTTGAAGCAGCCTAAAGAACTGTGTTGGCTTTTTTGGCAGCTGCTGCACACGGCTGGCTCCTGTTGAAGCGGTTGGGCACCAGGGGTGGGGCAGGGGGCAGAAGGGGAACGTTCTTGTCAGCCTCTGCTTTGCTGCTGCTTCGGCTGCATTGAAACGTGGAGGGGGGGCATGGTATTTGGGAGGGGAATCATGATGTGCTGGAGGAATATTCTAGACGCTGTCCTGACCACCTCATTGCGCATGTGGAGGAAGGGAGTTTCCCGCCAAGGTTAACTGTCCAGCATTCCATCCTGGTGATGTTTTTTGAAGATATCTCCCACCTGACAGTTGGGTGCATTATAATTGGACTATGGACTGGGGTGCCAAGGGGAGGGGGATTGACCTATACATGATATTCTTTGGCCTCCCAGGGCGTGCTGCCCCCTCAAAGGGGTGGGTGTGAGCAGCCCCTGCCTCTCCCTTCTCTTGCATTCCCGGGTAGGAGAGGGATGGGGACCCTCTGCACCCCTCTGAAGTCTCTCAACCCCCCCCCCCCTTCTCTCTCTCCTGTGTCAGAGGAGGGAGCAGAGATTTGGATTTTGGATTTGGAGTTTATTCAATTTGTAGGCCGCCCTATTCCCCCGAAGGGACTCGGGGCGGCTGAACAAAGCCAAGGGAGGGGAAATTACAAAAAGAAGACAAAGACAAACAGACAATACAAACAATTTAAAAGCACATAAAAGGGTCCCTCTTCCAGAGGCCTCCCCCCCCCCCATGCTCCTACCTGGAAGGCCGTCTGGCTGTTGTAGTTCCGGATATCCTTGCTGGCTCCCCGGAAGAGGAGAACCCGGGCACAGCTCTCCTGGCGGGGAAAAGAGGGGCAGCGTCAGAGCTCCTTCGGGCTGGGCAGAGAGGCGGCGCCTCTGGCCTAGTTCAGCCAAGGGTGGCGCTGGAGGGGCCCCCAGGGCTTCCTTCCCTTCTTGGCTGCAACCTTCCCCGTGCATTGTGGGGAAAATAGCAATAGCAATAGCAGTTAGACTTATATACCGCTTCATAGGGCTTTCAGCCCTCTCTAAGCGGTTTACAGAGTCAGCATATCGCCCCCAACAACAATCCGGGTCCTCATTTCACCCACCTCGGAAGGATGGAAGGCTGAGTCAACCCTGAGCCGGTGAGATTAGAACCGCCGAACTGCAGAACTGCAGTCAGCTGAAGTAGCCTGCAGTGCTGCATTTAACCACTGCGCCACCTCGGCTTTGGGAGGTTTTGGGCCCCGGGGCAGCTTCAGTCCCGTAGTCTGTGACCCCAGGAGGACAGGGCAGGGTCCCTCCCCGCTCTCCTGCCCTCTCCCCCAGCCCACCTCCATCCTCAGCCCAGAGGAGGGTGTCGGCCTTGTGGTCCCAATTCCTGGATTCGGACAAGGGAGCCAACCCAGGCTAGCCCTGAGCTACGTCCGGTTACCCCTTGCAAGAGGACCCCCCCTCCCCCCCAGGGCTGGAGGCACAAAAGGGCAGCACTGGGGTGGGAATTTGACCCCCCCTCCTCCCTTCACCAAGTCCACCTTCCTTGGAGCATGATTGAAAAGTAATCAATGGAACTTGGCATTAACTTTCGGGGAGAAAAAGGAGGAAAGGAGAAAGGAGTGGAGGATGGACTCCAGGGTGGGAGGCCAGGATTCCTGACAGACAAACCCCTCATCCAGGGCCAGGTGAGAATCTTCAGAAGGACCAACAAGCCCAGAAGGCTGAGCCACCCCCCCCCAAAGGGCCTCCCCTGCTCAGCTCCTTTGACACCTGGTGATGCTTGAGTGCCCCTGGGGGGGGGGAGGGGCTGGGGTGTGCATGGGTGTGTGTGGGGGTGGGGGTGACTCACCTGGTTGTAGAGGGCGCAGATGTGCAGGGCAGTGTTTCCCGAGGCGTTTTGGGCAGTCATGTCCGCCCCATAGAAGAGGAGGTGCTCCAGGTGCTGGACGTGTCCGTAGCGGCAGGCCTGCCCAGGAGACAGGAAGGCGGGACTCGCACTCACAGCCCCCTCCAAGGCCCGCCACCCCCTTGCGCTACAGCTCCCACTCTGGATTCCAAATCCCATGGTGCCCACCATCCCACGGGCCCTCTGGCGCCAGCCAGGCTGCCTTCCCAGAGCCCACTGGGCCCTTCCCCCAATTCCGAATTACTCCCCATTTTATTTATTGGTTAAATTGATCTCCCTGACGAGGCAGCTGAAGAGCAGCTCTGGCCAAGGACTCCAGAACACAGGCGGCCCCGGACTTACGACCACAACGGAGGCCGAAATGTCTGCTGCTAAGCGAGACGGCTGTTAAGTGAGTTTTCCCCATTTTATGACCTTTCTTGCCACCGTTGTTAAGTGAATCACTGCGCGTGATAAGTTAGTGACGGTTGTTAAGTGAATCTGACCTCCCTAGTGACTTTGCTGGTCAGAAGGTCACAAAAGGGGATCACGCCACATCGCAACCGCCATAAATATGAGTCAATTGCCAAGCCTCTGAGTTTTGATCCCGTGACCAGAGGGATGTGGCAACGGTCGTAAGGGTGAAAAATGGTCATAAGTCGCTTCCTTCAGTGCCCTTGTTGCTAAACGAACGGTTGTAAGTAGAGGACTACCTGTAGAATTCGGAGGCAGTAGAAGTGGGGGGGGGGGGCTGAATGCCCACATTGTTTTAAAGCTCCCCCCCCCACACCCACACGGACTGCAGGGAGGTCTCCCAGTCACCCCCCTCCCCTGCCAGGTGGGCATTCAGCCCTGGGCTCCTCCCTCTCAGAGAGGCCCCTCTGACGCACAGCAAACGGTCTGGGGGCATTTCCACCTGGGCCCACTCGCTTCCCCCCCCACTAAGCTTCTGCGCCCCCCCACTGGCACCCGGCGCTGGCATGGCTCACCTGGTGGATCTCTTGCCAGCCGTTCTCATCGATGCAGCCCACCTTGGCGTAGTCGTGCAGGAGGAGCTCACAGCAGTAGGGGTCCCCCCCCACCATGACACTGTGGTACAGGGGGGTCAGCCCCCGGCTGTCCTTGTAATCCGTAGAGGCACCCAGGTCGAGCAGCGTCTGTGCAAAGGAAGCCACAAAGGGGGGCATCAGGATGGCTGGGCATCCGTGGCCGATCGGGATGGGGGGGGGCAGAAGAATTCTACAAAGGATGGGGGGAGGGGGGGAGGGTGGGCCAGAGCTGTCCTTCCCAAAGAGATTTCTCCCTCTATGCCCACTGCCAGGTTGCCTTAAACTCAAACAAACACATATTTTTATTTATTTTGATTGATTTATTAAATAAATCTAATGATGTATTATTAAGTGGTTAATCTTTGGTGAGATTCACAGCCTTTGGGGCTGGTTGGTAGCTCAACCGCTCGAGTCCTAACCAAGGACCTAGGAACCGTTAAGGTAACGTCGGAGGATAGAAGCTGTTCCAAGTAGGGAGGTTTTTTTGTGGAATCAGAATGTTCAAGTCTGATAAATTTAAAATTTCCAAATAGCGAGGTAGCCCTTTAAGTATTGCTCCAAGGGCTCCAATAACAATCGGGGACAATACACAATTTCTTTTTCCACAGTCGCTCAACTTCAATTTGCAAGTCCCGGTACTTTGTGATTTTTTCTTGCTGTTTATCTTCAATGTAAGGTATTGCAATGTTAATGAACCATACTTTTTTCTTTTCAATTATTGTTATGTCAGGTGTGTTGTGGGCCAAGTGCCGGTCAGTCTGGATTCTGAAGTCCCACAAGATCTTGACTTTCTCATTCTCTAAAACCTCCTCAACCTGATGTTCCCAGTGGTTTTTGCTGTTCTCAAATCCAAACTTTTTGGCACGATTTCCAGTGAACGATCTTAGCAACGCGGTCGTGGCGTTGTAGGCAGTCAGTTTGTGAAATTTCGCTATAACTGGGCTTTCTTGGATTTCTTTTCCTTTGAAAGCTTTTCACTTCTCATCTGAGAAGCTTCTTCAGTTCCAGCTGAAGAACTGAAGTTAGAACTGAAGAAGCTTCTTAGATGAGAAGCAAAATGTTTTCAAAGGAAAAAAAAAACCCAAGGAAGTTCATTTGTCTTTTGGAAGAAAAGCCCCTTTGGGAGGAACCATGAACGGGATGATTGAAAACCTCCATAGACCGACTCTAGTGAATCCATCCTGAGCAGGGGTTGGGCTAGATGACCTCACACTCCCTGGAAAGTGCAAATCACCCAGGTTATCACCTTATAAAGCTCCTCCCTCCCTCTGGATAAAAATACTCACACCTACAACCAACCTAGCCCCCCCCCCCCATTTCCTTATGGACCTGTCCAGAAGTGCCTTATACCAGTGTTTCTCAACCTTGGCAACTTGAAGATGTCTGGACTTCAAGTCCCAGAATTCCCCAGCCAGCGAAAGCGAATGCTGGCTGGGGAATTCTGGGAGTTGAAGTCCAGACATCTTCAAGTTGCCAAGGTTGAGAAACACTGCCTTATACAACCGGGGGGAGACTCTCCCCTCCATCTGCCCAGCTGCTGTTTATTATCCCTGCCTGCTTCCATCCATCACCGGCCCTTCTTATGGCAGCCCTCGGAGGCATCCATCATCTTGGCCTATTTAAGGACGGCGGACTCTCCACCCCGCCCCCCCCCCCAGGCGCAGGCAGGCAGGCCGCCCCTCCCTCGCTGGCTTCCCCCACCCCCCAGGGCTGGCTGCCAAAGGGGGGCGCTGGGGGCACCTGGGCAGGCCCACAATTTGGATCCTGGGACAGAAACTTCCAGGAACTGTGGCTGATGCCTTTCGATCCCATTTGGGGGTTGGCAAAGATGCCCCCCCCCCCCGCAGGACAGAATGCGAAGGTGGTGCGTATGTGGGCCCCACACGACGGCTTCCTCCTTGGTGCCCTCTGAGCTCGGTGGTTTTCTTGCAGGCGTTTCATGAGCCGGAAGAGAGGGGGGATGGTCTCCCAAGGGGTTTGCCCTGCCAGTCTGGTTAGGCTGTGGTTGGCCGCTTGTTTGTCTGAATCGGCAGTTCCTTGTCTGGGGTCTGGTTTAATGCTGGATTGTTAGCCTGGTATTCACCCTGGTGTCCATCTCTGTTTCTCCGGCTGGCAAGGAGGGACTTTAGTCCTTCAGTTCTTTGAAGGTGGCTTTAACACTCCCACCCACACCGGCACCAAAAGACCCATGGAGGACAAACCAGGACTGAAATCCAGCAGCTTCTGACTGTGGGGGCAAGTTGCTGACTCAATTTGCTAAAAAATTTGTAAACCGCTTAGAGAGGGCTGAAAGCCCTATTAAGAAATAAATAAATAAATAAATAAAACAAACAAACAAACAAACAAACAAACAAACAAATAACTGGAAATGTTGAGTAGTTCAGAGAACCGGCCAATGCCAGCTCTGCCTGGCCCCAGAGTGGGGAGGGAATGGGGATTTTGCAGTATCCTTCCCCTGCCACGCCCACCAAGCCACGCCCACAGAAGCGGCGGTAAAAAAAATTGAATTTCAACCCTGGGACAACCCCCCCCCCCTCCTTCTGGCCCTGATGACGTTCCCTAGAAAACCCCCAGGCTCAGAGAGCACCCAGGAGCCCTCGGCTCAACCGGAGAACTAGGGGCCTTCCCCCTCTCGGCTTCTTCCGTGGGGGCCAGCAGGGGCTCCCGGGCGCCTCTGCCTGGCTCTCCTCCTGCAGCACTGCAGCTCCTGCCCTCCCAGCCCCCTCCAGGGACCAGGGTCAGCTGTCCAGGCTCTGGGGGGAAGCGGAGACTCACCCGCAGGGCAGTGTGATTCCGGCATCGGACGGCCTTGTGCAGAGCCGTCATCCCTTCGCGGGTTCGGAAGTCCAAGTGGGCACCACCGCTCTTCAAGGCTTTGATCATCTCGGCACAGAACTCCAGCTGGGCACTCATGGTCAGGGGGCATTCTGGGGAGGGGAGGGGGGAGAGACGGCTCTCAGCAGGGAATCTTTGGAGGGTCTCCTTCAGCCCCCCTCCCATCAACCGGACCAGTCCTTCCCCTCGCCTGGGTGACTTCCTCAAGGGCCGTAACCGGCCTCTCCAGCTGCCTCCTGAAGTAACCCGGATGAAATGAGAACCTGGCTTGGCCCACCAGAAGGAACCTTCTCCCTGCACCGACTCAGGCCGTTCAAACTGGCCCAGGAGCTGCTGATGCAGTTCGGCTGAGGGATTCTGGGCTCCCTCATCTGCACCTCCATAACTGCCTGGTTTGGCCCAGCAACCACCCAGGAGAGGGTCAGGCTTTGACGGAGAGTTCGGACTGCAGAGGAAACCACTGTAAGCAGCCGTCCTTCCCCCGAAGACCCGTAGATTGCAGAGGGCACCAAGAGGGCTGGGAAAATACCTACGGAGCCCTCAGGCCCTGGGCATCCACTGTGCCAACCCCTCCCCTCTGGAGGCCACTCCAGGGCATCGCCCAGCAAAACAACTAGACACGAAGACGAGGTGTTTTCCTCCGTGCCGTCGCTCTGCTAAAGTGCCTCCCACAGCACCGTCTGACGCCTATTTACCAGCGTAGTAGTAGGGCTGTATAACTATGATCCTTCTCACCTCTGCTACTTTCTCCTCTTATTATCATTACTGCTCTTTAATTTTGCATGCGCAGTGAGAGCTTTTGCACCGGAGAAAATCACGCCTAATCACCCTTGGCCATATAAAGGGCTCAAACGCCTCCCCCCCCCTTCACTCAGGTCTGCCCCGTGGCAGAAACCAAAGGGTGTGCAATGTCCCAAGTGCTATAAAGCCAGCAAAAGGTCCCAGGAGAGACTCTAGGGGGCAGGATTTGAACACAGGGGAAAGCCCCAGGACCTCTCCTTGGCCCAAAGCTCCCCTTAAGGCGGACTTTCTCCACTATGGTGACGTGCAGATACATGGCCTTCAACTCCCAGGACCCCCGCAGCCCCCCTCCACCTCACCTCCAGTGTCCGGGTCATGAAAGTTGGGGTCCAGTCCTTTCTCCACCAACCGGCTGACCTTCTCCACACTCAGGCTCTGCACATAGTCCATAAATTTCTTCAGATTTGCCTGCAGCCACAAAACCCAGGAAGAAAAGACGCCGCCGGTGAGCAGCTCCCCCTGGCAGCCAGAGACCCCGGCCTCCAATCCGGGAGCAGGATTCCAGGTGTGGAATCCTTAGAAAGTGGTCTTCAGCCTTCCTGTGGTCTTGACTTTACAAGGGGGAGGGGGGGGGGCTTCCACTCCCAGCCTTCCCCAGCCAGCCTGCTCCCGAAAGCAAGATTTCTCCTGCGTGGGACATTCGGCCTCTGCCTCGGATGACAGGCAGAGGATCCAGGGGGTCCTTATTGCAGGAACTGCTGGGCCAGACCCAGAACCAGGAAGAGCCAAACAGAGGAGGCAGCTGTGCTAAAGCCCTCCCTCCCCCTCCAACTAGCAGCTCCAGATGTGCTGGAACCCAGCTGCACATTCCATTCTGCTGAAGCCGCCCGCCAGCTGTTAGGCAGCGACCGGGAAGGTTTCTGAGGCCTTGCAGAGGAGGGGGAGCACCAGCAGCCCCCCCCTCTTCCAGTGACCCTCTTTTCTATGTCATTTGGCTTTGGGACCTTTAACCTTAGCACACCTGTGCACCCCACCCCCCACCCCCGTTCTGCAGAATCTGCCCTTTCCACAAGGACCGATTCCGTGTCCTCGTACGACCTGAGCCCCACTGAAGGCCCCAGAGGGTGCTGGCCCAACCCACGCTGCCCCCAGCTGTGGTCCAGGTGAGGGGCCAGGCTACAGGCCCCTCAGGGTCCCCCAGGCCTTGTGAGCCACCTCGGACGCCTCGGGCCTTTGCTTAAGCCAGCCGTCAGCCACGCTCAGCAGCCAAATAGGACAGAATCTAAGAAGAGAAGGGACCTCGGAGGTCTTCTAGTCCAACCCCCTGCTCAAGCGGATGTCCTCGCCCTCCTGGTCCCGGGAGTGGGTGGTCCTAAGCAGGAGAGCCCTCCCAGCCGGCCAAGAGCCAGCAGAGCCCAGCAGAGCCCAGCAGAGCCCAGCAGAGGGAGGCTCAAGAGAAGCCAGAAGGGCGGCCAGGAGGCTGCGGGGGAACCTCCCCCCTTCTCCAGGGGGTCGCACTGTTTCGGCCCCTCCCTGGCCTTTCCGGGCCGCCCCCTGCAGACGCCCCTGGGAAGCTTTGGACCGGCCAGAAGGCCTGGAGAGCAGGCAAGCCTCCCACCCTTCATTCCCCCAGGGGGAACCCAGCCGGAGACCCATCACTTTACAGGGGGTGGGGGCATGCGAACAAACAAAGAACCACGGACCCCTCCCTACAGAAATGAAAGGATGGATGAATACAGTTAGTCCTCAATAACGTATGACAAATAGAGTAGAGCAGAATACAGCTGGAAGGGACCTTGGAGGTCTTCTAGTCCAGCCCTCAACTTACAACACTTCATTTAATGTATCGTTCAAAGTTATGACACTGAAAAAGTGACTTAGGACCGTTTTTCACACCTAATGGCCATCCCCATGTGATCAAAATTCAGACCCTTGGCACTGGACTCATATTTATGACGGTCAGAATGCGCTGGGGTCATGCGAATGAGCCTTTGCGACCTTCTGACAAGCAAAGTCCGTAGGAAACAGATTCACTTAACAACAACGTGACTCACTTATCAGCTGCAGTGATTCACTGAACAAATGTCTCATTTAAGAACAGAAATTCTCATCGTATGTTGAGGACTACCTTTATAAACAAAAGAGGGACTGTCCTGTTTTTCTTTATGGGAAGCCCGTAAGTCTCAGGCGTGTCCTTTTAAATTCTGTTGGACTACAGTTCCCAGCGTCCTCGGCAGCTGCCCAGTCCAAGGGGAGCCGGAGTCCATCCATGCACATCCTCTGCCTTCCACCTGGCTTCCTTCCTTCATCCCATGACTTCCTTACCCAGGGAACCTTGGGGGGGGCGGTTTAAATGGGAATTTTGCCCCTCTGCCTGTCCTCAAGGTGGCCCTTTGCTGAGCCTGCAGCCTGGGCTGTGTTCCCAGCGGGGGCTCTGCGTGGCTCCCCACGGCTGCCCGCCAGGGAGTCCCACAGGCAAGGAGTCAGAACCGCTCACGCAGTCCTAACGGGGGGGGGGGGCCTTCACACTGGAGGGGGTGGCCCAATTAACCCCCCCTGCCCCCACTATGCCCCCTCCCTCCTTGCCATCTTGTCTTAAAGATTTTATCTGCTGCAATATTCCATACTGGAGGACTCTCGTGTTTTTATGTCGTAAGATATGAGATGGGCACAAATACATTTCCTAAGAAATAAGAAATAAATAAAATCGGCTGTTTGGTGAGCTGCTTCATTGGGGAATTTTGATCTCGGAGGGGCTCAATGGGACCCCCAGGCCCTGCCCGGTGGGCCCCTTCCTCCAAGGGAGGATCTGAAAATACCCCCCCCTTCCTGCAGAAGAGGGAAGGAGGCAAAGAGAGTCCCCCCCCCCCCGGGGAACCAGCCTGTGTCTCTTCCCCCCTCCAACCCTCTCAGGGAGCCAGGGACCCCCAGTGTGCATTACTTACAAGGGTAGCTGAGCCCAGAATTACAGTTGCAGGTTGTGACGGTCGTTAAGCGAGCTGCCACATGACCACACCCCATGGGAAATTTTTCTGGTAGCAGTTGTTCAGCGAATGCCACCGTCATTAAGCGAATGCGGTGGACATTTAGCAAACCTGGTTTCTTCAACCAACCCTGAATTACGCCCAAATGAGGATGCTGCCAGCGGGAGCCCAAAATGCAGCTGGGACCAGGGCCGGCCCGGAGGGGGGGAGTGCGGCCATTGGACCTCTGGAACCAGGTTGTAAGTAGCTCTGTTGCCATTTTGAGAGTTCATTTAGTGACTGGTGGTTAAGTGAGGACTACCTGTACTTGGGAGGGAAAAGGAGAGTGATGGTGGCAGGATGGATGTGAGAAAAAGTAGGAAGAGGAGGATGCTCTCTCCCCTCCCCCCCTCTCTCCCCCCCTCTTTTTCTCTCCCTCTTTCTCTCCCTCTCTCATCTGCACATCCATTCACCGTCCTGGGAAACGCTGGTGGCCCCCAAGAGGCTGATTTTCAGATGCGGTTGGGTTCCTTTCAGATCCTTTGGAGGCCCCTGGGCTGTGGGGCACACTCAGCCCTGGCCCCTTCTGCCAGCCTTGCCTGGGGGTGGGGAGGGGAAGGCAGCTCAGCTGCCCCTCTTGGGCCATTCTCTTTGATGCCCCCCCCCTCACGGCTTCCCAGGGAGGAGAAGGGCCTCCGCAGAGGGCAGAGCGAAGGGAATGGTGGAGGAGAACGGAAGGCCTTCGTGGGAGAGAGAGGGGAACAGGTGGGGGTCTCTGCAGCCTTGGGGGCGGGGGGGGGAGGGTGAATTAGGGGAAGAAGGAGTGGGGAGAGGGAGGTGGAGACCCCCCCCCTCCATCTTCCCTGCCTGCATCCATGCTCCCTCCTGAACCAGAGAAAGGGACTTTTCCAGAGAACCATCCTCCACTCCTCAAGGACCACCAAGGCAGCCCCCTCGGCTCCTGCTGCTCAACAGGTGCAGCCCTGGGAAGACCGATTCAGGCTGTGACCTGTGGGGGGGGGGGCTGCCCCTCCCCGCAGGGGCTCCCTGGAGCTGCCCGAGGTCCTGAAAAGCCCACTTGGCAGTCCCAACCACCCGAGGCGCCAGCCCATTAAGCAAAGTGCTCTGGCTTCCACTCAACCCAACTGGATCGGGGGAGTTCCTGCCCCCCCCCCACATCCTCCCCTTTCAAAAGCAGATAAAAATAGAGCAAGGCACCTCTTTCAATTAAGCGGCCGTCCGCGCAATTACAGAAATGAAAGGCCGGCCGGTGCCAGGCCACAGAAGCACAGGGAGCCCACGGGGGGGGGGGAGGGAGGGGCTCAGGACTCCTTCGCTGGCACGAGACGGGGGGGGGGAGGGGCTGAGCCAAGAGAGCATCCCTGACTGGGATCCCCGCTGGGGGAGACGAAGGGCCTCCCTGCTCTCTTTCCCCTAGCAAGGAGCGATGGGGGACGAGAAGGAAGGGAGCGATGGGTCGTCCATCAGGCTGAAGGCTGAAAGGCTGAAAGGCCTTCTGAAGGGGGCTCCGGGGGCTTCAGCTGTACAGGTGAGAGTGAGGCGGCGGAGAGGAGACCCTCTCTGGGCAGCTCCTTCTGCTCTCCTTCTCCCACAGGCCCGGAAGCCCATCCCCTGTGGAGCACGCAGACCCCACAACTCTCGGGCTCCCCCTGGCTCTTCTCCCTACTGGGCTTCTCTCCGGAGCCTGGGGAAAGCAGGGGGTGAGCTGCCCCCAGGGGGAGGCAAGGGGGCTCTGCTACCAGGGCTGCTCCCAACAGGCCAGAGAGGGCTGGGGGGGGGGATGGCCTGGACAAGGGAGCTTGGCCTGCATGGGATGCCCCCGAAGAGCCTCTGGCTTTCCTCCTGGGTGGAGGGGGAGCCTGGTACTTTTGGAAATAGGAAGGCCAAGAGGGGGAGAGCTCTGGTGGGAGGAAAACCCCCTGAGCAGAGACCACCTCTCCTCCTCTGGCCAGGAGACCCGGCTATTCTCACGGGGGGGGGGGGGGAGAAAAGATCGCGCATGGAGGACCGATGGGCAGGCTGCCCGTTTCCAGAATCCCCACTGCTCCAAGAACACCCACACCGAGCTTCACGAGGGGCCAGGAACGAAGACCGGCTATTCCTAGGGTGGGATTCAGGCAGCCCCCCCCCCCCCCGTTCCCTCCTGCCCTCCTCCTGTTCCTTCTGCACTTTGCTACTTTGGGGACTGGCTCCAAATGCAGCCACCATAGAAACGGCTCTGAGCATCTCTCCCTTCTACACACGATGGCAGGCAGCAGGTTGCCAAGGAATTCAGCCTCCGCCTCATGTTGTCGTTTGCTGCACACTTGAATTCTACAACAGAGCTATGAGGATGATCAAACGCAGAGAGAACAAGGCACAGATATCAATCAATCCCTAACTCACCTCATGGCACGCACCAGGAAGGAAAGAAAGAAGGGAGGGAGGGAGGGAGGGAGGGAGGAAGGAGGAACAGGGAGAGAGAGGAAAAAGACGGGGGGATGGAAGGGAGGGAAGGAAGAAAAGAAAAAAGGAGGGAATGGAGGGAAGAAAGGGAGGGGAAGGGGAGGGAGGGAAGGGAGGGAGGGAGGGAAGGAAGGAGGAACAGGGAGAGAGGAAAAAGAGAGGGGGAGGGAAGGATGGAAGGAAAGAAAGAAGGGAGGGAGAGAGGGAAGAAAGGGAGAGAGGAATAGAAAGGAGGGAGGGAAGAAAGAGAGAGAGGCGGGAAGGATGGAAGAGAGACAGGAAGAAAGGGAGAGAGGAAGGGAAGGAAGGAGGAACAGGGAGAGAGAGAAAAAGAGGGGGAGAGAAGGAAGGAAGAAAAGAAGGAAGGGAGAGAGGGAAGAAAAGGAGAGAGGAATAGAAGGGAGGGAGGGAAGAAAGGGAGAGAGGAAGGGGAGGGAGGAGGAACAGGGACAGAGAGGAAAAAGAGGGGGGGAAGGAAAGAAGGATGGAAGGAAGGAAGGAGGGTGGGAAGAAAGGTTGATGGACTATAGTCTGGATTCCCAGAAGGGAAAGCGTGTGTCCCATCAGAATAATTATCTCAGTGTAGATGGTTAGTGTGAGCTAAGAGGGCGAAGACAGCTCCTTCTCAGTAGTTCCCAGAGGAGAGGCTTCAATCTGGCAAGAGTCTGTCTTCAGGTGTGGAGCAAGAGGGGTGGCCTGCTGGGAAGAATCCCTATGTGCTTTGGGACATTCCAGCCCTGGCCCTTGGAGGCCGCGTCCTTTCCTCCTGCCAATCAACAGAGGCCCTAAATGAACGTCCTATCCCTCTTTGGCAGGAGAATCCCATAATGTTAAGGTCAGAATTTCAGGCGGCCTGAATTGTACCGCAGGGCCCCAAAGGGACGGCGGAAGGTCAGGCTGACCCTCGTGGCTCTTCCATAAGGAACCGGATGGAGGCAAATGCCCCCATCTATAGCAGGGGGCGGGGGCGGGGGGGGGGAAGGAGAACCCAGGCTCAATGCTTTGGGCCAATCGCCTCAAGAGCTGAGCATCCCAGAGTCAGCTTCTTTGGGAGATGGGCAGCACTGAAACAATGAATGGATGAAGGAGTGAGTGAACAAATGAATCAAAATCAATCAATCAATCAATCAATCAATGTGCATGAGCCAGACAGCTGTGCTGGTGAAGAGGTTGTGTCCGTGTGCGTGTGTGTGTGGGTGGGTGGGAAGAGAGAGGGGTAGAGTTGAGCCCTTGACTGCCTCAGTGACAACGCAAAGCCTTCCCACCCACTGACCTCTAACTGCCACAGAGGCCGGGATGCCCAACCATCTTTGGCTCAAAGGGGAAAGAAAAGAAAGGAATGGAGGACAAAGGGAAGGGAAGAAGTGAAGGCGGAGGGAGGGGTGCTGAGGTCTCCCTCCCCTTCCAATTCCTCGCTCCATGCCAGCCAGAAGCGAAGTCTTGGAAGGAAGCTGCCACCCTTGCCAGCTGCCAAGGCCCGGAGCCCCAGAGCCCAGGGGGAGGGTGGGAGAAGCCGACGTCTTTGGGCTTCACGGAGGAGCCGCCTGACTCCCGCCAAAGCCAGCGAGGAGGGTCGATAGCCAGCAAGGGAGGGGGGGGGGTCATCGATCCCCCTCCACCCGCGGCCACTGAATCAATGTCCTGACGCACAGAGGCTGCCCTCTCGGAGGCAGGGAGGGCGGGCAAAGCAGCTCTGGACTGCAGAGCCCAGTCGCACCAGGGGCCTCGCTGGCTGGGAACTAGGGGCACTGTAGTTCCACCCATTCCCAGGGGCCTATTTCTGCCGGAGACCGTTGGAGACGAGGGCGGGCGACGCCTCCTGCAGCCAACCGGTTCCTCAGGCCGGCTTCACACGACAGGCTGAACCCGCCAGAAACAATTGTGCTATTTGCAAGAGGCTGAGATGCCCAGGGCCCCATCTCAGTCCTCATTCAGTGACCGCCTCATTCAGTGACCGTTCACCATTACTGCAATGATGAAACAGGAACTCTGCGACCAACTTTCGCATTCACGGCCTTTGCAGGTCTGCAGAGCAAAGGGAAACGGAAGGAAGGCCGCCAGCCCAGCTGCGGTCGCTAAGTAAGGACAACCCAAAATACAGACTGCAGCCCTCCCCCCTCCCAGGTGGGGCTGTGGCTCCTGGGCCCCTAGCCCAGCATGGAGATGGCAGCCCCTGGCCCTATAACGAGAGCCGGTTTGGTGTTGGGAGGTGGAGGCAGCTGGCTGGAAATGAGGACCATTCCCTGGAGCTGTGAGTCTTCCGTCTGCCTTGCTGGCTGGCCTTGAGCCGGCCCTTCTCTCCCGGCCCCAGGAAGAAGGCAATGGCACAGCACTCCGGGCACAGTAGGGCCGGAAAAGCTGCCGGGACTCATCCAGACGGTCCCTGCGACTCAGGAATGCTTTGAAGACACACACACACACACACACACACACACAACCCCCCCCCTTTATAGCAGGAGGAGGAGGAGGAGGAGGAGGAGGGAAGTGGATGTAGGATTCCTTGATTTGATTTGATTTTGATTTGATTTAGTTTGTCTGCCGCCCTATTCCCGAGAGACTCAGGGCGGCTCACAATAAAAAGGGGAGGGGATACAGAAATAAAATAAAAACAGCAGTTTAAAAGTCACGACAGTCGTAACCTCGAATGGGGCTGGATAGTTCACCAGCCCCAGGCCTGCCGGAACAGCCAGGTCTTAATAGCTTTGCGGAAGGCCGGAAGGGTAGTAAGGGTCCGGATCCCAATGGGGAGATCGTTCCAGAGGGCCGGAGCAGCCACAGAGAAGGCCCTACCCCGGGGTGGGCAGAATTGCAGGACGGCTCTCAGCCTCCCCTCCCCCTCCCAAGTGAGCACACAGCCCCCCCTTCTGCACTCCTCCCCCCCCCACCCCTGCTCCTTTCCAAGGCTGAGCAGAAACGGCCAGAGGGCCCGTCCAGCAGCCGCTCAGCACCCCCCCCCCAAGCCCTGCCCCTCTCCTGTAGCTGCTGGGACGGCTCAGCCTGGCTGGGCTCTGCAGGTCCCGTGAACTCTGCAGGGGGGGGCTCCCCTCCGCCCCCCCCCAAAAGCAGGAGTGGGGAGGGGGCTGGGTGAGGATGGGGCCCCGGGGGGGGGAGGAGAGGGAGGGGTACCTTGCTTTTGGAGCCGGACCACCCACTCCTCAGCCTGCGCTGCTTTCTTCCCAGATGGGCCCCCATCTTCCCGTCCTTCCTCTTCTCTCCCCCGCCAACTCTCTCTCCACCCGGGGCTTCGGAAAGGGCGGACAACTCACAACCCGGACAGAAACACACACTTGTGATGACACACACACACACACACACACACACACACTGACACACTGACACGTTCCATGACGTGATCCTGTCCAAGCAAAAGAGCAGCCCTGGGGGAGAAATCCCACCAGAGCCAACTTGGCCAGCAAGCCTCCCCCTCCCCTTCCTTTACACACACACACACACACACACCCGCCCTCCCCTTCCGTCTGTGGCTTCCCCCACTGGCCAGCTGTCCGCCGGCTCCCTGGCCCCTCCCACTCCCCCAGGAAGGATTTGGGGTGGGGACCCAGAGTCAGCAAGAAGGGTGGGGGATCAACCGCAGCATCCTTCCCTCCCATGGGCTGCAATCAGTCCTCATAGAGCTGGAAAGGGCGTTGGAGGTCCTCTAGTCCAGCCCCCTGCTCAAGCGAGAGGCCCTCTACCGTTTCAGACAACTGGCTGTGCAGACGCTCCATAAAAACCTCCAGGGACGAAAGACCCACAATTCCTGAAGGCAACTTCTGTCCCACTGGTTGATTGTCCTCACTGTGAAGGAAGGTTCTCCTTAGCTGAAGGTTGATCCTCTCCTCGATGAGTTTCCACCCGTTGCTTCTTGTCTTGATCTCCGGTGCTTTGGGAAATAAATTCACCCCCTCTTCTCTGGGGCAGCCCCTCAAATACTGGAAGATTCCTACCATGTCCCCCCCCCCCCACAAGTCCTTCTTTTCTCCAGACTCGCCAAACCCGAATCCTGCAACTCTTCTTCCTTTGTTTTAACCTCCAGGTCTTCCATCGTCTTGGCTGCTCTTCTCTGCACCTCCTCCAAGGTCTCCCTGGGCTGCAGAAGGCCCCTGGAGGTGCCTGGTACGCTTTGGCTCCTGCTGCCCCACGTCCCCCCCCCCCACTCCAGACCCCAAAGGAGCCAGAGGCACAATGCGCTGCTCCTGTATGCAAAGCCAGAGTCGATATTATGCTTCCATGGCCTCATATCCTGTTATTTCCCACTGTCAACAGGAGTTCAGGCTAGCACACCTCACCCCCCCCCCCATAGACCCAGGCGAGGGAGGGGTTTGCAGGGGATGTAAGTCCACTCAGGGCAAGATAGAAGGCTCAAAAGAGGGGCTCCCCCCCCCAGTGCTCTGCCACCCCCCCCAGTGCTGAGCCTTTGCCGCAGGCCTAATGGAGCCCCCCCCCCCCGCCCCGTTTCTCTCTGCTGGGCAGGTGGGAGGCAGAGAGTGGCTCATTAATTGATTTGTCTTACAACCACATCCAAAAACAAAGGTCGAACTCAACCTCTCGTTCCAGGGTGAAATAAGTAAAGTCTCATCAGAGACAGAAATTCACTGCGTGGATCAACCGGAGTTTAGGCCACAAAGATTTCTGTACCTAAAAAGCCCCAAACGCAACATGACTGGAAAAAAAAACATGCTTGTGATAATTGCACACACACACACACACACACACACACACACACACACACACACACACAGAGCGCAACCCCTTTGTGGAAAGCCAACCCAAAGCCTGGTTCAAAATCGATACGAAGGTCTCTTTAATAAGCTGCTCTAATAAACGGAGCTGAATCCTCTCTCCGAAAGGCCCCCAGTTGGCATATCTGGGCGGAGGGTCTGGCAGAGGCCGCCTTGCCTGACTGCCTGGCGATGCCTCCTGGGACGTCTTGGGAGCCTGTTTCTCCCCCTGGCCGTTTCTGCAGTTGCAACCTCCAAGCCAAAGCAGGGGCTGCCTGGGGAGGAGCCCGGGGAAGCCCCCAGGTCCCTCGGCTGCACCACAAAGGCTCCAGGAGGGCCCAGGGAAGCTCTCCGTCGTCCAGGACCCTGCCTGCCCCAAAGGCCAACTGGACTTTCTGCCTTTCCTTCGCTTCTCACCCATCAGACCTTCTTCCCTTCTGAAGTCGGAGCGGAAGAAGCTTCCTGGACGAGGAGCGAAAGGCCTTCAGAGGAAAACCAGAACGCCGGCTTGACTTTAAAAACAAAGGTCCCTCTGGGGAGCTTTAAGGGCCCCGCCTTCCCCGAGGACCCTCACTCTGCTTCTCAGGCCCCCATCCCTTGCAGTGGGGCAGGGAGCAGCACTTGGGCAGAATCTGGGCTCCCAAGAGAAGGGGGGGAGCCCAAGGCTCTTGCTGCCCAATTCCCATCTCCAGTTGGATCAACAGTCCCACTTCAAGCCCCCAAGTACCTGCCTGGTCAAGGGCAACTCAACCTGCGTTACCCTTCTCCGTGGGGTCTCTCGGGAGGGAAGACGGAAAGAGGGGGGCAGGACGAGGGAGCCCCCCAATGCCTCTCCTCCACCAGCGTTGCCAGCGGTTGAGTCAGCAGGACTCTCCCTGACCATTTCTGCTACTGGTGCCAGCCTCGGGGGGCAAGTGGAAATCAAATTCCAACTTGCTGGGTGGCATCGGCCCCAGGAGGCGTTGCCCACCTGCATCCTCCAAGAAGGGGGGGGCATTTTGAAAAGGGCTGCCAACCGTCGAGCCCCCCCCCCCCCCCACCAGGGAGATCCCTGGCTCCCTCGGCTGCCTTGGCACCTGCCATCTTGGCCTCTCTGCCCAGCAGCAATCACAACCTCCGGCTTGGGTGAAAAGTTGCCAGGCTCCCCGTCCTGCCTCTGAAAGGAGGGAAACGACGACAGGAGCCCCGGTTAAGCCAAGGCGGCTTGGCCCCCTCCCACCGGCCTTCCCCAAGAAGAAGAGCTCGCTCAGCAGCTGACAGGGAGACGAGGAACCAGCGGAACGACTTGCCACCAGAAGTCGTGGGTGCTCCCATCACTGGAGGTTTTGAAGAAGAGACCGGCAGGCATTTGTCTGAATGACACAGGATCCCCTGCCATGGAGAAGGGGCTGGACTAGAAGACCTCAATTGGAACCCGACTCTTCTGCTTCTGTGTTGTAACACAAGGTGCCCGCAAGGGAAGGTGGACCAGAGAGAGGACCTGGATGCCCCTGGAGATCGCTTCTCTTTTGCCCCTGGAAATGGGGCTCCCTTCAGTGGGAGGACCCCCTCATGCCCAGCCCAGCCCAGCGTCCTCCTGGCCCCGGCCAGTGGGGGGAAGGCCAAGCATGCAGCCCCCTCTGGAGTCTGAGCTGCGAAATGCCCCCCTGACTCCCCCTCCCCAAGGCTTACCTTCGTGTGCAGCTTGGCGAACTGCTTGTCGTCCAACAGGGGCTGGGAATAGACGCGCCTCTTGTATCGGAACTGGAGAGGGGGGCAAAGGGAGGAAGGAGCATCGGTCAACCCTCCATCGATTGGGCCCTCCGCTCCCCTCTTCTTCCGGCCGTCTGCTCTTCTGCAGCTTCCAGAGATTTGGGCCTGCTGCCCGCTGACCCACGGATTCAATCAATCACACCATCCCAGGCCAGCTGCAGACGTGGCCTGCAGCTCCCCCCACCCCGCCCCACTGCTGGCTCCCCCACGGACTTCCCCTTCTCAAGGCCATGGGAAGGTCAGGGCTGCAGCTGGTAAAGCACAGCTGATCGACAGGGCCGTTTTTAAGGACACGGGACTCCAAGCTGTGGTGCCCCTTTGGCCAAGGTGGGCAACTAGGGACCCTTTAAGACCCCTGGACTTCAACTCCCAGAATTCCTGAGCCAGAATTTCTCATTCCTCAGCCAGTCTGTCTGAATGTCTGTCTGTCTCTATCTCCATCCATCCATTCTCACCCCTCTCTGTCCCGCCTCCCCTCTCATCTCCCTCCCTCCATCTATCTTCCATCTCTTTATCCTGTCCTCATCCTCATCATCACCACCATCATCATCTCTCCTCTCTCTCCCCCAGAAATGTGTGACAACAAGATAGCTAGAATATAAATTTAATGAACCAATAAAATAAATCTATCAACTATCTACCTGCCTATCATCCATTTCCTCCCTCCCTCCCTCTCTGATATGCTCTTCCAGGGGAGCAACAATTAACAGCCGAGGAGACTTTGGAACTGGGGAGTTGGGGGGGGGGGCAGATTGGATCCCAATAGACCTTTGGGCTTTATTGACCCAGAAGAGCCTGGTTCTCCTCCAGTCACCTCCTGGGCCCTTCGACAGCTTAGTTTGGAAACTGCTATTACAATTACATAATATTTGTCCTATTTTAGGACGTGCAACTCTCAGGGGAAAAATCTGGGAGGAGGACAATATGTAAACGAGAGAAATAAAGCAAAATAAGCCCAGGTAGGACTGTCGGGGGGGGGGGGGGGAGGGACCTTTGGGGAGGCACATATGTTCAAATCGTGGCACGTGGAGCCCTTCCCTGACTCTCCTGGGTGTTCTTGCAAACCCGCGGAAGGTAATTTGCAGAATGTACTTCCGGTTTCCCCTGGCAAAGCGAGATTTTAGATCTCCCGCGTGCCAATGAGACACAACACCCCTCTGACCCACAGACAGGGTCCCAGAAGGCGGCTGGAGCAGAAGAGGGGTGGAGGCGTCCGAGGGCTCCTCCCCAGGCCCTCCGCTCCCAGGCCCAGCCTTCCCTGCTGGGGGCTCCCTCCCTCAATGGCTCTTTCGCAGCAGGACCGAAGGGCCCCGCCGGGCAGGGGAGGCTTTGAGCGCCGGCAATCTGAGAAGAAACGGGCGATTCGGGGCTTCACGATCGGCAGCCCCTTACGGTCCTTGGCAACAAGATTTGTGACTGTGCCGGTGCTCAGGGCCAATCCTGCTTTGAAGATGGGCGTTTAACAGCCGCTGGATGCCCGCAGGAGAATTAACGGGAGCCCCCAGGCCCCACAGCATCCAGGGGGTGTGAGTGTCAATCGGTGCGGTTCCATTTGTAGCCCACCCCTCCCAAACAAGGGATCGGGAAGAAGATCCTCTGGCCAGGAGACCTGCCCTGCTTGGATAGCTGAGCGGTTTCTTCCCTCGCGACAGAGGCCTGGCTCCCCTGGGCGGCCCAAGCGGACCTCGCTCGGCTCAGGGGAGGCTGTGTGGGCAGCCACCTGACCCCCGGCTGCAGGAGCCCCCCAGCCCTGTTCCCAACCCCCAGCCTGGGATCCCTGCGGGCTTTCTGACCCCTGAGCGGTCTAGGCAGATGGGCTGGGGGAGGGCGGTGAGCCCTGCAGAATCTTCCAGACGTTGGGGAAGAACTCGGCCTCAGGACGGCCCCAACTTTAAAGGAGAATATGTGTAGCTGAGGGTTGGAGTGAGGAGTCTTTGGGGCTCCCTGAGCTGGGGGGGGGGCGGGTTTCCTTGCATTGCGATCCCCAGCACTAAGGGATGTTTACAAGAACTATCAAGCTCAGAGAGCACCAAGGATGGATCTCGTAGTCTCCTCTTCCACCTCCTCCTCCTCCTCCCTTCTGCAAATCCCTCTTCCTTCTAAACCTGATGATGTTACCTAGATGGGTCATGAAATGTCTGCATGAAAAGAACCAAGTTCAGAGAGCACCAAGACCGCACGCTCCTCCTCCTCCTTGCCCTGATGATGTTACCTAGCTTGGGTCATGAAATGTCTGCAAGACACCCACCAAGCTCAGAGAGGACCAAGACCCCCATCCCTCCGTCTCTGCTTACAGGAGCCCTGACCTTGCCAGGCCGGTTCCCTGGGCTTTGCGTTGAGGGGGAGGGTCTCCCCTCCGGTCTCCCAGCAATGCACCCCTCTACCAGCAAGGCCCCCTTTTCTAAGCCCCCCTCTCTCGAAGCACCGCAGAGCTGCTGAGCCCAGGAGAAGCGGCCTGTTGGAGTGGGGGGAGCCCCCCCCCGAAGGAGCCCGTGCCCCCCAGTACCTCCAGATAAGGGACGGGGGTGTCCGGGTTGAGGGGGTACTCCCTCAGCAGCCGCTCTTCGTCCAGGAACTTCCCCGCCCGGCCGTTGAAGGCCGGCTGGAAGAGGCCATAGTTGAGGACGTCCTTCAGGCTGTGGTTCAGGGTGCAAAGGATGCGCTGCTTGGAGGTCCAGATGGGGACATCGGGGTTCAGCCGCAGACACTTCTGTGGAGAGAGGGAGACAGGCAAAAAAAAGGGGGGGGTTTGTCAGTAGCCATCCAGGCAGGGAGGGGGGGGTCACAGCCCAGCTGGAGTGGGCCCTGCCCATTGGCATCTCATCTACGTTCGCTTGGCACCTGGCACAGAGCAGGTGGATCTGCAGGATGGATTCACATTTCCCACCCTAAAATACGAAGGTTAAAAAGACCCGCATTCAGACACGGGAGGCCTCCATCCGCCACGGTCCAAAGCTACGAGGGCCCCGGGAAATGGGGACTGATGGCCGTTTCGTGCAGTTATGACCTTTGCAACGCCCCCCCCCCGGTCACCAGGTCAAATTTCGGACACTTGGCAAGGGGTTGGCATATATGACGGCTGCTGTGTCCTGGCGCCTTTGGTCAATGGGGGAGCCGGATTCATCTAACAACCTGGCTCGTCAGGATAACCTCGTTATCCTGACGAGCCGAGGTGGCGCAGTGGGCAGAGTGCAGCACTGCAGGCCACTTCAGCTGACTGTTATCTGCAGTTCAGCGGTTCTAATCTCACCTGCTCAAGGTTGACTCAGCCTTCCATCCTTCCGAGGTGGGTGAAATGAGGACCCGGATTGTTGTTGGGGGCGATATGCTGACTCTGTAAACCGCTTAGAGAGGGCTGAAAGCCCCATGAAGCGGTATATAAGTCTAACTGCTATACCTGCTATTGCTAACCATATGACTAAATTAACAATTGTGGCAAGAAAGGCCATAAACGGGGGCGAAACTCACTTGGCAAATATCTCATTTAGTAATGGAAGTTGTGGTTATAAGTCAAGGACTGCCTGCACCAACCTCTGGGCCATCTAACCACCGATGCTCAGCCTTCTTTACGTGGGGAAGGGAAAAAGAGGTCAGACACGGGAGTCGTGTGGATGGTCTCAGCTTACAGCCGATCACAATGTGATGTAAGGTTCCATATACAGTTTCTACATGACAACTTTTATTCCAGTGTTTCTCAACCTTGGCAACTTGAAGATGTCCGGACTTCAACTCCCAGAATTCCCCAGCCAGCATTCGCTGGCTGGGGAATTCTGGGAGTTGAAGTCCGGACATCTTCAAGTTGCCAAGGTTGAGAAACACTGGTTTATTCGTAGGCTGCCCAGAATCCCTCTCCGAAGGAGGCAAGTGGTTCAAAAATGCGAAAAATAAATAAATGATGGTTGCATCATCATCATCATCATCATCATCATCATCATCATCATCATCATCATCATCATGACTTTCCCAACCGGCTTTCTGACCCCCAGAGTCAACGGGGGAAGATGGATTCACTCAGCAACTGCAGTGTTTCACTGACAACTGAGGCCAAAAAAAATTAATGTCTTAAAATCAGGCACAACGGACAAAACGACCCCCTGGCTCAGCCCCAGAAATCCAGCTCCCAATTTGATTTATTTATTATTTTAGGACATTTTTTGTTGCCGCCTCTCTTCGTGCGTGGCGACTCCAGGCGGCTTAAAGGAATATAAAACCCTCAGATATGATATAATTAACCATGTTGATTGAAAAGCAAAGGCCACGTGCTCTGCACACACAGACACAAAAGAGTTTGTGAGAGGCTACAACTTTGCGCCTGGACCCCGAAGGGGTTTTGCTGCCTGTCTCAGAGGGAAGTGGATATGTGTCATTATTTGGGGAGGGGGCTGGGGGTGCACTCCCAGGAACCAAGCAGCTAATTTGGGGGAGCAGGAGACTCTCTCTCCATGTCCCCCCTCTCCAGAAGACAAAATCCAGAAACTCCGAAGCTTCTGTGGAGCCAGATGGACTCCAGTCTGGATTGCTGCGATGTTCTTTATAGGGGGTGACCCCTGGAGTTTGCCCCGAAATTTCCTGACAGGAAGAACAATTAACTATTGGAACGGCTTGCCTTCAGAAGTGGTGGAGCCTCCAACCCTGGAGGTTTTTAAGAAGAGACTGGAGAGTCACAGGTGGGTGATGAGGAAGAGGAGGAAGAGCTGGGCCCAGTGCCTGATGCGTGGATGCACAGAATGCAGAGGAGAGGAGAGCAGTGGAAATCTATGGGCTGGTCCTTGGGACGGAAGAGCCACCGCTGCTAGCAAAGCTCTGGGGATCAAAGGCAGGAGCCAGAGATGAACAGACGTGGCAGGCAACTATTCATCTCCTTGCCGGAGGGACTTGTTAGCCCTTCATGGTATTGGACCTGGGTACTTGAGAGACCACCTGCTGCCAATTACCTCCCACAGACCCATTAGATCTCACAGGGTTGGCCTCCTCCGGGTGCCATCTACCAGCCAATGCCACCTGGCTATTACCCGGGGGAGGGCCTTCTCTGTGGCAGCTCCGGCCCTCTGGAACGAACTCCCCGCAGGGATTCGGACCCTCACCTCTCTCCAGGCCTTCCGAAAAGCCGTCAAAACCTGGCTTTGCCGACAGGCCTGGGGGTGATGAGTTCCCTCCCCTCTCGACATGTATGGTTGTGCGACTGTTGCCTACTTTTATTATTTGTATTTTGTCTTTTATGTTCCCCCTTTTTTTCCCCTTTGAATTGTTTGCCGCCCTGAGTCCTCCTGGAGAAGGGCAGCATACAAATAATAAAATTCTATTCTATTCTATTCTATTCTATTCTATTCTTCTATTCTATTCTATTCTATTCTATTCTATTCTATTCTATTCTATTCTTCTATTCTATTCTATTCTATTCTATTCTGCTGTGTGAGAAAGAGAAAGGCTTTGCCAGGGCTGTGGGTGCTTTTCATAAAGGAACCGTTGCTTCAACAAGGGTTTCTCGTGTTTGGGGAGCTGGGTCTGAACAGTCCCTTCCGATTCTGTCTATTCTGCTCCATTATTCTGGTTCAAGGATCCTTCCATCTTATGGAGGATTTGCTTTGGCTGGTGATTGCTAATGGGATGCAACTCCATCTGTTGGCATTGGCCATGAGATCCCTAAAAAAATAATAATAAATAAACGCCCCCTCTTTCTCTTTACACCTTCCCTGAGAAATCGCTCCTCTCCCTGTGCCAAGCGAGGACTGGAAACTGGGCCCTTTTTCTGATATTTAGGATTGATGTATGCCCAGCAAGAAAATTACACCTCTCCTGAAGCCTGGTTTCTGCTTTATCAAAGAGACTCAGAGAGCAAGAGAGCGAGAGAGAGAGAGAGAGATCTATAGATTGAAAGCTTGGAGCAGCAAGAGAGAGAGAGAGAGAGCAGACTCTGAATTCGAGATGAAAATGAATAATGCAGAGGCTTGCTAGCTGAGAACACTCATCGCCTCTACAGAAGAGGAGGAAAAGGGGGGAGGGGGATCGACAGGGGGGAAATGTGGGGAGACACCCTCAAACAAGCTCTCACTTAGTCCCCCCCCCACACCCTCCTTGATCAGCTGGGCCATTTTCATACCCTACTTCCCCCCCCCCCCCCCGTTATCTGGAGGTCCTACTATCTCTCCTCCACTATCAATATTCTGAATGAGGTCTGGCCAAGAGATAACAAAGAGGTTGTGACACTTTCTAAGGCCTTGGGGAGGCCACACTTGGAATTCTGCACCCAGTTTTGTTAGCCAGAAGAAGATGCGGAGACTCTAGGACAGTGTTTCTCAACCTTGGCAACTTGAAGATGTCCGGACTACAACTCCCGGAATTCCCCAGCCAGCATTCGCTGGCTGGGGAATTCTGGGAGTTGAAGTCAGGACATCTTCAAGTTGCCAAGGTTGAGAAACACTGTCCTAGACACTTCCCCATCTTCAAGTTGCCAAGGTTGAGAAACACTGTCCTAGACACTTCCCCATCTTCAAGTTGCCAAGGTTGAGAAACACTGCTCCAGGAAGAGAAGAGCAACAAAGAGGATTAGGGGACTGGAGGTTAAAACAGGCAAAGAACGGTTGCAGGAATTGGGCGTTTAATGATGAGAAGCACTAGGGGGGACATGATGGTGGTATTCCAATATTTGAGGGACTGCCCCAAAGAAGAGGGGTCAACCTCTTCTCCAAAACCCCTGAAGGCAGAGGAAGAAGCAACAGGTGGAAACTAATCAAGAAGAGAAGCGACCTGGAACTAAGGAGAAACTTCCTAACAGTGAGGACAATTAACCAGTGGAACAGCTGGCCTCCAGAAGTCCTGGGGCAGAGGGGCAGAGCCCTGATCCAACGTGGCCAAGGTGTCCAGTTTTGGCAATGAGCTTTTAACCCGGTTCATTCCCAGGCAGGTCAAGGGCCCCGGCACACCTTCTCCCAATGCAGCCCCCCCCCCTTCATGTATATTTTGCCCAGAAGCGGAAGGAAGAAGGGGAGAGAGGATGCAGCCCCAGCTCATCTGTAAACATTCCCCAATGTACCTAAACACCTCAGACATATTGGGGTTATTCTGCCTTGTGTGAAGAAAAATATTTTCATTCCCACCCAACTTTACTCGGTGCCATCTGGGCAGGAAGGTGGGATGTAAATGGAAACAATCATCAGAATAACCGGCTGTCTGAAGGCATCACCCCGCATCCACCCCAGCGGAAAACGGCCTGTTGGCTGAAGACCGGATTGGCGCAGAGGTGGCCGGCCCCTGAGTAAACACGGCTCAGGACCGGCCATATGTGAGGCTGGCGTACCACTGCGAGCAAACCCACGCCCTGACATTTTGATGCATGCGCTGACATTTTACTGAATGGGCACTGATAGATTCTCAGAAGCCTTTGTGCTAGAGATCCAGCGAAAATCAAGTGGAATAAAAAAAAAAAGAGAGAGAGAACCAGGACATCCCCTGAAGAGGAGAATATGTAAACACAACAACGGATAGAGTGGATGGAGGGAGGAGTAGAAGGGAAGATGGGAAGGAGAGGAGAAAGGAGAGGAATAGGAGAAAGGGAAAGGCAGAGGAAGAATGGGAGGGAATGTAAGAGTAGGAAAGAGGGGAGGAATGGGAAGAAGAGGGGAAGGGTAAAGGGGAGGAAGGGGAAGGAGAGAAGGGAAAGGAGAGGAGGAAGGAAGGAAGGAGAGAAGAAAGAGAAGAAAGGGGGGTAGGAAGGAGGGAGGGAAGGAGGGAGGGAAGCAAGGAGGGAAGGAAGGAGGGAAGGAAGGAGAGAAGGAGAGAAGAAAAGAGGGAAGGAAGGAGGGAAGGAAGGAGAGAAGGAGAGAAGAAAGGAGGGAAGGAAGGAGGGAATGTAGGAGAGAAGGAAGGTGGGAAGGAAGGAGGAAAGGAAGGGGGAAAGGAAGGAGAGAAGGAGAAAAGAAAGGAGGGAAGGAAGGAAGGAAGGAGGGAAGGAGGGAAGGAGGGAAGGGGAAGGAGGGAGGGGAGTAGGAGAGAAGAAACGAGGGAAGGAAAGAGGGAGGGAGGGAAGAAGAAGTAGGACCGTTGTAAGATAAGATGGATCTATGGGATGTTAAAAAAGCAATCTTCAAGTATATTGTCAACAGTAGGGAAAAATTGTTATAAATGCATATTATTAATAACAGTTATGAGATCATATAATTGTGAATGTATATATGAAACTGAAAAAAAAATAAAAAAAATAAATCAAGTGGAATAAATATGAGGAATGGGGCCATTGTTTGCCACAAGACCAGCCCCCCATCCAATGCTCAGAGGGATTATTTTAGTTTGTCCTTAGCTCTAGAATGAACACAGCAGAATAACACAATCAGAAGGGACCCCGGAGGTCTTCTAGTCCAACCCCCTGCTCAAGCAGGAGACCCTATATTATTCCAGGCAAATGGTCCTGATAAGGTCTCAGCCTCTGTTCGAAGGCCTACTGAGTACTGGAGAGACCAAATTGGCCTGCAAGAAAGACTAATGAAGAATGGAAACAAGACACGGGAAGGCTGATACATTAAAAAAAAACACAGCAGGGGAGACAGTGAGACTAATCCTGGCTGCACAAGACTCAGCCTTAAGGAAAAATGCACACCAAGCCAGAATTGAGAAGAGAGCAACAGACAATAAGGGCGGCCTATGAGAGAAGCTGCAGAAACAGGGGACTTCCTGGCATATTGGCTGCCAGAAGATCACCCAGACTGACTACAAGCAGCGGTGTGAAAAAGTAACGACAATGGTGCACTGGAAGATCTGCAAGAAATACCATTTGCCTGCAAGCAAGAACTGGTGGGAGCATAAAACAGAGAAAGTGACAGTGAGTGAAGACTTCAGAATGGAGACAGACAAGCGCCTGCCACACAGCACACCAGATTTAACAATTGTCCCCAGGAAAGACAAAAAGGTGTGGCTAGTGGAGGTGGTGGTCCTGGGAGGCAGCCGAAGAGAAGGGAAAGAACTGCAGAAGATCACAAAGACCCGCAAACGGAAACAGAACAATTGGGGGGAAAGAAAGCAGAGGCAGCCCCAATAGTCACAGGGTGCAACCCCTTGGGTGCAATCCCGAAACCTCTGGAGCACCACTTCAACACCATCGGCATTGACAAATCCACCCCCAGTCAATTGCAAAAGGCAACTTCGCTCAAAATAGCTCACATCCTGTGACTTAACCCCTAGCACCCCAAAACGTCCACATCTGGCTATCCCAGATCTCTGGGAAGGACTGGACAGGCGGATAAAAATGCCAGCTCCGGTCTGAACATCTGGCTGACCGTGAAATCAACCATAATACTACTTTATGAGATCTGCTGGAAGGCCCTCAATGGATCAGACAGGGACAACCTTCCCGCTGCCTTTCCCCGAAATGGCCTGCTTACGTGTTTGCCGTAACCCCTGAAGGCCAAAGTGGGGCCAAGCTCCCTCCAAGTCTCGTGAAGGGCAGCCTGACAGACCCAGAGCATCAAAAGGAGAGAAGCAGATCTCCACCCTCCATGCAGCGTCAGGATGGGGGGAGGAAGAGGAGGAGGAGGAGGAAAGAGAGAAATAGGAGGATAAGGAGGAGATGAAGTCCTAGCTGCTCTCACCCCCCTTTGCAAGGTGCAGCTGCTTGGGAAGAGGACCAGCCTTCGATATAAAAAGAGCATTTTCTAAAAGCATCACAAGAACAACGTCTGCCCGCTTCATACCCCAAATAAATAGGAGGCAAGGTGAGGAGTAAAGAAATTTGGCAGCAGCTCCAGATTGGCTCCCTCAGAGAGAAACAGAAGGAGGAACATTTGCAGCAGGAGAACAGACACGAGACACAGAGGCCTTCAAACAGAAATGGAGAAAACGGGACGCAGCAAGACACGTCGACCACGACAAGAGAGAGAGAGAGAGAGAGAGGGAGGGAGGGAGAGAGAGAGAGAGAGAGAGAGAGAGAGAGAGGGAGAGGGAGGGAGGGAGGGAGGGAGGGAGGGAGAGAGAGAGAGACAAGGCTGTGGACCTCCAAATCAGCGGCCGGGACACATTTGCCCAGATCACTGGAGAGTCCAACTGCTGGCTTGACCATTACGTTGAAAAGGGGCCACTGACCAACCATGAAAACTGAGTCCAGATGGACATCCAGGACACAGTGAGTCTGACCTTGCAGGGCTTCCAGAAACCAAATCGTACTTCTAGGTGAAGAAGCAACAGAAGGGAGGAAGGAGAAGCAATGGCCAAAGGATCAGGACTGCACCATTGACAGTTTGAGCCGTGTTTCTCAACCGTGGCCACTTTAGGATGGGGGGGGGGGGCCTTCATCTCCCAGAATTCTCCAGGCAGCCACGCTGGGAACCTGGTGGGGTGTTGGTTGGGCAGCTAAGGGGGTGGGGAAGGGTCCCTTTGAGCTGGGAGCTCTCGAAAGGACTGGGACATCAGCCTCCCCACCCAGGCAGAGTTTAAACGAGGGGCCTCGATTTATTGCATCCAATTGAGCCAGAATGATGGTTGTAAGTCACGCCGGTCCTTAAGCAGGTCATCGCATGACCACACCCAATTTTACACCTTTTTCTCCCTCCCAACAGTCATTAAGTGTCTATGCAGATTCTCAGCCGTCCAGGTCATAAACCTCCAAGTGGCCTCAAGGACTCTCAGAGGGAGCGCAAATGACCAGAGGATTGCAAGAATAGAAACCCTCCCATTCTCCACCATTCGGTCAAAGCAGAAGACGCGTCTTGGATGAGAAGCAAAACGTCTTCACGGGGGGGAAAAAGAGTTCAGTTGCTTCTTGAAAAAGCACTTTGGGGACAGTAGTCGTTAAGCAAACACGGAGGTTATAAAGCGAACTCAAGTGTTCCCGAAGGGATTTCTTTGCCAAAAACTGAAGATAAACACCAGTTTCCAGGAAAGGTTGTACGCTGCAGTCAGACAAATTGCAAAGGTGCCGAGAGCCAAAAGTGCAATCAGACAACTGCGGGGGGGGGGGGGGGGGGCACTGGAGCATCAATCTCGGGGGTAAGATCCTTTTCGGAGGCCTGTCCTGACTTTGAATGGTTGCTAAGTGAGGACTACAATTATCTGCTTATATGAGCACTCAAAGTTGTGTTTATTATAAAGGCAATTGGACGTTATAATTTTCCTTTAAGGGGTTTTGCTTCTAATCCAAGAAGCTTCTTCAGCTCAAACTTCAGAACTGGATGAGGAGTGAAACGTCTTAAAGGAAAAACATGCAGTTCAGTTGCCTTTAGAATAAAAGCTCCTGTGGGACAACCATCATCCTGATCCGGCTCTCCAAACTCGTGACCCGTCAAAACCGCGCTCAACTAAGCCGCGCCCGATTAAACCGCGTCGCTGACGTCATCAGCAGGGCGACAACAGTGACCGCGGAGAAAGAAGGGCGCTTTAAATAGCGCTTTGAAAGCAAGCCGATTCAAGTTAAGGTAAGGGTTAGGTTTAGGGTTAGGTTTAGGGTTAGGATTAGGTTTAGGGTTAGGTTTAGGGTTAGGTTTAGGGGGGTTAGGTTTAGGTTTAGGGGTTAATTTTAGGTTTAGGGTTTACAGCGTGCTTCTGTCTCCACGCTGTTGTCACCCTGTTGATGACGTCAGCTACGCAGTTTAGTCGGACGCGGTTTAGTCAAGCACGGTTTTGTGGTGGAACCCTCCAAACTTGGCAACTTTTAGACTTGTGGACTTCAACTCCCAGAATGTTGGCTGGGGAATTGTGGGAGTTGAAGTCCACAAGACTTAAAGGTGCCAAGTGTGGAGTCCCCTGACGAGGGGGGTGAATGAGGACGTGCACAGACCCTCTAGGGACCCTTGGGTTGCCTTCCTGGACTGGGAAGACCAAACAGGGAGAACTCCACGCAGCTTTTCTGCCCCATGGACTTGGGTCCAAGGCCCCCTTTCCCCCTCCTCCCAAGCTGGCATCTCTGCTGCTTCACCAGCCGGTTTGGCCCCCATTCTGGATCGCCCACTGCTTTGGCTGCCGCTTCTCAGGGCTTGGTCGTTGCTGGCCTTTTTTCCTTCCTTCCTTCAGAATCCAACCAGGACAGGACTCTGCCGCCTGCAGAGAAGAGCTCCTGGGAAGACCCAGAGGGGTTTCTGGAGAGGGCCCAAGAGTTATCCAGGGAAACCCAGCCAGGCTGGCAGAAGAGTTGCAGGGGGCACTGCCAAAGGCCTGGCAGGAGGGAGCCTGATACACTTGCTGCCTGTCCTCTCCCAGGGTTCGTTCTGCCCTCTGGATGGGGCCCTCAACCATTCTGGGCTTCCTTCAAAGAGGCCACCATCCAAGGGCAGATGAGGGGCCTCACCATCACTTGGTTTGTACTTCCAGTGGGGGCTGCGGGCCCAGCATAAAAACCCTCAAGGTGGGGAATCAAGAGGAAAGGGGCGGGTTAAGGGCGAGGTTGGTGTGGCCCCTTCAAGCAGCATCAGAAAAGAAATCAGGAGTGTCCAACCTTGGCAACTTTAAGGCCTGTGTGGACTTCAAGTCCCAGAATCCCCCAGCTGGCCAGCCTAGCCCTAACCCTAACCCTAACCCCTGCCTTATTTCATCTGGATGGAAAGTTCTCCTCCCTAAACCATACCTGAACGCTGGGGGGAAAATCCCGCAAGCTTTCAGGAAGCTCACTTGTTCTTGGGAAGTTCTTCTTCCCCCAGAAGAGCCGGTTTCTCCAACCCATTCAGTAAAGGTTAAGAGGGTTCAACCCCTCCATTTGGCAGCTTTGGGGGGTTGATTCCTCCATCCCCAAATTAAGCAGGTTAAGATGCCCTTGATATGAAGGTCTACCTCGGAACCTTTGGGCTGGAGGAGAGGTTGGAAAATGAGGACCCCCTTAGAGGAGGCAGGAAGCTTTCCAGGAGGTGTTTGACTCCAGGACTCAAGACCGACCATCCTTCCATGGAGTCCCTTTCCCTTTCCTTTTCAAGCAGAAAGAAACTCTTTAAAAATGCGAAGGACGAGTTGTTGCGGGATTCGTTTTGATCCCACTGATCCCCAACTGGGAAGGATTCTAGGAAATATCCCGCAGCACCTGAGATCGGTGAATGAAAACTCGAAAGAAAAGAACTTAAAAAAAAAAACCCCAACCTAGCCGGCTTCTGTAGATCAGAGAAAAGCTTCCGTGTGTGAATAGATGTCGGTGCGGGGTGTAATCATGCTTTGCAGGAATTAGTTTTGCTGAGCACGAAAACCACAATGCTTTAACAGGATTGCACGAAATCCCATTTAGTCTTGAAAGGAAAGCCATCCCGGGCTGTAATTCTGGAGAGCTGCAGATTTCTCTAAGCGGAAAGTGCCCTCAAGATGGTGGCTGTGACAAACGGATTTGCCCCAGATGCACAGAGGGGTAGCCTGCAAATTGTCGCAGAGGAATACTGGATAACACAGCTGGAAGGGACCTCGGAGGTCTTCTAGTCCAACCCCTCGCTCAGGCAGGAAACCCTATCCCACTCCAGACAAATGGCTGGAAGTTATTTAGGGAGAATCTCAGTCATCCAAGTCATTGTCCCAAAGGTGCTTTTTCAAGAGGCAACTGGACTTTCTCATTTTTCTTTCTAGACTTCATTTCTGAACTGAAGAAGCTTCTTGGATGAGAAGTGAAATGTCTTCCAGGGGGAAAAAAACCTAAGAAAAATCCAGTTGTCTTTTGGAAAAGCACCTTTGGGTTGATCATCTAGGTATTTCATCACCGATTCTCTCTTTCACCATGAAATCCTACCAGTCTTGTGTTTAGATTTACAGAATTACAGAAGAACAGAGTTGGAAGGGACCTTGGAGGTCTTCTAGTCCAAACCCTGCTCAGGCAGGAAATCCTATACCATTTCAGACAAATGGCCATCCAAGCTCCTCTTAAAACCCTCCAATGGTGGAGCCCCCCCAACCTCCGGAGGCCGGCTGTTCCACTGGTTAATTGTTCTCACTGTCAGGAAATTCCACCTTAGTTCTAAGTTGCTTCTCTCCTTGATGAGTTTCCATCCTTCAGGCGCTTTGGAGAAGAAGATGGTGAAAAGGGGAACAAGCTGGTCTTCTGAGAAAGAAGAAAGTGGGGAGGGGGAATCCCAACCACGCCCTTTGCAAAACTGGGAGGGTTCCCCTGGCATTAGCCATGGTGGCGCAGTGGTTAGAGTGCAGTACTGCAGGCTGCTTCTGATGCCTGCAATTGGGCAGTTCGATCCTGACTGGCTCCAGGTTGACTCAGCCTTCCATCCTTCCAAGGTGGGTAAAATGAGAGCCCAAATTGTTGGGGGCAAGAGGCTGACTGTGTAAGCCACTTAGAGGGGGCTGTAAGGCACCGTGAAGGGCTATGTAAGTGCTATTGCTATGGTGCTATTAGAGCAGGAATCTCCTGGAGCATTGCCCCTAGGAATTGCCCCTCCCTCCCCCCCGAAGGAGCACCTCACCCAGCTCTACCTGTGGCCAAATTGGCCCTTGCTGCTGCCTGCTCCTTTCTCCCCAAAGCTGCTTTTTGAATCAATCGCAAAACAGAAAAAAGGTGGAAGAAGAGGCAGAATTTACATGAATTTTAGTCACCCGCAAACTAATAACTGAGTCATATTTATTCATACCACCCTCTGCAATGACTTTGTTTTCATTTAACGCAGCTTACCTAACTTTAGAAGAGCAAAAGAAATGGGAAATTCAAGATCCACCAGACCAAATTCTTAACTTCTTCTCCACCGAAGACCCCTGGCTAAAAAGAAGCTTCTTTGGAAATGGAACAAAAGCTCAAGACGCTGAACACTTTAATATCATTTTTTTGGCTACCATAAACACTTGACTCTTCCTTTCTTCCCTTCCCTCTTTTCTCTCCTCCTTTCCTTTCCTTGGCATCTGCCCCCCCCCCCCCCCCCATGATGGACATGTAGTTTAAAAAAGTTTCAGAAGAAAGCTAATATTTGTTTTGGATGCTCTTTTTTACCATTTTGGAGGCCACCCCGAGTCTCTGCTAGAGTGAGATGGTTAGCATGTAAATGTACAATAAAGAAATCTGTGAGCCAATCCCTGGCCAAGAAGCAGGGAGTTCCACCGGATGGACCATTGCTGGGGTTTTCACAGGCTGAATCCCCCAGTTTGTTCCCAGAAAGACAGGTGGGCGTCCAGCAGAGTTGAAATAGTTGTTGCTGGATTATGTTCGACTTCCTAGAACTGGCTCTTCTGGTGGGCCCAATAAGATTCAGCCCCAGTCCTGAAACCCTCCCCTCCCTCCCCTCTTGACTATTTGACAGGTGCCTCTAAGTAAGAGCGGGAGGCTTCTTATTTTGCCCAAACGAAAGAAAGACGCAGGGCTGCATCGGAAGGGAATCGGATCGCACCAGACCTCAAAAGGAAGAATCCCACTTTTTAAAGCGAACTTGCAGATTTGTAGATTTGTAGATTTATTGAACATTTATAGGCCGCCCTTTTCCCTGGGGGGACTCAGGGCGGCTTACAACAATGGGGGAAGGGAGTGCAAGACAAGACATAAAAGAAAAACGTGAGTAAAAAAATTAACCATAAAACACAACATTCACTCAACATTCGGGCGGGGTGAGAGTAAATCTTATCCCCAGGCCTGACGGGATAGCCAGATCTTGAGGGCTGTGCGGAAGGCCTGGACGGTGGTGAGGGTGCGGATCTCCACGGGGAGCTCGTTCCATAGCGTCGGAGCTGCAACTGAGCTTGCAGCCCCTCTGCTGGTCCTTTCCCTTGATCTAAAGCAGAGACCCCCAACCTTTGGGGCACCAGGGTCCCGTTCTGTGCAGAGAGGTTTTTCCATGGACCGGGGGGGGGGGGTTTCGCAGTTGCCTGCATCCCATGGATGGGATCTCGCTTGTTTGCGTGGATCAGCATCTAGCAGGGTGTGGCCCCAGGGCCAATCCGCACACTGGGAGTTGGGCCCCCCTGATCTAGAGCACCTCTTCCATTCTGTTGTTGCTCAGTGGCTCAGTCACGTCTGACTCTCCGGGAGCTCATGGACCAGAGGACACCAGAGGGCCCCTGGTCCTCCGCCCTATGCTAAAGTTGATCCAAATTCACATTCATTGTGCTGTTGCCCCCATGTCTTTGCCCTCCCCTCCCCTGAAGGACCCGTCCATGTATGGGGAGGACGGACCTTCCAGCGTGAAGCCATGTAGGAGACGCCGCAAAGGCCCCCAAGGAACAGATGCAGGTTGGGCAAGAGGAGAATGAGAATCATTAATTCAGGAAAAGGGGGTGGAATTAATGCTGAATCCAAAGAAAACGGGGAAACTGCTCATTTGAGGCAGGCTCTTTAACAAGCCAACAAAAGGGAAACCACCTCTGGGCAATTAAGGCTCCTTGGCAAAAGACAGGAAATGAAGGAGGGGGGGGGAGGGCTTTTGTGAAGCAATTAAAACGGCTCTGGAGTCTTCTTGACATGCGGAGCAGGAAACCCACAATCCCCCCCCCCCCCGCCGGGACAGAGGGAGCAGGGTTGCCCAGCCGTGGCCACTTCGACTCCCAGAACCCCCCACCCAGCAGGGTCTCATGAGTGGGGTTTGGTCCATTCTCCGGACCTTCAGGCGCCCAGCCGTGCAAGGGGGAGCCAGCCATGTGGGGCAGCTGCCAGAAAGGCCAATCCAGGCTGCATCGACCGAGGGAGGGAATCAAGGCCAGCCCTGCTTTATGAGGCCCTGGGAAGGCCACACTCGGACTCTCGCATCCAGTTTCGGTTGCCACGGTATAAAAAAGATGCCGAGACTCTAGAAAAAGTGCAGAGAAGAGCAAGGAAGAGAATTAGGAGGCTAAACCATATGAAGGACAGCTGCAGGGATGGCATGTGGCCACTCTAGAGAAAAGAAGGATTACGGGTGACATGAGAGCAGCCTCCCAGGATTTCAGGGGTTGCCACAAAGAGGTGAATTTATTTCCCAAAGCACCAGAAGGCAAGTAAAAAGAACAATGGATGGAAACTAATCTAGGAGAGAAGCAACCTGAAGGAGGGATTTCCTGACAGTGAGGGAAATTCATAAATGGAGCAGATTCTCTCCTGACGTTATGAAGGCTCCAACATAGGGAAATTTTGGGAAAAGACGTTTGTCTGGATTGATAGAGGCCGGGGTCTCCTGCTCGAGCAGGGGGCTGGACTAGAAGATCTTCCGGGCCCCTTCCAATGTTATTCTGAATTGAAGCCAGACTTTCAAGCAGGCCTTTTGAGCTCCCCCCCCCCCCCCTGCCAGTCTGAGATTTTGCTCCTCTCTTCCAAGTCTTGGTTAAGAGTCAAAAGTTGTGGATTGGATTTGGGGGCAAATGAAGAAGGCAGCTTGTGGTGACATCAGAGGCATGTTGGCTGTGGAGGTGTGTGGCATTTCGTACAGCCACAATGTTGTGTGGCCGGCTGAGAAGCGGGAGGGCTCAGCAACGTTGGGTGGTCTCTCTCTCTCCCGGGCATTTTTTTTGGGGGGTGCGGGGAGAAGCTGCAGAAAGAAGAAATATCTCTCATAGACCAACCTCATGACTTACACGCCTGCAGCTGTGCTGGGGACACGGGGACAGAAGGCCAGAGGGTGATGCGTTCTGCACATTTCCTCACCTTCCTCCCATCATGCGCTGGGCAACTGTGGCCCGGGGGACTCAAGGAAGGGCAGGGACTTGAACATTAACGCCTTCCAGAGCGAGGCAGGGGAAAGGGAGGGAGGGACTGCAGGGGGTGCACCAGAGGCAGAAATTGGGGCAAAGAGAGGATTGCTCTGCCTTGCACCCCTCTTGGGAAACGGGGGAGAAAAGGAGCGGAGGACTTGGGGGGCTGCCAGGGCCGGTGCTGCCGGAGGTCAAATCCCATCTGGTGCAGGGAAGGAACACAGGCAGACCTCGACTTACGACCACAATTGAGCCCAACATTTCTGCTGCTAAGTGAGACCTCTGTTAAGTGAGTTTTGCCCTGACTTTTCTCACCATATTTGTTGAGGGAATCATTGCGGTTCTTAAACTAGTCATGGGGTCGTTAAGTGAGTCTGGCTTCCCCATTGATTTTGCTCATCAGAGGGGGGGGGGTGTCACGTGACCCACTGCGACCGTCATAAGTGTGAGGCAGTTGCCATGCGTCTGAATTTTCATCACGTGACCCTGGGGAGGCGGCAATGGCCATTACGTGTGGGAAAGGGTCATCAGTCACTTTTTTCAGGGCCGTGGTAACTTTGAGCGGTCATTAAACAAACTGTTATAAGTCGAGGACTTCCTGTATTTGCCCCAATGGGGAAGCTGGAGATGTGGAAGCTCCCATTTCTGTCCATTTTCTTAGCAGAAAAAGAGGGTTGGGGGATGTGGTCAGGGACATCAACGTGAAGGCCATGGAAGAGGGGTGTTTGGGGCCGTGTGTGTGTGTGTGTGTGTGTGTGTGTAGAACTAGAAAACAAGGAGCAAAAAAAGAAGGGATGCAGAAAACATGTTGAGTAAACTCCCAAACGAGTGGAGTCACACAGGTAGGAAGGAAGAGCTACGATATATCAACAGAGAGCCAACCCCATTCCCTTGTAGCCCTGACGATGTTGGCCTGTTGGGTCATGAAATGTCTGCAAGAAAACCACCAAGCTCAGAGAGCACCAGGGACCCCAGTTCTCTTTGGCCTCCTCCTCTTCCTCCTCCTCCCTATTTCTCCTCCTTGTCCTTCCCTCTTCCGCCTCTCTTTTCCTCCTCCTCCTCCTCCTCCTCCTCCTCCTCCTCCTCCTCCTCCACCACCACCACCACCACCACCACTCCTCAAACTCTTCTAGCACTGATGATACTACTTAGTTGGGTCATGAAACATCTGCAAGAAAACCACCAAGCTCAGAGAGCACCAGGGACCCCAGTTCCCCTTTGCCTCCTCCTCCTCCTCCTCCTCTTCCTCCTCCTCCTCCTCCTCCTCCTCCTCCTCCTCCACTCCTCAAACTCTTCTAGCACTGATGATACTACTTAGTTGGGTCATGAAACATCTGCAAGAAAACCACCAAGCTCATGCAGCACGAAGGACCCCAGACCCCTCCTCCTCCTCTTCCTTCACTCTGCAAACCACACTCCTTTCTAGCATTGATGACGTTACCTAGTTGGGTCATGAAATGTCTACAAGAAAACAATCCAGCTCAGAGGGCACCAAGGACTCCACAACATTACTCTGAAAGTTGCCCCGGTTGCCAGTTGGTTTCTGGGCATAGTTCAAGCTCCTGGTGGTAACCTTTGAAGGGCATGATGGCTTTGATATCTTTGTTACCTGTAGGAGGAGGAGCGGCAGAATCTGGGGGTGGAGTCAAAAGAGGAATCAGCCTAGAATCCCTACATAGCCACAAGGGAACTACGTCCAAGCCCCCTTGAAAGCCATTGGCCCTGATCTCACTCCAAGCAGGTGCTAACGGTTAACTGAGAAGATTCCTGTGCACGGGCTCTTAGCAATAAAGCAGTCTAAACTGTACCATCATGTGTGAACCTGGTCTTTTGCATCTGATACCTGGCACGCATCAAAGGTCTGGCAAAACAGGCTCCCTCCGGTCCCTTCACCCAGGGAAGGCCGCCTAATCACTCAGTTTCAAAGAATGCAGGTAATTGTACCCACCAAGGAAGCGGTTAAAAAAAATGTAAATAAGACAAAACTCCGCATTGGGGACAGGAAGGGCATCCGGCCAGTAAACACTCAGCTCCATTCAGTTGCCCAGACTCCACCCCGCAAGGGATTATGGGGTGTTAAAGGAAGATGATGACGATGAGGATGATGAGGATGATGATGGAATGCCGTTGTATTCTTTTTAGCTCTTCCATCAAAGGCAAGATGTGGGCCCTACCCCTAAATTCCAGTTGCCAACTGCATGAAGAAGTGGAAAAGGCTCAGCAGGAGCAGAAGCCGGGATAACCAAGGATTTCCAGATGGCATTTTCTGGAGAGCAAGGAGTAGCCCCAGAAGTTAAAGACGAGATGAAAAACCGGGAAAGCCACAGCTTTGGCATGGCATACTTTGGCCAGAGTGACGTCTCTCTCTTTCTTCCTGGCCCTCTCTTCTTTTTCCCCCACTCCGAGGAGCATCCCTCTCTTTATCTCATGACCACAATCACTGTCCCTGTGAATGGCTGAGCATAGGAAGATAAAGACCGTTATTATCCAACTTCTTTTCCATCCGTTTCATATTGGCTTGGCGTGGCTGACAGAATCCGAGGGGCTTTTGGAAGCCACAATGGAACAAGAGAGGGGGTCGGATGCTCTTGTGGGCTCCGTTAATTTTCCCTCACTTCAGGTTCACCCCAAATGAGATCATTACCCCTATTTTTAATTCTTTTCATTCTGCTGGAGGCTCCTCCTTTAGTTCTTTTCAACCGCTTCCAAAACTTTTCATTTCCCTTGGAGTCCCCGGGGACTTTTAAACTATTATAGCAATAGCAATAGCAGTTAGACTTATATACCGCTTCATAGGGCTTTCAGCCCTCTCTAAGCGGTTTACAGAGTCAGCATATCGCCCCCACAGTCTGGGTCCTCATTTCACCCACCTCGGAAGGATGGAAGGCTGAGTCGACTTTGAGCCGGTGAGATTAGAACCGCCGAACTGCAGTCAGCTGGAGTAGCCTGCAGTGCTGCACCCTAACCACTGTGCCACCTCTTCATAGGCGTTCTGAGCCGGCCCATGGAATCGCCAAGCGTTGGATGCCACTGAACGGACAGCCCCATCGTGAGCCATCCGTGGGCAGCCGCCGCCAGAAAAGCGAATACGATCCTGGGTTGTACAGACAGAGGCATAGACTCAAGATCACCTGAAGCACTAGGACCCCTTTAAAAAACCCCAGTAAGGCCACGCCTGAAATACGACAACCGATTTTGGTCACCGTGCTCCGAAAAAGATGTGGAGACCTTGGAAAAAATTCAGAGAAGAGCCACTAAGAGGATCACAGGCCTGGAGACTAAAAGAAAGGAAGAACGGCTACAGGATTGTGGTCTGGCTAGTCTAAAGAAAAGAAGGGCCAGGAGGGACACGAGAGCAGGATCCCAGTATTTAATGGGCTGCCCCAAAGAAGAGGGGGTCAAATTATTCTAAAAAGCACCAGGACCAGAAACAATGGATGGAAACTAACCAAAGAGAGACGCAACCTGGAGTTAAGGAGAAACTTCCTGACAGTTGAGGACAATTAACCAGTGGAACAGGATGGTGGGAGCTCCATCACAGGAGACTGGACAGCCCCTCGTCTGAAATAGTGTCGTTTATCCTGCTTTAACAGGGGTGTGAAGACCTCCAAGACCCCTCCCAGTTCTATTCTAATTCCAATTCTGATCAACATCATCATCTCCAGTACATACACTGTCTTTCTTTCATTTTCTGAAAGCCGTTTTCCTCTTTCTCACCTTCTTTCTCTCCATCCCCCCCCCATTAGAGCGTCCCTGAACACTTCTGGGCCACACAAGAACACAAAACTTTAAATCCTTTTCCAGCGGCTTCCTTCCTTCCATCTGTGTCTTCGTTCCCTCTATTGGGAGATTAACCGGTCTTCTCACCCTATTACATACTTTATCTTCCTAGACTTCATTCTGTTCTTTCCCTTCTCTCCTTTCCCTCTATGTCTGTCGGTCCCCCAAATCTGAATTTGACGCTACAAATTTGACAATACAAATAACCACCCAGGTATCTATGGAGGTTCTCGGTCATCCATGGTTGCCCCAAAGGTGCTTTTTCAAGAGGCAACTGGACATCCTTGTTTTCTTTCTGAAGTTCAGTTCCTGAACTGAAGAAGCTTCCTGGATGAGAAGTGAAATGTCTTCAAGGGGGGAAAAAAAACCAAAGAAAAATCCAGTGGTCTTTTGGAAAAACACTTTTGGGTCAACCATTAATTCTCTCTTTCACCAGGAAATCCTACCAGTCTTGTGTTTAGACTTACAGAATTACATAACAACAGAGTTGGAAGGGACCTTGGAGGTCTTCTAGTCCAACCTCCTGTTCCAGCAGGGCCCCCCCACACCATTCCAGACAAGCGGCTGTCCAGTCTCCTCTTAAAAGCCTCCAATCGGTGGTGGAGCCCCCACAACTTCTGAAGGCAAGTCCTTCCTTCCACCCATGAATGGTTCTCACTGACCAGAAATTTCTCCTTAGTTCTAGGTTAGATCTCTCCTTGATGAGTTTCCATCCCTTCTTCCTTGTCTCGCCCCCAGGTGCTTTGGAAAACAGGTTGCCTCCCTCTTCTCGGTGGCTGTCCTCAAATACTGGAAGACTATCGTGTCACCTTCTCATTTCTGCAACCATTCAGCTTACGCTTTAGCCTCCACCTCATTTATCACCTTTGCTGCTTTACATTCATTTTTCTGGCCTCTTCTCCTACCAGTAGACTTCCGCCTAGACTGACCAATATTCCAAAGATTATACTAGGTTTCCAGTGGTGAGCAGCAAAGGGTTCCTTCTCATTCATCCTCGGGTCTCTGAATGGCCCAGTGGCTTTCCCTGTGCGCCCGTGTCTCATTCACACACACATACACAGAGCCATTCGGGTCATCTTTTCTCCTCCGGATCCCGTTCTTCCGAAGGCTGCCCTATTTTTGTCTGAAAACAAATATCCGATTCTTTCCTTCTTCCCCTTCCCTGGAGCACAACATGCAATTATCGCCAGCCGGCGGGCCCCCCCCGCCCTCTTGCAACCCAGCTGACACCAATTCATATTTCCTGACATACATTGCAGCCTTTTCAGGGATCATAAACCCGCCGCCCCGAGCCTTGGCCGCCCAGAGTTGTCGGCTGCCCGAGATCGGGCTCCCATTCCGGCCGCTCCCGCCTTCCTTTCCCCCCTCCCTTCGTTTCGCAGACCCAGAACTCGCCGCCGCTTCGTGGTGCTTCGATCCCCTCCCTGCTCTTCTCATTCGGAGAAAGGCCGTTGCGCCAAGGGCGAAGACAGCTGGGGAAGAGCCGGCAAACGGACTCCGCAGGCAGGAGAGGAGAAAGTCGATCCTTCGCTCCTTCCCGCTCGTGGCCGCGGCTGCTTTCCCGTGCCAAAGTGCGGACTCCCACCGGCTTCGGCTGTGGGGAGCTCGGCCCACAGACCTCGACCTCCCCGGCCCGTCCCGGCTTCGGCTGGCCAGGGCTCTGGGCTGGGCTGGGCCTCCTTTGCTCCCCACCCGTTTCCCAAGGAAGGACGGGGACGCGCACAGCTCTCCCGAACCCCCCGGGGCCTTTTATTCGCTCTTCCCCAGAAACCCCGTTGCCTGATTTCTGCTAGTAAAAGCGGTGCTCCGTGTCTGTAGTTATTGTGTGGTTAGCAAGTACCTTTCCTCTAACTGACTCCTGTAGGCTGTGGCTTCTAGGTTGCTTTGCTCTTCCTGTGCTGGATGGTTGAAATTGCCTTCCTTCCCTCTCCTGTTTTTTTTCCTTCCTTCCTTCCTTCCTTCCTTCCTTCCTTCCTTCCTTCCTTCCTTCCTTCCTTCCTTCCTTCCCACTCCCTTCTTTTTCCTTCTTCCCTTCTTTGCATCTTTCCTTTTCTCCCTCCCTCCCTTCAGTTGGGATTATGGAAACCCTTTAAGATCTGAGGACTTCAACTCCCAGAATTCCCCCCCCTTAGCCATGCTGGCTTAAAGTTGTCAAGGTTGCCCCCCCCCCCCCCCCGCGCCAGAGCAAATCCTAGGATTACCTACGTGGATGAATGGACTGAGTTCTTGAGACCCCAGCCCCAAGGGCCAGGAGGGAAGGGCTGAAGAATTGGGAAGAGTAGCATTCTCCCCCCTCCCCTCCCGTCCAACCTCACTCAGCAGGGGAGTTGGAGCCCCCCCCCCCCGAGGATCAGAGCGAGAATTCCAGGACTCATCTTCATGCCCATCGAACTCAACCCCAAGCCTTGCCTAACCCCCCCCCCCCATTTTTTTTTTCTTAAAAAGCCCCATCGGAGGTTGGATCCCAACCATTCACGGTCTCTAGCTCTTCACTGCACCGGCAGAAGAACTCAGCCGTAAATTATTCTTCTGAAAAGGCAGTTATTGCCCCCCCCCCCCCCAGGGCTCTTCCTAAATACTGCTAAAGCAATAAAAAGTTGCTCTTTTTCTTCCCCAAACAGACCCATCAAAGCAGATCAACCCCAGGCACCTAGCAATAAGGGGAAGGAAGGGTTTCGGGGGAGGGGGCTTGGTGGGTAGAAAGGCACCTGAGGCTGAGGTGCCTGAGCCTTGGTGGGGAGGGGGGGGTCTGCGTGGGCCCCTGAGCCTTGTGATGGATAGCCCTCCTGCTGGGTTCTTGGCGTTGCTCATTGGGACTGGAGCAGGGAGGCCTTGAGGAGACACCCACAGAGCAGGGATGGGGAATGTCATGGAAACCAAGCATCTCCAGGAAGCAGGGGGCACAGCCCCCCTTTCCCCTTCTTCCTTCTACCTCCCACTCCAGGCCATTTCAGAGGAGTTCCCTCTCGCCCCCTTCCCTGGTGGGTGGGGGTCCCTCCGCTTCAGCCCAGGGAGAGAGAGAGCAGGAAAGGGTTCTCCTGGGGAAGGGTCTCTCCGCTTCGTGGCTCCACAGAGGGAGGAAGAAGAGGAGGGGCCATCTTCTGGCCAAGGCTCCGCTGACTGTCCCGGGTCCTAATTGAGATGGATCTGACTCTCTCAGCCTGATTTGATGAATGGGCTTCGTTTTTTTGGGTCAGCTTTGACAAGCTGCTCCATCTGTTCTACCTTCCCAGAGATGGACTTGGACGGCGTCCGAGTTTCTTCTCCAAAATAGCCCAGAGGAGAACTTGGTTCCTTTCCCCAGAGCCTTGGAGGAGCAGATGCCCTGCCCCGAGGAGCCCAAAGAAGGGGGGGGGGTTGCTCCCCCTGTCCATGTTCTCCGTTCCTTCAAAAGGCAAAGCACACAGCATGAAAGGCCCCCGCCCACGGTTGTCTCCCACCCAGCAGTCTCCCCAGAAGAGTCTTTACTCAGGTGGGAAATCTTGGCACATTTCAGTGTAATCCAAGAGGAAGGAAGTCTGAGGGTGCCTCCTCCAGGGGCTGCTTGGAGAGGAAGCTTCCCAAGCCCTTTGTGCTTCTCTCGGGGTCTCTGGAGGACCCTAAATCAGGGTTTCTCAACATGGGCCCCTCCAAGGCACGTGGACTTCAGCTGGCTGGGGAATTGTGGGCATTGAAGTCCACATGCCTTGGAGGGGCCCCTGTTGAGAAACCGTGGCCGAAACACTCAACTAAGGCCAACTTAACCGCCCCCCCCCAACCCAGGTGGTTCCCAGGAGCAGCAGGGAGACGCCTTTCCATGAAGGTCATCTGGACTCAGGAGGCCCAAATGGAAGCCAGTGACCCAGAGATCCAGAACTCCTGGGGCAGCCACTCAGAAGGTCCGCCTGGTCTCAGCACATGAAGTGCTACCTAACCCTCCCCGCTCAACAAAGCCTCTGTAGGAGCCCATTTAGAATATTGCGTACAATTTGTTATAAAAAGAGTTCAGAGAAGAGCAACAAAAGTGATTCGGGGCCTAGAAGCTAAAACATACCAAGAATGATTGCAGGATCCAGATAGACCACGTCTAGTGGAAAGAAGGACTGGGGGGGGGGACACAACAGTAGTATTCCAATAATTGAGGGGCTGCCACAGAGAAGAGGGGCTCAAGCTATTCCCCAAAGCACCTGAAGGCAGGACAGGAAACAATGGATGGAAACTAATCAAGGAGAGACGCAACCTGGGATTAAGAAGGAACCCTAACCGTGAGGACAATTAACCGGTGGAACAGAAGTTCCCTCCCGGATCCACCTTCAGCTCTTACCACATGCCAGCACTTGAGTGTATCCCCTGTGGGGATACTTGGAAGGTAAGAAATACCCTGGTTCAAACCAAAGATCTTTGCACATTGCATACACTAGGATTTTTTTCTCCCACGTCTGACTCCTTTGATGATGAATAAGTTTCAAATGAAGCTCATTCCTAGGATTTATATGATTTTTTTTTCTCCATAAAAATTCTCTTTTTACGAGAATTAAGTGCACAATTTTCAATGAAGCTTGTTCCACATTCCATTTTTTCTTATATGGATCCCCTTATGAGATGTAAAGATGCTGCAGTCATTAAAGTCTTTTTCACACTCAAAAAAGCAAAAAAGAAGTTGCCTCCAGAAGTCGTGGGTGCTTCATCACTGAAGATTTTTAAGAAAAGACTGGACAGCCACCAGGATCTCACTCTTGAGCAGGGGGCTGGGCTAGAAGACCTCCAAGGCCCCTTCCAACTCTCTACTGATGGATTGATCGATGGACTCTGCTCCCCCATGCTGGGGTGTGGAATCCAGGCCTCAGACATTGGTGCTCCCAACCTCTCTCTCCCACCCTGCAGCCAAAGGATGAAATATGCAAGGAAGGACAGGCCAGAGATCGGATGAGCGCAAGCATTCCCTTGACGGAGCCTGTCTCCAGCTGACGGAGGCGCTGCTCCCTTGCCAGCAGCCCACAAGCGGAGGGGGCAGGGTGGGGTGGGGGCCCCAGCTGACCATCAACAGCCTTCCCCGCTGCCTGGAGACAGGCCTGTGGAGCACACCTTCCTCATTCCCTTTCTAGCATTTTGAAGGGTTGAACATCTTCAACCTCAACAGTTGAGCTCCTCTCGGTACCCCAGTGAGACCAGCCTGGAGGAAGTCCATTCTTTTGGACCTTCCCTCGGAGGCAGAAGATTAAATGGTCAGTTGTTGGGAAGACGTGGTTGACCATTGGGCTCCATATGGCCCAAGGAAGCTCGGGTTGGTTTGGCGCCTAGAAGTCACCCTTTACAACTGGTTAACAGACCAGCAGAGATACTGGACAGCCATTTGTCCTGCTTGAGGAGAGGGTTGGACTAGAAGACCTTCAAGGTCCCACCCATCTCTCTTATTCTGTATTCTATCCGTCCAACACTGCCTGTCCCTCCTACCTATGACCCGGTTGACCATGTCCTCCCTCAATGTCCAGTAGCACCACTATTTTGAACACAACTGCCCAATATATCTTCAAAACATGGTTCTAGTGCACTACCCAAAGAAGGAGCCGGACCGTCCCTTGGGTGTTTCCGGGAGAAGAAAGATGATTGTACGCACATCTGCAGTTGGGTTGTTGGTAGACAGAAGAGGAGGAAGAAGAGGCTTCTTCATCTAAAGCAGTGTTTCTCAACCTTGGCCACTTGAAGATGTCTGGACTTCAACTCCCAGAATTCCCCAGCCAGCGAACGCTGGCTGGGGAATTCTGGGAGTTGAAGTCCAGACATCTTCAAGTGGCCAAGGTTGAGAAACACTGGTCTATAAAGCTTTCTCTACCTGCAGTCCCCAAGGAGGGGGAGGGAAGCAGGGATGGGGGTGAGGGAAGACCCACCCTCACGTAAGGGCTTGCTGACGGAGTTTCCTCCCTTCTTTCTTCTTAGCGCAGTGTTTCTCACCTTTGGCCAGATGGCCGGGGAATTCTGGGAATTGAAGTCCACCCATTGTCAAGGGGTAAAGTTTGAGAAACACGGCACTAAAGGAAGAGAGGAGCCCCCTTTTCATTCAGGAAACAGGGGTCCCCAATAGGAAGGGAGATTGGCAGCCTTTCCAAGTAGGTAAAGGACAGGACTGGGCCCAGGGGGCATTTCTGGGGCTCAGTGAGGGGCCCCCCTCCCCAAAGAGCTTCTAGAGAGGCCTAGGAGAAACATAGGGGAGGGGACAACTAGGGTCCCGGGGGGGGGGGGGGGCGTCTTTGCAAGAGCCAAGGTGGCGCAGTGGTTAAATGCAGCACTGCAGGCTACTGCTAGATCAGCAGGTCAGCGGTTCAAATCTCACCGGCTCAGGGTTGACTCAGCCTTCCATCCTTCCGAGGTGGGTAAAATGAGGACCCAGATTGTTGGGGGCAATATGCTGACTCTCTGTAAACCGCTTAGAGAGGCCTGAAAGGCCTATGAAGCGGTATATAAGTCTACTGCTATTGCTATTGCTCCTCCTTCTCTGCTGGGGAGGAGCCTAAAGAAACCAGGAATTTCTTTGGGTAGTATCTAATTTATGTACTTTTATCTTTTCAATATAGTGAGCCGCCTAGAGTTAACCTGTGCTAAGATGGGCAGCCAATACATTTCATAAATAAACAGATAAACACATTTCCCTTCTGGTTGGCTCTCGGCAAGCTCTCTGCCTCTCCAGCCGTTCCTGGTTGGGGCTTTTGGGGGGCGGGAGGGAGGGGAAGGGGGCTCTTTTTTTGGGTTTGCTCCCGGCCAGGTCCCACAGCAGCTTTTCCTATCCTAGGCTGCAGCCGGCCAGCCTCCCCCCATTCCCCACGCAATGCCCGCAGCACGTGGAGGAGGTTCTGGGAGGTTCCTCTAAGGAGCTCCGCGGGGAGCCATCCATTAAAAACGGAGTTAATCTCAGCCCTGGCCATCAACCCAGATTTTAATAAAAGCCTCCTCCCCCCCTGGGGAGGCTGCAATCTAGAGCCACAGTGGCTCACATGACGGCTCAGGATTCCTCCGCTGGTGCTGAGTTATGGCTCAATTATGCGCCCTCTGTCCTCCAGGCACTGGGGAGCGGGCAGGGTGCAGGATCCGGGCTTTTACAGCCTTCCTTCCTCTCTCTGTTTCTCTCTCTCTCTCTCTCTCACACACACACATACACAGAGAGAGAGAGAGAGAGAGAGAGAGAGAGAGAGGAGAAAAGAGGGATAGAAAGAAAAAGAGAAAAGACAGAAAGAGAAAGAGGAAAAGAGGAGAAAATAGAGAAAGAAGGAGAGAGAAAGAGAGAGAAACAAACACTGCCTTTTCCAAGGTCTTGGATAGTACCTAAGATTACTAGAAAGAGAAAACTCCTCTTTTCTTTGTTTTGGAAAATGCAGGGAAAGGAGCTCTTGGGCTCTTGTAGAGTTGGCTGTGGCTGTTCCATCCAGAGCAGGGTTGCCCAAACAGATCGGCCAAAAGAGACATTTGACCGTGTCCCGAGAGAGACCTGGGAGTCTCCTCTTCACCTGAGGAAGGGCAACCTTCTCCTCGTGGAGACTGGAGCGTGACGAAGAAACCAAGAGTTCTGAGTGTCCAGTCAACCACGATAGGAGGAGAAGCCCCAAGTGGGGACCAAGCTCCCAAGTAGCCACCTGGGACATTTTTATCCGGATTATTTCCAGAGGAAACCAGGGAAGTCATTGGGGCAGAAGGACATCTTGGTCTTCCAGGAATCCCTGCTGAGCACCTCGTTGGCATGGTGGAGAAGTTCCCCTTTGCTTCTCACCACCTCTGAAGGCCTGGGAGCAGAATAACACAGCTAAAAGAGACCTTCCAGTCCATCCCTTGCTCAGGCAGGAGACCGTGTGCCGTTTCCCAACAAACGGCCTCTTCTTAAAAACCTCCAGTGATGGAGCATCCGCAACTCCTGGAGGGAAGACCTCCCCCTGACTGTCCTGCCAGGAAATTCCTCCTTAGTTCCAGGTTGAGCAGGTGGAGGGGCCTCTGCTGTGAATCTCTGCTGTTGATAAGTAACCCGATTAAGTGAATCTGGGGATCACGTGACCCCCCGGTGGGATGCCGCAAAGGTCATATGTATGAGCCAGTTGCCAGGCGCCTGAATTCTGATCGCAACACCGTGGGGACGCTTGCAAAGGTTGTAAAGAGGAAAAATGGTCACAACTGCCATTGGAACCTTGGATGGTCACTAAGCGAACTATTGTGAGTCGAGGACTACCGGAAGTAGGGAGGGAAGGTGGCATTTGGAGAAGGTTCTTGAGAGTCCCTACAACTGCAGAGACCCTCCACCATTTCATGGTTGCCCATCTCTTCTTCTCAACTTCCACTGATGGCTGGTTCTCACCGTCAGGGAATTCCTCCTTAGTTCTAGCTTGGATCCGTCTTCGTTGACCTCCCATTCATTATTTCTTGCCCTGCCCTCAGGGGCTTTGCAGAATAACAGAGTTGGGAGGGACCTTGGAGGTCCTCTAGTCCAACCCCTGCTCAACCTGGAAGCCCTCTACCCTTTCAGACAAATGCGTTGTTTGAATCGGTGGAGCCTCCTCTTGCCTTCACCAGATTAAACACACCTTCCCTTAGCCGTTCATCGCACGATTTAACCTCCAGATCCCCAACTGGATCTCCAGGAGGGAAAAAAAGCTTCTCCTTCCGTTTTCTGAATGCCGGGAGGGTCTTCGGAGAGGCATCCCCCTCCCCCTGCGGGGCTCCCAATGGCCTCCAACGCCCAAATCTCTCTTTCTGCAGTTCCTCCAGAGCTCCTGTGCATGGATGGAGACTTAATTAATCAGCCCGAGCCAAAGGGATTAATAAGTGAAGACTTTTTAACCAGCCAACAGGCCTTGAACAGGAGCCACCGAATGCCACGGAAGGAAGGAGGGGGCGGGGGTGGCAATGACCCAGCCTGGCCTCAGTGCCTGGGGCTTTGGGGGGCCCTGATGCCTGCTTTTCCTTCTTCTGCCCTAAAAGAAAGAAAGGAATTCTGGAATTCCAGAACTGGGGAAGGATAGTGGACGATATTCCCGCTGTCTCTGCCCAGCCTGCCCTCAGCCCCTCCTCAAGAGAGCCAGGGCTGCCCAGGTGGGAGGGGAGCCTTGGAGGTTGCCGGTCGCAGGTCCCGCAGACCCTGGCACTGCCCCCCCCCCCCGGAGCTGAATTAAGTGGATCAGGGGTGCCCAAGGGGCGAAGTGTCTCTGCCAGGCTTCTGCACTCTGGGCCATTTGGAGACCCCAATGAAGGAGCTGCTGCCTCTGTCCTGCCCCCCCGCTGTTCCTCGAGAGTCTTGAAAGGTGAAATTAAAGAGGGTACCATAAGCATCTCTCCCCCTTCCCCAAGGGGCTGGGGTCCCCGAACGCAGCACCATTTTCACCTACTGGGAATGAAATCGACCCCTGTTTGGGCCTGCTTCCTCCCCTCCCCACCCCACCCCCTTCTCCCAGCCCCTCCCTCCCTCCCTCCCTCTGCCTGCCTACCAACTGCCCTGCAAGGGACTCTGGGTGCCCCTCAATGACCTCGAGCAGCCCCGGAAGAGAGACGCTGGCTGAAGGCCCTAACCACTGGACCTCACTTCTCTGTCTCCTTACCAGGCAAGGCTGCCTATTTCTTCCCCAGACCAAGTGGAGACACCACTCAGCGGAACCTCCAGGGACGCCTTTCTAAGTGCAGGTGGCAACAGAAGAATCCATTCCGAAGCCCTCGACTTACAACCGTTCGCTTAGCGACGATGGCACTGGAAAAAGTGACTTATAGCAATGGCCCTCAGACTGATATTCCGCTTCACAGCAAGTGACTCCGATTTACGACGGTCGCCGTGTCCCAGGGTCACATGACCCCCTTTTGCAATTTCCCGACAAGCGAAACCCCCAACGGGGACGCCAAATTCACTTTACAACCATATCGCTAAACTTAATGACCCACTTAACAACTGCGGCAAGAAAAGTCGTAAAATGGGACAAAACTCGCCTAATCGTCTCACTTAGCAACAGAAATCTGGGGCTCAATCGTGGTCATGAGGACTCCCTGCATTGGGGGATTTTCCACCCGCCATGGAAGCCAGATTTCAGGGAAGGTAAAAAGCGTGGAGCAATTCTCCTGCAGCTGGAAGAGGCCTGCCGCTCTGTCCTGTGGTGAGGAGTTCCACGGTTCACCAGTCAGTAAACGTGTGCAGAGCCCCTCCCCCCCACCCCCTGTATAAATGGAGCCTCTGAAGCTGCCTTTGCTGCCAGCACCTCGAGTGGTGGATTCAAGGGCTTCCCCTGAGTTATGGACAGGAGAGGGAGGCCCCTCCAGCCCCTCTTGGCTCTGGGCCTGAGGCCTCCTGGCTCCCCCCTCGGCTGCCTGGTTCTTTTGCAGACCTTTCAAGGCCCAAACTAGGTAACCTCATCAGTGCTAGGAACACGACTAGCGGGTAACATCGCTAGCACTGATGACGTTATGTGGATGGGTTGTGAAATGTCTGCAAGAAAACAGCCAAGCTGAGAGAGAACAGCCAATAGCAATAGCAGTTAGACTTATATACCGCTTCATAGGGCTTTCAGCCCTCTCTAAGCGGTTTACAGAGTCAGCATATTGCCCCCCAACAACAATCCGGGTCCTCATTTCACCCACC